>NC_138303.1:3665000-4315000 GCF_965601325.2 Salmo salar
AGAGAGAGAGAGAGAGAGAGAGAGAGAGAGAGAGAGAGAGAGAGAGAGAGAGAGAGAGAGAGAGAAGAGAGAGAGAGAGAGGAGGGTAGAGAGGGAGGTAGAGAGAGAGAGAGGGGGTAGAGAGAGGGGGGGTAGAGAGAGAGAGAGGGGGTAGAGAGAGAGAGAGAGGGTAGAGAGAGAGAGGGGGTAGAGAGAGAGAGAGCGGAGGGGGATAGAGAGGGGGGCAGAAAGAGAGGCGGGGAGTGGGGAGAGAGAAAGTGGGAGAGACGGGGAAGAGAAACAGACAGAGAGAGAGAAGGGGAGATTAGGAGATAGAGAACAAAAGAGAGTGAACCAGTGAACCACATAACAGACAATCCTCTGGTCCAGCAGCCCTCTACAGGCATGGTAAAGAGTACAGACAACCCTCTGGTCCATCAGCTCTCTACAGCGGCCTGGTAAAGAGTAGAGACAACCCTCTGGTCCATCAGCTCTCTACAGCGGCCTGGTAAAGAGTAGAGACAACCCTCTGGTCCAGCAGCTCTCTACAGCGGCCTGGTAAAGAGTAGAGACAACCCTCTGGTCCATCAGCTCTCTACAGCGGCCTGGTAAAGAGTAGAGACAACCCTCTGGTCCAGCAGCTCTCTACAGGCCTGGTAAAGAGTAGAGACAACCCTCTGGTCCAGCAGCTCTCTACAGGCCTGGTAAAGAGTAGAGACAACCCTCTGGTCCAGCAGCTCTCTACAGCGGCCTGGTAAAGAGTAGAGATAACCCTCTGGTAGAGCAGCTCTCTACAGCGGCCTGGTAAAGAGTAGAGACAACCCTCTGGTCCAGCAGTTCTCTACAGCAGCCTGGTAAAGAGTAGAGACAACCCTCTGGTCCATCAGCTCTCTACAGGCCTGGTAAAGAGTAGAGACAACCCTCTGGTCCAGCAGCTCTCTACAGGCCTGGTAAAGAGTAGAGACAACCCTCTGGTCCAGCAGCTCTCTACAGGCCTGGTAAAGAGTAGAGACAACCCTCTGGTCCTGCTGCTCTCTACAGCGGCCTGGTAAAGAGTAGAGACAACCCTCTGGTCCAGCAGCTCTCTACAGGCCTGGTAAAGAGTAGAGACAACCCTCTGGTCCAGCAGCTCTCTACAGGCCTGGTAAAGAGTAGAGACAACCCTCTGGTCCATCAGCTCTCTACAGGCCTGGTAAAGAGTAGAGACAACCCTCTGGTCCAGCAGCTCTCTACAGGCCTGGTAAAGAGTAGAGACAACCCTCTGGTCCAGCAGCTCTCTACAGCGGCCTGGTAAAGAGTAGAGATAACCCTCTGGTAGAGCAGCTCTCTACAGCGGCCTGGTAAAGAGTAGAGACAACCCTCTGGTCCAGCAGTTCTCTACAGCAGCCTGGTAAAGAGTAGAGACAACCCTCTGGTCCATCAGCTCTCTACAGGCCTGGTAAAGAGTAGAGACAACCCTCTGGTCCAGCAGCTCTCTACAGGCCTGGTAAAGAGTAGAGACAACCCTCTGGTCCAGCAGCTCTCTACAGGCCTGGTAAAGAGTAGAGACAACCCTCTGGTCCTGCTGCTCTCTACAGCGGCCTGGTAAAGAGTAGAGACAACCCTCTGGTCCAGCAGCTCTCTACAGGCCTGGTAAAGAGTAGAGACAACCCTCTGGTCCAGCAGCTCTCTACAGGCCTGGTAAAGAGTAGAGACAACCCTCTGGTCCATCAGCTCTCTACAGGCCTGGTAAAGAGTAGAGACAACCCTCTGGTCCATCAGCTCTCTACAGGCCTGGTAAAGAGTAGAGACAACCCTCTGTTCCAGCAGCTCTCTACTGGCCTGGTAAAGAGTAGAGACAACCCTCTGGTCCAGCAGCTCTCTACAGGCCTGGTAAAGAGTAGAGACAACCTTCTGGTCCAGCAGCTCTCTACATGCCTGGTAAAGAGTAGAGACAACCCTCTGGTCCAGCAGCTCTCTACATTTCTGATGACAAATAACGCACCATAGAACTTCTCAACTGATCAGAGTCTTCTGTAAGACAAAAACTGTTTTCCATTTCAACATTAAATAGACAATGTAGATTTTCTTCCTGTCCAAGCTGCCTCACGCTACAGAAACAGGAGATAGACTCCTGCCCTATGGGCCGTTCTGGCTGCCTCTCGCTACAGAAACAGGAGATAGACTCCTGCCCTATGGGCCGTTCTGGCTGCCTCTCGCTACAGAAACAGGAGATAGACTCCTGCCCTATGGGCCGTTCTGGATGCATCACGCTACAGAAACAGGAGATAGACTCCTGCCCTATGTGCCGTTCTGGCTGCCTCTCGCCACAGAAACAGGAGATAGACTCCTGCCCTATTGGCCGTTCTGGCTGCCTCTCGCCACAGAAACAGGAGATAGACTCCTGCCCTATTGGCCGTTCTGGCTGCCTCACGCTACAGAAACAGGAGATAGACTCCTGCCCTATGGGCCATTCTGGCTGCCTCTCGCTACAGAAACAGGAGATAGACTCCTGCCCTATGGGCCGTTCTGGCTGCCTCACGCTACAGAAACAGGAGATAGACTCCTGCCCTATGGGCCGTTCTGGCTGCCTCACGCTACAGAAACAGGAGATAGACTCCTGCCCTATGGGCCGTTCTGGCTGCCTCTCGCTACAGAAACAGGAGATAGACTCCTGCCCTATGGGCCGTTCTGGCTGCCTCTCGCCACAGAAACAGGAGATAGACTCCTGCCCTATAGGCCGTGGGCAGATTCTGAGTTTAGACCAAAGAATCTGCCGGGACTGAATGGGATACGTGGGGTAACGAACAGCAGTGGTTCTGTTTTTAGAGTTTTAGTTGAGAGTTTTCTTTTGCGAGGGTGGAGACTTCGCAAACTGCCTGAACTTTCAATTTGTAACAAGTATAAACCCAAATGTTAATCAGCTGACCAAGTTAGAGATTTTAGTTCTGGGTTAACCAATATTATTCTGGCTAGCAAGGCTAGTTATAGAGTCTAAGTAATGTATATGTTAACGTTCTAGATGAAAATAGTGAATTGTGTTAAATTTGATCAAGTAAGAATAATGTAAATGCCAAGGCTGTGATTTGGCTAGGGGCATCAGTAGACTGTCTCAGGGGAGGACAGACTGACTGGCTTGGCTATGGGCATCAGTAGACTGTCTCTGGGGAGGACTGACTGGCTTGGCTAGGGGCATCAGTAGATGACTAGCGAGATCTTGGTGGCTCAGGGTGGTGGTGCTTTGCCTTCTAAACGAATGAAATGGGGATCCTAGATCAGCAGTGTGAATACAGGCCCTGGAGTTCACTGACTAATGCTCATCTGGCATGAAGACTGAATATAGTGGGGGGATTATCAACTTGATTCATCCTCAGGCTGATTATAGTGGTGGATCATCAACTTGATTCAACCTCAGGCTGATTATAGTGGAGGATCATCAACTTGATTCATTCTCAGGCTGATTATAGTGGGGGATCATCAACTTGATTCATCCTCAGGCTGATTATAGTGGGGGAATCATCAACTTGATTCAACCTCAGGCTGATTATAGTGGGGGATCATCA
This sequence comes from Salmo salar, assembly GCF_965601325.2. Classification (NCBI taxonomy): domain Eukaryota; kingdom Metazoa; phylum Chordata; class Actinopteri; order Salmoniformes; family Salmonidae; genus Salmo; species Salmo salar. The sequence continues at coordinate 3,668,522 of NC_138303.1, forward strand.
ACTTGATTCAACCTCAGGCTGATTATAGTGGCGGATCATCAACTTGATTCAACCTCAGGCTGATTGAATGGTTGGGGACAGGAAACATAAATTACAAATCATTTGTAGACTGCAAATTGACCGCAAGAAACCCAAACAAATATAATGTTTGACTAAAACATAATCATATCAAACCTTGCTTATGCCTGTATACGTACAATCGCATCTTTCTATTATGCGTGGGAGTACAGATTTCCCAAAAATAAAGTCACTTGGAGCTGATTTACTGGTGTTTTTACAGTCTTTTATGTACAACAAGGAAAAATCTAAATTATTATTATTTTTTTGCTCAGAAAACTTGGAGGGCTAAATAAAAGCCCATTTGGCCCACGGGCCACCAGTTGGGGAACCCCGGTTTAGAGTCTGGATAACAGCTTCATCTGAATGGAACAAACAGGTCCAAAAACAGATAGGTTGGTCCTGGGAATCCCATAATTCAGGGAATACCATGGGAACAGAACAGGGATTTGGAGGAGACCAGAGTTAGGGAGGGGCTCAGTAAATCATGTCTCAGTAACTCATCTCATTTAATCCCTCTCCCTCCCTCCCTCCCTCCCTCCCTCCCTCCCTCCCTCCCCTCTCTCTTTATTCTCTGTATACCTTCCTGATGCTGTGATCCGATTCACTCTCTCTCTCCCTCTCTCTCTCTCTGACTCTCTCTCTCTCTCTCTCTCTCTCTCTCTCTCTCTCTCCTCTCTCTCTCTCTCTCTCTCTCTCTCTCTCTCTCTCTCTCTGTCTCTCTCTCTCTCTCTCTCTCTCTCTCTCTCTCTCTCCTCTCTCTCTCTCTCTCCCTCTGCTTTTCCTCCCCATGTCTACACACATTGTTGCGGTCAAATTCTCTACTGAAGTATGCACCTCCATCAGTCTAATTCCCAGGCTGTTCCAGGAGTTTGACCTAATGTTCCCTTCTCTTCCTGAGACGTAAAGATAGCTTCCTGGACTGGATAGACCTTTTAAGGGGCTTGTGTGTGTATTCTTGGCCAATCCAGTGTGTGTGCTGTGTGTATGTGTGTTTATCACAATGAGTGTGTGAGAGTTGTAGTGTAAAGTACTTAAGTAAAAAATACTTTAAAGTACTACTTATATTTTATCATTTATTTTTGAGGGGTTGGGTGGGGGATATCTGTATTTTACTATTTATATTGTTTGACAACTTTTACTTCATTACATTCCTGAAGAAAATAATGTACTTTTTAATTACTTCATTTTCCCTGACACCCAAAAGTACTGGGACATGTTGAGTGCTTAGCAGGTCAGGAAAATGGTCCAATTCACGCAATGATCAAGAAAGCATCCCTGGTCATCCATACTGTATCTGATTTGGCAGACTCACTAAACACAAATGCTTCTTTTGTAAATTATGTCTGAGTGTTGTAGTGTGTCCCTGGCTATCTGGTTTGCTTAACATAAGACATTTCAAATGATTTTTACTACATAAGTATATTTTAGGAATTTTGTTTACTTTTGATACCAAACCAAATCCTTTTCAACTTACTCAAGTAGTATTTTACTGATAGATCACTACACACCAGACCCCCCCAGACCCCCTGGGACTACACACCAGACCCCCCAGACCCCCCAGACCCCCTGGGACTACACACCAGACCCACCAGACCCCCTGGGACTACACACTAGACCCCCCCAGACCCCCTGGGACTACACACCAGACCCCCCCAGACCCCTGGGACTACACACCAGACCCCCCCAGACCCCCTGGGACTACACACCAGACCCCCCAGACCCCCCAGAACCCCTGGGACTAAACACCAGACCCCCCAGACCCCCTGGGACTACACACCAGACCACCCAGACCCCCCAGACCCCCTGGGACTACACACCAGACCCCCCCAGAACCCCTGGGACTACACACCAGACCCCCCCAGACCCCCTGGGACTACACACCAGACCCCCTAGACCCCCGGGGACTACACACCAGACCCCCTGTGACTACACACCAGACCCCCTGGGACTACACACCTGACCCCCTGGGACTACACACCAGACCCCCCCCAGACCCCCTGGGACTACACACCAGACCCCCCAGACCCCCTGGGACTACACACCAGACCCCCAGACCCCCTGGGAATACACACCAAACCCCCCAGACCCCCCTGACCCCCCAGACCCCCTGGGACTACACACCAGACACCCAGACCCCCCAGACCCCCTGGGACTACACACCAGACCCTCCAGACCCCCCCAGACCCCCTGGGACTACACACCAGACCCTCCCAGACCCCCTGGGAATACACACCAGACCCCCAGACCCCCCCAAACCCCCTGGGACTGCACACCAGACTCCCTGGGACTACACACCAGACCCCCCAGACTCCCTGGGACTACACACCAGACCCCCTGGGACTACACACCAGACCCCCTGTGACTACACACCAGACCCCGTGGGACTACACACCAGACCCCCTGGGACTACACACCAGACAAGAAGAAGGCATCATGTGCTCTCCACATCCGGGCCATGCTGCTGCTGCTGCTGTTGCCGCTGCTGCTGCTGTGTAAACAGTGTAGAGATTCAACCTAGCAGTAAACAGACTTCTGAATGAGTAGACCAGAGAACTATATCAGCAACACATTCAGTACATTCTTCCCTGATTGCTCCTCTGACGGCTAGTTCAGACCTGCAGTACTTATGAAACCATCAAGCCAGCCGCAGGGTAGCTGACATGAGTTTGGTCTCCAAGCATTCCCTGAATAGTTATATATCTCAATGCACATTTTTTTTTAATCAAGTCCCTGATTCTGACACGTTTGGAGAGTCATTGTTTTGTCTTAACGTTGTGGAGACCATTGGTATTGACACCGTCCACATGACGATGACATTCCTGGAATAGTCTGGCTCCGGAAGTTATGAGTAAGGTGACATCACACACTCACAGGAACTCCTTGGCAGCAAACCCTACTTCGTTCAGCGTGTCGGGGTTTGACGCAGTGCGGATGAACCCGGGTCTTCTCTTCGGTGCTCTAAAAACCTGTGTTTTACTGAAACCAGACAGAAGCAAAGAAAATACAACCTCTCTCACCTCTCTAATGTCATTATCCACCCTAACCCACCATAACACTAACCCACCATAACACTAACCCACCATAACCCTAACCCAACATAACACTAACCCTAACCCTCCGTAACACTAACCCACCATAACACTAACACTAACCCACCATAACCCTAACCCACCAAAACACTAACCCACCGTAACACTAACCCACCATAACACTAACCCACCGTAACACTAACCCACCATAACACTAACCCTAACCCACCATAACACTAACCCACCATAACATTAACCCACCATAACCCTAACCCACCATAACACTAACCCACCATAACACTAACCCACCATAACCCTAACCCACCATAACAAAAACCCACCATAATACTAACCCTAACCCACCATAACACTAACCCACCATAACACTATCCCACCATAACACTAACCCACCATAACACTAACCCACCATAACACTATCCCACCATAACACTAACCCACCATAACCCTAACCCACCATAACACTAACCAACCATAACACTAACCCTAACCCACCATAACAATAACCAACCATAACACTAACCCACCATAACACTAACCAACCATGACACTAACATACCATAACACTAACCCACCATATACCTAACCCACCATAACACTAACCCACCATAACACTAACCCACCATAACACTAATCCACCATAACACTAACCCACCATAACACTAACCCACCATAAACCTAACCCACCATAACCCTAACCCACCATGACACTAACCCACCATAACACTAACCCACCATAACCCTACCCCACCATAACACTAACCCACCATAACACTAACCCAGCATAACACGAACCCACCATATCCCTAACCCACCATGACACTAACCCACCATAACACTAACCCTAACCCACCATAACCCTAACCCATCATAAAACTAACCCACCATAACACTAACCCACCATAACACTAACCCTAACCCACCATAACCCTAACCCATCATAACACTAACCCACCATAACACTAACCCACCATAACACTAACCATAACCCACCATAACCCTAACCCACCATAACCCTAACCCATCATAACACTAACCCACCATAACCCAAATCCACCATAACACATACCCACCATAACACACTAACCCACCATAACCATAACCCACCATAACACTAACCCACCATAACACTAACCCACCATAATCCTAACCCATCATAACACTAACCCTAACCCACCATAACACTAACCCACCATGACACAACCCACCATAACCCTAACCCAACTTAACCCTAACCCACCATAACACTAACCCACCACAACACTAACCCATTATAACAGTAACCCACCATAACACTAACCCTAACCCACTATAAACATAACCCACCAAAACACTAACCGACCATGACACAACCCACCATAACCCTAACCCACCTTAACCCTAACCCACCATAACACTAACCCACAACAACACTAACCCATTATAACACTAACCCACCATAACGCTAACCCTAACCCACCATAAACATAACCCACCATAACACTAACCCACAATGACACAACCCACCATAACCTTAACCCACCTTAACCCTAACCCACCATAACACTAACCCACCACAACACTAACCCATTATAACACTAACCCACCATAACACTAACCCTAACCCACCATAAACATAACCCACCATAACACTAACCCACCATGACACTAACCCACCATAACACTAACCCACCATAACCCTAACCCACCATAACCCTAACCCACCATAACACTAGCCCACCATAACACTAACCCACCATAACACTAACCCAGCATAACACGAACCCACCATAACACTAACCCACCATGACACAACCCACCATAACCCTAACCCACCTTAACCCTAACCCACCATAACACTAACAAACCACAACACTAACCCATTATAACACTAACCCACCATAACACTAACCCTAACCCACCATAAACATAACCCACCATAACACTAACCCACCATGACACAACCCACCATAACCCTAACCCACCATAACACTAGCCCACCATAACACTAACCCACCATAACACTAACCCAGCATAACACGAACCCACAATAACACTAACCCACCATGACACAACCCACCATAACCCTAACCCACCATAACACTAACCCAGCATAACACGAACCCACCATAACCCTAAACCACCATGACACTAACCCACCATAACACTAACCCTAACCCACCATAACCCTAACCCATCATAACACTAACCCACCATAACACTAACCCACCATAACACTAACCATAACCCACCATAACCCTAACCCACCATAACCCTAACCCATCATAACACTAACCCACCATAACCCAAACCCACCATAAAACTAACCCACCATAACACACTAACCCACCATAACCCTAACCCACCATAACACTAACCCACCATAACACTAACCCACCATAATCCTAACCCATCATAACACTAACCCTAACCCACCATAACACTAACCCACCATAACACTAACCCACCATAATCCTAACCCATCATAACACTAACCCTAACCCACCATAACACTAACCCACCATGACACAACCCACCATAACCCTAACCCACCTTAACCCTAACCCACCATAACACTAACCCACCATAACACTAATCCACCATAACACTAACCCACCATAACACTAACCCACCATAAACCTAACCCACCATAACCCTAACCCACCATGACACTAACCCACCATAACACTAACCCACCATAACCCTACCCCACCATAACACTAACCCACCATAACACTAACCCAGCATAACACGAACCCACCATATCCCTAACCCACCATGACACTAACCCACCATAACACTAACCCTAACCCACCATAACCCTAACCCATCATAAAACTAACCCACCATAACACTAACCCACCATAACACTAACCCTAACCCACCATAACCCTAACCCATCATAACACTAACCCACCATAACACTAACCCACCATAACACTAACCATAACCCACCATAACCCTAACCCACCATAACCCTAACCCATCATAACACTAACCCACCATAACCCAAATCCACCATAACACATACCCACCATAACACACTAACCCACCATAACCATAACCCACCATAACACTAACCCACCATAACACTAACCCACCATAATCCTAACCCATCATAACACTAACCCTAACCAACCATAACACTAACCCACCATGACACAACCCACCATAACCCTAACCCAACTTAACCCTAACCCACCATAACACTAACCCACCACAACACTAACCCATTATAACAGTAACCCACCATAACACTAACCCTAACCCACTATAAACATAACCCACCAAAACACTAACCCACCATGACACAACCCACCATAACCCTAACCCACCTTAACCCTAACCCACCATAACACTAACCCACAACAACACTAACCCATTATAACACTAACCCACCATAACGCTAACCCTAACCCACCATAAACATAACCCACCATAACACTAACCCACAATGACACAACCCACCATAACCTTAACCCACCTTAACCCTAACCCACCATAACACTAACCCACCACAACACTAACCCATTATAACACTAACCCACCATAACACTAACCCTAACCCACCATAAACATAACCCACCATAACACTAACCCACCATGACACTAACCCACCATAACACTAACCCACCATAACCCTAACCCACCATAACCCTAACCCACCATAACACTAGCCCACCATAACACTAACCCACCATAACACTAACCCAGCATAACACGAACCCACCATAACACTAACCCACCATGACACAACCCACCATAACCCTAACCCACCTTAACCCTAACCCACCATAACACTAACAAACCACAACACTAACCCATTATAACACTAACCCACCATAACACTAACCCTAACCCACCATAAACATAACCCACCATAACACTAACCCACCATGACACAACCCACCATAACCCTAACCCACCATAACACTAGCCCACCATAACACTAACCCACCATAACACTAACCCAGCATAACACGAACCCACAATAACACTAACCCACCATGACACAACCCACCATAACCCTAACCCACCATAACACTAACCCAGCATAACACGAACCCACCATAACCCTAAACCACCATGACACTAACCCACCATAACACTAACCCTAACCCACCATAACCCTAACCCATCATAACACTAACCCACCATAACACTAACCCACCATAACACTAACCATAACCCACCATAACCCTAACCCACCATAACCCTAACCCATCATAACACTAACCCACCATAACCCAAACCCACCATAAAACTAACCCACCATAACACACTAACCCACCATAACCCTAACCCACCATAACACTAACCCACCATAACACTAACCCACCATAATCCTAACCCATCATAACACTAACCCTAACCCACCATAACACTAACCCACCATAACACTAACCCACCATAATCCTAACCCATCATAACACTAACCCTAACCCACCATAACACTAACCCACCATGACACAACCCACCATAACCCTAACCCACCTTAACCCTAACCCACCATAACACTAACCCACCATAACACTAATCCACCATAACACTAACCCACCATAACACTAACCCACCATAAACCTAACCCACCATAACCCTAACCCACCATGACACTAACCCACCATAACACTAACCCACCATAACCCTACCCCACCATAACACTAACCCACCATAACACTAACCCAGCATAACACGAACCCACCATATCCCTAACCCACCATGACACTAACCCACCATAACACTAACCCTAACCCACCATAACCCTAACCCATCATAAAACTAACCCACCATAACACTAACCCACCATAACACTAACCCTAACCCACCATAACCCTAACCCATCATAACACTAACCCACCATAACACTAACCCACCATAACACTAACCATAACCCACCATAACCCTAACCCACCATAACCCTAACCCATCATAACACTAACCCACCATAACCCAAATCCACCATAACACATACCCACCATAACACACTAACCCACCATAACCATAACCCACCATAACACTAACCCACCATAACACTAACCCACCATAATCCTAACCCATCATAACACTAACCCTAACCCACCATAACACTAACCCACCATGACACAACCCACCATAACCCTAACCCAACTTAACCCTAACCCACCATAACACTAACCCACCACAACACTAACCCATTATAACAGTAACCCACCATAACACTAACCCTAACCCACTATAAACATAACCCACCAAAACACTAACCCACCATGACACAACCCACCATAACCCTAACCCACCTTAACCCTAACCCACCATAACACTAACCCACAACAACACTAACCCATTATAACACTAACCCACCATAACGCTAACCCTAACCCACCATAAACATAACCCACCATAACACTAACCCACAATGACACAACCCACCATAACCTTAACCCACCTTAACCCTAACCCACCATAACACTAACCCACCACAACACTAACCCATTATAACACTAACCCACCATAACACTAACCCTAACCCACCATAAACATAACCCACCATAACACTAACCCACCATGACACTAACCCACCATAACACTAACCCACCATAACCCTAACCCACCATAACCCTAACCCACCATAACACTAGCCCACCATAACACTAACCCACCATAACACTAACCCAGCATAACACGAACCCACCATAACACTAACCCACCATGACACAACCCACCATAACCCTAACCCACCTTAACCCTAACCCACCATAACACTAACAAACCACAACACTAACCCATTATAACACTAACCCACCATAACACTAACCCTAACCCACCATAAACATAACCCACCATAACACTAACCCACCATGACACAACCCACCATAACCCTAACCCACCATAACACTAGCCCACCATAACACTAACCCACCATAACACTAACCCAGCATAACACGAACCCACAATAACACTAACCCACCATGACACAACCCACCATAACCCTAACCCACCATAACACTAACCCAGCATAACACGAACCCACCATAACCCTAAACCACCATGACACTAACCCACCATAACACTAACCCTAACCCACCATAACCCTAACCCATCATAACACTAACCCACCATAACACTAACCCACCATAACACTAACCATAACCCACCATAACCCTAACCCACCATAACAATAACCCATCATAACACTAACCCACCATAACCCAAACCCACCATAAAACTAACCCACCATAACACACTAACCCACCATAACCCTAACCCACCATAACACTAACCCACCATAACACTAACCCACCATAATCCTAACCCATCATAACACTAACCCTAACCCACCATAACACTAACCCACCATAACACTAACCCACCATAATCCTAACCCATCATAACACTAACCCTAACCCACCATAACACTAACCCACCATGACACAACCCACCATAACCCTAACCCACCTTAACCCTAACCCACCATAACACTAACCCACCACAACACTAACCCATTATAACACTAACCCACCATAACACTAACCCTAACCCACCATAAACATAACCCACCATAACACTAACCCACCATGACACAACCCACCATAACCCTAACCCACCTTAACCCTAACCCACCATAACACTAACCCACCACAACACTAACCCATTATAACACTAACCCACCATAACGCTAACCCTAACCCACCATAAACATAACCCACCATAACACTAACCCACCATGACACAACCCACCATAACCCTAACCCATCATAACCATAACCCACCATAACACTAACCCACCACAACACTAACCCATTATAACACTAACCCACCATAACACTAACCCTAACCCACCATAAACATAACCCACCATAACACTAACCCACCATGACACTAACCCACCATAACACTAACCCATCATAACCCTAACCCACCATAACCCTAACCCACCATAACACTAGCCCACCATAAAACTAACCCACCATAACACTAACCCTAACCCACCATAACACTAACCCATCATAACACTACCCCTAACCAATCATAACCCTAACCCACAATAACCCTAACCCACCATAACACTAACCCTAACCCACCATAACACTAACCCATCATAACACTAACCCTAACCCATCATAACACTAACCCACCATAACACTAACCCACCATAACCCTAACCCTAACCCACCATAACCCTAACCCACAATAACACTAACCCACCATAACCCTAACCCACCATAACCCTAACCCACCAAAACACTAACCCACCATAACACTAACCCACCATAACACTAACCAACCATAACACTAACCCACCATAACCCTAACCCACCATAACACTAACCCACCATAACACTAACCAACCATAACACTAACCCTAACCCACCATTACACTAACCCTAACCCACCATAACACTAACCCACCACAACACTAACCCACCATAACACTAACCCACCATAACACTAACCATAACCCACATAACATTGACCCACCATAACACTAACCCTAACCCACCATAACACTAACCCACCATAACACTAACCCACCATAACACTAACCCTAACACACATAACACTAACCCTAACCCACCATTACACTAACCCTAACCCACCATAACAATAACCCACCATAACACTAACCAACCATAATACTGTCCCTAACCCACCATAACACTAACCCACCATAACACTAACCCACCATAATACTAACCCACCATAATACTAATACTAACCCACCATAACTTTAACCCACCATAACACTAACCCACCATTACACTAACCCACCATAACACTATCCCACCATAACACTATCCCACCATAACACTAACCCACCATAACAATAACCCACCATAACACTAACCCACCATAACACTAACACTAACCCACCATAACACTAACCCACCATAATACTAACCCACCATAATACTAACACTAACCCACCATAACCCTAACCCAACATAACACTTACCCAAACCCACCATAACACTAACCCACCATAACCCTAACCCACCATAACCCTAACCCACCATAACACTAACCCACCATAACACAAACCCACCATAGCTCTAACCCACCATAACCCTAACCCACCATAACCCTGACCTACATAACACTAGCCCACCATAACACTAACCCACCATAACACTAACCCAGCATAACACGAACCCACCATAACACTAACCCACCATAACCCTAACCCAACATAACCCTAACCCACCATTACACTAACCCACCATAACACTATCCCACCATAACACTTACCCACCATAATACTAACCCACCATAATACTAACACTAACCCACCATAACCCTAACCCACCATAACACTTACCCAAACCCACCATAACACTAACCCACCATAATACTAACCCACCATAATACTAACACTAACCCACCATAACCCTAACCCACCATAACACTTACCCAAACCCACCATAACACTAACCCACCATAACCCTAACCCACCATATCCCTAACCCATCATAACATTAACCCACCATAGCTCTAACCCACCATAACCCTAACCCACCATAACCCTAACCCATCATAACACTAACCCACCATAGCACTAACCCACCATTACCCTAACCCACCATAACACTTACCCAAACCCACCATAACACTAACCCACCATAACCCTAACCCACCATAACACTAACCAACCATAATACTATCCCTAACCCACCATAACACTAACCCACCATAACACTAACCCACCATAATACTAACCCACCATAATACTAATACTAACCCACCATAACTTTAACCCACCATAACACTAACCCACCATTACACTAACCCACCATAACACTATCCCACCATAACACTATCCCACCATAACACTAACCCACCATAACAATAACCCACCATAACACTAACCCACCATAACACTAACACTAACCCACCATAACACTAACCCACCATAATACTAACCCACCATAATACTAACACTAACCCACCATAACCCTAACCCAACATAACACTTACCCAAACCCACCATAACACTAACCCACCATAACACTAACCCACCATAACCCTAACCCACCATAACACTAACCCACCATAACACTAACCCACCATAGCTCTAACCACCATAACACTAACCCACCATAACACTAACCCAGCATAACACGAACCCACCATAACACTAACCCACCATAACCCTAACCCAACATAACCCTAACCCACCATTACACTAACCCACCATAACACTATCCCACCATAACACTAACCCACCATAATACTAACCCACCATAATACTAACACTAACCCACCATAACCCTAACCCACCATAACACTTACCCAAACCCACCATAACACTAACCCACCATAACCCTAACCCACCATAACCCTAACCCATCATAACACTAACCCACCATAGCTCTAACCCACCATAACCCTAACCCACCATAACCCTGACCCACATAACACTAGCCCACCATAACACTAACCCACCATAACACGAACCCACCATAACCCTAACCCACCATGACACTAACCCACCATAACACTAACCCTAACCCACCATAACCCTAACCCATCATAACACTAACCCACCATAACACTATCCCACCATAACACTAACCATAACCCACCATAACCCTAACCCACCATAACCCTAACCCATCATAACACTAACCCACCTTAACCCAAACCCACCATAACACTAACCCACCATAACACACTAACCCACCATAAGCCTAACCCACCATAACACTAACCCACCATAACACTAACCCACCATAATCCTAACCCATCATAACACTAACCCTAACCCACCATAACACTAACCCACCATAACACTAACCCACCATAATCCTAACCCATCATAACACTAACCCTAACCCACCATAACACTAACCCACCATGACACAACCCACCATAACCCTAACCCACCTTAACCCTAACCCACCATAACACTAACCCACCACAACACTAACCCATTATAACACTAACCCACCATAACACTAACCCTAACCCACCATAAACATAACCCACCATAACACTAACCCACCATGACACAACCCACCATAACCCTAACCCACCTTAACCCTAACCCACCATAACACTAACCCACCACAACACTAACGCATTATAACACTAACCCACCAAAACGCTAACCCTAACCCACCATAAACATAACCCACCATAACACTAACCCACCATGACACAACCCACCATAACCCTAACCCATCATAACCCTAACCCACCATAAAACTAACCCACCACAACACTAACCCATTATAACATTAACCCACCATAACACTAACCCTAACCCACCATAAACATAACCCACCATAACACTAACCCACCATGACACTAACCCACCATAACACTAACCCACCATAACCCTAACCCACCATAACCCTAACCCACCATAACAATAGCCCACCATAACACTAACCCACCATAACACTAACCCTAACCCACCATAACACTAACCCATCATAACACTACCCCTAACCAATCATAACCCTAACCCACAATAACCCTAACCCACCATAACACTAACCCTAACCCACCATAACACTAACCCATCATAACACTAACCCTAACCCATCATAACACTAACCCACCATAACACTAACCCACCATAACCCTAACCCTAACCCACCATAACCCTAACCCACAATAACACTAACCCACCATAACCCTAACCCACCATAACCCTAACCCACCAAAACACTAACCCACCATAACACTAACCCACCATAACACTAACCAACCATAACACTAACCCACCATAACCCTAACCCACCATAACACTAACCCACCATAACACTAACCCACCATAACACTAACCCTAACCCACCATTACACTAACCCTAACCCACCATAACACTAACCCACCACAACACTAACCCACCATAACACTAACCCACCATAACACTAACCATAACCCACATAACATTGACCCACCATAACACTAACCCTAACCCACCATAACACTAACCCACCATAACACTAACCCACCATAACACTAACCCTAACACACATAACACTAACCCTAACCCACCATTACACTAACCCTAACCCACCATAACCCTAACCCACCATAACACTAACCAACCATAATACTATCCCTAACCCACCATAACACTAACCCACCATAACACTAACCCACCATAATACTAACCCACCATAATACTAATACTAACCCACCATAACATTAACCCACCATAACACTAACCCACCATAACACTATCCCACCATAACACTATCCCACCATAACACTAACCGACCATAACACTAACCCACCATAACACTAACCCACCATAACACTAACACACCATAATACTAACCCACCATAATACTAATACTAACCCACCATAACATTAACCCACCATAACACTAACCCACCATTACACTAACCCACCATAACACTATCCCACCATAACACTATCCCACCATAACACTAACCCACCATAACACTAACCCACCATAACACTAACACTAACCCACCATAACACTAACCCACCATAATACTAACCCACCATAATACTAACACTAACCCACCATAACCCTAACCCACCATAACACTTACCCAAATCCACCATAACACTAACCCACCATATCCCTAACCCACCATAACTCTAACCCACCATAACACTAACCCACCATAACACTAACCCACCATAGCTCTAACCCACCATAACCCTAACCCACCATAACCCTGACCCACCATAACACTAGCCCACCATAACACTAACCCACCATAACACTAACCCAGCATAACACGAACCCACCATAACACTAACCCACCATAACCCTAACCCAACATAACCCTAAATCACCATGACACTAACCCACCATTACACTAACCGACCATAACCCTACCCCACCATAACACTAACCCACCATAACACTAACCCAGCATAACACGAACCCACCATAACCCTAACCCACCATGACACTAACCCACCATAACACTAACCCTAACCCACCATAAACCTAACCCATCATAACACTAACCCACCATAACACTAACCCACCATAACACTAACCATAACCCACCATAACCCTAACCCACCATAACCCTAACCCATCATAACACTAACCCACCATAACCCAAACCCACCATAACACTAACCCACCATAACACACTAACCCACCATAACCCTAACCCACCATAACACTAACCCACCATAACACTAACCCACCATAATCCTAACCCATCATAACACTAACCCTAACCCACCATAACACTAACCCACCATAACACTAACCCACCATAATCCTAACCCATCATAACACTAACCCTAACCCACCATAACACTAACCCACCATGACACAACCCACCATAACCCTAACCCACCTTAACCCTAACCCACCATAACACTAACCCACCACAACACTAACCCATTATAACACTAACCCACCATAACACTAACCCTAACCCACCATAAACATAACCCACCATAACACTAACCCACCATGACACAACCCACCATAACCCTAACCCACATTAACCCTAACCCACCATAACACTAACCCACCACAACACTAACCCATTATAACACTAACCCACCATAACGCTAACCCTAACCCACCATAAACATAACCCACCATAACACTAACCCACCATGACACAACCCACCATAACCCTAACCCATCATATCCCTAACCCACCATAACACTAACCCACCACAACACTAACCCATTATAACACTAACCCACCATAACACTAACCCTAACCCACCATAAACAAAACCCACCATAACACTAACCCACCATAACACTAAACCTAACCCACCATTACACTAACCCTAACCCACCATAACACTAACCCACCACAACACTAACCCACCATAACACTAACCCACCATAACACTAACCATAACCCACATAACCCTAACCCACCATAACACTAACCAACCATAATACTATCCCTAACCCACCATAACACTAACAAACCATAACACTAACCCACCATAATACTAACCCACCATAATACTAATACTAACCCACCATAACTTTAACCCACCATAACACTAACCCACCATTACACTAACCCACCATAACACTATCCCACCATAACACTATGCCACCATAACACTAACCCACCATAACAATAACCCACCATAACACTAACCCACCATAATACTAACACTAACACACCATAACCCTAACCCACCATAACACTTACCCAAACCCACCATAACACTAACCCACCATAACCCTAACCCACCATAACACTAACCCACCATAACACTAACCCACCATAACACTAACCCACCATAGCTCTAACCCACCATAACCCTAACCCACCATAACCCTGACCTACATAACACTAGCCCACCATAACACTAACCCACCATAACACTAACCCAGCATAACACGAACCCACCATAACACTAACCCACCATAACCCTAACCCAACATAACCCTAACCCACCATTACACTAACCCACCATAACACTATCCCACCATAACACTAACCCACCATAATACTAACCCACCATAATACTAACACTAACCCACCATAACCCTAACCCACCATAACACTTACCCAAACCCACCATAACACTAACCCACCATAATACTAACCCACCATAATACTAACACTAACCCACCATAACCCTAACCCACCATAACACTTACCCAAACCCACCATAACACTAACCCACCATAACCCTAACCCACCATAACACTAACCCACCATAACACTAACCCACCATAACACTAACCCACCATAGCTCTAACCCACCATAACCCTAACCCACCATAACCCTGACCTACATAACACTAGCCCACCATAACACTAACCCACCATAACACTAACCCAGCATAACACGAACCCACCATAACACTAACCCACCATAACCCTAACCCAACATAACCCTAACCCACCATTACACTAACCCACCATAACACTATCCCACCATAACACTAACCCAACATAATACTAACCCACCATAATACTAACACTAACCCACCATAACCCTAACCCACCATAACACTTACCCAAACCCACCATAACACTAACCCACCATAATACTAACCCACCATAATACTAACACTAACCCACCATAACCCTAACCCACCATAACACTTACCCAAACCCGCCATAACACTAACCCACCATAACCCTAACCCACCATAACCCTAAACCATCATAACACTAACCCACCATAACACTAACCCACCATAGCTCTAACCCACCATAACCCTAACCCACCATAACCCTGACCCACATAACACTAGCCCACCATAACACTAACCCACCATAACACGAACCCACCATAACCCTAACCCACCATGACACTAACCCACCATAACACTAACCCTAACCCACCATAACCCTAACCCATCATAACACTAACCCACCATAACACTAACCCACCATAACACTAACCATAACCCACGATAACCCTAACCCACCATAACCCTAACCCATCATAACACTAACCCACCATAACCCAAACCCACCATAACACTAACCCACCATAACACACTAACCCACCATAACCCTAACCCACCATAACACTAACCCACCATAACACTAACCCACCATAATCCTAACCCATCATAACACTAACCCTAACCCACCATAACACTAACCCACCATAACACTAACCCACCATGACACAACCCACCATAACCCTAACCCACCTTAACCCTAACCCACCATAACACAAACCCACCACAACACTAACCCATTATAACACTAACCCACCATAACACTAACCCTAACCCACCATAAACATAACCCACCATAACACTAACCCACCATGACACAACCCACCATAACCCTAACCCACCTTAACCCTAACCCACCATAACACTAACCCACCACAACACTAACGCATTATAACACTAACCCACCATAACGCTAACCCTAACCCACCATAAACATAACCCACCATAACACTAACCCACCATGACACCCCACCATAACCCTAACCCATCATAACCCTAACCCACCATAACACTAACCCACCACAACACTAACCCATTATAACACTAACCCACCATAACACTAACCCTAACCCACCATAAACATAACCCACCATAACACTAACCCACCATGACACAACCCACCATAACCCTAACCCATCATATCCCTAACCCACCATAACACTAACCCACCACAACACTAACCCATTATAACACTAACCCACCATAACACTAACCCTAACCCACCATAAACATAACCCACCATAACACTAACCCACCATGACACTAACCCACCATAACACTAACCCACCATAACCCTAACCCACCATAACCCTAACCCACCATAACACTAGCCCACCATAACACTAACCCACCATAGCTCTAACCCACCATAACCCTAACCCACCATAACCCTGACCTACATAACACTAGCCCACCATAACACTAACCCACCATAACACTAACCCAGCATAACACGAACCCACCATAACACTAACCCACCATAACCCTAACCCAACATAACCCTAACCCACCATTACACTAACCCACCATAACACTATCCCACCATAACACTAACCCACCATAATACTAACCCACCATAATACTAACACTAACCCACCATAACCCTAACCCACCATAACACTTACCCAAACCCACCATAACACTAACCCACCATAATACTAACCCACCATAATACTAACACTAACCCACCATAACCCTAACCCATCATAACACTAACCCTAACCCACCATAACACTAACCCACCATAACACTAACCCACCATAATCCTAACCCATCATAACACTATCGCTAACCCACCATAACACTAACCCACCATGACACAACCCACCATAACCCTAACCCACCTTAACCCTAACCCACCATAACACAAACCCACCACAACACTAACCCATTATAACACTAACCCACCATAACACTAACCCTAACCCACCATAAACATAACCCACCATAACACTAACCCACCATGACACAACCCACCATAACCCTAACCCACCTTAACCCTAACCCACCATAACACTAACCCACCACAACACTAACGCATTATAACACTAACCCACCATAACGCTAACCCTAACCCACCATAAACATAACCCACCATAACACTAACCCACCATGACACAACCCACCATAACCCTAACCCATCATAACCCTAACCCACCATAACACTAACCCACCACAACACTAACCCATTATAACACTAACCCACCATAACACTAACCCTAACCCACCATAAACATAACCCACCATAACACTAACCCACCATAACACTAACCCACCATGACACAACCCACCATAACCCTAACCCACATTAACCCTAACCCACCATAACACTAACCCACCACAACACTAACCCATTATAACACTAACCCACCATAACGCTAACCCTAACCCACCATAAACATAACCCACCATAACACTAACCCACCATGACACAACCCACCATAACCCTAACCCATCATATCCCTAACCCACCATAACACTAACCCACCACAACACTAACCCATTATAACACTAACCCACCATAACACTAACCCTAACCCACCATAAACAAAACCCACCATAACACTAACCCACCATAACACTAAACCTAACCCACCATTACACTAACCCTAACCCACCATAACACTAACCCACCACAACACTAACCCACCATAACACTAACCCACCATAACACTAACCATAACCCACATAACCCTAACCCACCATAACACTAACCAACCATAATACTATCCCTAACCCACCATAACACTAACAAACCATAACACTAACCCACCATAATACTAACCCACCATAATACTAATACTAACCCACCATAACTTTAACCCACCATAACACTAACCCACCATTACACTAACCCACCATAACACTATCCCACCATAACACTATGCCACCATAACACTAACCCACCATAACAATAACCCACCATAACACTAACCCACCGTAATACTAACACTAACACACCATAACCCTAACCCACCATAACACTTACCCAAACCCACCATAACACTAACCCACCATAACCCTAACCCACCATAACACTAACCCACCATAACACTAACCCACCATAACACTAACCCACCATAGCTCTAACCCACCATAACCCTAACCCACCATAATCCTGACCTACATAACACTAGCCCACCATAACACTAACCCACCATAACACTAACCCAGCATAACACGAACCCACCATAACACTAACCCACCATAACCCTAACCCAACATAACCCTAACCCACCATTACACTAACCCACCATAACACTATCCCACCATAACACTAACCCACCATAATACTAACCCACCATAATACTAACACTAACCCACCATAACCCTAACCCACCATAACACTTACCCAAACCCACCATAACACTAACCCACCATAATACTAACCCACCATAATACTAACACTAACCCACCATAACCCTAACCCACCATAACACTTACCCAAACCCACCATAACACTAACCCACCATAACCCTAACCCACCATAACACTAACCCACCATAACACTAACCCACCATAACACTAACCCACCATAGCTCTAACCCACCATAACCCTAACCCACCATAACCCTGACCTACATAACACTAGCCCACCATAACACTAACCCACCATAACACTAACCCAGCATAACACGAACCCACCATAACACTAACCCACCATAACCCTAACCCAACATAACCCTAACCCACCATTACACTAACCCACCATAACACTATCCCACCATAACACTAACCCACCATAATACTAACCCACCATAATACTAACACTAACCCACCATAACCCTAACCCACCATAACACTTACCCAAACCCACCATAACACTAACCCACCATAATACTAACCCACCATAATACTAACACTAACCCACCATAACCCTAACCCACCATAACACTTACCCAAACCCGCCATAACACTAACCCACCATAACCCTAACCCACCATAACCCTAAACCATCATAACACTAACCCACCATAACACTAACCCACCATAGCTCTAACCCACCATAACCCTAACCCACCATAACCCTGACCCACATAACACTAGCCCACCATAACACTAACCCACCATAACACGAACCCACCATAACCCTAACCCACCATGACACTAACCCACCATAACACTAACCCTAACCCACCATAACCCTAACCCATCATAACACTAACCCACCATAACACTAACCCACCATAACACTAACCATAACCCACGATAACCCTAACCCACCATAACCCTAACCCATCATAACACTAACCCACCATAACCCAAACCCACCATAACACTAACCCACCATAACACACTAACCCACCATAACCCTAACCCACCATAACACTAACCCACCATAACACTAACCCACCATAATCCTAACCCATCATAACACTAACCCTAACCCACCATAACACTAACCCACCATAACACTAACCCACCATGACACAACCCACCATAACCCTAACCCACCTTAACCCTAACCCACCATAACACAAACCCACCACAACACTAACCCATTATAACACTAACCCACCATAACACTAACCCTAACCCACCATAAACATAACCCACCATAACACTAACCCACCATGACACAACCCACCATAACCCTAACCCACCTTAACCCTAACCCACCATAACACTAACCCACCACAACACTAACGCATTATAACACTAACCCACCATAACGCTAACCCTAACCCACCATAAACATAACCCACCATAACACTAACCCACCATGACACCCCACCATAACCCTAACCCATCATAACCCTAACCCACCATAACACTAACCCACCACAACACTAACCCATTATAACACTAACCCACCATAACACTAACCCTAACCCACCATAAACATAACCCACCATAACACTAACCCACCATGACACAACCCACCATAACCCTAACCCATCATATCCCTAACCCACCATAACACTAACCCACCACAACACTAACCCATTATAACACTAACCCACCATAACACTAACCCTAACCCACCATAAACATAACCCACCATAACACTAACCCACCATGACACTAACCCACCATAACACTAACCCACCATAACCCTAACCCACCATAACCCTAACCCACCATAACACTAGCCCACCATAACACTAACCCACCATAGCTCTAACCCACCATAACCCTAACCCACCATAACCCTGACCTACATAACACTAGCCCACCATAACACTAACCCACCATAACACTAACCCAGCATAACACGAACCCACCATAACACTAACCCACCATAACCCTAACCCAACATAACCCTAACCCACCATTACACTAACCCACCATAACACTATCCCACCATAACACTAACCCACCATAATACTAACCCACCATAATACTAACACTAACCCACCATAACCCTAACCCACCATAACACTTACCCAAACCCACCATAACACTAACCCACCATAATACTAACCCACCATAATACTAACACTAACCCACCATAACCCTAACCCATCATAACACTAACCCTAACCCACCATAACACTAACCCACCATAACACTAACCCACCATAATCCTAACCCATCATAACACTATCGCTGACCCACCATAACACTAACCCACCATGACACAACCCACCATAACCCTAACCCACCTTAACCCTAACCCACCATAACACAAACCCACCACAACACTAACCCATTATAACACTAACCCACCATAACACTAACCCTAACCCACCATAAACATAACCCACCATAACACTAACCCACCATGACACAACCCACCATAACCCTAACCCACCTTAACCCTAACCCACCATAACACTAACCCACCACAACACTAACGCATTATAACACTAACCCACCATAACGCTAACCCTAACCCACCATAAACATAACCCACCATAACACTAACCCACCATGACACAACCCACCATAACCCTAACCCATCATAACCCTAACCCACCATAACACTAACCCACCACAACACTAACCCATTATAACACTAACCCACCATAACACTAACCCTAACCCACCATAAACATAACCCACCATAACACTAACCCACCATGACACTAACCCACCATAACACTAACCCACCATAACCCTAACCCACCATAACCCTAACCCACCATAACAATAGCCCACCATAACACTAACCCACCATAACACTAACCCTAACCCACCATAACACTAACCCATCATAACACTACCCCTAACCAATCATAACCCTAACCCAAAATAACCCTAACCCACCATAACACTAACCCTAACCCACCATAACACTAACCCATCATAACACTAACCCTAACCCATCATAACACTAACCCACCATAACACTAACCCACCATAACCCTAACCCTAACCCACCATAACCCTAACCCACAATAACACTAACCCACCATAACCCTAACCCACCATAACCCTAACCCACCAAAACACTAACCCACCATAACACTAACCCACCATAACACTAACCAACCATAACACTAACCCACCATAACCCTAACCCACCATAACACTAACCCACCATAACACTAACCCACCATAACACTAACCCTAACCCACCATTACACTAACCCTAACCCACCATAACACTAACCCACCACAACACTAACCCACCATAACACTAACCCACCATAACACTAACCATAACCCACATAACATTGACCCACCATAACACTAACCCTAACCCACCATAACACTAACCCACCATAACACTAACCCACCATAACACTAACCCTAACACACATAACACTAACCCTAACCCACCATTACACTAACCCTAACCCACCATAACGCTAACCCACCATAACACTAACCAACCATAATACTATCCCTAACCCACCATAACACTAACCCACCATAACACTAACCCACCATAATACTAACCCACCATAATACTAATACTAACCCACCATAACATTAACCCACCATAACACTAAACCACCATTACACTAACCCACCATAACACTATCCCACCATAACACTATCCCACCATAACACTAACCCACCATAACACTAACCCACCATAACACTAACCCACCATAATACTAACCCACCATAATACTAATACTAACCCACCATAACATTAACCCACCATAACACTAACCCACCATTACACTAACCCACCATAACACTATCCCACCATAACACTATCCCACCATAACACTAACCCACCATAACACTAACCCACCATAACACTAACCCACCATAACACTAACACTAACCCACCATAACACTAACCCACCATAATACTAACCCACCATAATACTAACACTAACCCACCATAACCCTAACCCACCATAACACTTACCCAAATCCACCATAACACTAACCCACCATAACCCTAACCCACCATAACTCTAACCCACCATAACACTAACCCACCATAACACTAACCCACCATTGCTCTAACCCACCATAACCCTAACCCACCATAACCCTGACCCACCATAACACTAGCCCACCATAACACTAACCCACCATAACACTAACCCAGCATAACACGAACCCACCATAACACTAACCCACCATAACCCTAACCCAACATAACCCTAACCCACCATGACACTAACCCACCATAACACTAACCGACCATAACCCTACCCCACCATAACACTAACCCACCATAACACTAACCCAGCATAACACGAACCCACCATAACCCTAACCCACCATGACACTAACCCACCATAACACTAACCCTAACCAACCATAACCCTAACCCATCATAACACTAACCCACCATAACACTAACCCACCATAACACTAACCATAACCCACCATAACCCTAAACCACCATAACCCTAACCCATCATAACACTAACCCACCATAACCCTAACCCACCATAACACTAACCCACCATAACACACTAACCCACCATAACCCTAACCCACCATAACACTAACCCACCATAACACTAACCCACCATAATCCTAACCCATCATAACACTAACCCTAACCCACCATAACACTAAACCACCATAACACTAACCCACCATAATCCTAACCCATCATAACACTAACCCTAACCCACCATAACACTAACCCACCATGACACAACCCACCATAACCCTAACCCACCTTAACCCTAACGCACCATAACACTAACCCACCACAACACTAACCCATTATAACACTAACCCACCATAACACTAACCCTAACCCACCATAAACATAACCCACCATAACACTAACCCACCATGACACAACCCACCATAACCCTAACCCACCTTAACCCTAACCCACCATAACACTAACCCACCACAACACTAACCCATTATAACACTAACCCACCATAACGCTAACCCTAACCCACCATAAACATAACCCACCATAACACTAACCCACCATGACACAACCCACCATAACCCTAACCCATCATATCCCTAACCCACCATAACACTAACCCACCACAACACTAACCCATTATAACACTAACCCACCATAACACTAACCCTAACCCACCATAAACATAACCCACCATAACACTAACCCACCATGACACTAACCCACCATAACACTAACCCACCATAACCCTAACCCACCATAACCCTAACCCACCATAACACTAACCCACCATAGCTCTAACCCACCATAACCCTAACCCACCATAACCCTGACCTACATAACACTAGCCCACCATAACACTAACCCACCATAACACTAACCCAGCATAACACGAACCCACCATAACACTAACCCACCATAACCCTAACCCAACATAACCCTAACCCACCATTACACTAACCCACCATAACACTATCCCACCATAACACTAACCCACCATAATACTAACCCACCATAATACTAACACTAACCCACCATAACCCTAACCCACCATAACACTTACCCAAACCCACCATAACACTAACCCACCATAATACTAACCCACCATAATACTAACACTAACCCACCATAACCCTAACCCACCATTACACTTACCCAAACCCACCATAATACTAACCCACCATAACCCTAACCCACCATAACCCTAACCCATCATAACACTAACCCACCATAACACTAACCCACCATAGCTCTAACCCACCATAACCCTAACCCACCATAACCCTGACCCACATAACACTAGCCCACCATAACACTAACCCACCATAACACGAACCCACCATAACCCTAACCCACCATGACACTAACCCACCATAACACTAACCCTAACCCACCATAACCCTAACCCATCATAACACTAACCCACCATAACACTAACCCACCATAACACTAACCATAACCCACCATAACCCTAACCCACCATAACCCTAACCCATCATAACACTAACCCACCATAACCCAAACCCACCATAACACTAACCCACCATAACACACTAACCCACCATAACCCGAACCCACCATAACACTAACCCACCATAACACTAACCCACCATAATCCTAACCCATCATAACACTAACCCTAACCCACCATAACACTAACCCACCATAACACTAACCCACCATAATCCTAACCCATCATAACACTAACCCTAACCCACCATAACACTAACCCACCATGACAAAACCCACCATAACCCTAACCCACCTTAACCCTAACCCACCATAACACTAACCCACCACAACACTAACCCATTATAACACTAACCCACCATAACACTAACCCTAACCCACCATAAACATAACCCACCATAACACTAACCCACCATGACACAACCCACCATAACCCTAACCCACATTAACCATAACCCACCATAACACTAACCCACCACAACACTAACGCATTATAACACTAACCCACCATAACACTAACCCTAACCCACCATAAACATAACCCACCATAACACTAACCCACCATGACACAACCCACCATAACCCTAACCCACCTTAACCCTAACCCACCATAACACTAACCCACCACAACACTAACCCATTATAACACTAACCCACCATAACGCTAACCCTAACCCACCATAAACATAACCCACCATAACACTAACCCACCATGACACAACCCACCATAACCCTAACCCATCATATCCCTAACCCACCATAACACTAACCCACCACAACACTAACCCATTATAACACTAACCCACCATAAAACTAACCCTAACCCACCATAAACATAACCCACCATAACACTAACCCACCATGACACTAACCCACCATAACACTAACCCACCATAACCCTAACCCACCATAACCCTAACCCACCATAACACTAGCCCACCATAACACTAACCCACCATAGCTCTAACCCACCATAACCCTAACCCACCATAACCCTGACCTACATAACACTAGCCCACCATAACACTAACCCACCATAACACTAACCCAGCATAACACGAACCCACCATAACACTAACCCACCATAACCCTAACCCAACATAACCCTAACCCACCATTACACTAACCCACCATAACACTATCCCACCATAACACTAACCCACCATAATACTAACCCACCATAATACTAACACTAACCCACCATAACCCTAACCCACCATAACACTTACCCAAACCCACCATAACACTAACCCACCATAATACTAACCCACCATAATACTAACACTAACCCACCATAACCCTAACCCACCATTACACTTACCCAAACCCACCATAACACTAACCCACCATAACCCTAACCCACCATAACCCTAACCCATCATAACACTAACCCACCATAACACTAACCCACCATAGCTCTAACCCACCATAACCCTAACCCACCATAACCCTGACCCACATAACACTAGCCCACCATAACACTAACCCACCATAACACGAACCCACCATAACCCTAACCCACCATGACACTAACCCACCATAACACTAACCCTAACCCACCATAACCCTAACCCATCATAACACTAACCCACCATAACACTAACCCACCATAACACTAACCATAACCCACCATAACCCTAACCCACCATAACCCTAACCCATCATAACACTAACCCACCATAACCCAAACCCACCATAACACTAACCCACCATAACACACTAACCCACCATAACCCTAACCCACCATAACACTAACCCACCATAACACTAACCCACCATAATCCTAACCCATCATAACACTAACCCTAACCCACCATAACACTAACCCACCATAACACTAACCCACCATAATCCTAACCCATCATAACACTAACCCTAACCCACCATAACACTAACCCACCATGACAAAACCCACCATAACCCTAACCCACCTTAACCCTAACCCACCATAACACTAACCCACCACAACACTAACCCATTATAACACTAACCCACCATAACACTAACCCTAACCCACCATAAACATAACCCACCATAACACTAACCCACCATGACACAACCCACCATAACCCTAACCCACATTAACCATAACCCACCATAACACTAACCCACCACAACACTAACGCATTATAACACTAACCCACCATAACGCTAACCCTAACCCACCATAAACATAACCCACCATAACACTAACCCACCATGACATAACCCACCATAACCCTAACCCATCACAACCCTAACCCACCATAACACTAACCCACCACAACACTAACCCATTATAACACTAACCAACCATAACACTAACCCTAACCCACCATAAACATAACCCACCATAACACTAACCCACCATGACACTAACCCACCATAACACTAACCCACCATACCCTAACCCACCATAACCCTAACCCACCATAACAATAGCCCACCATAACACTAACCCACCATAACACTAACCCTAACCCACCATAACACTAACCCATCATAACACTACCCCTAACCAATCATAACCCTAACCCACAATAACGCTAACCCACCATAACACTAACCCTAACCCACCATAACACTAACCCATCATAACACTAACCCTAACCCATCATAACACTAACCCACCATAACATTAACCAACCATAACCCTAACCCTAACCCACCATAACCCTAACCCACAATAACACTAACCCAGCATAACCCTAACCCACCATAACCCTAACCCACAATAACACTAACCCAGCATAACCCTAACCCACCATAACCCTAACCCACAAAAACACTAACCCACCATAACACAAACCCACCATAACACTAACCAACCATAACACTAACCCACCATAACCCTAACCCACCATAACACTAACCCACCATAACACTAACCCACCATAACACTAACCCTAACCCACCATTACACTAACCCTAACCCACCATAACACTAACCCACCACAACACTAACCCACCATAACACTAACCCACCATAACACTAACCATAACCCACATAACATTGACCCACCATAACACTAACCCTAACCCACCATAACACTAACCCACCATAACACTAACCCACCATAACACTAACCCTAACACACATAACACTAACCCTAACCCACCATTACACTAACCCTAACCCACCATAACCCTAACCCACCATAACACTAACCAACCATAATACTATCCCTAACCCACCATAACACTAACCCACCATAACACTAGCCCACCGTAATACTAACCCACCATAATACTAATACTAACCCACCATAACATTAACCCACCATAACACTAACCCACCATTACACTAACCCACTATAACACTATCCCACCATAACACTATCCCACCATAACACTAACCCACCATAACACTAACCCACCATAACACTAACCCACCATAATACTAACCCACCATAATACTAATACTAACCCACCATAACATTAACCCACCATAACACTAACCCACCATTACACTAACCCACCATAACACTATCCCACCATAACACTATCCCACCATAACACTAACCCACCATAACACTAACCCACCATAACACTAACCCACCATAACACTAACACTAACCCACCATAACACTAACCCACCATAATACTAACCCACCATAATACTAACACTAACCCACCATAACCCTAACCCACCATAACACTTACCCAAATCCACCATAACACTAACCCACCATAACCCTAACCCACCATAACTCTAACCCACCATAACACTAACCCACCATAAAACTAACCCACCATAGCTCTAACCCACCATAACCCTAACCCACCATAACCCTAACCCACCATAACCCTGACCCACCATAACACTAGCCCACCATAACACTAACCCACCATAACACTAACCCAGCATAACACGAACCCACCATAACACTAACCCACCATAACCCTAACCCAACATAACCCTAACCCACCATGACACTAACCCACCATAACACTAACCGACCATAACCCTACCCCACCATAACACTAACCCACCATAACACTAACCCAGCATAACACGAACCCACCATAACCCTAACCCACCATGACACTAACCCACCATAACACTAACCCTAACCCACCATAACCCTAACCCACCATGACACTAACCCACCATAACACTAACCCTAACCCACCATAACCCTAACCCATCATAACACTAACCCACCATAACACTAACCCACCATAACACTAACCATAACCCACCATAACCCTAACCCACCATAACCCTAACCCATCATAACACTAACCCACCATAACCCAAACCCACCATAACACTAACCCACCATAACACACTAACCCACCATAACCCTAACCCACCATAACACTAACCCACCATAACACTAACCCACCATAATCCTAACCCATCATAACACTAACCCTAACCCACCATAACACTAACCCACCATAACACTAACCCACCATAATCCTAACCCATCATAACACTAACCCTAACCCACCATAACACTAACCCACCATGACACAACCCACCATAACCCTAACCCACCTTAACCCTAACCCACCATAACACTAACCCACCACAACACTAACCCATTATAACACTAACCCACCATAACACTAACCCTAACCCACCATAAACATAACCCACCATAACACTAACCCACCATGACACAACCCACCATAACCCTAACCCACCTTAACCCTAACCCACCATAACACTAACCCACCACAACACTAACCCATTATAACACTAACCCACCATAACGCTAACCCTAACCCACCATAAACATAGCCCACCATAACACTAACCCACCATGACACAACCCACCATAACACTAACCCACCATGACACAACCCACCATAACACTAACCCACCACAACACTAACCCATTATAACACTAACCCACCATAACACTAACCCTAACCCACCATAAACATAACCCACCATAACACTAACCCAACATGACACAACCCACCATAACCCTAACCCACCTTAACACTAACCCACCATAACACTAACCCACCATAGCTCTAACCCACCATAACCCTAACCCACCATAACCCTGACCCACCATAACACTAGCCCACCATAACACTAACCCACCATAACACTAACCCAGCATAACACGAACCCACCATAACACTAACCCACCATAACCCTAACCCAACATAACCCTAACCCACCATGACACTAACCCACCATAACACTAACCGACCATAACCCTACCCCACCATAACACTAACCCACCATAACACTAACCCAGCATAACACGAACCCACCATAACCCTAACCCACCATGACACTAACCCACCATAACACTAACCCTAACCCACCATAACCCTAACCCATCATAACACTAACCCACCATAACACTAACCCACCATAACACTAACCATAACCCACCATAACCCTAACCCACCATAACCCTTATCCATCATAACACTAACCCACCATAACCCAATCCCACCATAACACTAACCCACCATGACACACTAACCCACCATAACCCTAACCCACCATAACACTAACCCACCATAACACTAACCCACCATAATCCTAACCCATCATAACACTAACCCTAACCCACCATAACACTAACCCACCATTACACAACCCACCATAACCCTAACCCACCTTAACCCTAACCCACCATAACACTAACCCACCACAACACTAACCCATTATAACACTAACCCACCATAACACTAACCCTAACCCACCATAAACATAACCCACCATAACACTAACCCACCATGACACAACCCACCATAACCCTAACCCACCTTAACCCTAACCCACCATAACACTAACCCACCACAACACTAACCCATTATAACACTAACCCACCATAACGCTAACCCTAACCCACCATAAACATAACCCACCATAACACTAACCCACCATGACACAACCCACCATAACCCTAACCCATCATATCCCTAACCCACCATAACACTAACCCACCACAACACTAACCCATTATAACACTAACCCACCATAACACTAACC
The DNA here is from genome assembly GCF_965601325.2 of Salmo salar. NCBI lineage: Eukaryota > Metazoa > Chordata > Actinopteri > Salmoniformes > Salmonidae > Salmo > Salmo salar. The sequence goes on from NC_138303.1 coordinate 3,700,656, forward strand.
CTAACCCACCATAAACATAACCCACCATAACATTAACCCACCATGCCACTAACCCACCATAACACTAACCCACCATAACCCTAACCCACCATAACCCTAACCCACCATAACACTAGCCCACCATAACACTAACCCACCATAACACTAAACCATCATAACACTACCCCTAACCAATCATAACCCTAACCCACAATAACCCTAACCCACCATAACACTAACCCTAAACCACCATAACACTAACCCATCATAACACTAACCCTAACCCATCATAACACTAACCCACCATAACACTAACCCACCATAACCCTAACCCTAACCCACCATAACCCTAACCCACAATAACACTAACCCACCATAACCCTAACCCACCATAACCCTAACCCACCAAAACACTAACCCACCATAACACTAACCCACCATAACACTAACCAACCATAACACTAACCCACCATAACCCTAACCCACCATAACACTAACCCACCATAACACTAACCCACCATAACACAAACCCTAACCCACCGTTACACTAACCCTAACCCACCATAACACTAACCCACCACAACACTAACCCACCATAACAGTAACCCACCATAACACTAACCATAACCCACATAACATTGACCCACCATAACACTAACCCAAACCCACCATAACACTAACCCACCATAACACTAACCCACCATAACACTAACCCTAACACACATAACACTAATCCTAACCCACCATTACACTAACCCTAACCCACCATAACCCTAACCCACCATAACACTAACCAACCATAATACTATCCCTAACCCACCATAACACTAACCCACCATAACACTAACCCACCATAATACTAACCCACCATAATACTAATACTAACCCACCATAACATTAACCCACCATAACACTAACCCACCATTACACTAACCCACCATAACACTATCCCACCATAACACTAACCCACCATAACCCTAACCCACCATAACACTAACCCACCATGACACTAACCCACAATAACACTAACCCTAACCCACCATAACACTAACCAACCATAACACTAACCCTAACCCACCATAACACTAACCCACCATAACACTAACCCACCATACCACTAACCCACCATGACACTAACATACCATAACACTAACCCACCATATCCCTAACCCACCATAACACTAACCCACCATAACACTAACCCACCATAACACTAATCCACCATAACACTAACCCACCATAACACTAACCCACCATAACCCTAACCCACCATAACCCTAACCCACCATGACACTAACCCACCATAACACTAACCCACCATAACCCTACCCCACCATAACACTAACCCACCATAACACTAACCCAGCATAACACGAACCCACCATAACCCTAACCCACCATGACACTAACCCACCATAACACTAACCCTAACCCATCATATCCCTAACCCACCACAACACTAACCCATTATAACACTAACCCACCATAACGCTAACCCTAACCCACCATAAACATAACCCACCATAACACTAACCCACCATGACACAACCCACCATAACCCTAACCCATCATATCCCTAACCCACCATAACACTAACCCACCACAACACTAACCCATTATAACACTAACCCACCATAACACTAACCCTAACCCACCATAAACATAACCCACCATAACACTAACCCACCATGCCACTAACCCACCATAACCATAACCCACCATAACCCTAACCCACCATAACCCTAACCCACCATAACACTAGCCCACCATAACACTAACCCACCATAACACTAAACCATCATAACACTACCCCTAACCAATCATAACCCTAACCCACAATAACCCTAACCCACCATAACACTAACCCTAACCCACCATAACACTAACCCATCATAACACTAACCCTAACCCATCATAACACTAACCCACCATAACACTAACCCACCATAACCCTAACCCTAACCCACCATAACCCTAACCACAATAACACTAACCCACCATAACCCTAACCCACCATAACCCTAACCCACCAAAACACTAACCCACCATAACACTAACCCACCATAACACTAACCAACCATAACACTAACCCACCATAACCCTAACCCACCATAACACTAACCCACCATAACACTAACCCACCATAACACAAACCCTAACCCACCATTACACTAACCCTAACCCACCATAACACTAACCCACCACAACACTAACCCACCATAACAGTAACCCACCATAACACTAACCATAACCCACATAACATTGACCCACCATAACACTAACCCTAACCCACCATAACACTAACCCACCATAACACTAACCCACCATAACACTAACCCTAACACACATAACACTAACCCTAACCCACCATTACACTAACCCTAACCCACCATAACCCTAACCCACCATAACACTAACCAACCATAATACTATCCCTAACCCACCATAACACTAACCCACCATAATACTAACCCACCATAATACTAATACTAACCCACCATAACATTAACCCACCATAACACTAACCCACCATTACACTAACCCACCATAACACTATCCCACCATAACACTAACCCACCATAACCCTAACCCACCATAACACTAACCCACCATGACACTAACCCACAATAACACTAACCCTAACCCACCATAACACTAACCAACCATAACACTAACCCTAACCCACCATAACACTAACCCACCATAACACTAACCCACCATACCACTAACCCACCATGACACTAACATACCATAACACTAACCCACCATATCCCTAACCCACCATAACACTAACCCACCATAACACTAACCCACCATAACATTAATCCACCATAACACTAACCCACCATAACACTAACCCACCATAACCCTAACCCACCATGACCCTAACCCACCATGACACTAACCCACCATAACACTAACCCACCATAACCCTACCCCACCATAACACTAACCCACCATAACACTAACCCAGCATAACACGAACCCACCATAACCCTAACCCACCATGACACTAACCCACCATAACACTAACCCTAACCCATCATAACCCTAACCCATCATAACACTAACCCACCATAACACTAACCCACCATAACACTAACCCTAACCCACCATAACCCTAACCCATCATAACACTAACCCACCATAACACTAACCCACCATAACACTAACCCTAACCCACCATAACCCTAACCCATCATAACACTAACCCACCATAACCCAAACCCACCATAACACATACCCACCATAACACACTAACCCACCATAACCCTAACCCACCATAACGCTAACCCACCATAACACTAACCCACCATAATCCTAACCCATCATAACACTAACCCTAACCCACCATAACACTAACCCACCATGACACAACCCACCATAACCCTCACCCACCTTAACCCTAACCCACCATAACACTAACCCACCACAACACTAACCCATTATAACACTAACCCACCATAACACTAACCCTAACCCACTATAAACATAACCCACCATAACACTAACCCACCATGACACAACCCACCATAACCCTAACCCACCTTAACCCTAACCCACCATAACACTAACCCACAACAACACTAACCCATTATAACACTAACCCACCATAACGCTAACCCTAACCCACCATAAACATAACCCACCATAACACTAACCCACCATGACACAACCCACCATAACCTTAACCCACCTTAACCCTAACCGACCATAACACTAACCCACCACAACACTAACCCATTATAACACTAACCCACCATAACACTAACCCTAACCCACCATAAACATAACCCACCATAACACTAACCCACCATGACACTAACCCACCATAACACTAACCCACCATAACCCTAACCCACCATAACCCTAACCCACCATAACACTAGCCCACCATAACACTAACCCACCATAACACTAACCCAGCATAACACGAACCCACCATAACACTAACCCACCATGACACAACCCACCATAACCCTAACCCACCTTAACCCTAACCCACCATAACACTAACCCACCACAACACTAACCCATTATAACACTAACCCACCATAAAACTAACCCTAACCTACCATAAACATAACCCACCATAACACTTACCCACCATGACACAACCCACCATAACCCTAACCCACCATAACACTAGCCCACCATAACACTAACCCACCATAACACTAACCCAGCATAACACGAACCCACAATAACACTAACCCACCATGACACAACCCACCATAACACTAACCCACCTTAACCCTAACCCACCATAACACTAACCCACCACAACACTAACCCATTATAACACTAACCCACCATAACACTAACCCTAACCCACCATAAACATAACCCACCATAACACTAACCCATCATGACCCTAACCCACCATAACACTAACCCACCATAACCCTAACCCACCATAACCCTGACCCACCATAACACTAGCCCACCATAACATTAACCCACCATAACACTAACCCAGCATAACACGAACCCACCATAACACTAACCCACCATAACCCTAACCCAACATAACCCTAACCCACCATGACACTAACCCACCATAACACTAACCGACCATAACCCTACCCCACCATAACACTAACCCACCATAACACTAACCCAGCATAACACGAACCCACCATAACCCTAACCCACCATGACACTAACCCACCATAACACTAACCCTAACCCATCATAACCCTAACCCATCATAACACTAACCCACCATAACACTAACCCACCATAACACTAACCCTAACCCACCATAACACTAACCCACCATAACCCTAACCCACCATAACCCTAACCCACCATGACACTAACCCACCATAACACTAACCCACCATAACCCTACCCCACCATAACACTAACCCACCATAACACTAACCCAGCATAACACGAACCCACCATAACCCTAACCCACCATGACACTAACCCACCATAACACTAACCCTAACCCATCATAACCCTAACCCATCATAACACTAACCCACCATAACACTAACCCACCATAACACTAACCCTAACCCACCATAACCCTAACCCATCATAACACTAACCCACCATAACACTAACCCACCATAACACTAACCATAACCCACCATAACCCTAACCCACCATAACACTAAGCCATCATAACACTAACCCACCATAACCCAAACCCACCATAACACATACCCACCATAACACACTAACCCACCATAACCCTAACCCACCATAACGCTAACCCACCATAACACTAACCCACCATAATCCTAACCCATCATAACACTAACCCTAACCCACCATAACACTAACCCACCATGACACAACCCACCATAACCCTCACCCACCTTAACCCTAACCCACCATAACACTAACCCACCACAACACTAACCCATTATAACACTAACCCACCATAACACTAACCCTAACCCACTATAAACATAACCCACCATAACACTAACCCACCATGACACAACCCACCATAACCCTAACCCACCTTAACCCTAACCCACCATAACACTAACCCACAACAACACTAACCCATTATAACACTAACCCACCATAACGCTAACCCTAACCCACCATAAACATAACCCACCATAACACTAACCCACCATGACACAACCCACCATAACCTTAACCCACCTTAACCCTAACCGACCATAACACTAACCCACCACAACACTAACCCATTATAACACTAACCCACCATAACACTAACCCTAACCCACCATAAACATAACCCACCATAACACTAACCCACCATGACACTAACCCACCATAACACTAACCCATCATAACCCTAACCCACCATAACCCTAACCCACCATAACACTAGCCCACCATAACACTAACCCACCATAACACTAACCCAGCATAACACGAACCCACCATAACACTAACCCACCATGACACAACCCACCATAACCCTAACCCACCTTAACCCTAACCCACCATAACACTAACCCACCACAACACTAACCCATTATAACACTAACCCACCATAACACTAACCCTAACCTACCATAAACATAACCCACCATAACACTTACCCACCATGACACAACCCACCATAACCCTAACCCACCATAACACTAGCCCACCATAACACTAACCCACCATAACACTAACCCAGCATAACACGAACCCACAATAACACTAACCCACCATGACACAACCCACCATAACACTAACCCACCTTAACCCTAACCCACCATAACACTAACCCACCACAACACTAACCCATTATAACACTAACCCACCATAACACTAACCCTAACCCACCATAAACATAACCCACCATAACACTAACCTATCATGACCCTAACCCACCATAACACTAACCCACCATAACCCTAACCCACCATAACCCTGACCCACCATAACACTAGCCCACCATAACATTAACCCACCATAACACTAACCCAGCATAACACGAACCCACCATAACACTAACCCACCATAACCCTAACCCAACATAACCCTAACCCACCATGACACTAACCCACCATAACACTAACCGACCATAACCCTACCCCACCATAACACTAACCCACCATAACACTAACCCAGCATAACACGAACCCACCATAACCCTAACCCACCATGACACTAACCCACCATAACACTAACCCACCATAACACTAACCATAACCCACCATAACCCTAACCCACCATAACCCTAACCCATCATAACACTAACCCACCTTAACCCAAACCCACCACAACACTAACCCACCATAACACACTAACCCACCATAACCCTAACCCACCATAACACTAACCCACCATAACACTAACCCACCATAATCCTAACCCATCATAACACTAACCCTAACCCACCATAACACTAACCCACCATAACACTAACCCACCATAATCCTAACCCATCATAACACTAACCCTAACCCACCATAACACTAACCTACCATGACACAACCCACCATAACCCTAACCCACCTTAACCCTAACCCACCATAACACTAACCCACCACAACACTAACCCATTATAACACTAACCCACCATAACACTAACCCTAACCCACCATAAACATAACCCACCATAACACTAACCCACCATGACACAACCCACCATAACCCTAACCCACCTTAACACTAACCCACCATAATACTAACCCACCACAACCCTAACCCATTATAACACTAACCCACCATAACGCTAACCCTAACCCACCATAAACATAACCCACCATAACACTAACCCACCATGACACAACCCACCATAACCCTAACCCATCATAACCCTAACCCACCATAACACTAACCCACCACAACACTAACCCATTATAACACTAACCCACCATAACACTAACCCTAACCCACCATAAACATAACCCACCATAACACTAACCCACCATGACACTAACCCACCATAACACTAACCCACCATAACCCTAACCCACCATAACCCTAACCCACCATAACACTAACCCACCATAACACTAACCCTAACCCACCAAAACACTAACCCATCATAACACTACCCCTAACCAATCATAACCCTAACCCACAATAACCCTAACCCACCATAACAATAACCCTAAACCACCATAACACTAACCCATCATAACACTAACCCTAACCCATCATAACACTAACCCACCATAACACTAACCCACCATAACCCTAACCCTAACCCACCATAACCCTAACCCACAATAACACTAACCCACCATAACCCTAACCCACCATAACCCTAACCCACCAAAACACTAACCCACCATAACACTAACCCACCATAACACTAACCAACCATAACACTAACCCACCATAACCCTAACCCACCATAACACTAACCCACCATAACACTAACCCACCATAACACTAACCCTAACCCACCATTACACTAAGCCTAACCCACCATAACACTAACCCACCACAACACTAACCCACCATAACACTAACCATAACCCACATAACATTGACCCACCATAACACTAACCCTAACCCACCATAACACTAACCCACCATAACACTAACCCACCATAACACTAACCCTAACACACATAACACTAACCCTAACCCACCATTACACTAACCCTAACCCACCATAACCCTAACCCACCATAACACTAACCAACCATAATACTATCCCTAACCCACCATAACACTAACCCACCATAACACTAACCCACCATAATACTAACCCACCATAATACTAATACTAACCCACCATAACATTAACCCACCATAACACTAACCCACCATAACACTATCCCACCATAACACTATCCCACCATAACACTAACCCACCATAACACTAACCCACCATAACACTAACCCACCATAACACTAACACTAACCCACCATAACACTAACCCACCATAATACTAACCCACCATAATACTAACACTAACCCACCATAACCCTAACCCACCATAACACTTACCCAAACCCACCATAACACTAACCCACCATAACCCTAACCCACCATAACCCTAACCCACCATAACACTAACCCACCATAACACTAACCCACCATAGCTCTAACCCACCATAACCCTAACCCACCATAACCCTGACCCACCATAACACTAGCCCACCATAACACTAACCCACCATAACACTAACCCAGCATAACACGAACCCACCATAACACTAACCCACCATAACCCTAACCCAACATAACCCTAACCCACCATGACACTAACCCACCATAACACTAACCGACCATAACCCTACCCCACTATAACACTAACCCACCATAACACTAACCCAGCATAACACGAACCCACCATAACCCTAACCCACCATGACACTAACCCACCATAACACTAACCCTAACCCACCATAACCCTAACCCATCATAACACTAACCCACCATAACACTAACCCACCATAACACTAACCATAACCCACCATAACCCTAACCCACCATAACCCTAACCCATCATAACACTAACCCACCATAACCCAAACCCAGCATAACACTAACCCACCATAACACACTGACCCACCATAACCCTAACCCACCATAACACTAACCCACCATAACACTAACCCACCATAATCCTAACCCATCATAACACTAACCCTAACCCACCATAACACTAACCCACCATAACACTAACCCACCATAATCCTAACCCATCATAACACTAACCCTAACCCACCATAACACTAACCCACCATGACACAACCCACCATAACCCTAACCCACCTTAACCCTAACCCACCATAACACTAACCCACCACAACACTAACCCATTATAACACTAACCCACCATAACACTAACCCTAACCCACCATAAACATAACCCACCATAACACTAACCCACCATGACACAACCCATCATAACCCTTACCCACCTTAACCCTAACCCACCATAACACTAACCCACCACAACACTAACCCATTATAACACTAACCCACCATAACGCTAACCCTAACCCACCATAAACATAACCCACCATAACACTAACCCACCATGACACAACCCACCATAACCCTAACCCATCATAACCCTAACCCACCATAACACTAACCCACCACAACACTAACCCATTATAACACTAACCCACCATAACACTAACCCTAACCCACCATAAACATAACCCACCATAACACTAACCCACCATGACACTAACCCACCATAACACTAACCCACCATAACCCTAACCCACCATAACACTAGCCCACCATAACACTAACCCACCATAACACTAACCCTAACCCACCATAACACTAACCCATCATAACACTACCCCTAACCAATCATAACCCTAACCCACAATAACCCTAACCCACCATAACACTAACCCTAACCCACCATAACACTAACCCATCATAACACTAACCCTAACCCATCATAACACTAACCCACCATAACACTAACCCACCATAACCCTAACCCTAACCCACCATAACCCTAACCCACAATAACACTAACCCACCATAACCCTAACCCACCATAACCCTAACCCACCAAAACACTAACCCACCATAACACTAACCCACCATAACACTAACCAACCATAACACTAACCCACCATAACCCTAACCCACCATAACACTAACCCACCATAACACTAACCCACCATAACACTAACCCTAACCCACCATTACACTAACCCTAACCCACCATAACACTAACCCACCACAACACTAACCCACCATAACACTAACCCACCATAACACTAACCATAACCCACATAACATTGACCCACCATAACACTAACCCTAACCCACCATAACACTAACCCACCATAACACTAACCCACCATAACACTAACCCTAACACACATAACACTAACCCTAACCCACCATTACACTAACCCTAACCCACCATAACCCTAACCCACCATAACACTAACCAACCATAATACTATCCCTAACCCACCATAACACTAACCCACCATAACACTAACCCACCATAATACTAACCCACCATAATACTAATACTAACCCACCATAACATTAACCCACCATAACACTAACCCACCATTACACTAACCCACCATAACACTATCCCACCATAACACTATCCCACCATAACACTAACCCACCATAACACTAACCCACCATAACACTAACCCACCATAACACTAACACTAACCCACCATAACACTAACCCACCATAATACTAACCCACCATAATACTAACTCTAACCCACCATAACCCTAACCCACCATAACACTTACCCAAACCCACCATAACACTAACCCACCATAACCCTAACCCACCATAACCCTAACCCACCATAACACTAACCCACCATAACACTAACCCACCATAACACTAACCCACCATAGCTCTAACCCACCATAACACTAACCCTAACCCACCATAACCCTAACCCACCATAACACTTACCCACCATAAGCCAAACCCACCATAACACTATCCCACCATAACACTAACCCTAACCCACCATAACACTATCACAACATAACTCTAACCCACCATAACACTAACCCTAACCCACCATAACCCTAACCCACCATAACACTAACCCACCATAACACTATCCCACCATAATACTAACCCTAACCCACCATAACACTAACCCACCATAACCCTAACCCACCATAACACTATCCCACCATAACACTAACCCTAACCCACCATAACACTAACCCACCATAACACTAACCCACCATAACACTAACCCACCACCATAATACTAACCCTAACCCACCATAACACTATCCCACCATAACACTAACCCTAACCCACCATAACACTATCCCACCATAACACTATCCCACCATAACACTATCCCACCATAACACTAACCTATACCCACCATAACACTAACCCACCATAACACTAACCCACCATAACACTGACCCTAAGCAACCATAACCCTAACCCACAATAACACTAACCCTAACCCACACACAGAATATTTTGGGAACCAAAAGTTGCCAGTACGGTTGGCCAAAATCGCATCACAACCTCAACCTTAGCCCTAACCCACTGGTTATGAACCCTAGCCCACTGGTTATGAACCCTAACCCACTGGTTATGAACCCTATCCCACTGGTTATGAACCCTATCCCACTGGTTATGAACCCTAACCCACTGTTTATGAAGCCTATCCCACTGGTTATGAACCCTAACCCACTGGTTATGAACCCTAACCCACTGGTTATGAACCCTAACCCACTGGTTATGAACCCTAACCCAGTGGTTATGAACCCTAACCCACTGGTTATGAACCCTAACCCACTGGTTATGAACCCTAACCCACTGGTTATGAACCCTAACCCAGTTTGTAACTGTAAGTACAAAGCAGCATTTTTGGGTCCGATTTACTTCGACGACATATCCATACCACATTACAGATCTATAAACATTTCATGAACATGCTATAACAGGTCCCAGAAGGATTATCCCAGATTAATTAAGTAATAATCTGCCGTTCTGCCCTTGAGCAAGGCAGTTAACTCCCAACAACAACTATTCCCCGGGCGCCGATGACGTGGACGTCGATTAAGGAAGCCTCTCGCACCTCTCTGATTCAGAGGGGTTGGGTTAAATGTGGAAGATACGTTTCGGGTTAAAAGCATTCAGTTGTGCAACTGAGTAGGCATCCCCATTTTCCTTTTGCTTTCCTTTCCTTTCCTTACACACATGTCGATATGCTCAATAGGTTTACTTGGGAGGTGAGTCACCATAGTCTAAGTCATGCAATAAGTGTGGGTAGTCTGTGGGTGTCCCTGAAATATAAGTCTTGTATAATATAATATAATATAATATAATATAATATAAGTTGTAAAAATGAAAGTCTAACACATCAACAGTGTGATTTTTGTTTGGGTCAAATTAACTAATTCTTGTCTTTTGTTGAATTTATTTAACAAAATTCCAACCATGTTTAGTATTGTCTTGTCCAAATATGGTACGATTCCACTATTTGTAGCCATTTGCATGACTTTCAATTAGAGACCGCAAAATGTATCTATTGTTTGTGGCTAATCCTTATTGTGGCTAGCTTCACATATAGAAACAACACAATTTTTCGGTATCTTAATTTGTCATGTTTTAAAAGGTTTGTAATGTGCAGAAGTCTAGTGAAATAGTATTGTTAACTAAATGTTTAATGAGTTTACGACAATTTTGTAACGTTATTTGACCCATAGGGCGGCGCACAATTGGCGCAGAATCTTCCGGGTTTGGCCGGTGTAGGCCGTCATTGTAAATAAGAATTTATTCTTAACTGACTTGCCTCGTTAAATAAAGGTTACAGTTGGTAAAGCGTGTTTAACCTGGGCTTGGTTAGCAGGTAGCTAGCCTGCTATCTAGTGAGCTAGCAACTACATTAGTGAATAATGGCAGAACACTAGCTAGCTTTAACAGCCTGTGTTACTAGTTTGTACTCACTGAAATAGATTTTACTATGAGTCTGAAATGGGGAAATGCATTTACATGGTTTGAATATTAATATTTTGCTAATGTCAATAGCTACTAGCTAATAGCATTATTCGGCCTCAGCACTAGCTTTCTGTGCTAGCAACCTCAGGGAAAATTGAAATAAAATGTTAATAGTTCAATTCTGTTTCCTGTCTGTTTTATTTGACGTTTAAGTGAAGAATGTTTATAAAAGCTTTATAGATAAATACTTTGTGAACGGGGAAAAATTAAAAATGACACTACATTAACTGCATAGAATTTATACATAGACCCTTCTTGTGTGGTGTTACAGATCAGTATGAGTAACGTTGTGATATGGAGGAGTTACAGCGAGTTATGATATGACTCACAACTAAACGATTTGATCTGTAAACTTTTACCACTGAGGATTCAACCCCTGTGTGAATCTTCACGCACCATTGACCTCAGTGAGAAGAAGAAAGGTAAATCACGGCTCAATATCTGGGATTGGGAATAAGATAGACAGTCAAGAGCACCTGTTTTCTCGGGCTCTTTTCCTATTTCTGAAGTGGGCTGCCCTCTGATGAGCTGTCCTAATCAGCTCAATGGCCAGCGGGAGAAATGGGGCTGAGTACAGGCTATATATATATCAGTATAATTTTCAAAACGTGGTTTGGCCTATTGGCGTATTCACTAACACTGGTATGGCAGAAGCACAGCTGAGAACAGCCATAAAGATGACCCTACAAAGCATAACATAAATGTGCTATGGATATATATAATTAACTTTAATTAACTTTAATTAACCTAATAATGTGGCTTGGCCCCGTTATAACACGTTCATTAAATGATTATAGATGTGTAAGGAATACGTTATGCAGATGTAATCAGAGTAAATCGCTAATGGAGAGATGGAATCCGTGTGGTAACTAGAGCGTTTATGGTAATGGGAGAGATGGAATCCGTGTGGTAACTAGAGCGTTTATGGTAATGGGAGAGATGGAATCAGTGTGGTAACTAGAGCGTTTATGGTAATGGGAGAGATGGAATCCATGTGGTAACTAGAGCGTTTATGGTAATGAGGGAGGTGGAATCCGTGTGGTAACTAGAGCGTTTATGGTAATGGGAGAGATGGAATCCGTGTGGTAACTAGAGCGTTTATGGTAATGGGAGAGATGGAATCCGTGTGGTAACTAGAGCGTTTATGGTAATGGGAGAGATGGAATCCGTGTGGTAACTAGAGCGTTTATGGTAATGGAAGAGATGGAATCCGTGTGGTAACTAGAGCGTTTATGGTAATGGGAGAGATGGAATCCGTGTGGTAACTAGAGCGTTTATGGTAATGGGAGAGATGGAATCCGTGTGGTAACTAGAGCGTTTATGGTAATGGGAGAGATGGAATCCGTGTTGTAAATTGAGCGTTTATGGTAATGGGAGAGATGGAATCCGTGTGGTAACTAGAGCGTTTATGGTAATGGGGGAGATGGAATCCGTGTGGTAACTAGAGCGTTTATGGTAATGGGAGAGATGGAATCCGTGTGGTAACTAGAGCGTTTATGGTAATGGGAGAGATGGAATCCGTGTGGTAACTAGAGCGTTTATGGTAACGGGAGAGATGGAATCCGTGTGGTAACTAGAGCGTTTATGGTAATGGGGGAGATGGAATCCGTGTGGTAACTAGAGCGTTTATGGTAATGGGAGAGATGGAATCCGTGTGGTAACTAGAGCGTTTATGGTAATGGGAGAGATGGAATCCGTGTGGTAACTAGAGCGTTTATGGTAATGGGGGAGATGGAATCCGTGTGGTAACTAGAGCGTTTATGGTAATGGGAGAGATGGAATCCGTGTGGTAACTAGAGCGTTTATGGTAATGGGAGAGATGGAATCCGTGTGGTAACTAGAGCGTTTTATAACCACCAGAAGTCAACTAGGAACAGCACTTAGAGAACGATAGGCTATTGGAGAGACAATAACTTGACAAAGAGAAAGATCAGCAGCTAACATAAACAGCCAGCGGCAACAAACCAGCTGGGAGCATCACTTAAAGAATCAGAGTGAGAGACTCAGGCTGTCTCAAATAGCACCCCCCCTTCCCCTATAATATTCACTAATTTAAACCAGGGCCCATAGGGGCGACTTTATAGGCCAGGGTATAGGGTATCGTCACTCAGCCAAAGACTTACAGATTCATTTACATTCCAGAGAAAGATAAGTCGTTTTGTTGTTTTTTGTATTCCACGTGTTGATTCATGACAATGCTGGTTGATATGACAGTGTCTTCAAAAGGTAGCCAGTACCACTTATACCTTTTCCACGTATCTGTAGAAAGGGAAAGAGGGGAAACCTAGTCGATTGTGCAACTCTAATGCGTTCAACTGAAATGTGTCTTCCACATTTAACCCAACCCCTGTGAATCAGAGAGGTGCTGGGGAGAGCTGCCTTCAACCACATCCACGTCACTAAGCAGAATGTTGTGTTTCTGCCAAGACAGAGATTTGGTATCAATGCCAAGAGAGAGAGTTGGCATCAATGTCCAAAGTAGTATACTATTAACCCTATGGGACTGGTCCAAAGTAGTGCACTATTAACCCTATAGGCCTGGTTCAAAGTAGTGCACTATTAACCCTATGGGACTGGTCCAAAGTAGTGCACTATTAACCCTATGGGTCTGGTCCAAAGTAGTGCACTATTAACCCTATGGGCCTGGTCCAAAGTAGTGCACTATTAACCCTATGGGCCTGGTCCAAAGTAGTGCACTATTAACCCTATGGGCCTGGTCTAAAGTAGTGCACTATTAACCCTATGGGCCTGGTCCAAAGTAGTGCACTATTAACCCTATGGGCCTGGTCCAAAGTAGTGCACTATTAACCCTATGGGCCTGGTCCAAAGTAGTGCACTATTAACCCTATGGGCCTGGTCTAAAGTAGTGCACTATTAACCCTATGGGCCTGGTCCAAAGTAGTGCACTATTAACCCTATGGGCCTGGTCCAAAGTAGTGCACTTTTAACCCTATGGGCCTGGTCCAAAGTAGTGCACTATTAACCCTTTGGGCCTGGTCCAAAGTAGAGCCATTTGGAACACGTAGCCTGAGGTTATAACAGCTATGTACAGCATCATCGCACAGACCTGAGGTAATTACAGCTATGTAAAGCATCATAGCTCAGACCTGAGGTTATTACAGCTATGTAAAGCATCATAGCCCAGACCTGAGGTAATTACAGCTATGTAAAGCATCATAGCCCAGACCTGAGGTTATTACAGCTATGTAAAGCATCAAAGCCCAGACCTGAGGTTATTACAGCTATGTAAAGCATCATAGCCCAGACCTGAGGTAATTACAGCTATGTAAAGCATCATAGCCCAGACCTGAGGTAATTACAGCTATGTAAAGCATCAAAGCCCAGACCTAAGGTTATAACAGCTATGTACAGCATCATCGCCCAGACCTGAGGCAATTACAGCTATGTAAAGCATCATAGCACAGACCTGAGGTTATTACAGCTATGTAAAGCATCATAGCTCAGACCTGAGGTTATTACAGCTATGTAAAGCATCATAGCCCAGGCTCTTGTTATTACAGCGATGTACATTATCATAGCCCAGACCTGAGGTTATTACAGCTACGTAAAGCATCATAGCCCAGATCTGAGGTTATTACAGCGATGTACATTATCATAGCCCAGACCTGAGGTTTCTGCCAATCTGAGTTTTTTTTTTGCCAATCTGCCACTTTCAGCTTCTCGTAAAGAATTAGTCCTCTATAAACAACCGAGCAAGCGAAGATAATACAGTGTTACTCTTATGAAATGGGAGCGTCTTCTGTGTAAAACCTCAGAAATATCTGCAGACAGCAGGGATTCATTCAGCCCATTCGGAGAAGATTAGACTCCAAGTATGTCTTATTGAACACGTCCAGGTAGTACTTTCTCATTGCACTTCAAAACTGTTTCTCCTAGTACCTGCTGAAAGCTAGCATCCTGTCCAGGGGGTGTACTTGTACATCAAGCTGTCTCACTAAAGAAACAGGAAGTAGACTAGTGTCCTGTCCAGGGTGTATACTGTACATCAAGCTGTCTCAGTACAGAAACAGGAGAGGAACAGGTTCTGGCTGGGACAATGTTTACTTACTACTGAAATCGACCCTGGTACAGATCAACTGCCTTAGCGCCCTGAGCTTGAGCCAAAAACCAGCTGAAGCCAAGAAGCATTAGTATTATAATAGAATCCTCAGTAGCTGCTGCCAAAGCAGCCTCTTCTCTTCCTAGGGTCCACGTAGGAACAAAACAACACATCCCAACAAGACTACGGTCTACATCATTAACAAAACAACACATCCCAACAAGACAGAGGTCTACATCATTAATAAAACAACACATCCCAACAAGACTACGGTCTACATCATTAATAAAACAACACATCCCAACAAGACTATGGTCTACATCATTAATAAAACAACACATCCCAACAAGACTATGGTCTACATCATTAATAAAACAACACATCCCAACAAGACTATGGTCTATAACATTAATAAAACAACACATCCCAACAAGACTATGGTCTACATCATTAATAAGACAACACATCCCAACAAGACAGTGGTCTACATCATTAATAAAACAACACATCCCAACAAGACAGTGGTCTACATCATTAATAAAACAACACATCCCAACATGACTATGGTCTACATCATTTATAAAACAACACATCCCAACAAGACTGCGGTCTACATCATTAATAAAACAACACATCCCAACAAGACAGTGGTCTACATCATTAATAAAACAAGACAGTGTGCACTCTACACATTAAAACTGTTCCATCATTACAAATGTACAATAGAACATGTACAATATTACACTATTACAATGTATGTGTGTGTGTTAGTGTGTGTGTGTAAGTGTGTGTGTGTGTTAGTGTGTGTGTTAGTGTGTGTGTGTGTGTGTGTGTGTGTGTGTGTGTATGTGTGTGCTAGTGTGTGTGTGTGGGTGTTAGTGTGTGTGTTAGTGTGTTTGTGTGTGTGTGTTAGTGTGTGTGCTAGTGTGTGTGTGCATTAGTGTGTGTGTGTGTGTGAGTGTGTGTCTACGTTCTACCTTTAGGTGTTGTTTTAATGTATTTTAAAATCAGTTTTTCCCGCTAGCTTGAGTTACCGTATGTGGAAGAGAGTTCCATGAAGTCATGGCTCTATCTACTCTAGTACTGTGCATTTTGCAGACTTATGGACAGTGAAGAGACACCTGGTGGCATGTCTTGTGGGATATGTATGGGTGGACTGTGAAGAGACCCCTGGTGGCATGTCTTGTGGGGTACGTATCGGTAGACTGTGAAGAGACTCCTGGGTGGCATGTCTTGTGGGGTATGTATGGGTGGACTGTGAAGGGACACCTGGTGGCATGTCTTGTGGGGTATGTATGGGTGGACTGTGAAGAGACCCCTGGTGGCATGTCTTGTGGGGTATGCATGGGTGGACTGTGAAGAGACTCCTGGTGGCATGTCTTGTGGGGTATGTATGGGTGGACTGTGAAGAGACCCCTGGTGGCATGTCTTGTGGGGTATGTATGGGTGGACTGTGAAGAGACCCCTGGTGGCATGTCTTGTGGGGTATACCTGGGTGGACTGTGAAGAGACCCCTGGTGGCATGTCTTGTGGGGTATGCATGGGTGGACTGTGAAGAGACCCCTGGTGGCATGTCTTGTGGGGTATGTATGGGTGGACTGTGAAGAGACCCCTGGTGGCATGTCTTGTGGGGTATGTATGGGTGGACTGTGAAGGGACCCCTGGTGGCATGTCTTGTGGGGTATACCTGGGTGGACTGTGAAGAGACCCCTGGTGTCATGTCATGTGGGGTATGCATGGGTGGACTGTGAATATGTTTTGAACATGTCAGTTTACAATCTACACCAAGTAGTTTAGACTCATGCTTTTAGTTTTTTTTTATATATAATTAGGATTAACTTATTACTTGCCACCTATTCTAAAACTAACTGAAGCTCTTTGTTAAGAGTTGCAGTGATTTCATTTGCTGTGGTACTTGGCATGTATAATGTTTAGTCATCAACGTACATAGAAACACAGGTTTTTATTAAAAATAAAAAACAGTAAAGGACAGCATACATTTATTTGAGCCAACCTTCAGTCATTTGTGCCGTACCTGTTCTCTATTAGCGTGCGGAACGTCTGTTGTTAATTTGTTTACTGTGAAATAACATTGTATCTGGTCAAACATCATTTTTTCCAAACGTTTACTAAGGGTCGGTAGCATGTCGTTTCAACCAATAAAAAGGTGATTTGCTATTCCTGTGTAGCGGAATGACTTTAGCTTCACTTCAGACCTGAGGAAACACACTCTCTAGTAGGTTTAAATTGAAGATTTGGCAAACAGGAGTGAGAAAATAGTTTGCTACCAACCTGTCATTTTCCATCCAAGTTGTCAGTACCAGGTGGTTTGTCACCCGCACTCAACCTGGGATCTCTGGATCATTGATGTTCAGCAGCTATGGAAATCCACTCTCCTGCTCCCTCCTTCTTCTCTCTCCCTCTCTCTTCCCACTCTCCGCCTCACTTCTCTCTCCTATACTTCTGCCTCTCGCTTCCTCCACTACCGCTCTATCTCTCTCCTCCTCTTGCTTCCTCCGCTACCCGCTCTCTCCTACTCTTGCTTCCTCCGCTCCCGCTCTACCTCTCTCCTCCTCTTGCTTCCTCCGCTCCCGCTCTACCTCTCTCCTCTTGCTTCCCCCGCTCCCGCTCTACCTCTCTTCTCTTGCCTCCTCCCTCCATTTCTCTCCTCATCTTCCTTCCTCCTCTACCCGCTCTCTCCTCCTCTTGATTCCTCCGCTCCCGCTCTACCTCTCTCCTCCTCTTGTTTCCTCTGCTCCCGCTCTACCTCTCTCCTCCACTTGCCTCCTTCTCTCCATCTCTCTCCTCCTCTTGCCTTCTCCCCTCCATCTCTCTCCTCGTCTTGCTTCCGCTCCCCCTCTACCTCTCTCCTCCTCTTGTTTCCTCTGCTCACCCTCTACCTCTCTCCTCCTCTTGTTTCCTCCGCTCCCGCTCTACCTCTCTCCTCCTCTTGCCCCCTCCCCTCCATCTCTCTCCTCCTCTTGCCTCCTCCCTTCCATCTCTCTCCTCCTCTTGCTTCCGCTCCCCCTCTACCTCCCTCCTCCTCTTGTTGCCTCTGCTCCCGCTCTACCTTTCCCCTCCCTGTGTTGTCCCTAGAATGTTAATAGCTTGTGAATGTTGATGTTATGACAGTGTTAATGTCCCTCACTGATCTCTCTCTCTCTACCCCAACCAAAATCCAAGCCCTATACCCAAGATCCAAGCCCTATACCCAAGATCCAAGCCCTGTACCCAAGCTCTTAGCCATACACCCCAGCTCAATCCATATACCCCAGCCCCAGGAATACAACACAGCCCCAGGCATACAGCCCAGCCATAAACCCCAGCCCCGGCCATAAACCCCGGCCCCAGCCATAAACCCCAGCCCCAGCCATAAACCCCAGCCCCAGCCATATACCCCAGCCCCAGCCATAAACCCCAGCCCCAGCCATATACCCCAGCCCCAGGAATACAACCAAGCCCCAGGCATACAGCCCAGCCATAAACCCCAGCCCCAGCCTTACACCCCAGCCCCAGCCATAAACCCTAGCCCCAGCCTTACACCCCAGCCCCAGCCATAAACCCCAGCCCTGGCCATAAACCCCAGCCCCAGCCATAAACCCCAGCCCCAGCCATAAACCCCAGCCCCAGCCATATACCCCAGCCCCAGCCTTACACCACAGCCCCAGCCATAAACCCCAGCCCCAGCCATAAACCCCAGCCCCAGCCATAAACCCCAGCCCCGGCCATAAACCCCAGCCCCAGCCATAAACCCCAGCCCCAGCCATATACCCCAGCCCCAGCCTTACACTACAGCCCCAGCCATAAACCCCAGCCCCAGCCTTACACTACAGCCCCAGCCATATACCACAGCCCCAGCATTACACCACAGCCCCAGCCTTACACTACAGCCCCAGCCATATACCCCAGCCCCAGCCTTACACCACAGCCCCAGCCATAAACCCCAGCCCCAGCCTTACACTACAGCCCCAGCCATATACCACAGCCCCAGCATTACACCACAGCCCCAGCCTTACACTACAGCCCCAGCCATATACCCCAGCCCCAGCCTTACACCACAGCCCCAGCCATAAACCCCAGCCATAGCCATATACCACAGCCTCAGCCTTACACCCCAGCCATAGCCATAGCCATATACCACAGCCCCAGCCATAAATCCCAGCCCCAGCCTTACACCCCAGCCCCAGCCATAAACCCCAGCCACACGTGGGAGGGCCGTCCTTGAACATGGGATGAACATGTTTTCCAGCTCCATTTTTATGTCTTTGTCATTCAGACTGACTTAGCTTGGTGCTGGCTCAGGCCACTGTGGGAGATGGGAAAGAGGGAAGGAGAGAGGAGTTCTCACTATAACTCCACTCAACTGGTGGAGAACTGCATTCTGGAGTCAGGCTCTCAGAAGAGGGACAGAGAGAGGAGATGGAGAGAGGGAGGGAGGGAGGAGAGAGGAGATGGAGAGAGGGGATGGAAAGAGGAGACGGAGAGAGGAATTGAGAGAGGGAGGGAGGGTGGAGAGAGGGAGGGAGGGTGGAGAGAGGAGATGGAGAGAGGAGACGGAGAGAGGGATGGAGAGAAGGGTGGAGAGAGGAGATGGAGAGAAGAGATGGAAAGAGGGGTGGAGAGAGGGGTGGAGAGAGGGAGGGTGGAGAGAGGAGATGGAGAGAGAAGATGGAGAGAGGAAGGGTAAGAGGGATGGAGAGAGAGGTGGAAAGAGGAGATGGAGACAGGAAGGGTAAGATGGATGGAGAGAGGTGGAGAGGAGATGGAGAGAGGGGTGGAGAGAGGAGATGGAGAGAGGGGTGGAGAGAGGAGATGGAGAGAGGAAGGGTAAGATGGATGGAGAGAGGTGGAGAGGAGATAGAGAGAGGGGTGGAGAGAGGAGATGGAGAAAGGGGTGGAGAGAGGGGTGGAGAGAGGAGATGGAGAGAGGGGTGGAGAGAAGGGTGGAGAGAGAGGTGGAGAGGAGATGGAGAGAGGGGTGGAGAGAGGAGATGGAGAGAGGGGTGGAGAGAGGAGATGGAGAGAGGAGATGGAGAGAGAAGATGGAGAGAGGGGTGGAGAGAGGAGATGTAGAGAGAAGATGTAGAGAGGGGTGGAGAGAGGAGATGGAGAGAGGAGATGGAGAGAGGGATGGAGAGAGGAGATGGAGAGAGGGATGGAGAGAGGAGATGGAGAGAGGGATGGAGAGAGGAGATGGAGAGAGGAGATGGAGAGAGGAGATGGAGAGAGGAAGGGTAAGAGGGGTGGAGATAGAGGTGGAGAGAGGGATATTATTCTGGCTCAGTTCTTCATGGTGAGCTAGAACCATGTATCCATTGGCTAACCAATTGGCCTCGGCTGTCATTGGTTAACCTGGGTCAGGTGATTGTCCTCGGCTATTACCTTAAAGCTTGAGTATGACATCAGCAGCACAGCTGTGCTAAAACCAATATGAATCACACCTTTGTATTATTACATTATTAGTTGCTGAATTCACTCCAATGAGTCACTTGCATTACAATCAGTTTTTCTGCTTCTTCACATGGATGAATAGGCATGAATGCGTCTGATGTGTCTGCTGTTTAAATGTATCACACCATGGTTGAACAGACAGACAGACTCCCTTTCTATGACACACACCTCTGGCACGTTGCTTTGATGTAACTCTGATGAAAAGCACATCCTGAGATGAGTCAGCGTTCCTGCACAGTACCGTTTTGTAGTGTTAAATCAACACTTAAAAGATACCATTTTAACACTCATCTCAGAGTACATATGGTCCCACTCTACAGGGTAAAAAAAATAAAAAATACTCTGATTATAGTGTTATTTTGAGTGTTAACACGGCAGTGTAAAAAAAATTAACATTACATTACACTTGCCAGGGTGTAATGCTCAAATTTAACACCACTCAAATTTAATACCACTTAAATGTAACACACCTCAAATGTAACACCATGGGGTAATTAACACAGTGTTATTTATATTCAACACGAGTGTTGATCTAGAGTTTACTCCTAATAGTGTTAAACAAAAACACAGTCATTTTGGGTGTAGTTTATGGTGGCTTGGGGGTGGCTGCTGTTTTCTGCTGCTGTATTTTGTGTGTTTTTTTTTTCTCTAACTTTTTACCATTGTTTCACGTGATTGAAAAGAGCTTCTGGACATCAAAACAGCGATTACTAATCTCGTTTTTGATGAGGACTTCTATTTCAATTAATCAAAGGTGAAGGACATAACGCTGATCCCAGACCAGGCCCAAATCCCCGTCATTCAGGGGAGGAGGAGGCACTACTATAGGGGCCGGATTGCGGGACACCTAACGAGGCTGCAACAGGCGAGTGTATACATCACCGTCTGTTCTATTGGCAAATATACAACCACTGGAGAATAAACTGGATGAGTTTAGTTCGAGACTGTCCTATCAAGGTGATCTGTCACTAATCTACAATCCTGTCATTAACCTGGTGGCTGAACAATGACATGTAAAATATAAATCTAGCTGTTTTTTCTATACATCGGCAGGACAGAACAGCTGCGTCCGGTAAGTTGAGGGGGGGAGGGGTCTCTTTATCAACAACAACAAGATCTCTAACATTAAGGAAGTCTCGAGGTTCTGCTGAGTTAGAATACCTCATGATAAGCTGTAGACCACACTATTTACGAAGAGAGTTCTCATTTATATTTATATTTTTCGTAGCGGTCTATTTACCACCGCAGACCGACGCTGGCACTAAGACCGCACTCAACGAGCTATATAGGACCATGAGCTAACAAGAAAATACTGACCCAGATGCGTCGCTCCTAGTGGCCCGGGGATTTTAATACAGAGAAACTGAAATCCGTCTCACCTCGTTTCTACCAGCATGTCACCTCTGCAACTATAGGCGAAAAAAACTCTATATCACCTCTACTCCACACAGACACATATAAAACTCTATATCACCTCTACTACACACAGAGACACATATAAAACTCTATATCACCTCTACTACACACAGAGACACATATAAAACTCTATATCACCTCGACTCCACACAGAGACACTTACAAAACTCTACTCCACACATATAAAACTCTATATCACCTCTACTACACACAGAGACACATATAAAACTCTACTACACACAGACACATATAAAACTCTATATCACCTCTACTACACACAGAGACACATATAGAACTCTACTCCACACAGAGACACATATAAAACTCTATATCACCTCTACTACACACAGAGACACATATAAAACTCTACTACACACAGACACATAAAACTCTATATCACCTCTACTACACACAGAGACACATATAAAACTCTACTACACACAGAGACACATATAAAACTCTACTACACACAGACACATATAAAACTCTATATCACCTCTACTACACACAGAGACACATATAAAACTCTACTCCACACAGAGACACATATAAAACTCTACTCCACACAGAGAGACACATATAAAACTCTATATCACCTCTACTACACACAGAGACACATGTAACACTCTATATCACCTCTACTCCACACAGAGACACATATAAAACTCTACTCCACACAGAGACACATATAAAACTCTATATCACCTCTACTACACACAGAGACACATATACAACTCTACTACACACAGACACATATAAAACTCTGCTCCACACAGAGAGACATATAAAACTCTACTCCACACAGAGACACATATAAAACTCTATATCACCTCTACTACACACAGAGACACATATAAAACTCTACTCCACACAGAGACACATATAAAACTCTACTACACACAGACACATATAAAACTCTATATCACCTCTACTACACACAGAGACACATATAAAACTCTACTCCACACAGAGACACATATAAAACTCTATATCACCTCGACTACACACACAGACACATATAAAACTCTATATCACCTCTACTCCACACAGAGACACATATAAAACTCTACTCCACACAGAGAGACACATATAAAACTCTATATCACCTCTACTACACACAGAGACACATGTAACACTCTATATCACCTCTACTCCACACAGAGACACATATAAAACTCTACTCCACACAGAGACACATATAAAACTCTATATCACCTCTACTACACACAGAGACACATATACAACTCTACTACACACAGACACATATAAAACTCTGCTCCACACAGAGAGACATATAAAACTCTACTCCACACAGAGACACATATAAAACTCTATATCACCTCTACTACACACAGAGACACATATAAAACTCTACTCCACACAGAGACACATATAAAACTCTATATCACCTCTACTCCACACAGAGACACATATAAAACTCTGCTCCACACAGAGAGACATATAAAACTCTACTCCACACAGAGAGACATATAAAACTCTACTACACACAGACACATATAAAACTCTATATCACCTCTACTACACACAGAGAGACACATATAAAACTCTACTCCACACAGAGACACATATAAAACTCTACTCCACACAGAGAGACACATATAAAACTCTACTCCACACAGAGAGACATATAAAACTCTACTACACACAGACACATATAAAACTCTATATCACCTCTACTACACACAGAGACACATATAAAACTCTACTCCACACAGAGACACATATAAAACTCTATATCACCTCTACTACACACAGAGAGACACATATAAAACTCTACTCCACACAGAGACACATATAAAACTCTATATCACCTCTACTACAAACAGAGACACATATAAAACTCTACTCTACACAGAGACACATATAAAACTCTACTCCACACACAGACACATATAAAACTCTATATCACCTCTACTACACACAGAGACACATATAAAACTCTACTCCACACAGAGACACATATAAAACTCTATATCACCTCTACTACACACAGAGACACATATACAACTCTACTACACACAGACACATATAAAACTCTGCTCCACACAGAGAGACATATAAAACTCTACTCCACACAGAGACACATATAAAACTCTATATCACCTCTACTACACACAGAGACACATATAAAACTCTACTCCACACAGAGACACATATAAAACTCTATATCACCTCTACTCCACACAGAGACACATATAAAACTCTGCTCCACACAGAGAGACATATAAAACTCTACTCCACACAGAGAGACATATAAAACTCTACTACACACAGACACATATAAAACTCTATATCACCTCTACTACACACAGAGAGACACATATAAAACTCTACTCCACACAGAGACACATATAAAACTCTACTCCACACAGAGAGACACATATAAAACTCTACTCCACACAGAGAGACATATAAAACTCTACTACACACAGACACATATAAAACTCTATATCACCTCTACTACACACAGAGACACATATAAAACTCTACTCCACACAGAGACACATATAAAACTCTATATCACCTCTACTACACACAGAGAGACACATATAAAACTCTACTCCACACAGAGACACATATAAAACTCTATATCACCTCTACTACAAACAGAGACACATATAAAACTCTACTCTACACAGAGACACATATAAAACTCTACTCCACACACAGACACATATAAAACTCTATATCACCTCTACTACACACAGAGACACATATAAAACTCTACTCCACACAGAGACACATATAAAACTCTATATCACCTCTACTACACACAGAGACACATATAAAACTCTACTCCACACAGGGAGACACAAAAAAAACTCTCTATCACCTCTACTACACACAGAGACACATATAAAACTCTACTCTACACAGAGACACATATAAAACTCTATAACACCTCTACTACACACAGAGACACATATAAAACTCTACTCCACACAGAGACACATAAAAAACTCTATATCACCTCTACTCCACACAGAGACACATATAAAACTCTACTCCACACAGAGACACATATAAAACTCTACTCCACACAGAGAGACACATATAAAACTCTATAACACCTCTACTACACACACAGACACATATAAAACTCTACTACACACAGACACATATAAAACTCTATATCATCTCTACTCCACACAGATACACATATAAAACTCTATAACACCTCTACTACACACAGAGACACATATAAAACTCTATATCACCTCTACTCCACACAGATACACATATAAAACTCTATAACACCTCTACTACACACAGAGACACATATAAAACTCTATATCACCTCTACTCCACACAGATACACATATAAAACTCTATAACACCTCTACTACACACAGAGACACATATAAAACTCTATATCACCTCTACTCCACACAGATACACATATAAAACTCTATAACACCTCTACTCCACACAGATACACATATAAAACTCTATAACACCTCTACTACACACAGAGACACATATACAACTCTATAACACCTCTACTACACACAGAGACACATATAAAACTCTACTCCACACAGAGACACATATAAAACTCTATATCACCTCGACTACACACAGAGACACATACAAAACTCTCCCTCGCCCTCCATTTGATAAATCTGACCATAACTCTATCCTCTTAATTCTTGCTTACAAGAAAAAACTCAAACAGGAAGTACCAGTGATGCACTCAATATGGAAGTGGACTGTTTCGCTAGCACAAATTGGAAAATGTTCCGGGAGTCATCCGATGGCATTGAGGAGTTTACCACATCAGTCACCGGCTTCATCAATACGTGCATAGACGACGTCGTCCCCACTGTAACCGTGCGTACATATCCCAACCAGACGCCATGGATTACAGGCAACATCCACACTGAGTTAAAGGCAAGAGCTGCCACTTTCAAGGAGCGGGGACACTAATCCGGACCCTTAAAAGAAATCCCACTACGCCCTTCGACAAACCATTAAACAGGAAAAGTGTCAATACAGGACTAAGATTCAATCTTACTACACCTGCTCTGACATTTGTCGGATGAGGCCTTATATGCTCACTTCGAGGCAAGCAACACTGAACCACGCATGAGAGCACCAGCTCTTCCGGACAACTGTGTGATAATGTGAGTAAAACCTTTAGATGATGGAATCTCTATTGCATTCCACACCGCCCTTCCCCACCTGGACCAAAGGGACACCTACATGATAATGCTGTTCATGACTACAGCTCATCCCTAAGCTAAGGGCCCTGGGATTAAACACCTCCCTCTGCAATTAGATCGACAACTTTCTGACAAGCCGCCACCAGGGTGTGAGGAAAGGCAAAAACACATCTGCCATGCTGACTCTCCACATTAGGGTCCCTCAGGGGGTGCGTGCTTAGCCCCCTCCTGTACTTCCTGTTCACCCATAACTGGGTGGCCGCACATGACTTTAAACACCATCATTAAGATTGCAGACGACACAACAGTGTCAGGCCTGATCACCAACAACGATGAGACAACCTATAGGGAGGAGATAAGAGATAGCAACATCTCCCTCAACGTCAGCAAGACAAAGGAGTTGATCGTGGACTACAGGAAAGGGAAGGCCGAGCACGCCCTCATTCACATCAACGGGGCTGTAATGGAGACGATTGAGAGCTTTAAGTTCCTCTGTGTCCACAACACTAAGGATCTATCTTGGTCCAAACGCAACAACAAAGTTGTGAAGAAGGTATGACAACACCTCTTCCCCCTCAGGAGGCTGAACAGATTTGGCATGGGGGCACTCAGATCCTCAAAACGTTTTACAGCTGCACCATGGAGAGCATCTTGGCTGGCTGCATCACTGCTTGGTACGGCAACTGCACTTCCTCTGACCGCAAGGCGCTAGAGAGGGTTCGAGCTACCTGTAATCCAGGACCTTTATATCAGGCCGTGTCAGAGGAAGGCCCTAAGAATTGTCAAAGACTCCAGCCATCCAAGTCACAGTCTGTTCTCTCTGCAGCTGTACTGGAGCACCAAGTCTAGGACCAAAAGGTTCCTGAACAGTTTCTACCCCAAAGCCATAAGACTGCTTAGAATGCAAAATAAATCATAGAC
The DNA here is from genome assembly GCF_965601325.2 of Salmo salar. Classification (NCBI taxonomy): domain Eukaryota; kingdom Metazoa; phylum Chordata; class Actinopteri; order Salmoniformes; family Salmonidae; genus Salmo; species Salmo salar. The sequence continues at coordinate 3,729,551 of NC_138303.1, forward strand.
ACAGATGTTGGAACCCAAAATCTCAAATTTGGACTCATCAGACCAAAGGACAGATTTCCACCGGTCTGATGTCCATTGCTCATTTGTCTTGGCCCAAGCAAGTCTCTTCTTATTATTGGTGTCCTTTAGTAGTGGTTTCTTTGCAGCAATTCGACCATGAAGGCTTGATTCCCACAGTCTCCTCTGAACAGTTGATGTTGAAATCTGTCTGTTACTTGAACTCTGTGAAGCATTTATTTTGGCTGCAATCTGAGGTGCAGTTAACTCTGATGAACTTATCCTCTGCAGCAGAGGTAACTCTGGGTCTTCCTTTCCTCACGAGAGACAGTTTCATCATTGCACTTGATGTTTTTTTTCGACTGCACTTGAAGAAACTTTCACTTCTTAATTTTCCGTATTGACTGACCTTCATGTCTTAAAGTAATGGGTGGACTGTCATTTCTGCTTATTTGAGCTTTTCTTGACATAATGTGAACTTGGTAAAAATACAGTAACAGATCACTTACTGTATTTGTGAATATTTAAAAAAAGAATGCCACGCAAATAGCCCACGGTGGCGACAAAATCATAGCACACCCTCTGAAGCAAGAGAGTTAACTTCATTAAAAGGTAGACTTTGCACATGACGTTGCTGTGAGATATTGAGGTGAGCGAGATGCAAGACTTGGCTCTCATACAGTATCTATACAACTACAGGCTGTTACAAGTACCAGGGCACAAAAAACAGTGGAGAAGTTGAGCCTCGTGCTTCAACGCTCTTAGTTGTTTTGGAAATTGACCCACTATGCTGTTTACTTTCTGCATCTGTCATATTGCTGAGTCCACCTTTATTTGGTACCTGTTTTGTTATGTTACATGCATTGGGGTTTATTTCTGGCCTTGCTGTTTTATATTATAAACTAAATATACAATCCGAAAATTGTTGGTTTAACGGCATCTTACCTACAGGCTCCATTTAACTTGGACGTCATATTTACCCATAAACCCATACCATCATTTTGTATTTTTTTTTTTTTTTTTTTTTACATTTTAGTCAATTAGCAGAAGCTCTTATCCAGAGCGACTTACAGGCACAATTAGGGTTCGACCACTAGGCTACCTGTCACATATACTATAGGTAAATCCAAAAGTATCCACTAGGCTACCTGTCACCTATACTACAGGTAAATCCAAAAGTATCCACTGGGTGCTACCTGCCACCTATACTACAGGTAAATCCAAAAGTATCCACTGGGTGCTACCTGTCACCTATACTACAGGTAAATCCAAAAGTATCCACTGGGTGCTACCTGTCACCTATACTACAGGTACATCCAAAAGTATCCACTAGGCTACCTGTCACCTATACTACAGGTAAATCCAAAAGTATCCACTGGGTGCTACCTGTCACCTATACTACAGGTAAATCCAAAAGTATCCACTAGGTGCTAAAGTAGCAGTGTTATGTTCATAGTTTCCATATAAACATAAACCATAATGATAGTTTCCATATAATTCATCACACAATAATACACACAACAGTTTCTATACATTTCTCTATCTTTCATAAATCAACCAAAATGTGACGCCGTAGCTCATCTGGGGTGTTTGACGACAAACAGAACGATACACTAGAGTTTTCATCCAAATGCCGTTTTTTTTTGGGTAGAAGTGTTTTCTTCGACATGTGAACTTTCATGTGCCTTAATAACAAACTCGTATTTAATCTGTAAATATTAATAATAAAAGTAAAATCAGAAAGCTGTTTAGCCAAGGAGAAAATACAAAATCTTGTCCGGCCACAGTTTAATTAAACATATTATCTCTATTTTTTGAAAATGTTACCGTGCGTACAACGTATGTTGAAGAGACGCTCGCCTGCAGCAGTAACACTCCTTAGCTTTGTAGTTTTGTCCTCCCTTCACTAGTAGTGCTAAATGTACATGTACATCAATGTAACACCACTGGTAGTGTTAAGTTTACATGTACGTCAATGTAACACCCCTGGTAGTGTTAAGTTTACATGTACGTCAATGTAACACCATGGAAGACTACGGTCATAATGGAGTGGATAGCTCAGAAAAAAAATTAAAATAATAATGTTATTTTGAATGCACTTGAATTATTATAGGTAGGCTAAGTAACCTTTTTACAGAATGGTATTACAGAATTTGCAATTCCACTTTTTATATTTTCACATGTGAATGTTTCTTACATGTAGAACTGCAAATTCGATTTTCACATCTGAAAAACTGTGAGAGTTAGAATTTCACATTTGGAGATTTCTTACATGTAAAACGTCAAATGTAATTTTCACTTTAACGTTTTTCAAATGTGAACTTGCAATTCCACATGTGAAAGTGACATTTTCACATGTAAACCTGCAAATTTCACGTTTTATTAGAAGGTTGTGTGTGTGTGCGTGTGCGTGTGCGTGTGCGTGTGCGTGTGCGTGTGCGTGTGCGTGTGCGTGTGTGTGTGTGTGTGTGTGTGTGTGTGTGTGTGTGTGTGTGTGTGTGTGTGTGTGTGTGAGTGTGTGTGTCAGGAATCTCCATGTCACTCTCACTGATCTGTCTCACACACCCTGAGCATGAGAACACGCTCACTATCAGCCCACTCACTCACACAGTTGAGATGTGGATTCAGGTTCAGTGTGTGTGTGTGTGTGTGTGTGTGTGTGTGTGTGTGTGTGTGTGTGGAAGCTATGTTTTTTTTTTAGGAGAAATAATCTGTGTGTGTGTGTCCCGCTACAAAAATAAAAAACACATGTCAAATTTGCATTTTCACATTTAAAATAGCTGTTTTCCCATTTTTAGCTTGTATTATATTTAGAGTTCACATGCACCACCTTTTCACATGTGAGGAGAATAACATGTTGTTTTTCACCTCACATGCGAATTGAAGTTTCACATGATAAATTTGCAGTTTCACACGTTGAAAACTTTCACATGTGAGAATCTGATCTGCACGTTTTTATCCCCCCCCCAAAAAACGTTTTTGTTTTTGCTTGTTTACATCTACTTTGTTTACAGACATTGGAGTAAATGTTACATTTTCCTAAATGTGAAATTAGATTTTCACTTTCACATGTGGAATTGCCAGTTCACATGTGAAAAACATTCATGTTAAAATCACATTTGCCATTTCACATGTAAAACAACTCGACGTGACAATCTAACGTTCACGTGATAACTTGCATTTCCACACGTTTCACATTTGAACATTTTTCACATAGGAAACTGGTAATCGTTATTTGACATGTGAATGTTTTTTCAGAAAATCAAATTTGCAGTTTCACATAAAAAAAATATATAAACATTTACTCCAATGTTTGTAAACAAGGTAAATGTAAACAAACACTGCATAGCCTAAAATCATGGTTACATCCCCAGATTTGAGGTCCCAGAAATCAAATTAGTATAATATAAAATAACCCCAAATATCTGTCTGTTTACAGGTGAACTATACTGAAATAACTCCCTTTCCTGGTTGCTAAAATTCTAACAGTTTGCCTCATTTCAGTTTGTGACAAAATCAAGCAGGTATAGTGTAGAGCAGTGGTTCCCAAAGTTGTTATAGTCCCGTACCCCTTCAAACATTCAACCTCCAGCCGTACCCCTTCAAACATTCAACCTCCAGCCGTACCCCTTCAAACATTCAACCTCCAGCTGTACCTCTTCAAACATTCAACCTCCAGCTGTACCCCCTCTAACACCAGGGTCAGCTCACTCTCAAATGTTGTTTGTTGCCATCATTGTAAGCCTGCCACACACACACACACTATATGATACATTTATTAAACCTCTTGACGGTCGCCTAGGATAGGGGGCACCACAGCGCATTTTGAAAAAAATTTGTGCCCATTTTAAACGGCCTACTACTCAAACTCAGAAGATAGGATATGCATATAATTAATACTTGTGGATAGAAAACACCCTAAAGTTTCTAAAACTGTTTGAATGGTGTCTGTGAGTATAACAGAACTCATATGGCAGTCAAAACCCCGAGACAGATCGAAACAGGAAGTGGAATTCTGAATTGCGAACTCAACTTCATCAAGTTGCCTATTAATCACACCGTGAGCTATGGTTCATTGAGCACTTCCTATTGCTTCCACTAGATGTCCCCAGTCTTTACAAAGTGATTTGAGTCTCCTACAGAACGAGTCTCCTACAGAACGCTGTGGAACGTGGTCACACGGAGAGGGCCATCACCATTATGACGCCGGCGCCCCTGGTTACCCTCCCCTTTCGAAACGTTTTGAAACACAATGCAATCGTTCCCCTCGAATCTTATTGGAGCTCTGGTTGAAAAAGGCCCTAAAGATTTATGTTATACAATGTTTGACATGTTTGAACGAACCTAAATAAGAAAAAAATGCATTTTGTTGAAAGAGTAGCCCCGCGCACGTCGGAACTTTTGGTGCAGCCTTCAGAACGCGCTAACAACAACAAGCTAATGGAACATAAAGGATGAACTTTTTCGAACGAAAATACATTTGTTGTGGACCTGGGATTCCTGGAAGTGCCTAAGGATGAAGATAATCAAAGGTAAGGGATTATTGACAATAGTATACAAGACTAGATTTGATATGCGATTGTTCCAAGATGGCTAGCCTATTGCTATTGCTAGCCTATTGTTCTGAGTATCGCATCCCCTTTTATCGCAAAGTGTGATTACCCAGTAAAGTTATTTTTAAATCTGGCATTACAGGTGCTTTCAAGAGATATTCCTCTATAAATCTTAGAATGACAATATTACATTTTAAAAATGTTTTCGAATAGTCATTTTGTAAATTGTAGCACTGTTTCATCGGATGCATTTGAGGGAAAATAGTTAGTCAACGTTACGCACCGATGTAAAATGCTGTTTTTATATATAAATATGAACTTTATCGAACAAAAGAATGCATGTATTGTGTAACATGATGTCCTAGGTCTGTCATCTGATGAAGATTGTCAAAGGTTAGTGCTGCATTTAGCTGTTTTTTGGTTATTTGTGATGCATGTGGTTGGTCGGAAAATGGCTATGTGGCTACTTTTACGATATACTCCTCTAACATAATCTAATGTTTTGCTTTTGCTGTAAAGCCTTTTTGAAATCGGACAACGTGGTTCGATTCAGGAGAGGTGTATCTATAAAACGATATAATTTGAAATTTTTTATTTTTTTTTAAAAGTATGAAATTTTTTTATGCTAATGGCGATAGGATTTTTCGCTGGATGTCCGTCCCGCATACGGGATGGAGGCCGCACAGGAGTTAAACATAAGAATGGGCGTGAGTTTTTGTCACAATCCGGCTCGTGGGAAGTGACAAAGAGCTCTTATAGGACCAGGGCACAAATAATAAATATCAATAATTTTGCTCTTTATTTAACCATCTTACATATAAAACCTTATTTGTTTATCGAAAATTGTGAATTATTCACCACAGGTTAATGAGAAGGGTGTGCTTGAAAGGATGCACATAACTCTGCAATGTTGGGTTGTATTGGAGAGAGTCTCAGTCTTAAATCATTTTCCACACACAGTCTGTGCCTGTATTTAGTTTTCATGCTAGTGAGGGCCGAGAATTCACTCTCACATAGGTACGTGGTTGCAAAAGGCATCAGTGTCTTAACAGCGTGAATTGCCAAGGCAGGATTCTCTGAGCGCAGCCCAATCCAGAAATCTGGCAGTGGCTTCTGATTAAATTACATTTTCACAGAACCACTTGTTGCAATTTCGATGAGGCTCTCTTGTTCAGATATCAGTAAGTGGACTGGAGGCAGGGCATGAAAGGGGATAACGAATCCAGTTGTTTGTGTCGTCCGTTTCGGGAAATTACCTGCGTAATGTGTACCCAACTCACTCAGGTGCTTCGCTATATCACATTTGACATTGTCTGTAAGCTTGAGTTAATTTGCACACAAAAAAATCATATAATGATGGAAAGACCTGTGTGTTGTCCTTGTTAATGCAGACAGAGAAGAGCTCCAACTTCTTAATCAGCCTCAATTTTGTCCCGCACATTTAATATAGTTGGGGAGAGTCCCTGTAATCCTAGATTCAGATCATTCAGGTGAGAAAAAACATCACCCAGATAGGCCAGTCGTGTGAGAAACTCGCCATCATGCAAGCGGTCAGACAAGTGAAAATTATGGTCAGTAAAGAAAACTTTAAGCTCGTCTCTCAATTTAAAAAAAGCGTCAATACCTTTCTCCTTGATAACCAGCGCACTTCTGTATGTTGTAAAAGCGTTACATGGTCACTGCCCATATCATTGCATAGTGCAGAGAATACAGGAGAGTTCAGGGGCCTTGCTTTAACAAAGTTAACCATTTTCACTGTAGTATCCAAAACATCTTTCAAGCTGTCAGGCATTCCCTTGGCAGCAAGAGCCTCTTGGTGGATGCTGCAGTGGACCCAAGTGGCGTCAGGAGCAACTGCTTGCACGCGCGTTACCACTCCACTATGTCTCCCTGTCATGGCTTTTACGCCATCAGTACAGATACCAACACATCTTGACCACCAAAGTCCATTTGATGTCACAAAGCTGTCCAGTACTTAAAAAATATCCTCTCCTGTTGTTCTGGTATCCAGTGGTTTGTAGAGGATGATGTCATCCATAATTGACCCCCCCCCCATAAACATAACAGACATATACCAGGAGCTGTGCCAGGCCCGCCACGTCTGTTGACTCATCCAGCTGTAACGCATAGAACTCACTGGCTTGTATGCAAAGCACTAATTGTTTCAAAACATCTCCTGCCACGTCACTGATGCGTCGGGAAACAGTGTTGTTTGATGAAGTCATTATATGTATAGTTTTTTTGTGTAGAGTGTAGAGAATCTAGTGTAGAGTGTAGAGAATCTAGTGTAGAGTGTAGAGAATCTAGTGTATAGTGTAGAGAATCTAGTGTATAGTGTAGAGAATCTAGTGTAGAGTGTGGAGAATCTAGTGTAGAGTGTAGAGAATCTAGTGTAGAGAGTATAGTGTAGAGAATCTAGTGTAGAGTGTAGAGAATCTAGTGTATAGTGTAGAGAATCTAGTGTAGAGTGTAGAGAATCTAGTGTAGAGTGTAGAGAATCTAGTGTATAGTGTAGAGAATCTAGTGTAGAGTGTAGAGAATCTAGTGTACAGTGTAGAGAATCTAGTGTATAGTGTAGAGAATCTAGTGTATAGTGTAGAGAATCTAGTGTAGAGAGTAGAGAATCTAGTCTATAGTGTAGAGAATATAGTGTAGAGAGTAGAGAACCTAGTGTATAGAGTAGATAATCTAGTGTATAGTGTAGAGAATCTAGTGTAGAGTGTAGAGAATCTAGTGTAGAGAGTAGAGAACCTAGTGTATAGTGTAGAGAATCTAGTGTAGAGAGTAGAGAATCTAGTGTAGAGTGTAGAGAATCTAGTGTAGAGTGTAGAGAATCTAGTGTATAGTTTAGAGAATCTAGTGTATTGTGTAGAGAATCTAGTGTATAGTGTAGAGAATCTAGTGTAGAGAGTAGAGAATCTAGTGTATAGTGTAGAGATTCTAGTGTAGAGTGTAGAGAATCTAGTGTATAGTGTAGAGAATCTTGTGTAGAGTGTAGAGAATCTAGTGTAGAGTGTAGAGAATCTAGTGTATAGTGTAGAGAATATAGTGTATAGTGTAGAGAATCTAGTGTATAGTGTAGAGAATCTAGTGTATACTGTAGAGAATCTAGTGTATAGTTTAGAGAATCTAGTGTAGAGAGTAGAGACTCTAGTGTATAGTGTAGAGAATCTAGTGTAGAGTGTAGAGAATCTAGTGTAGAGTGTAGAGAATCTAGTGTAGAGTGTAGAGAATCTAGTGTATAGTGTACAGAATCTAGTGTAGAGTGTAGAGAATCTAGTGTAGAGTGTAGAGAATCTAGTGTATAGTGTAGAGAATCTAGTGTAGAGAGTATAGTGTAGAGAATCTAGTGTAGAGTGTGGAGAATCTAGTGTAGAGTGTAGAGAATCTAGTGTAGAGAGTATAGTGTAGAGAATCTAGTGTAGAGTGTAGAGAATCTAGTGTATAGTGTAGAGAATCTAGTGTAGAGTGTAGAGAATCTAGTGTAGAGAGTAGAGAACCTAGTGTATAGTGTAGAGAATCTAGTGTAGAGAGTAGAGAATCTAGTGTAGAGTGTAGAGAATCTAGTGTAGAGTGTAGAGAATCTAGTGTATAGTTTAGAGAATCTAGTGTATAGTGTAGAGAATCTAGTGTATAGTGTAGAGAATCTAGTGTAGAGAGTAGAGAATCTAGTGTATAGTGTAGAGAATCTAGTGTAGAGTGTAGAGAATCTAGTGTATAGTGTAGAGAATCTAGTGTAGAGTGTAGAGAATCTAGTGTAGAGTGTAGAGAATCTAATGTAGAGTGTAGAGAATCTAGTGTATAGTTTAGAGAATCTAGTGTATAGTGTAGAGAATCTAGTGTATAGTGTAGAGAATCTAGTGTAGAGAGTAGAGAATCTAGTGTATAGTGTAGAGAATCTAGTGTAGAGTGTAGAGAATCTAGTGTATAGTGTAGAGAATCTAGTGTAGAGTGTAGAGAATCTAGTGTAGAGTGTAGAGAATCTAGTGTATAGTGTAGAGAATCTAGTGTAGAGTGTAGAGAATCTAATGTAGAGTGTAGAGAATCTAGTGTATAGTGTAGAGAATCTAGTGTAGAGAGTAGAGAATCAAGTCTAGAGTGTAGAGAATCTAGTGTATAGTGTAGAGAATCTAGTGGAGAGAGTATAGTGTCGAGAATCTAGTGTAGAGTGTAGAGAATCTAGTGTAGAGAGTAGAGAATCTAGTGTAGAGAGTAGAGAATCTAGTGTAGAGTGTAGAGAATCTAGTGTAGAGTGTAGAGAATCTAGTGTATAGAGTATAATGTAGAGAATCTAATCTTATGGAAAAATCTTTTCCATAACCAATAATATCAGCTGTTTGAAGCTGGTGTACAAAATCGAAAGAAAAAGACGCAAAAATGAAATTCAAGAACAGGAGGCATAGAATTTGCGCACATAGACCAGATCAACCACTTCTTAGACTGGCTTTCAATGCAACAATTCTGATGTCGAGAACAACATTTTTAGTATTTCAAACAAAAATAAGAATATTGAAAGCGAAACATAAACCCAAAAGTATTGAAAGAACATAAACCCCAAAATATTGATAGTAAAACATAAACCCAAAAGTATTGATAGTAAAACATAAACCCAAAAGTGTTGATAGTGAAACATAAACCCAGAAGTATTGATAGTAAAACATAAACCCAAAAGTATTGATAGTAAAACATAAACCCAAAAGTGTTGATAGTGAAACATAAGCCCAAAAGTATTGATAAAAAAATTATTGTAAGGAAATGATAAATGCGAGAGCAAATTAATTGTAAATAGTTTTCAGTGAAATATATATATATTTTTTAATGATAAAGCAATTAAACAAAATGCCTCTCTCTTTCTTGCAATTGCCCCAATCTTTGTTTGTGGTACAATGGCCTTTGCTTTCGCTACATTTTTTCCAGTTGCATGTTTTGGCACATTTGTTCCAGTAATAGAGCACCCTGCAACTGGTTTACCTGTGAAGCTAAGCAGGGTGGAAACTAAGCAGGGTGGAAGCTAAGCAGGGTGTAAACTAAGCAGGGTGGAAACTAAGCAGGGTGGAAACTAAGCAGGGTGGAAGCAAAGCAGGGTTGAGGCTAAGCAGGGTGGAAACTAAGCAGGGTGGAAACTAAGCAGGGTGGAAACTAAGCAGGGTGGAAACTAAGCAGGGTGGAAAAACTAAGCAGGGTGGAAAACTAAGCAGGGTGGAAACTAAGCAGGGTGGAAAACTAAGCAGGGTGGAAACTAAGCAGGGTGAAAACTAAGCAGGGTAGAAACTAAGCAGGGCCACTGGTTGGTCATTGGATGAGAGACCAGATGTAGCTGGAAGTGGTGAAATGTATATGTCCGAAAACCACTTGTGTCTGACTCATGTGAAAATGTCACGTTTTGTTTGTTCATGTTTTATTGTTGTAAGCGGTTTGTGTGTGTGTGTCTATGTGTGTGTCCTCCGGTGCATTGTGGTTGGTATTCTAACATTGTAGGGTTTCCTCTGTGTGTGTCTGAGGTAGGAGCGTCATGTTGAGGCAAGCCGCACAACCTGTAAACCGAGATGGGAGGTAGCAGAAAGTGAGAGTTAAAATCAAATCAAAATCTATTTTTATTTGTCACATTCGCCGAATACAATGGGTGTAGACTTAACTGTGAAATGCTTGCTTATGAGCCCTTCCCAAAGATGCAGAGTTTAAAAATAAAATAAATAAATAGGAACACAAGAGGAATAAAATAGACAAGAATGGAGCCTCAGTGCCTCCTGAAAGTATTCAGACCACTTGACTTTTTCCACATTTTGTTACATTACAGCCTTATTCTAAAAATTGCTTAAATAACAAAAATCCTCAGAAATCTACACACAAATACCCCATAACGACAAAGCAAAAAAAAATGTTTTCGAAATTTTGGCAAATGTATTAAAAATGGAAAATACCTTATTTACATAAGTGTTCAGACACTTTGCTATGAGATTCGAAATTGAGCTCAGGTGCATCCTGTTTCCATTAATCCTCCTTGAGATGTTTATACAACTTGATTGGAGTCCATCTTCGGTAAATTCAATTGATTGGACATGATTTGGAAAGGCACAGACCTGTCTATATAAGATCTCACAGTTGACAGTGCATGTCAGAGCAAAAACCAAGCCATGAGGTCGAAGGAATTGACCATAGAGCTCCGAGACAGGATTGTGTCGAGTCATAGATCTAGGGAAGGGTCCCAAAACATTTCTGCAGCATTGAAGGTCCCCAAGAACACAGTGGCCTCCATCATTCTTAAATGGAAGAAGTTTGGAACCACCAAGACTCTTCCTTGAGCTGGCCGCCTGGCCAAACTGAGCAATCGGGGGAGAATGGCCTTGGACAGATGTCCAAGAACCCAATGGTCACTCTGAGAGAGCTCTAGAGTTTCTATGTAGAGATGGGAGAACCTTCCAGAAGGACAACCATCTCTGCAGCACTTCACAAATCAGGCCTTTATGGTAGAGTGGCCAGACGGAATCCACTCCTCAGTAAAAAGCACCTGACAGCCCACTTGGAGTTTCCCAAAAGGCACCTAAAGACTCTGAGACCATGAAAAACAAGATTCTCTGGTCTGATGAAACCAAGATTGAACTATTTTTGGCCTAAGTGCCAAGTGTCACATCTGTAGGAAACCTGGCACCATCCCTAAAGTGAAGCATGGTGGTGACAGCTGCATGCAGTGGGGATGTTTTTCAGCAGCAGGGACTGGGAGACTAATCAGGATCGAGGGAAGATGAACAGAGCAAAGTACAGAGAGATCCTTGATGAAAACCTGCTCCAGAGCTCTCAGGACCTCAGACTGGGGCGAAGGTTCACCTTCCAACAGGACAATGACCCTAAGCACGCAGCCAAGACAACGGAGGAGTGGATTTGGGAGAATGGGAAACTCCCCAAATACAGGTGTGCCAAGCTTGTAGCATCATACCCAAGAAGCCAAACATTTCTAAAAACCAGTTTTCACTTTGTCATGATGGGGTATGTGTAGATTGAGGAAAATGTTTTATTTAATCCATTTTAGAATAAGGCCCTAATGTAACAAAATGTGGAAATGTCAAGGGGCCATCTAATGCACACTCAGATATAAATCAGCAATGCAGAGCTCTCCCTGTCCTCTGCCGTGCCTTGATTGTATTACTGTTGATGATATCTGGAAATGTGCATGTACACCCTGGCCCATCTACTGTTGCTAGCCCCAATTCTGACTTGTGCTCTGATATCTGCTTCACTGATTTCTGCTCTCGTAAAAGTCTGGGTTTTCTGCACGTTAACACTAGAAGCTTATTACCAAAAATGGATCAATTGAAAGTGTGGGTTCACAGCTCCAATCCAGATGTGTTGGTCATTACTGAGACGTGGTTAAGGAAGAATGTTTTGAACACCGATGTTAACCTTTCTGCTTATAACCTTTTTTGGTAAGACAGATCTTCCAAAGGTGGAGGAGTGGCAATCTTTACCAAGGATCACCTTCAGTGCTCAGTTGTCTCCACCAAGTCTGTCCCCAAATAATTTGATTTGTTGGTTTTAAGTATTAAACTTTCAAATAGCTCTTTGTTGACTGTTGCTGGGTGCTATCGTCCTCCATCAGCACCGGCCTGTACCCTGCCTGCCCTAAGCTCTCTCTCCTGGCCCCTTACACCAAGTCTGAATTTGTCCTGCTAGGTGACCTAAACTGGGACATGCTTAAACCACCTGACCAAGTCCTAAAGCAATGGGACTCCCTAAATATTTCCCAGAATATTACCAATCCCACAAGGTTTGACTCCAAACACCCAGAAAAGGCTACTCTCCTCGATGTTATTCTCACAAATAATCCTGATAGGTATCAGTCCGGTGTTTTCTTTAATGACCTTAGTGATTTACAGCCTGTGTTCATAATGGCTTCTCAGTGAAATGACCTGTCCTGACTTGTCATAGACACTTGCTAAAATCTTTAATGAGCAAGTCTTCCTTCATGACCTGGCCTCTGTAAATTGGTAAAGAATTAGCTTGATACCCTCAGTCGAAGACGCTTGGATCTTCTTTTTCTATATTTTCAATGGTATTGTTAATAACAAACACGCCCCGATAAAGAAAATTAGAATTAAAAACAGGTTCAACCTGTTACTCCACCTAAAGAATTCCAAAGGCATTCTAAAGGCTTGGCACACGCCTCCTCAGGCTGACTGGCTCTCGTTCAGGCAAATGAGAAATAAGTGCACTCAGGGAATCCTGAACGCCAAAGTTAGTTATTTTAAGGAGCAGTTCTCGCTCTGTGGGTCTAACCCCAAGAAGTTCTGGAAAACAGTTAAAGACCTGGAGAATAAACCCTCCTCCTCACAGCTGCCTATGTCCCTTAATGTTGATGATGTGGTTGTTACTGATAAAGAGCACATGGCTGAGCTCTTTAAATCACCACTTGAATAAGTCAGGATTCCTATCTGAATCAGCCATGCCTCCCTGCCCGTCCAACATTTCCTCATCTTTTGAGGCTTTGTCGGTTGTCATACCGGGCTCTGTTGTACGCGTTCAAGTCCGTGCCCATTTCATGAAAACGGTAGCTCTAGCATTCAGCCCAGCATGGATATTGCCAGTATTCGATGGTTTTTGGTTTGGATTTTTTCTTATAGGCCCTGTGGGGATGACATCATCTAGATAGCCTTCCCTGTGGCTCAGTTGGTAGAGCATGGTGTTTGCAACGCCAGCATGGTGTGTGCAACGCCAGGGTTGTGGGTTTGATTCCCACGGGGGGCCAGTACAAAAACATAATAATAATAATTTTTTTTAAAAGGCATGAAACGTATGTATTCACTACTGTAAGTTGCTCTGGATAAGAGCGTCTGCTAAATCATTAAAATGTAAAAAAATCTGTGCACTTATTGATGAATTCGTGACTTATGTGGTAAACTCCTCAATGCTATCGAATGAATCCCGGAATATATCCAAGTCTCTACTAGTCCTGAAGTCTAGCAAAACAGTCTTATAGCCTTGCTTCATCAGACCACTTCCGTACTGAGTGCGTCACTGATACTTCCTGTTTGAGCCTTTGTTTGTAAACAGGAAGCAGGAGAATGGAGTCATGGTCAGATGTGCCGGAGGGAGGGCCTTGTATGCGTTTCTGTGAGTAGAATAAACATGGTGTAGATATTTAGCTCCCCTAGTGGAGTAAGAGACGTCTTAGTGAAAGTGAGGTAGAATGGTTGCAAGTCTCATTGTGTTAAAGTCTCCGCCCACACGAAATGCCGCCACTGGGTGAGAGGTTTGTTGTTTGTTTATGGCCCCATACAGTTTGACAAATGCCAGAGTGGCTTGTGGAGGGATGAAGACAGCCGTGATGATTACGGATGAGAACTCTTGGTACATAAAAGGGTCTGCAGCTTACCATGACGAATTCTATATCAGGTAGACAAAAGCTGGAGAGCAGCGCACCAGTTGTTGTTTATGAAGCGACAAACCCCTCCTCCTTTGGACTTGCCCGAGGCCTCCTATGTCCAGTTGTACCCCTGATTCCTACGTACATAGAGTCATTCAACCACGTCTCTGCAAGGCATATAATATTGCAGCTTTTCAAGTTTCTCTGATAGGAGACTCTCAAACGAAAATCATCCACCTTATTCTCCAGTGACTGGAAATTTGCCAATAGAACAGAGGGGAGTGCCGGTCGATATTCTCTTCGTCTCAATCTCACCAAGATGCCGACACGTCTCACGCAGCTTTTTGGAACAAAGGAATGGGGTCCGGTATGAACAAAGGATGAGCTGAGTAAGAGTTGAAGTCGGATTTTAAGTAGCTGTAGTGAATAATTATGTGTTTTTACTGCAGCAGACCAGTAGCTGTGGCAGTAATGTGTAGTACATGTTTCATGTTGTTACTCTACGTGTGTGTGTGTGTGTGTGTGTGTGTGTGTGTGTGTGTGTGTGTGTGTGTGTGTGTGTGTGTGTGTGTGTGTGTGTGTGTGTGTGGGACAGGGGATACGTCCGTACGGGGGAGATGATACGTCCGTACGGGGGAGATGATACGTCCGTACGGGGGAGATGATACGTCCGTACGGGGGAGATGATACGTCCGTACGGGGGAGATGATACGTCCGTACGGGGGAGATGATACGTCCGTAAGGGGGAGATGATACGTCCGTACGGGGGAGATGATACGTCCGTACGGGGGAGATGATACGTCCGTACGGGGGAGATGATACGTCCGTACGGGGGAGATGATACATCCATGTGGGGGAGATGATACGTCCATGTGGGGGAGATGATACGTCCGTATGGGGGAGATGATACGTCCGTACGGGGGAGATGATACGTCCGTACGGGGGAGATGATACTCCTGAAATTCTGTCCATTCTGAAAGTTCCACTAAGTTCTAAATGTCAAACTCAGTTAATTGGCCAGTGATACCTACTGTTCAATTTTCAGTGTAACATCTTCTTGTATTGAACATGAGTTAAATTCACTCTGTAAGTGTTCAATTAACACTCATTGGTGTTAATTTAACCCAAAACCACACCCATAATTATCATATTTCCCAGCATGCTCGATTGTTTTTTCAATATCTGTCATTTTTTTTCAAGTATATAGATTGATTTATTCATTTTATGCTCCTCAAATATAAATAACAAATATTTTTCTAAACTAATCCAATCTGTTACTTGAACTTTTGCACCCATTACTGAAATAGTTGGTTCAGTTGAGACGGTTTAGGTAGTTTCAGAACATATCCGTGCTCCCGTGTGGCTCAGTTGGTAGAGCATGGTGTTTGCAACGCCAGGGTTGTGGGTTCGATTCCCACGAGGGACCAGTACGGAGAAGAAAAAATACATATATATTTAAAAATTATACAAAAAAATGTATGAAAGGTGAACAAGGTGATTAGCTCACTAAAGAACTCTAAATCCAAAGATGAGTTTGGGCTGGACTCTACCTTTCTTAAAAACTACAAAGTGTCACTCATTGGCCCCATTACTAAGGTCACCAACACATCTATTGGTCTGGGGGTGTTTCCAAGGGTATGGAAGTCAGCCATAATAACGGCCATCTTTAAATCGGGCGACCCTGCTGACGTGAGTAACTACAGGCCCATTAGTATACTACCTGTAGTGTCGAAGGTTGTTGAAAAGTGTGTAGCAGAACAACTGATTTCCCACCTCAACAACAGCCCCTTCACATTACACTCCATGCAGTTTGGCTTCAGAGCGAAACACTCCACAGAAACGGCCAATTGCTTTCTTCTGGAAAATGGGGAAGTCCAAGATGGACAAAAGGGGCGTTGTTGGGGCTGTGTTTCTGGACCTAAGGAAGGCTTTCGATACTGTTAACCATGAGATTCTCAACATAAAATTGTCCAAGTTCAACTTTTCCCCCGATGCCTTGAGATGGATGAAATCATACCTTGAAGGCAGAACTCAGTGTGTCAGAGTGAGCAATGAGCTGTCGCCCACTCTTAGCTATGATGTGGGCATGCCCCAAGGGTCAATACTGGGGCCCCTCCTGTTCAGCCTGTACATTAATGATCTGCCTTCTGTCTGTACTGGGGCCCCCCCTGTTCAGCCTGTACATTAATGATCTGCCTTCTGTCTGTACTGAGGCCCCTCCTGTTCAGCCTGTACATTAATGATCTGCCTTCTGTCTGTACTGGGGCCCCTCCTGTTCAGCCTGTACATTAATGATCTGCCCTCTGTCTGTACTGGGGCCCCTCCTGTTCAGCCTGTACATTAATGATCTGCCCTCTGTCTGTACTGGGTCTGAAGTTCAAATGTATGCAGATGATACAGTGATATATGTGCAAAGAGCAAACAACAAGCTGCACAAGAACTCACTACTGTAATGGTCCAGGTTACAAAGTGGCTCAGTGACTCGTGTTTGCATCTCAATGTGAAAAAAACTGTTTGCATGTTCTTCACAAAGAGGGCAACAGATGCTACTGAACCAGATGTCTGTGTATCAGGGGAGAAGCTCCAGGTGGTATCTGATGCTACTGAACCAGATGTCTGTGTATCAGGGGAGAAGCTCCAGGTGGTATCTGATGCTACTGAACCAGATGTCTGTGTATCGGGGGAGAAGCTCCAGGTGGTATCTGATGCTACTGAACCAGATGTCTGTGTATCAGGGGAGAAGCTCCAGATGGTATCTGATGCTACTGAACCAGATGTCTGTGTATCAGGGGAGAAGCTCCAGATGGTATCTGATTTTAAGTACCTTGGCATCATACTTGATTCCAACCTCTCTTTTAAAAAGCATGTGAAAAAGGTAATTCAAATAACCAAATTCAACCTAGCTAATTTCCGATTTATACGAAATTGTTTGACCACAGAGGCAGCAAGACTGTACTTCAAATCGATGATACTCCCCCACTTAACATACTGCTTGACTAGTTGGGCCCAAGCTTGCTATACAACATTAAAACCTATTCAGTCTGTCTACAAACAGGCTCTCAAAGTGCTCGATAGGAAGCCCAATAGCCATCATCACTGTTACATCCTCAGAAAGCATGAGCTCCTGAGTTGGGAAAATCTTGTGCAATACACCGACGCATGTCTTGTATTCCAGATCCTAAATGGCCTAGCTCCCCCTCCACTCAGTATGTTTGCTAAACAGAAAACCCAAACATATGGCAGCAGATCCACAAGGTCTGCCATGAGAGGTGACTGTATAGTTCCCTTAAGGAAAAGCACCTTTAGTAAATCCGCTTTCTCTGTGAGAGCGTCCCATGTCTGGAATACACTGCCATCAGACACACATAACTGCACCACATATCACACTTTCACAAAATGCATGAAGACATGGCTAAAGGTCAATCAGATTTGTGAACATAATCCCTTATCTGTGTATTGCCACTTTCCATGTTGTCTGTTGTCTGTAGCTTGTGAGGTGTGGAAACACTTTGTTGTTTTTATGGATTTTGTCTTGTTGCTTTTTGTTCTATGTTGCTCTGTCTGTATGCTACACCTTTCTTGTCCTATGTTGCTCTGTCTGTATGCTATGTCTTGCTTGTCCTATGTTACTCTGCGTGTGCTCACTGTTCATTGATTGTCTATATTGTAATTGTTTTTAATAACCTGCCCAGGGACTGCGGTTGAAAATTAGCCGGCTGGCTAAAACCGGCACTTTTACTGAAACGTTGATTAATGTGCACTGTCCCTGTAAAAAATAAAATAAACTCAAACTCAAACGTATGCATTCACTACTGTAAGTTGCTCTGGATAACAGTGTCTGCTGAATGACTAAAATGTACATGTATTTTCTCAACCTGGCAGCCATCCTGAATGCAGGTTGTGGGTGAATAAACATTAAAATGTTGGATATCCCCACTCCGGCAGGATTCCAATATAAATTACACATCGCTTTGCAAGCCAGCATAATGTGACTTTCAGGCCTGTTGTGGCCTGTAAACAATGAGTTTTAGGCCACTGGTTTCAGGTAAAACTAGACAATGTGCGTTAATATATAATGTAATTTAAATGATAACATATTTGCTTTGGACCTCACTTTGTGAAGGCAAAATAACAACAACAACAAAAAAATGTATGAATGCAACAACCATATCTCTGTCACTAACATTTTTATAATTCACTCGAAATGAAATGCACTCTGGTAAATATGCAAATAAGGAGGAGATGATAAGTCAACTAGAGTTGTAATAACCTTAATATGTCATGTTGTCTGTTGACCCATCCAGTCAACTAGAGTTGTAATAAACTTAAAGTGGAACTGATAGTGTTTTAACTACCTTGCAGATATGAAACAAACAGACAATCATAATATCAGTCAGAAATATCAAAATCCCAGTTTATGCTACAAAACTAATTTTATAAGAGGTTTTAAAAATACTGTAGATTTTATTTTACTTAAAATTCCAGTACATACAGTACGGATGCACTGCTTCAGATTCAGTGACTTAATATTTTGAAAACAAAATAGACAACTAAGGCTGAGAATGTCAACACAATCAAACTTCTTTATTTATTTCACCTTTATTTAACCAGGTAGGCCAGTTGAGAACAAGTTCTCATTTACAACTGCGACCTGGCCAAGATAAAGCAAAGCATTGAGACAAAAACAACAACACAGAGTTACACATAAACAAACGTACAGTCAATAACACAGTAGAAAAATCTATATACAGTGTGTGAAAATGAAGTAAGGAGGTAAGGCAATAAATAGCCCAATAGTGGCGAAGTAATTACAATTTAGCAAATAACACTGTAGTGATAGATGAGGATGTGCAAGTAGAAATACTGGTGTGCAAAAGAGCAGAAAAAAAACAAAAACAAATATGGGGATGAGGTAGGTAGTTGGTTGGATGGGCTATTTACAGATGGGCTGTGTACAACTGCAGCGATCGGTAAGCTGCTCTGACAGCCAATGCTTGAAGTTAGTGAGGGAGATTAAAGTTTCCGACTTCAGTGATTTTTGCAGTTCATTCCAGTCAGCAGAGAACTGGAAGGAAAGGCGGCAAAAGGAGGTGTTGGCTTTGGGGATGACCCGTGAAATATACCTGCTGGAGCGCGTGTTACAGGTGGGTGTTGCTATGATGACCAGTGAGCTGAGACAAGTCGGAGCTTTACCTAGCAGAGACTTGTAGATGACCTGGAGCCAGTGGGTTTGGCGACGAATATGTAGCGAGGACCAGACAACGAGAGCATACAGGTCGCAGTGGTGGGTGGTATATGGGGGCTTTGGTGACAAACCGGATGGCACTGTGTAACATGGCAATAATTACTGCAATCTCTGGGAAAACATGTTGATGACAGCGGAGAGTGACTTTGTTATTTGTGTGTGTGTGTGTGTTATTTGTGTGTGTGTGTGTGTACATGTTCATGGCGGTAACATTCCTGTCCTGTCAGAAGCGTGTGAGGAATTCCCTGGTTGGAGGTTGGGCAGGCATTAGGTCCGTGTTTAGCACGCACGCACACCCCACCCTACTAACATGGTCATGAATTCAGACACACATTGTAAAGGTTGGGACTCTGATGGTTGTGTAATGTGAGGAGATAAAGATAGAGAGAGAGACACAGAGAGAGAAAGAGAGAGAGACAGAGAGTAGTAGAGACAGAGACAGAGAGAGAGAGAAAATGACTTTTTGTCTTTAATGATACATCCTCATTTAATAAACAAATCTACTGAGCTGCATACTCACCTTACCCTCTACCCCACGATACAAAACATCATCACACATTAAAATAACCAAAATCTCACCACTTCTACCACTGTACATTATATCCAATCCGTCTTCCTCCTGCTATACAGAATATTCCCCTGCTATCATACCATATCTCCTTAAACATCTCCACACTTTCTTTCCCACAGATCTCAAATTCCACCCCAAGGTGCGCAGAGACCGTCCCATTAAATACTAGTAAAGGGTCTGTTATCTCCCCTCCACCTTTGACCCTTGTTCCTCCTTGTTAGCCAAATAGACAACTTTTACCAAGCAGAAAAATCCAACAACACACATTTGGTGTTTTCCTTATTCGAAATACCTGTACCCCATTATAAACACCCCAACATTAAGCTCCCACCCCTAACCTCTCACACAGTCATTTCAACAGAGACATTAATGGCATTAACCAGCAGCATAGCACCCTGCATCCCACTGCTGGCTTGCTTCTGAAGCTAAGCAGGGTTGGTCCTGGTTGGTCCCTGAATGGGAGACCAGATGCTGCTGGATGTGGTGTTGGAGGCCCAGTAGGAGGCACTCTTTCCTCTGGTCTAAAATATCCCAATCCCCCAGGGTAGTGATTGGGAATGATGTACTGTGTCTGCTGAATTCTTTCTTTTTGTTCTTGTTTTCCTTAATAGGATGACGGTGGGCGGAGCTAGGTGGGTCGTCAGCGAAATGGGACACACCTGGGCTCGGGTGTGACCCGGGATAAATACACCTCTTCCCCATTCATTGGGGGAGACTCTCTCCATGCAGACACACTGTTGGATTTTGGTTGTGGCATTTTTGTGGCCATTTTGTTTGTTTGTTTTGGCACCTTTCAGCACCCCTCATTATCACATCTATACAGGCAACCACTCACTGACACTACTGACTACACACACCATTGTTTATTGTATATAGGTTACTTCAGTTAATAAATACATTTCTGTTATTCCCAATCTCCACATTGTCTCCTTTTTTGTTACGGACTTCGAGCCGGTTTGTGACACCTGTGTAGGGTGCTGTCTTTCGGCTAGGATGTTAAACAGATGACCTGACTCTCTGTGGTCACTAAAGATCCCATGTCACTTATCGTAATAGTAGGGGTGTTAACCCTGATGTCCTGGCTAAATTCCCAATCTGGCCCTCATACCATCATTGTCACCTAATCATCCCAAGCTTCCAATTAACTCATTCAGTTTTTTTTATTTGACCTTTATTTAACTAGGCAAGTCAGTTAAGAACAAATTCTTATTGACAATGACAGCCTAGGAACAGTGGGTTAACTGCCTTGTTTAGGGGCAGAACGACAGATTTGTACCTTGTCAGCTCGGGGGATTCTATCTTGCAATCTTTTGGTTACTAGTCCAATGCTCTAACCACTAGGCTGCCCTGCCACACCTTCATCCTCCTCTCCCCTGTAACTATTCCCCAGGTCGTTGCTGTAAATGAGAACGTGTTCTCAGTCAACTTACCTGGTAAAATAAGGGGGAAGAAAGGATGCACAGTTTCAGTCATCACTCATGACACAGAAAGGACAGCCTTGTCTGACTCCTGGGTCGACCCAACAAGCTGTTAGTGGCTCCCTGTAGATCTCTCCACCTGACCTTTTTTTTACTGGGAGTATGTTGCACCCCATTATTTCTATTTCTACTTTGCACTTTCTTCCACTACAAATCTACCATTCCAGTGTTTTACTTACTATATTGTATTTACTTTGCCACCATGGCCTTTTTTTGCCTTTACCTCCCTTATCTCACCTCATTTGCTCACATTGTATATAGACTTATTTTTCTACTATATTATTGACTGTATGTTTGCTTTACTCCATGTGTAACTCTGTGTTGTTGTATGTTGTCGAACTGCTTTGCTTTATCTTGGCCAGGTCACAATTGTAAATGAGAACTTGTTCTCAACTTGCCTACCTGGTTAAATAAAGGACTTGTTCTCAACTTGCCTACTTGGTTAAATAAAGGTGGAATAAAATAAAATAAATAAAAATGTTGCTCCTAATGTTCCTCACCTTAATGCAGATTTTGTATAGGGCTTTACCTCCCACCCCCTCAAACTCCCCCAGGCTCGGAGTGTTAAAGTCAAGCAAGTCCTCCAGACCCCCTTGCCAGTCCCCAGTCTCTGCCGTCACCTGCAGTGGCGGAAACATTGGTGTAATTTTTGTCCAGGTGGGTGAGGGCAGTGTGGAGTGCAATAGAGATTACGTCATCTGTTGATCTGTTGGGGTCGTATGCAAATTGGAGTGGGTCCAGGGTGTCTGGGATGATGGTGTTGATGTTAGCCAGGACCAGCCTTTCATTGCTATAGATGTGAGTGCTATGGGGCGATAGTCATTTAGGCAGGTTAGCTTGGTGTTCTTGGGCACAGGGACTATGGTGGTCTGCTTGTAACAAGTTAGTATTACAGACCGAGGCAGGGATAGGTGGTCAGCGCATGCTCTGGGTACGTGTCCTAGTAATCCGTCAGGCCC
Source organism: Salmo salar (assembly GCF_965601325.2). NCBI lineage: Eukaryota > Metazoa > Chordata > Actinopteri > Salmoniformes > Salmonidae > Salmo > Salmo salar. The sequence continues at coordinate 3,751,712 of NC_138303.1, forward strand.
TGTGGCCTTGTGAATGTTGACCTGTTTTAAAGGTCTTACTCACATCGGCTACGGAGAGCATGATCACACAGTCATCCGGAACAGCTGGTGCTCTTATGCATGCTTCAGTGTTGCTTGCCTAGAAGTGAGCATAGAAGGAATTTAGCTCATCTGGTAGGCTCGTGTCACTGGGGAGATCGCGGCTGTGCTTCCCTCTGTAGTCAATAACAGTTTGCATGCTCTGCCACATCTGTAGAGTGTTGGAGCCGGTGTAGTAGGATTCGCTCTTAGTCTTTTATTGACGCTTTGCCTGCTTGATGGTTTGTCAGAGGGCATAGCAGGATTTCTCATAAGCGTCTGGGTTAGAGTCACACTCATTGAAAGCGGCAGCTCTACCATTTAGCTCAGTCGGATGTTGCCTGTAATCCATTGCTTCTGGTTGGGGTATGTACATACAGTCACTGTGGGGACTACATTGTCGATGCACTTATTGATGAAGCCAGTGACTGAGGTGGTGTACTCCTCAATGCCATCGGATGAATCCCGGAACATATTCTAGTCTGTGCAGCAAAACAGTCCTGTAGTTTAGCATCTGCTTCATCTGACCACTTCCGTATTGAGCGAGTCACTGGTACTTTCTCCTTTAGTACTTGTAAGCAACAATCAAGAGGATAGAGTTATGGTCAGATTTGCCAAATCTTTCATATCTCTCTGTGTGGAGTAATGGTGGTAATCCTCTGGTTGCACATTTATTAACATGCTGGTAGAAATGAGGTAAAACTAATTTAAGATCACTAAGAGCCCCGCCTCCGGATGAGCTTATGGGTTTATACAGATCATTGAGTGTGATCTTAGTGGCAGCATTGGTTTGTGGTGGTAAATAGAAAAATATAGATAAAAACTCTCTTGGTAAAATATTGTTCTACAGGATCTCCGAAAAAGCTGAGTAGTTATATTAACACTATGCCATCTAATTGCAATCGCTGTTCTCATAATATACAGGAGAACGATGGCCTTATGGTGAGGATAGCCGTGTTGCAAAAAAAAAGCCCATCTCAGATGCAATCGTTAGGCTATTGAAGTGTAGATGAAACAGCGTAATAATGTAATAATGTAACCCCCCCCCCCCCCTCCCCTGCAGCCGGACAATTTTCTCATGGCTTCTGGAAGGAAACGCTGTAGGAATGCTCAACCGGTGTCGCTCATTCAGCCGATTGAAAGTTTCAACCGTTTCTTTCCATTATGCAGCGAGTCGGAGTCAGAGGCCGAGCCTTCTCTGGTCTCTACTCCTCCCGTTACGGGGTCTGAGAGGCCGAAGCTTCCCACCATTAGCTCTGACAAATTGAAAACCCTAGTCATTGGCGACTCCATTACCCGCAGTATTAGACTTAAAACGAATCATCCAGCGATCATACACTGTTTACCAGGGGGCAGGGCTACCAACGTTAAGGCTAATCTGAAGAGTGTGCTGGCTATAGCTAAAACTGGTGAGTGTAGAGAGTATAGAGATATTGTTATCCACATTGACACCAACGACGTTAGGATGGGATCAGTCCGAGGTCACCAAGCGCAACATAGCTTCAGCGTGTAAATCAGCTAGAAAGATGTGTCGGCATCGAGTAATTGTCTCTGGCCCCCTACCAGTTAGGGGGAGTGATGAGCTCTACAGCAGAATCTCACAACTCAATCGCTGGTTGAAAACTATTTTCTGCCCCTCCCAAAAGATAGAATTTGTAGATAATTGTACCTCTTTTTGGGACTCACACACAAACAGGACCAAGCCTGGACTGCTGAGGAGTGACGGACTCCATCCTAGCTGGAGGGGTGCTCTCATCTTATCTACGAACATAGACAGGGCTCTAACTCCTCTAGCTCCACAATGAGATAGGGTGCAGGCCAGGCAGCAGGCTGTTAGCCAGGCTGCCAGCATAGTGGAGTCTGCCACTAGCACAGTCAGTGTAGTCAGCTCAGCTATCCCCATTGAGACCATGTCTATGCCTCAATCTAGCTCGGTCAAAACTAAACATGGCGGTGTTCGCCCTAGCAATGTCACTGGACTAAAGACCTCCTCCATTCCTGCCATTATTGAAAGAGATTGTGATACCTCACATCTCAAAATAGGGCTACTTAATGTTAGATCCCTCACTTCCAAGGCAGTTATAGTCAATTAACTAATCACTGATCATAATCTTGATGTGATTGGCCTGACTGAAACATGGCTTAAGCCTGATGAATTTACTGTGTTAAATGAGGCCTCACCTCTTGGTTACACTAGTGACCATATCCCCCGTGCATCCCGCAAAGGCGGAGGTGTTGCTAACATTTACGATAGCCAATTTATATTAAAAAATAAAATAAATCGTTTTTGTCTTTTGAGCTTCTAGTCATGAAATCTATGCAGCCTTCTCAATCCATTTTTATAGCTACTGTTTACAGGCCTCCTGGGCCATATACAGCATTCCTCACTGAGTTCCCTGAATTCCTATCGGACCTTGTAGTCATAGCAGATAATATTCACATTTTTGGTGACTTTAATATTCACATGGAAAAGTCCACAGACCCACTCCAAAAGGCTTTCGGAGCCATCATTGACTCAATGGCTGGAGGTAGGGCTTTCTCCTATAGAGCTCCATTTTTATGGAATGGTCTGCCTACCAATGTGAGAGATGCAGTCTCAACCTTTAAGTCTTTACTGAAGACTTATCTCTTCAGTAGGTCCTATGATTAAGTATAGTCTGGCCCAGGAGTGTGAAGGTGAACGGAAAGGCTGGAGCAACGAACCACCCTTGCTGTCTCTGCCTTGCCGGTTCCCCTCTTTCCACTGGGATTCTCTGCCTCTAACCCTTTTACAGGGGCTGAGTCACTGGCTTACTGGTGTTCTTCCATGCCGTCCATGGGAGGGGTGCGTCACTTGAGTGGGTTGAGTCACTGACGTGGTCTTCCTGTCTGGGTTGGCGCCCCCCCTTGGGTTGTGCCATGGCGGAGATCGTTGTGGGCTATACTCGGCCTTGTCTTAGGACGGTAAGTTGGTGGTTGGAGACATCCCTCTAGTGGTGTGGGGGCTGTGCTTTGGCAAAGTGGGTGGGGTTATATCCTGCCTGTTTGGCCCTGTCCGGGGGTATCATCGGATGGGGCCACAGTGTCTTCTGATCCCTCCTGTCTCAGCCTCCAGTATTTATGCTGCAGTAGTTTATGTGTCGGGGGGCTAGGGTCAGTCTGTTACATCTGGAGTATTTCTCTTGTCTTATCCGGTGTGCTGTGTGAATTTAAATATGCTCTCTCTAATTCTCTCTTTCTCTCTTTCTGTCTTTCTCTCGGAGGACCTGAGCCCTAGGACCATGCCTCAGGACTACCTGGTATGATGACTCCTTGCTGTCCCCAGTCCACCTGGCCGTGCTGCTGCTCCAGTTTCAACTGTTCTGCCTGCGGCTATGGAACCCTGACCTGTTCACCGGACGTGCTTGTTGCACCCTCGACAACTACTATGATTATTATTATTTGACCATGCTGGTCATTTATGAACATTTTAACATCTTGACCATGTTCTGTTATAATATCCACCCTGCACAGCCAGAAGAGGACTGGCCACCCCTCATAGCCTGGTTCCTCTCTAGGTTTCTTCCTCGATTTTTGGCCTTTCTAGGGAGTTTTTCCTAGGGAGTTTTTCCTAGCCACCGTGCTTCTTTCACATGCATTGCTTGCTGTTTGGGGTTTTAGGCTGGGTTTCTGTACAGCACTTTGAGATATCAGCTGATGTACGAAGGGCTATATAAATAAATTTGATTTGATTTGATTTGGGTTTTGTCCAACATGTCTCCGGACCTACTCACTGCCACAGTCATACTCTGGACCTAGTTTTGTCCCATGGAATAAATGTTGTGGATCTTAATGTTTTTCCTCATAATCCTTGACCATCGGACCACCATTTTATTACGTTTGCAATCGCAACAAATAATCTGCTCAGACCCAAACCAAGGTTAATCAAAAGCCATGCAAAAAATTATTGGACAGCCCAAAGATTCCTAGATGCCCTCCCAGACTCCGTGCACTTACCCAATGACGTCAGAGTACAACAATCGGTTAACCACCTAACTGAGGAACTAAATTTAACCATGTGTAATACCCTAGATGCAGTCGCACCCCCAAAAACAAGTAAACTTACAGAAAAATGTAACGGAAATGGCACTCCACCAAACTGGAAGACTCCCGACTAGCTTGGACTGTGCAATATCGAAGAGCCCTCACTGCTGCTCGATCATCCTATTTTGAGGAGAATGAGAACAATCCTACATTTATTTTTGATACTTTCACAAAGCTAACAAAAAAGCAGCCCCAAGAGAGGATGGCTTTTACTTCAGCAGTGATGAATTCATAAACTTCGCCGAAAAGATCATGATCATTAAAGATTAAATTACGGACTCCTCTTTTAACCTGAAATTTTCTCCAAAGCTCAGTTGTCCTGAGTCTGCACAGAACTGCTCAAGATTTGTAATCCTTTATCTCTCGACACATTTATGAAAATAGTCATGGCCTCTAAACCTTCCAGCTGCATTCTGGAACCTATTCCAACTAAACTACAGAAAGAGCTACTTCCTGTGCTTGGCCCTCCTATGATGAACATAATAAATAATAAACTTCTCCCTATCCTCCAGATGTGTACCAAATGCACTAAAAGTGGCAGTAATAAAGCCTCTCTTGAAAAAGCCAAACCTTGACCCAGAAAATGTCAAAAACTATCGGCCAATGTCGAATCTCCCATTTCTCTCAATTTGTTATTTTTAAAAGCTCACTTCCTTCCTGAAGACAAATATTGTATAAGAAACACTTCAGTCTGGTTTTAGACCCCATCATAGCACTGAGACTGCACTTGTGAAGGTGGTAAATTACCTTTAAATAGCATCAAACCAAGTCTCTGCATCTGTCCTCGTGCTCCTAGCCCTTAGTGCTGCTTTTGACACCATCCCTAATTGGTCTACATGGACACGTTCTGTCCTGGTTTAGATCTTCTCTGTCAGAAATATATCAGTTCGTCTCTGTGGATGGTTTGTCCTGTGACACATCAATTGTAAGTGTCGGTATTCCTCAAGGTTCCGTTTTAGGACCACTATATATTGTACCTCTTGGTGATGTCATTAGGAACACACAATGTTAACTTTCACTGCTATGTGGACGACACACAGCTGTACATTTCGATGACACATGGTAAAGCCCCAATATTGTCTTCTCTGGAAGCCTGTGTTTCAGACATAAGGAAGTGGATGGTGGCAAATGTTTTACTTTTAAACTCAGATAAAACAGAGGCAGGTTCTAAGTCCCAAGAAATAAAGGGATCTGCTGTTGGATCTGAACATGTATCTTGATGGTTGTACAGTCGTCTCAAATAAAACTGAAGGACCTTGGCGTTACTCTGGACCCTGATCACTCTTTAGGCGAACATATCAAGAATATTTGAAGGACAGCTTTTTTTCCATATTCGTAACATTGCAAAAAAATCTGAAACTTTCTGTCAATAATGCAGAAAAGCTAATCCATGTTTTTGTCACTTCTATGTTAGACTAGTGCAATGCTCTACTCTCCGGCTACCCGGATAAAGCACTAAGTACACTTAGTGTTAAACACGGCTGGTAGAATCTTGACTAGAACCACAAAAAAGTATACTTTTACTCCAGTGCTAGCCTCTCTACATTATCTTCCTGTTAAGGCTAAGTTTAGGGCTGATTTCAAGATTGTATTGCTAACTAACAAAGCATTACATGGGTTTGCTCTTACCTATCTTGCCTATTTGGTCCTGCTGTACATACCTACACGTACGCTATGGTCACAAGATGCAGACCTCCTTATTGTCCTTAGAATTTCTAAGCAAACAGCTGGAGGCAGGGATTTCTCTTATATTGCTAAATTTTTATGGAATAGTCTGTCTATCCATGTGAGAGACGCAGACTCTGTCTCAACCTTTACTGAAGACTCATCTCTTCAGTAGGTCCTATGATTGAGTGTAGTCTGGCCCAGGGGTGTGAAGGTGAACGGAAAGGCACTGGAACAACGAAACGCCCTTGCTGTCTCTGCCTGGCCAGCTCCCCTCTCTCCACTGAGATTCTCTACCTCTGACCCTAAGTCACTGGCTTACTAGTGCTTTTTTTCAGTGGCAGGGACTGGGAGACTAGTCAGGATTGAGGGAAAGATAAACGTAGCAAAGTACAGAGATATCCTTGATGAAAACCTTCTCCAGAGTGCTCAGGACGTCAGTCTGGGGCGAAGGTTCACCTTCTAATAGGACAACGACCCTAAGCACACAGCCAAGACAATTTAGGAGTGGCTTCAGGACAAGTCTCTGAATGTCCTTGAGTGGCCCAGCCAGAGCCTGGACTTGAACCCGATCGAACATCTCTGGAGAGACCTGAAAATAGCTGTGCAGCAACGCTCCCCATCCAACCTGACAGAGCTTGAGAGGATCTGCAGAGAAGAATGGGAGAAACTCCCCAAATACAGGTGTGCCAAGCTTATAGCGTCATACCCAAGAAGACTCAAGGACGTAATCGCTGCCAAAGATGCTTCAACAAAGTACTGAGTAAAAGGCCTGAATACTTATGTAAATGTGATATTTCAGTTTTTAATTTTTTATAAATTAGTAAACATTTCTAATAACCTGTTTTTGCTTTGTCATTATGGGGTATTGTGATGTCATTATGGGGTATTGTGATGTCATTATGGGGTATTGTGATGTCATTATGGGGTATTGTGATGTCATGATGTCATTATGGGTTATTGTGATGTCATTATGGGGTATTGTGTGTAGATTGATGAAGGAAAAAAACGATTTAATACATTTTAGAATAAGGCTTCAAAATGTGGAAAAAAATCAAGGTCTGAATACTTTCCGAAGGCACTGTAAATTCAAGTCCAAAGTCTCTAATCTAAATCACTTCAAACCCAAGAGCTGAGCCCAGAAATGAGCCTTCTCAGTCAGCTGGTGTTGGACCTCACCAACCAAGCTGACACCAGCACTGATTCAAAAGAAAGAATTCAAATAAACAAAATCATGAACCAATCAAATGACTCATATTTACAACATTGGAAAAACTAAACAAAATCTCAAAGCCGACTAAATGGCTATCTAAACAGAGAATACAAACCAGCAGACATAGAAATACATGGTTACTGCATAGTAATTAGTAACTTACTTGTTAATATTGGTTGAATTCCTGAGCCGACGAGGTGAAAAATCTATCGATGTGCCCTTGAACAAGGCACTTAATCATAATTGCTCTTGTAAATTGCTCTGGATAAGAGTGTCTGCTAAATCGGTGTTTCTCAAACGCCGTCCTGGGGCCCACCCTGGGTGTATATTTTGGGTTTTGTTCTAGCACTACACAGCTGATTCAAATAACCAACTCACCAAGGTTTGATTATTTGAATCAGCTGGGGGACCAAGTTTGGGAAGTCATGTGCTAAATGACTAAAAAGTAAGTGTAATTATTATTATTATTATTATTATTATTTTTATTCTTAATATTATTTTTTATTATTATTATTTGTATTATTATTTTATTTATTATTATTATTGATATTATAATTAGTACTTTTTTTAATATAATTTTTTTATTAGTATTATTATTAATATATATATTTTTTATTATTATTATTATTATTATGTTTTTTTTTTTTTAGTATTATTATATTTTTATTAATATTATTATTAATATTATTATTATTTATTATTATTATTATTATTAATATAATTTTTTTGTTATTTTTATTATTATTATTATTATTATCACTCCAAATCATAGTGGTATGTATGGGTAGTAGGGCTGATGGTAATGGTAGTAGTTTAATGATAGCGTTGGTAGAAGTAGTAGTAATGATGATGACAGTTGTATTACTGACATAACGGTGATGATGACCGTTTGTGAGTTATAGTTTTAGTAGCTGGTAGATAGATATATTACAGGTATAAATGCTGCTGGTGGTAGCATTCACTTTAGCGTTCATTATAGTAACATGTTCATTTTCCTTATTTAGGCTTTTATTGTCCCCATAATGTATTACATTTTTCTATTGACTGTTACCATTTTATTGTTGTTATTACATAGTTATTTTTTTAAATAATTATTATAATGTATTATTTTATTACGATGTCTATTTTATAAATTGTTACTTTGGCAATATTGACACAATGTTTTTCATGCCAATAAAGCAGCTTGAATTTTGAGTTTAAGAGAGGAGAGAGAAAGGGGTGAGAGAAAGAGAAAGAGTTTGCGTAACCTGAGGTTGCTCCCATTGAAGTTCGAACTCCCCTCCCTCCCCCTACCCTCTCTCCTTTCCCTATTCTATCCCCCCTCTCTCTCCTCCCTCCCCACTCTCCCACCTCCCTCCCTCCCCCATCCATCCATCTCCTCTCCTCTCCTCCCTTCCCCCTCTCGCACCTCTTTCTAACAGGTAACAGACAGACTGTTTAACTAACACAGGGTCACAGCATAGAGAACAGGATCACAATAACTACACACGTTTACATCTGTACAACCATTCACCTGAAAGCCCTGTCTGTCACAATTCCAACTATATACGTTTACATCTGTTCAACCATTCCTCAGAAAACACTGTCTGTCACAGTTCCAGCTATATACGTTTACATCTGTTCAAGAAAACTCTGTTCTAAAGATAGAAATACATTATTTTACTCTCCTAATTATTATTATTATTGTTATTATTTACTCTCCTGTACTTTAGACAGTGATTAGTTACCTCTGGTTGGCACTGTCGTGGGACCTCCTATTTAGCTTCTGTTTGCTACAAATGAAAACTCGAAGGATCAAATTTCACTTAATGACAGGTATGGGCAAAACAGACATGATTTTTACACGCACACACACACACACACACACACACACACACACACACACACACACACACACACACACACACACACACACAGAGACACCATGAACAGCACAGGAAAACTACGTGTGCTCTTACCTCCGTCTATGCTCTCCCTTGGTCCCTCTCTCCCTCTCTCCTCCTTCTTCAGTGAACCAAAGAGTGATATATTCAACTTCTCACTGTCCTCTCCGTCAGAATTATCCCAAACTCCCAATCCGACGTCCTCTTTTTAAAGCCTCCCACTCTCTTTGGGGAAAAATTGTTCTGAAAGTTACAGAGGAGTCCCATAGATACTCCCACCCTCCCGTTAGGCTGCTCAGAGGTCCTAGTGCCTACCTCTCCTCTCTCCCTGCCCGTCTGGAGAGCTCCACTCTACCTCAATGGTAGAGCTATTCAATGGACCTGGAGAGCTCCACTGTACCTCAATGGTAAAGCTCTTCTACCATTGTTGCAATCTACTGCAGAGATAGCCTGCAGAGTTCTGTCATACTATTAAGGTCTGTTCCCAAACAATTCAAGCTTCTACTTTTAAAAATCCACCTTTCCAGAAACAAGTCTCTCACCGTTGCCGCTTGTTATAGACCCCCATCAGCCCCAAGCTGAGTCCTGGACACCATATGTGATTTGATTGCCCCCATCTATCTTCAGAGCTCGTGCTGCTAGGTGACCTAAACTGGCACATGCTTAACACCCTGGCCATCCTACAATCTAAGCTTGATGCCCTCAATCTCACACAAATGATCAATGAACCTACCGGGTACAACCCCAAATCCGTAAACACGGGCACCCTCATAGATATCAGCCTAACGAACTTGCCCTCTAAATACACTTCTGCTGTCTTCAACTAGGATCTCAGCGATCACTGCCTCATTGCATGCGTGCGTGATGGGTCCGCGGTCAAGCGACCACTCCTCATCACTGTCAAACGCTCCATGAAACACTTCAGCGAGCAGGCCTTTCTAATCGACCTGGCCCGGATATCCTGGAAGGACATTGACCTCATCCCGTCAGTAGAGGATGCCTGGTTGCTCTTTAAAAGTTCTTTCCTCGCCATCTTAAATAAGCACGCCCCTTTCAAAAAATGTAGAACTAAGAACAGATATAGCCCTTGGTTCACCCCAGACTTGACTGCCCTTGACCAGCACAAAAACATCCTGTGGCGTTCTGCATTAGCATCGAATAGTACCCGCGATATGCAACTTTTCAGGGAAGTATGGAACCAATATACTCAGTCAGTTAGGAAAGCAAAGGCTAGCTTTTTCAAACAGATATTTGCATCCTATAGCACTAATTCACAAACGTTTTGGGACACTGTAAAGTCTATGGGACACTGTCACCACCGATAAATCCACGATAGTCGAGAATTTCAATAAGCATTTTTCTACAGCTGGCCATACTTTCCACCTTGATACCCCTACCCCGGCCAACATCTCAGCACCCCCTGCAGCAACTGGCCCAAGACCCCCCCTGCTTCTCCTTCACCCAAATCCAGTCAGCTGATGTTCTGAAAGAGCTGCAAAATCTGGATCCCTACAAATCAGCTGGGCTAGACAATCTGGAACCTCTCTTTCTAAAATTATCTGCCAAAATTGTTGCAACCCCTATTACCAGCCTGTTCAACCTCTCTTTTGTATCGTCTGAGATCCCCAAAGATTGTAAAGCTGCCGTGGTCATCCCCCTCTTCAAAGGGGGAGACACTCTAGACTCAAACTAGACTCAAAGACCTATATCCATCCTGCCCTGCCTTTCTAAAATCTTCGAAAGCCAAGTTAACAAACAGATCACCGGCCATTTCAAATTCCACCATACCTTCTCCACTATGCAATCTGGTTTCCGAGCTGGTCATGGGTGCACCTCAGCCACGCTCAAGGATCTAAACGATATCATAACCGCCATCGATAAAAGACAGTACTGTGCAGCCGTCTTCATCGACCTGGACAAGGCTTTCGTTCGACTCTGTCAATCAACGTATTCTTATCGGCAGACTCAATAGCCTTGGTTTCTCAAATGACTGCCTCACCTAGTTCACCAACTACTTCTCTGATAGAGTTCAGTGTGTCAAATCGGAGGACCTGTTTTCCGGACCTCTGGCAGTCTCTATGGGGGTGCCACAGGGTTCAATTCTCGGGCCGACACTTTTCTCTGTATATATCAATGATGTCGCTCTTGCTGCTGGTGAGTCTCTGATCCACCTCTACGCAGACGACACCATTCTGTATACATCTGGCCCTTCTTTGGACACTGTGTTAACAAACCTCCAAACGAGCTTCAATGCCATACATCTCTCCTTCCGTGGCCTCCAACTGCTCTTAAATGCAAGTAAAACTAAATGCATGCTCTTCAACCGATCGCTGCCCGCACCTGCCCACCCATCCGACTAGCATCACTACTCTGGACGGTTATGACTTAGAATATGTGGACAACTTCAAATACTGTGTCTGATTAGACTGTAAACTCTTATTCCAGACTCACATTAAGCATCTCCAATACAAAATTAAGTCTAGAATCGGCTTCCTGTTTCGCAACAAAGCATCCTTCACTCATGCTGCCAAACATACCCTCGTAAAACTGACTATCCTACCAATCCCTGACTTCGATCCTTGACTTTGTCATTTACAAAATTGCCTCCAACACTCTACTCAGCAAACTGGATGTAGTCTATCACAGTGCCATCCGTTTTGTCACCAAAGCCCCATATACTACCCACCACTGCAACCTGTATGCTCTCGTTGGCTGGCCCTCGCTTCATACTCGTCGCCAAACCCACTGGCTCCAGGTCATCTATAAGTCTTTGCTAGGTAAAGCTCCCACCTTATCTCAGCTCGCTGGTCACCATAGCAACACCCACCCGTAGCATGCGCTCCAGCAGGTATATTTCACTGGTCACCCCCAAAGCCAACACTTCCTTTGGCCGCCTTTCCTTCCAGTTCTCTGCTGCCAGTGACTGGAACGAATTGCAAAAATGACTGATGCTGGAGTCTTATATCTTCCCCTCTAACTTTAAGCATCAGCTGTCAGAACAGCTTACCGATCACTGTACCTTTACACAGCCAATCTGTAAATCACCCATCCAACTACCTCATCCCCATATTGTTATTTATACTCCTGTTCTTTTGCACCCCAGTATGTCTACTTGCGCATCATCATCTACACATCTATCACTCCAGTGTTAATGCTAAATTGTAATTATTTCCCTCTATTGCCTATTTATTGCCTTACCTCCCTACTCTTCTACATTTGCACACACTGTACATAGACCTTTTCTATTGTTATGTTGACTGTACGTTTCTTCATGTGTAACTCTGTGTTGTTGTTTTAGTCGCAATGCTCTGCTTTATCTTGGCCAGGTCGCAGTTGTAAATGAAAACTTGTTCTCAACTGGCCTACCTGGTTAAATAAAGGTGAAATAATAAATAATTTAAAAAAAAATTCAATGACCCTGGAGAGCTCCACTGTTCTTCAATTGTAGACTTCTGGGATGCTATCAGTTTCCTTATGTGATGCTTTACAATATACCGAGTTGTCCAATATCAGGATTTTCCAGATCTAGATTTTCCAGGTCTAGATTTCCAAGGTCTAGATTTTCCAGGTCTTAATTTCCCAGGTCTATATTACTTCAGTAAATGTGAAACTCAAGTTAACATCCATAAAGTAATAAGGAAGCCCAAATACAAGGATATGATCTGAAGCTTCACATTTTCTGAAGTAATTAGCAAAACAAGAAATAGTGGTGCATTACTAAAATATGCACATGACCAAGGGCGCTCCATCCTTAAATCAGGACATCAGTAGTTAACGTAAAGTTAACGTAAAATTTAACGTAAATCAGAACGTAACACATACAATATTACTGTAGTTGCAACAAAGTCAATCAGTTACATGGTTAGCTTCTTCACAAATCACTCTGTAAATTTTTGTCTCGATTAATCCTGTCACGTTAAACACTATACAGCAGCATGCCGTTCTTCCGCATGTCTACTTTAGCTGCTTGTTAAAGTGTTTTTCCCCCATAGTGTTATGAACATACCAGTGTATGGAGCAGAGCTGAGCGAGTTCATATTAACTACAGATAGACCTGTTCTGTGAGTGAAACACTGCTCCTCCACAAAACATTATTAACAGTAGAAGAATCTGGTGTTAGGTTCAGGGGGGGGAGAGAGAGGCTGTGTTGTTATATAGGAGTCTGTAGGGCTGCAGGGTGAACGCAGGGTGTGGCTGGTGTCTCTGTGTGGAGTGAGTGGGATATTATCGTCTCTCTCTCTCTCTCTCCCTCTATCTATCTCCCTGTCTCTGTGACCTGAGTGGTATCAGAGACAGCAAGCAAAAATCAAAGAGTCAGCAGCAGTCACAGTCAGCAGTCACAGTCAAAGTTGCAGTTAGCAGTTACAGTTAGCAGTTATAGTTAACAGTCAGAGTCAGCAGTCACAGTTAGTAGTAACAGTTAGCAGTCACAGTCAGCAGTCACAGTTAGCAGTCACAGTTAGCAGTCACAGTCAGCAGTCACAGTCAGCAGTTACAGTTAGCAGTTACAGTTAGCAGGCACAGTCACAGTTGCAGTTACAGTTAGCAGTCACAGTTAGCAATTACAGTTAGCAGTCACAGTCAGCAGTCACAGTTAGCAGTTACAGTTAGCAGTCACAGTTAGCAGTCATAGTTAGCAGTTACAGTTAGCAGTCACAGTTAGCAGTCACAGTTAGCAGTCTAAGTCAGCAGTCACAGTTAGCAGTCACAGTTAGCAGTCAAAGTTAGCAGTCACAGTTAGCAGTTATAGTCAGCAGTCACAGTTAGCAGTCACAGTCAGCAGTTACAGTTAGCAGTCACAGTTAGCAGTCACAGTCAGCAGTCACAGTCAGCAGTTACAGTTAGCAGTCACAGTTAGCAGTCACAGTCAGCAGTTACAGTTAGCAGTTACAGTTAGCAGTCACAGTTACAGTTAGCAGTTACAGTTAGCAGTCACAGTTAGCAGTTACAGTTAGCAGTCACAGTCAGCAGTCACAGTTAGCAGTTACAGTTAGCAGTCATAGTTAGCAGTTAAAGTTAGCAGTCACAGTTAGCAGTCACAGTCAGCAGTCACAGTCAGCAGTCACAGTCAGAAGTCACAGTTAGCAGTCACAGTTAGCAGTCACAGTTAGCAGTCACAGTTAGCAGTCATAGTTAGCAGTTACAGTTAGCAGTCACAGTTAGCAGTCACAGTTAGCAGTCTAAGTCAGCAGTCACAGTTAGCAGTCACAGTTAGCAGTCAAAGTTAGCAGTCACAGTTAGCAGTTATAGTCAGCAGTCACAGTTAGCAGTCACAGTCAGCAGTTACAGTTAGCAGTCACAGTTAGCAGTCACAGTTAGCAGTCACAGTTAGCAGTTACAGTTAGCAGTTACAGTTAGCAGTCATAGTTAGCAGTTAAAGTTAGCAGTCACAGTTAGCAGTCACAGTCAGCAGTCACAGTTAGCAGTTACAGTTAGCAGTTACAGTTAGCAGTCATAGTTAGCAGTTAAAGTTAGCAGTCACAGTCAGAAGTCACAGTTAGCAGTCACAGTTAGCAGTCATAGTTAGCAGTTACAGTTAGCAGTCACAGTTAGCAGTCACAGTTAGCAGTCTAAGTCAGCAGTCACAGTTAGCAGTCACAGTTAGCAGTCAAAGTTAGCAGTCACAGTTAGCAGTTATAGTCAGCAGTCACAGTTAGCAGTCACAGTCAGCAGTTACAGTTAGCAGTCACAGTTAGCAGTCACAGTCAGCAGTCACAGTCAGCAGTTACAGTTAGCAGTCACAGTTAGCAGTTACAGTTAGCAGTTACAGTTAGCAGTCATAGTTAGCAGTTACAGTTAGCAGTCACAGTTAGCAGTCACAGTTAGCAGTCTAAGTCAGCAGTCACAGTTAGCAGTCACAGTTAGCAGTCAAAGTTAGCAGTCACAGTTAGCAGTTATAGTCAGCAGTCACAGTTAGCAGTCACAGTCAGCAGTTACAGTTAGCAGTCACAGTTAGCAGTCACAGTCAGCAGTCACAGTCAGCAGTTACAGTTAGCAGTCACAGTTAGCAGTCACAGTCAGCAGTTACAGTTAGCAGTTACAGTTAGCAGTCACAGTTACAGTTAGCAGTTACAGTTAGCAGTCACAGTTAGCAGTTACAGTTAGCAGTCACAGTCAGCAGTCACAGTTAGCAGTTACAGTTAGCAGTTACAGTTAGCAGTCATAGTTAGCAGTTAAAGTTAGCAGTCACAGTTAGCAGTCACAGTCAGCAGTCACAGTCAGCAGTCACAGTCAGAAGTCACAGTTAGCAGTCACAGTTAGCAGTCACAGTTAGCAGTCACAGTTAGCAGTTACAGTTAGCAGTCACAGTCAGCAGTTACAGTCAGCAGTTACAGTCAGCAGTTATAGTCAGCAGTCACAGTCAGCAGTCATAGTTAGCAGTTACTGTTAGCAGTCACAGTTGGAAGTCACAGTTAGCAGTCACAGTTAGCAGTCACAGTTAGCAGTCACAGTTAGCAGTTACAGTTAGCAGTCACAGTCAGCAGTTACAGTCAGCAGTTACAGTCAGCAGTTATAGTCAGCAGTCACAGTCAGCAGTCATAGTTAGCAGTTACTGTTAGCAGTCACAGTCAGCAGTTACAGTTAGCAGTTATAGTCAGCAGTTATAGTCAGCAGTCACAGTTAGCAGTTAGTTAGCAGTCGTAGTTAGCAGTCACAGTTAGCTGTTACAGTCAGCAGTTACAGTCAGCAGTTATAGTCAGCAGTCACAGTTAGCAGTTACAGTTAGCAGTCACAGTTACAGTTAGCAGTTACAGTTAGCAGTCACAGTTAGCAGTTACAGTTAGCTTTCACAGTCAGCAGTCACAGTTAGCAGTTACAGTTAGCAGTTACAGTTAGCAGTCATAGTTAGCATTTAAAGTTAGCAGTCACAGTCAGCAGTCACAGTCAGCAGTCACAGTCAGAAGTCACAGTTAGCAGTCACAGTTAGCAGTCATAGTTAGCAGTTACAGTTAGCAGTCACAGTTAGCAGTCACAGTTAGCAGTCTAAGTCAGCAGTCACAGTTAGCAGTCACAGTTAGCAGTCAAAGTTAGCAGTCACAGTTAGCAGTTATAGTCAGCAGTCACAGTTAGCAGTCACATTCAGCAGTTACAGTTAGCAGTCACAGTTAGCAGTCACAGTCAGCAGTCACAGTCAGCAGTTACAGTTAGCAGTCACAGTTAGCAGTTACAGTTAGCAGTTACAGTTAGCAGTCATAGTTAGCAGTTACAGTTAGCAGTCACAGTTAGCAGTCACAGTTAGCAGTCTAAGTCAGCAGTCACAGTTAGCAGTCACAGTTAGCAGTCAAAGTTAGCAGTCACAGTTAGCAGTTATAGTCAGCAGTCACAGTTAGCAGTCACAGTCAGCAGTTACAGTTAGCAGTCACAGTTAGCAGTCACAGTCAGCAGTCACAGTCAGCAGTTACAGTTAGCAGTCACAGTTAACAGTCACAGTCAGCAGTTACAGTTAGCAGTTACAGTTAGCAGTCACAGTTACAGTTAGCAGTTACAGTTAGCAGTCACAGTTAGCAGTTACAGTTAGCAGTCACAGTCAGCAGTCACAGTTAGAAGTTACAGTTAGCAGTTACAGTTAGCAGTCACAGTTAGCAGTCACAGTTAGCAGTCACAGTTAGCAGCCACAGTCAGCAGGCACAGTTAGCAGTCACAGTTAGCAGTCACAGTAAGCAGTCACAGTCAGCAGTTACAGTTAGCAGTCACAGTCAGCAGTCACAGTCAGCAGTTACAGTTAGCAGTTACAGTTAGCAGTCACAGTTGCAGTTACAGTTAGCAGTCACAGTCACAGTCAGCAGTCACAGTTAGCAGTCACAGTTAGCAGTTACAGTTAGCAGTCACAGTTAGCAGTCACAGTCAGCAGTCACAGTTAGCAGTCACAGTCAGCAGTTACAGTTAGCAGTTATAGTCAGCAGTTATAGTCAGCAGTCACAGTTAGCAGTTAGTTAGCAGTCACAGTTAGCAGTTACAGTTAGCAGTCACAGTTAGCAGTTACAGTTAGCAGTCACAGTTAGCAGTCACAGTTAGCAGTCACAGTTAGCAGTCACAGTTAGCAGCCACAGTCAGCAGTTACAGTTAGCAGTCACAGTTAGCAGTCACAGTTAGCAGCCACAGTCAGCAGTTACAGTTAGCAGTTACAGTTAGCAGTCATAGTTGCAGTTACAGTTAGCAGTCACAGTCACAGTCAGCAGTCACAGTTAGCAGTCACAGTTAGCAGTTACAGTTAGCAGTCATAGTTAGCAGTTAAAGTTAGCAGTCACAGTTAGCAGTCACAGTCAGCAGTCACAGTCAGCAGTCACAGTTAGCAGTCACACTTAGCAGTTACAGTTAGCAGTCACAGTCACAGTCAGCAGTCACAGTTAGCAGTCACAGTTAGCAGTTACAGTTAGCAGTCACAGTTAGCAGTCACAGTTAGCAGTCACAGTCAGCAGTTACAGTTAGCAGTTATAGTCAGCAGTTATAGTCAGCAGTCACAGTTAGCAGATAGTTAGCAGTCACAGTTAGCAGTCACAGTTAGCAGTCACAGTTAGCAGTTACAATTAGCAGTCACAGTCAGCAGTTACAGTTAGCAGTTACAGTTAGCAGTCACAGTTAGCAGTTATAGTCAGCAGTTATAGTCAGCAGTCACAGGTAGCAGTTACAGTTAGCAGTCACAGTTAGCAGTCACAGTTAGCTGTCACAGTTAGCAGTCACATTTAGCAGTTACAGTTAGCAGTCACAGTTAGCAGTCACAGTTAGCAGTCACAGTCAGCAGTTACAGTTAGCAGTTATAGTCAGCAGTTATAGTCAGCAGTCACAGTTAGCAGTCACAGTTAGCAGTCACAGTTAGCAGTCACAGTCATCAGGCACAGTTAGCAGTTACAGTTAGCAGTCACAGTCAGCAGTTACAGTCAGCAGGCACAGTTAGCAGGCACAGTTAGCAGGCACAGTTAGCAGTTATAGTCAGCAGTCACAGTTAGCAGTCACAGTTAGCAGTTACAGTTAGCAGTCAAAGTCAGCAGTCACAGTCAACAGTCACAGTCAACAGTCACAGTCAACAGTTACAGTCAGCAGTCACAGTCAGCAGTCACAGTCAGCAGTCACAGTCAGCAGGAACAGTTAGCAGTTACAGTTAGCAGTCACAGTTAGCAGTTATAGTCAGCAGTTATAGTCAGCAGTTACAGTTAGCAGTCACAGTTAGCAGTCACAGTTAGCTGTCACAGTTAGCAGTCACATTTAGCAGTTATAGTCAGCAGTTATAGTCAGCAGTCACAGTTAGCAGTTAGTTAGCAGTCACAGTTAGCAGTCACAGTTAGCAGTTACAGTTAGCAGTCACAGTTAGCAGTCACAGTTAGCAGGAACAGTTAGCAGTTACAGTTAGCAGTCACAGTTAGCAGTTACAGTCAGCAGTTATAGTCAGCAGTCACAGGTAGCAGTTACAGTTAGCAGTCACAGTTAGCAGTCACAGTTAGCTGTCACAGTTAGCAGTCACATTTAGCAGTTACAGTTAGCAGTCACAGTTAGCAGTCACAGTTAGCAGTCACAGTCAGCAGTTACAGTTAGCAGTTATAGTCAGCAGTTATAGTCAGCAGTCACAGTTAGCAGTCACAGTTAGCAGTCACAGTTAGCAGTCACAGTCAGCAGGCACAGTTAGCAGTTACAGTTAGCAGTCACAGTCAGCAGTTACAGTCAGCAGGCACAGTTAGCAGGCACAGTTAGCAGGCACAGTTAGCAGTTATAGTCAGCAGTCACAGTTAGCAGTCACAATTAGCAGTTACTGTTAGCAGTCAAAGTCAGCAGTCACAGTCAGCAGTCACAGTCAACAGTCACAGTCAACAGTCACAGTCAGCAGTCACAGTCAGCAGTCACAGTCAGCAGTCACAGTCAGCAGTCACAGTTAGCAGTCACAGTTAGCAGTCACAGTTAGCAGTCACAGTTAGCAGTCACAGTTAGCAGTCACAGTTAGCAGTCACAGTTAGCAGTCACAGTTAGCAGTTACAGTTAGCAGTCACAGTTAGCAGTCACAGTTAGCAGTCACAGTCAGCAGTTACAGTTAGCAGTTATAGTCAGCAGTTATAGTCAGCAGTCACAGTTAGCAGTCACAGTTAGCAGTCACAGTCATCAGTCACAGTTAGCAGTCATAGTTAGCAGTTACTGTTAGCAGTCACAGTCAGCAGGCACAGTTAGCAGTCACAGTCAGCAGTCACAGTCAACAGTTACAGTTTGAAGTCACAGTCAGCAGTCACAGTCAACAGTCACAGTCAGCAGACACAGTTAGCAGTCATAGTTAGCAGTTACTGTTAGCAGTCACAGTCAGCAGTCACAGTTAGCAGTCACAGTTAGCAGTCACAGTTAGCAGTTACAATTAGCAGTCACAGTCAGCAGTTACAGTTAGCAGTTATAGTCAGCAGTTATAGTCAGCAGTCACAGTTAGCAGTTAGTTAGCAGTCACAGTTAGCAGTCACAGTTAGCAGTTACAGTTAGCAGTCACAGTTTGCAGTCACAGTTAGCAGGAACAGTTAGCAGTTACAGTTAGCAGTCACAGTTAGCAGGAACAGTTAGCAGTTACAGTTAGCAGTCACAGTTAGCAGTTATAGTCAGCAGTTATAGTCAGCAGTCACAGGTAGCAGTTACAGTTAGCAGTCACAGTTAGCAGTCACAGTTAGCTGTCACAGTTAGCAGTCACATTTAGCAGTTATAGTCAGCAGTTATAGTCAGCAGTCACAGTTAGCAGTTAGTTAGCAGTCACAGTTAGCAGTCACAGTTAGCAGTTACAGTTAGCAGTCACAGTTAGCAGTCACAGTTAGCAGGAACAGTTAGCAGTTACAGTTAGCAGTCACAGTTAGCCGTTATAGTCAGCAGTTATAGTCAGCAGTCACAGGTAGCAGTTACAGTTAGCAGTCACAGTTAGCAGTCACAGTTAGCTGTCACAGTTAGCAGTCACATTTAGCAGTTACAGTTAGCAGTCACAGTTAGCAGTCACAGTTAGCAGTCACAGTCAGCAGTTACAGTTAGCAGTTATAGTCAGCAGTTATAGTCAGCAGTCACAGTTAGCAGTCACAGTTAGCAGTCACAGTTAGCAGTCACAGTCATCAGTCACAGTTAGCAGTCATAGTTAGCAGTTACTGTTAGCAGTCACAGTCAGCAGTCACAGTTAGCAGTCACAGTCAGCAGTCACAGTCAACAGTTACAGTTAGAAGTCACAGTCAGCAGTCACAGTCAACAGTCACAGTCAGCAGACACAGTTAGCAGTCATAGTTAGCAGTTACTGTTAGCAGTCACAGTCAGCAGTCACAGTTAGCAGTCACAGTTAGCAGTTAGTTAGCAGTCACAGTTAGCAGTCACAGTTAGCAGTTACAGTTAGCAGTCACCGTTAGCAGTCACAGTTAGCAAGAACAGTTAGCAGTTACAGTTAGCAGTCACAGTTAGCAGTTATAGTCAGCAGTTATAGTCAGCATTCACAGGTAGCAGTTACAGTTAGCAGTCACAGTTAGCAGTCACAGTTAGCTGTCACAGTTAGCAGTCACATTTAGCAGTTACAGTTAGCAGTCACAGTTAGCAGTCACAGTTAGCAGTCACAGTCAGCAGTTACAGTTAGCAGTTATAGTCAGCAGTTATAGTCAGCAGTCACAGTTAGCAGTCACAGTTAGCAGTCACAGTTAGCAGTCACAGTCAGCAGTCACAGTTAGCAGTCACAGTTAGCAGTCACAGTTAGCAGTTCAGTCACAGTTAGCAGTCACAGTTAGCAGTTACAGTTAGCAGTCACAGTCAGCAGTCACAGTCAACAGTCACAGTCAGCAGTCACAGTCAGCAGTTACAGTCAGCAGTCACAGTCAGCAGTCACAGTTAGCAGTCACAGTTAGCAGTCACAGTTAGCAGTCACAGTTAGCAGTCACAGTCAGCAGTCACAGTTAGCAGTTACAGTTAGCAGTCACAGTTAGCAGTCACAGTTAGCTGTCACAGTTAGCAGTCACATTTAGCAGTTACAGTTAGCAGTCACAGTTAGCAGTCACAGTTAGCAGTCACAGTCAGCAGTTACAGTTAGCAGTTATAGTCAGCAGTTATAGTCAGCAGTCACAGTTAGCAGTCACAGTTAGCAGTCACAGTTAGCAGTCACAGTCATCAGGCACAGTTAGCAGTTACAGTTAGCAGTCACAGTCAGCAGTTACAGTCAGCAGGCACAGTTAGCAGGCACAGTTAGCAGGCACAGTTAGCAGTTATAGTCAGCAGTCACAGTTAGCAGTCACAGTTAGCAGTTACAGTTAGCAGTCAAAGTCAGCAGTCACAGTCAACAGTCACAGTCAACAGTCACAGTCAACAGTTACAGTCAGCAGTCACAGTCAGCAGTCACAGTCAGCAGTCACAGTCAGCAGGAACAGTTAGCAGTTACAGTTAGCAGTCACAGTTAGCAGTTATAGTCAGCAGTTATAGTCAGCAGTTACAGTTAGCAGTCACAGTTAGCAGTCACAGTTAGCTGTCACAGTTAGCAGTCACATTTAGCAGTTATAGTCAGCAGTTATAGTCAGCAGTCACAGTTAGCAGTTAGTTAGCAGTCACAGTTAGCAGTCACAGTTAGCAGTTACAGTTAGCAGTCACAGTTAGCAGTCACAGTTAGCAGGAACAGTTAGCAGTTACAGTTAGCAGTCACAGTTAGCAGTTACAGTCAGCAGTTATAGTCAGCAGTCACAGGTAGCAGTTACAGTTAGCAGTCACAGTTAGCAGTCACAGTTAGCTGTCACAGTTAGCAGTCACATTTAGCAGTTACAGTTAGCAGTCACAGTTAGCAGTCACAGTTAGCAGTCACAGTCAGCAGTTACAGTTAGCAGTTATAGTCAGCAGTTATAGTCAGCAGTCACAGTTAGCAGTCACAGTTAGCAGTCACAGTTAGCAGTCACAGTCATCAGGCACAGTTAGCAGTTACAGTTAGCAGTCACAGTCAGCAGTTACAGTCAGCAGGCACAGTTAGCAGGCACAGTTAGCAGGCACAGTTAGCAGTTATAGTCAGCAGTCACAGTTAGCAGTCACAATTAGCAGTTACTGTTAGCAGTCAAAGTCAGCAGTCACAGTCAGCAGTCACAGTCAACAGTCACAGTCAACAGTCACAGTCAACAGTTACAGTCAGCAGTCACAGTCAGCAGTCACAGTCAGCAGTCACAGTTAGCAGTCACAGTTAGCAGTCACAGTTAGCAGTTACTGTTAGCAGTCACAGTTAGCAGTCACAGTTAGCAGTCACAGTTAGCAGTCACAGTTAGCAGTTACAGTTAGCAGTCACAGTTAGCAGTCACAGTTAGCAGTCACAGTCAGCAGTTACAGTTAGCAGTTATAGTCAGCAGTTATAGTCAGCAGTCACAGTTAGCAGTCACAGTTAGCAGTCACAGTCATCAGTCACAGTTAGCAGTCATAGTTAGCAGTTACTGTTAGCAGTCACAGTCAGCAGGCACAGTTAGCAGTCACAGTCAGCAGTCACAGTCAACAGTTACAGTTTGAAGTCACAGTCAGCAGTCACAGTCAACAGTCACAGTCAGCAGACACAGTTAGCAGTCATAGTTAGCAGTTACTGTTAGCAGTCACAGTCAGCAGTCACAGTTAGCAGTCACAGTTAGCAGTCACAGTTAGCAGTTACAATTAGCAGTCACAGTCAGCAGTTACAGTTAGCAGTTATAGTCAGCAGTTATAGTCAGCAGTCACAGTTAGCAGTTAGTTAGCAGTCACAGTTAGCAGTCACAGTTAGCAGTTACAGTTAGCAGTCACAGTTTGCAGTCACAGTTAGCAGGAACAGTTAGCAGTTACAGTTAGCAGTCACAGTTAGCAGGAACAGTTAGCAGTTACAGTTAGCAGTCACAGTTAGCAGTTATAGTCAGCAGTTATAGTCAGCAGTCACAGGTAGCAGTTACAGTTAGCAGTCACAGTTAGCAGTCACAGTTAGCTGTCACAGTTAGCAGTCACATTTAGCAGTTATAGTCAGCAGTTATAGTCAGCAGTCACAGTTAGCAGTTAGTTAGCAGTCACAGTTAGCAGTCACAGTTAGCAGTTACAGTTAGCAGTCACAGTTAGCAGTCACAGTTAGCAGGAACAGTTAGCAGTTACAGTTAGCAGTCACAGTTAGCCGTTATAGTCAGCAGTTATAGTCAGCAGTCACAGGTAGCAGTTACAGTTAGCAGTCACAGTTAGCAGTCACAGTTAGCTGTCACAGTTAGCAGTCACATTTAGCAGTTACAGTTAGCAGTCACAGTTAGCAGTCACAGTTAGCAGTCACAGTCAGCAGTTACAGTTAGCAGTTATAGTCAGCAGTTATAGTCAGCAGTCACAGTTAGCAGTCACAGTTAGCAGTCACAGTTAGCAGTCAC
Source organism: Salmo salar (assembly GCF_965601325.2). NCBI lineage: Eukaryota > Metazoa > Chordata > Actinopteri > Salmoniformes > Salmonidae > Salmo > Salmo salar. The sequence goes on from NC_138303.1 coordinate 3,774,907, forward strand.
AGTCATCAGTCACAGTTAGCAGTCATAGTTAGCAGTTACTGTTAGCAGTCACAGTCAGCAGTCACAGTTAGCAGTCACAGTCAGCAGTCACAGTCAACAGTTACAGTTAGAAGTCACAGTCAGCAGTCACAGTCAACAGTCACAGTCAGCAGACACAGTTAGCAGTCATAGTTAGCAGTTACTGTTAGCAGTCACAGTCAGCAGTCACAGTTAGCAGTCACAGTTAGCAGTTAGTTAGCAGTCACAGTTAGCAGTCACAGTTAGCAGTTACAGTTAGCAGTCACCGTTAGCAGTCACAGTTAGCAAGAACAGTTAGCAGTTACAGTTAGCAGTCACAGTTAGCAGTTATAGTCAGCAGTTATAGTCAGCATTCACAGGTAGCAGTTACAGTTAGCAGTCACAGTTAGCAGTCACAGTTAGCTGTCACAGTTAGCAGTCACATTTAGCAGTTACAGTTAGCAGTCACAGTTAGCAGTCACAGTTAGCAGTCACAGTCAGCAGTTACAGTTAGCAGTTATAGTCAGCAGTTATAGTCAGCAGTCACAGTTAGCAGTCACAGTTAGCAGTCACAGTTAGCAGTCACAGTCATCAGGCACAGTTAGCAGTTACAGTTAGCAGTCACATTCTGCAGTTACATTCAGCAGGCACAGTTAGCAGGCACAGTTAGCAGGCACAGTTAGCAGTTATAGTCAGCAGTCACAGTTAGCAGTCACAGTTAGCAGTTACAGTTAGCAGTCACAGTCAGCAGTCACAGTCAACAGTCACAGTCAACAGTCACAGTCAACAGTTACAGTCAGCAGTCACAGTCAGCAGTCACAGTCAGCAGTCACAGTCAGCAGTCACAGTTAGCAGTCACAGTTAGCAGTCACAGTTAGCAGTCACAGTTAGCAGTTACTGTTAGCAGTCACAGTCAGCAGTTACAGTTAGCAGTCACAGTCAGCAGTCACAGTCAGCAGTCACAGTCAGCAGTTAGCAGTCACAGTCAGCAGTCACAGTCAGCAGTCACAGTCAGCAGTCACAGTCAGCAGTCACAGTTTGCAGTCACAGTTAGCAGTCACAGTCAGCAGTTACAGTTAGCAGTTACAGTTAGCAGTCACAGTTAGCAGTCACAGTCAGCAGTTACAGTTAGCAGTTATAGTCAGCAGTTATAGTCAGCAGTCACAGTTAGCAGTCACAGTTAGCAGTCACAGTTAGCAGTCACAGTCATCAGGCACAGTTAGCAGTTACAGTTAGCAGTCACAGTCAGCAGTTACAGTCAGCAGGCACAGTTAGCAGGCACAGTTAGCAGGCACAGTTAGCAGTTATAGTCAGCAGTCACAGTTAGCAGTCACAGTTAGCAGTTACAGTTAGCAGTCAAAGTCAGCAGTCACAGTCAGCAGTCACAGTCAACAGTCACAGTCAACAGTCACAGTCAGCAGTCACAGTCAGCAGTCACAGTCAGCAGTCACAGTCAGCAGTCACAGTTAGCAGTCACAGTTAGCAGTCACAGTTAGCAGTTACGTTAGCAGTCACAGTCAACAGTCACAGTTAGCAGTCACAGTTAGCAGTCACAGTTAGCAGTCACAGTTAGCAGTCACAGTTAGCAGGTACAGTTAGCAGTCACAGTTAGCAGATACAGTTAGCAGTCATAGTTAGCAGTCACAGTTAGCAGTCACAGTTAGCAGTCACAGTCAGCAGTTACAGTTAGCAGTTATAGTCAGCAGTTATAGTCAGCAGTCACAGTCAGCAGTCACAGTTAGCAGTCACAGTTAGCAGTCACAGTCAGCAGGCACAGTTAGCAGTTACAGTCGCAGTTACAGTTAGCAGTCACAGTTAGCAGGAACAGTTAGCAGTCACAGTTAGCAGTCACAGTTAGCAGTTCACAGTGTCAGCAGTCACAGGTAGCAGTCACAGTTAGCAGTCACAGTTAGCAGTCACAGTTAGCAGTCACAGTTAGCAGTCACAGTTAGCAGTTCACAGTTCAGCAGTCACAGTTAGCAGTTAGTTAGCAGTCACAGTTAGCAGTCACAGTTAGCAGTTACAGTTAGCAGTCACAGTTAGCAGTCACAGTTAGCAGGAACAGTTAGCAGTTACAGTTAGCAGTCACAGTTAGCAGTTATAGTCAGCAGTTATAGTCAGCAGTCACAGGTAGCAGTTACAGTTAGCAGTCACAGTTAGCAGTCACAGTTAGCTGTCACAGTTAGCAGTCACATTTAGCAGTTACAGTTAGCAGTCACAGTTAGCAGTCACAGTTAGCAGTCACAGTCAGCAGTTACAGTTAGCAGTTATAGTCAGCAGTTATAGTCAGCAGTCACAGTTAGCAGTCACAGTTAGCAGTCACAGTTAGCAGTCACAGTCATCAGTCACAGTTAGCAGTCATAGTTAGCAGTTACTGTTAGCAGTCACAGTCAGCAGTCACAGTTAGCAGTCACAGTCAGCAGTCACAGTCACAGTACAGTAAAGTCACAGTCAGCAGTCACAGTCAGCAGTCACAGTCAGCAGTCACAGTCAGCATTCACAGTCAGCAGTCACAGTTAGCAGTCACAGTTAGCAGTCACAGTTAGCAGTTAGTTAGCAGTCACAGTTAGCAGTCACAGTTAGCAGTTACAGTTAGCAGTCACAGTTAGCAGTCACAGTTAGCAGTCACAGTTAGCAGTCACAGTTAGCAGTTATAGTCAGCAGTTATAGTCAGCAGTCACAGTTAGCAGTCACAGTTAGCAGTCACAGTAAGCATTCACAGTTAGCAGTCACAGTTAGCAGTCAGCAGTCACAGTCAGCAGTCAGCAGTCACAGTTAGCAGTCACAGTTAGCAGTCACAGTTAGCAGTCACAGTTAGCAGTCACAGTCATCAGGCACAGTTAGCAGTTACAGTTAGCAGTCACAGTCAGCAGTTACAGTCAGCAGGCACAGTTAGCAGGCACAGTTAGCAGGCACAGTTAGCAGTTATAGTCAGCAGTCACAGTTAGCAGTTACAGTTAGCAGTCACAGTCAGCAGTCACAGTCAACAGTCACAGTCAACAGTCACAGTCAGCAGTCACAGTCAGCAGTCACAGTCAGCAGTCACAGTCAGCAGTCACAGTTAGCAGTCACAGTTAGCAGTCACAGTTAGCAGTCACAGTTAGCAATTACTGTTAGCAGTCACAGTTAGCAGTCACAGTTAGCAGTCACAGTTAGCAGTCACAGTTAGCAGTCACAGTTAGCAGTCACAGTTAGCAGTCACAGTTAGCAGTAACAGTTAGCAGTCACAGTTAACAGTCACAGTTAGCAGTTACTGTTAGCAGTCACAGTCAGCAGTTACAGTTAGCAGTCACAGTCAGCAGTCACAGTCAGCAGTCACAGTTAGCAGTTAGCAGTCACAGTCAGCAGTCACAGTCAGCAGTCACAGTCAGCAGTTACAGTTAGCAGTTACACTTAGCAGTCACAGTCACAGTTGCAGTTACAGTTAGCAGTCACAGTCAGCAGTTACAGTTAGCAGTTACTGTTAGCAGTCACAGTTAGCAGTCACAGTCAGCAGTTACAGTTAGCAGTTATAGTCAGCAGTTATAGTCAGCAGTCACAGTTAGCAGTCACAGTTAGCAGTCACAGTTAGCAGTCACAGTCATCAGGCACAGTTAGCAGTTACAGTTAGCAGTCACATTCTGCAGTTACATTCAGCAGGCACAGTTAGCAGGCACAGTTAGCAGGCACAGTTAGCAGTTATAGTCAGCAGTCACAGTTAGCAGTCACAGTTAGCAGTTACAGTTAGCAGTCACAGTCAGCAGTCACAGTCAACAGTCACAGTCAACAGTCACAGTCAACAGTTACAGTCAGCAGTCACAGTCAGCAGTCACAGTCAGCAGTCACAGTCAGCAGTCACAGTTAGCAGTCACAGTTAGCAGTCACAGTTAGCAGTCACAGTTAGCAATTACTGTTAGCAGTCACAGTTAGCAGTCACAGTTAGCAGTCACAGTTAGCAGTCACAGTTAGCAGTCACAGTTAGCAGTCACAGTTAGCAGTCACAGTTAGCAGTAACAGTTAGCAGTCACAGTTAACAGTCACAGTTAGCAGTTACTGTTAGCAGTCACAGTCAGCAGTTACAGTTAGCAGTCACAGTCAGCAGTCACAGACAGCAGTCACAGTTAGCAGTTAGCAGTCACAGTCAGCAGTCACAGTCAGCAGTCACAGTCAGCAGTTACAGTTAGCAGTTACACTTAGCAGTCACAGTCACAGTTGCAGTTACAGTTAGCAGTCACAGTCAGCAGTTACAGTTAGCAGTTACAGTTAGCAGTCACAGTCACAGTTGCAGTTACAGTTAGCAGTTACAGTTAGCAGTCACAGTAAGCAGTTATAGTCAGCAGTTACAGTTAGCAGTCATAGTTAGCAGTTAAAGTTAGCAGTCACAGTTAGCAGTCACAGTCAGCAGTCACAGTCAGCAGTCACAGTTAGCAGTCACAGTTAGCAGTTAGTTAGCAGTCACAGTTAGCAGTCACAGTTAGCAGTCACAGTAAGCAGTTACAGTTAGCAGTCACAGTTAGCAGGAACAGTTAGCAGTTACAGTTAGCAGTCACAGTTAGCAGTCAGAGTTAGCAGTCACAGTCAGCAGGTACAGTTAGCAGTTACAGTTAGCAGTCACAGTTAGCAGTCACAGTTAGCAGGAACAGTTAGCAGTTACAGTTAGCAGTCACAGTTAGCAGTTATAGTCAGCAGTTATAGTCAGCATTCACAGGTAGCAGTTACAGTTAGCAGTCACAGTTAGCAGTCACAGTTAGCTGTCACAGTTAGCAGTCACATTTAGCAGTTACAGTTAGCAGTCACAGTTAGCAGTCACAGTTAGCAGTCACAGTCAGCAGTTACAGTTAGCAGTTATAGTCAGCAGTTATAGTCAGCAGTCACAGTTAGCAGTCACAGTTATTAGTCACAGTTAGCAGTCACAGTCATCAGGCACAGTTAGCAGGCACAGTTAGCAGGCACAGTTAGCAGTTATAGTCAGCAGTCACAGTTAGCAGTTACAGTTAGCAGTCACAGTCAGCAGTCACAGTCAACAGTCACAGTCAACAGTCACAGTCAGCAGTCACAGTCAGCAGTCACAGTCAGCATTCACAGTCAGCAGTCACAGTTAGCAGTCACAGTTAGCAGTCACAGTTAGCAGTTACTGTTAGCAGTCACAGTTAGCAGTCACAGTTAGCAGTCACAGTTAGCAGTTACAGTTAGCAGTCACAGTTAGCAGTCACAGTTAGCAGTCACAGTCAGCAGTTACAGTTAGCAGTTATAGTCAGCAGTTATAGTCAGCAGTCACAGTTAGCAGTCACAGTTAGCAGTCACAGTAAGCATTCACAGTTAGCAGTCACAGTCAGCAGTCAGCAGTCACAGTCAGCAGTCAGCAGTCACAGTTAGCAGTCACAGTCAGCAGTCACAGTTAGCAGTCACAGTTAGCAGTCACAGTCATCAGGCACAGTTAGCAGTTACAGTTAGCAGTCACAGTCAGCAGTTACAGTCAGCAGGCACAGTTAGCAGGCACAGTTAGCAGGCACAGTTAGCAGTTATAGTCAGCAGTCACAGTTAGCAGTTACAGTTAGCAGTCACAGTCAGCAGTCACAGTCAACAGTCACAGTCAACAGTCACAGTCAGCAGTCACAGTCAGCAGTCACAGTCAGCAGTCACAGTCAGCAGTCACAGTTAGCAGTCACAGTTAGCAGTCACAGTTAGCAGTCACAGTTAGCAGTTACTATTAGCAGTCACAGTTAGCAGTCACAGTTAGCAGTCACAGTTAGCAGTTACAGTTAGCAGTCACAGTTAGCAGTCACAGTTAGCAGTCACAGTCAGCAGTTACAGTTAGCAGTTATAGTCAGCAGTTATAGTCAGCAGTCACAGTTAGCAGTCACAGTTAGCAGTCACAGTTAGCAGTCACAGTTAGCAGTCACAGTTAGCAGTAACAGTTAGCAGTCACAGTTAACAGTCACAGTTAGCAGTTACTGTTAGCAGTCACAGTCAGCAGTCACAGTTAGCAGTCACAGTCAGCAGTCACAGTTAGCAGTCACAGTCAGCAGTTACAGTTAGCAGTTACAGTTAGCAGTCACAGTAAGCAGTTATAGTCAGCAGTTACAGTTAGCAGTTACAGTTAGCAGTCACAGTAAGCAGTTATAGTCAGCAGTTACAGTCAGCAGTTACAGTTAGCAGTTACAGTCAGCAGTCACAGTTAGCAGTCACAGTTAGCAGTTACTGTTAGCAGTCACAGTTAGCAGGTACAGTCAGCAGTCACAGTCAACAGTTACAGTTAGAAGTCGCAGTCAGCAGTCACAGTCAGCAGTCACAGTCAGCAGTCACAGTTAGCAGTCACAGTTAGCAGTCACAGTATGCAGTCATAGTTAGCAGTTACTGTTAGCAGTCACTGTCAGCAGTCACAGTTAGCAGTCACAGTTAGCAGTCACAGTTAGCAGTCACAGTTAGCAGTTACAGTTAGCAGTCACAGTTAGCAGGTACAGTCAGCAGTCACAGTCAACAGTTACAGTTAGAAGTCGCAGTCAGCAGTCACAGTCAGCAGTCACAGTCAGCAGTCACAGTTAGCAGTCACAGTTAGCAGTCACAGTTAGCAGTCATAGTTAGCAGTTACTGTTAGCAGTCACATTTAGCAGTTACAGTTAGCAGTCACAGTTAGCAGTCACAGTTAGCAGTCACAGTCAGCAGTTACAGTTAGCAGTTATAGTCAGCAGTTATAGTCAGCAGTCACAGTTAGCAGTCACAGTTAGCAGTCACAGTTAGCAGTCACAGTCATCAGGCACAGTTAGCAGTTACAGTTAGCAGTCACAGTCAGCAGTTACAGTCAGCAGGCACAGTAAGCAGGCACAGTTAGCATGCACAGTTAGCAGTTATAGTCAGCAGTCACAGTTAGCAGTTACAGTTAGCAGTCACAGTCAGCAGTCACAGTCAACAGTCACAGTCAACAGTCACAGTCAGCAGTCACAGTCAGCAGTCACAGTCAGCAGTCACAGTCAGCAGTCACAGTTAGCAGTCACAGTTAGCAGTCACAGTTAGCAGTTACAGTTAGCAGTCACAGTTAGCAGTCACAGTTAGCAGTCACAGTTAGCAGTTACAGTTAGCAGTCACAGTTAGCAGTCACAGTTAGCAGTCACAGTCAGCAGTTACAGTTAGCAGTTATAGTCAGCAGTTATAGTCAGCAGTCACAGTTAGCAGTCACAGTTAGCAGTCACAGTTAGCAGTCACAGTTAGCAGTAACAGTTAGCAGTCACAGTTAACAGTCACAGTTAGTAGTTACTGTTAGCAGTCACAGTCAGCAGTTACAGTTAGCAGTCACAGTCAGCAGACACAGTCAGCAGTCACAGTCAGCAGTCACAGTCAGCAGTCACAGTTAGCAGTCACAGTAAGCATTCACAGTTAGCAGTCACAGTCAGCAGTCAGCAGTCACAGTCAGCAGTCAGCAGTCACAGTTAGCAGTCACAGTCAGCAGTCACAGTTAGCAGTCACAGTCAGCAGTTACAGTTAGCAGTTACAGTTAGCAGTCACAGTAAGCAGTTATAGTCAGCAGTTACAGTTAGCAGTTACAGTTAGCAGTCACAGTAAGCAGTTACAGTCAGCAGTTACAGTAAGCAGTTACAGTTAGCAGTTACAGTCAGCAGTCACAGTTAGCAGTCACAGTTAGCAGTTACTGTTAGCAGTCACAGTTAGCAGTCACAGTTAGCAGTTACTGTTAGCAGTCACAGTTAGCAGTCACAGTTAGCAGTTACAGTTAGCAGTTATAGTCAGCAGTTACAGTCAGCAGTTACAATTAGCAGTTACAGTTAGCAGTCACAGTCAGCAGTCACAGTTAGCAGTCACAGTCAGCAGTCACAGTCAACAGTTACAGTTAGAAGTCACAGTCAGCAGTCACAGTCAGCAGTCACAGTTAGCAGTCACAGTTAGCAGTCACAGTAAGAATCATAGTTAGCAGTCACAGTTAGCAGTCACAGTTAGCAGTCACAGTTAGCAGGTACAGTTAGCAGTCACAGTTAGCAGTCACAGTTAGCAGTCACAGTCAGCAGTTACAGTTAGCAGTTACAGTTAGCAGGGACAGTTAGCAGTTATAGTCAGCAGTTATAGTCAGCAGTCACAGTTAGCAGTCACAGTCAGGAGTCACAGTTAGCAGTCACAGTTAGCAGGTACAGTCAGCAGTCACAGTCAACAGTTACAGTTAGAAGTCGCAGTCAGCAGTCACAGTCAGCAGTCACAGTCAGCAGTCACAGTTAGCAGTCACAGTTAGCAGTCACAGTTAGCAGTCATAGTTAGCAGTTACTGTTAGCAGTCACAGTCAGCAGTCACAGTTAGCAGTCACAGTTAGCAGTTACAGTTAGCAGTCACAGTTAGCAGGTACAGTCAGCAGTCACAGTCAACAGTTACAGTTAGAAGTCGCAGTCAGCAGTCACAGTCAGCAGTCACAGTTAGCAGTCACAGTTAGCAGTCACAGTTAGCAGTCATAGTTAGCAGTTACTGTTAGCAGTCACAGTCAGCAGTCACAGTCAGCAGTCACAGTTAGCAGTCACAGTTAGCAGTCACAGTTAGCAGTTACAGTTAGCAGTCACAGTTAGCAGTCACAGTCAGCAGTCACAGTTAGCAGTCACAGTCAGCAGTCACAGTCAACAGTTACAGTTAGAAGTCACAGTCAGCAGTCACAGTCAGCAGTCACAGTTAGCAGTCACAGTTAGCAGTCACAGTAAGTAATCATAGTTAGCAGTCACAGTTAGCAGTCACAGTTAGCAGTCACAGTTAGCAGGTACAGTTAGCAGTCACAGTTAGCAGTCACAGTTAGCAGTCACAGTCAGCAGTTACAGTTAGCAGTTACAGTTAGCAGGCACAGTTAGCAGTTATAGTCAGCAGTTATAGTCAGCAGTCACAGTTAGCAGTCACAGTCAGCAGTCACAGTTAGCAGTCACAGTTAGCAGTCACAGTCAGCAGTCACAGTCAACAGTTACAGTTAGAAGTCACAGTCAGCAGTCACAGTCAGCAGTCACAGTCAGCAGTCACAGTTAGCAGTCACAGTCAGGAGTCACAGTTAGCAGTCACAGTTAGCAGGTACAGTCAGCAGTCACAGTCAACAGTTACAGTTAGAAGTCGCAGTCAGCAGTCACAGTCAGCAGTCACAGTCAGCAGTCACAGTTAGCAGTCACAGTTAGCAGTCACAGTTAGCAGTCATAGTTAGCAGTTACTGTTAGCAGTCACAGTCAGCAGTCACAGTTAGCAGTCACAGTTAGCAGTCACAGTTAGCAGTCACAGTTAGCAGTCACAGTTAGCAGTCACAGTTAGCAGTCACAGTTAGCAGTCACAGTCAGCAGTTACAGTTAGCAGTTATAGTCAGCAGTTATAGTCAGCAGTCACAGTTAGCAGTCACAGTTAGCAGTCACAGTTAGCAGTCACAGTTAGCAGTTACAGTTAGCAGTCACAGTTAGCAGTCACAGTTAGCAGTCACAGTTAGCAGTCACAGTTAGCAGTCACAGTTAGCAGTTATAGTCAGCAGTTATAGTCAGCAGTCACAGTTAGCAGTTACAGTTAGCAGTCACAGTTAGCAGTCACAGTTAGCAGTTACAGTTAGCAGTCACAGTTAGCAGTCACAGTTAGCAGTCACAGTTAGCAGTCACAGTCAGCAGTCACAGTTAGCAGTTATAGTCAGCAGTTATAGTCAGCAGTCACAGTTAGCAGTCACAGTTAGCAGTCACAGTTAGCAGTCACAGTTAGCAGTCACAGTTAGCAGTCACAGTTAGCAGTCACAGTTAGCAGTCACAGTTAGCAGTCACAGTTAGCAGTCACAGTCAGCAGTTACAGTTAGCAGTTATAGTCAGCAGTTATAGTCAGCAGTCACAGTTAGCAGTCACAGTTAGCAGTCACAGTCAGCAGTCACAGTCAGCAGTCAAAGTTAGCAGTTACAGTTAGCAGTCACAGTTAGCAGTCACAGTCAGCAGTTACAGTTAGCAGTTATAGTCAGCAGTCACAGTCAGCAGTCACAGTTAGCAGTCACAGTTAGCAGTCACAGTCAGCAGGCACAGTTAGCAGTCACAGTCAGCAGTCACAGTCAACAGTTACAGTTAGAAGTCACAGTCAGCAGTCACAGTTAGCAGTCATAGTTAGCAGTTACAGTTAGCAGGAACAGTTAGCAGTTAAAGTCAGCAGTTATAGTTAGCAGTCACAGTTAGCAGGAACAGTTAGCAGTTACAGTTAGCAGTCACAGTTAGCAGTTATAGTTAGCAGTCACAGTCAGCAGTCACAGTCAACAGTCACAGTCAGCAGACACAGTTAGCAGTCACAGTTAGCAGTCATAGTTAGCAGTTACTGTTAGCAGTCACAGTCAGCAGTCACAGTTATCAGTCACAGTAAGTAATCATAGTTAGCAGTCACAGTTAGCAGTCACAGTTAGCAGTCACAGTTAGCAGGTACAGTTAGCAGTCACAGTTAGCAGTCACAGTTAGCAGTCACAGTCAGCAGTCACAGTTAGCAGTCACAGTTAGCAGTTACAGTTAGCAGTCACAGTTAGCAGGTACAGTCAGCAGTCACAGTCAACAGTTACAGTTAGAAGTCGCAGTCAGCAGTCACAGTCAGCAGTCACAGTCAGCAGTCACAGTTAGCAGTCACAGTTAGCAGTCACAGTTAGCAGTTACTGTTAGCAGTCACAGTCAGCAGTCACAGTTAGCAGTCACAGTTAGCAGTCACAGTTAGCAGTCACAGTTAGCAGTTACAGTTAGCAGTTATAGTCAGCAGTTACAGTCAGCAGTTACAATTAGCAGTTACAGTTAGCAGTCACAGTCAGCAGTCACAGTTAGCAGTCACAGTCAGCAGTCACAGTCAACAGTTACAGTTAGAAGTCACAGTCAGCAGTCACAGTCAGCAGTCACAGTTAGCAGTCACAGTTAGCAGTCACAGTAAGTAATCATAGTTAGCAGTCACAGTTAGCAGTCACAGTTAGCAGTCACAGTTAGCAGGTACAGTTAGCAGTCACAGTTAGCAGTCACAGTCAGCAGTTACAGTTAGCAGTTACAGTTAGCAGGCACAGTTAGCAGTTATAGTCAGCAGTTATAGTCAGCAGTCACAGTTAGCAGTCACAGTCAGGAGTCACAGTTAGCAGTCACAGTTAGCAGGTACAGTCAGCAGTCACAGTCAACAGTTACAGTTAGAAGTCGCAGTCAGCAGTCAGCAGTCACAGTTAGCAGTCACAGTTAGCAGTCATAGTTAGCAGTTACTGTTAGCAGTCACAGTCAGCAGTCACAGTTAGCAGTCACAGTTAGCAGTCACAGTTAGCAGTTACAGTTAGCAGTCACAGTTACCAGGTACAGTCAGCAGTCACAGTCAACAGTTACAGTTAGAAGTCGCAGTCAGCAGTCACAGTCAGCAGTCACAGTCAGCAGTCACAGTTAGCAGTCACAGTTAGCAGTCACAGTTAGCAGTCATAGTTAGCAGTTACTGTTAGCAGTCACAGTCAGCAGTCACAGTTAGCAGTCACAGTTAGCAGTCACAGTTAGCAGTTACAGTTAGCAGTCACAGTTAGCAGTCACAGTTAGCAGTCACAGTCAGCAGTTACAGTTAGCAGTTATAGTCAGCAGTTATAGTCAGCAGTCACAGTTAGCAGTTAGTTAGCAGTCACAGTTAGCAGTCACAGTTAGCAGTTACAGTTAGCAGTCACAGTTAGCAGTCACAGTTAGCAGGAACAGTTAGCAGGTACAGTTAGCAGTCACAGTTAGCAGTTATAGTCAGCAGTTATAGTCAGCAGTCACATGTAGCAGTTACAGTTAGCAGTCACAGTTAGCAGTCACAGTTAGCTGTCACAGTTAGCAGTCACATTTAGCAGTTACAGTTAGCAGTCACAGTTAGCAGTCACAGTTAGCAGTCACAGTCAGCAGTTACAGTTACCAGTTATAGTCAGCAGTTATAGTCAGCAGTCACAGTTAGCAGTCACAGTTAGCAGTCACAGTTAGCAGTCACAGTCAGCAGTCACAGTCAGCAGTCACAGTTAGCAGTCACAGTTAGCAGTCACAGTCAGCAGGCACAGTTAGCAGTCACAGTCAGCAGTCACAGTCAACAGTTACAGTTAGAAGTCACAGTCAGCAGTCACACTTAGCAGTCATAGTTAGCAGTTACAGTTAGCAGGCACAGTTAGCAGTTAAAGTCAGCAGTTATAGTTAGCAGTCACAGTTAGCAGGAACAGTTAGCAGTTACAGTTAGCAGTCACAGTTAGCAGTTACAGTTAGCAGTCACAGTTAGCAGTCACAGTTAGCAGGTACAGTTAGCAGTCACAGTTAGCAGTCACAGTCAGCAGTCACAGTCAACAGTCACAGTTAGCAGTCACAGTAAGTAATCATAGTTAGCAGTCACAGTTAGCAGTCACAGTTAGCAGTCACAGTTAGCAGGTACAGTTAGCAGTCACAGTTAGCAGTCACAGTTAGCAGTCACAGTCAGCAGTTACAGTTAGCAGTTACAGTTAGCAGGCACAGTTAGCAGTTATAGTCAGCAGTTATAGTCAGCAGTCACAGTTAGCAGTCACAGTCAGGAGTCACAGTTAGCAGTCACAGTTAGCAGGTACAGTCAGCAGTCACAGTCAACAGTTACAGTTAGAAGTCGCAGTCAGCAGTCACAGTCAGCAGTCACAGTCAGCAGTCACAGTTAGCAGTCACAGTTAGCAGTCACAGTTAGCAGTCATAGTTAGCAGTTACTGTTAGCAGTCACAGTTAGCAGGTACAGTCAGCAGTCACAGTCAACAGTTACAGTTAGAAGTCGCAGTCAGCAGTCACAGTCAGCAGTCACAGTCAGCAGTCACAGTTAGCAGTCACAGTTAGCAGTCACAGTTAGCAGTCATAGTTAGCAGTTACTGTTAGCAGTCACAGTCAGCAGTCACAGTTAGCAGTCACAGTTAGCAGTCACAGTTAGCAGTCACAGTTAGCAGTTACAGTTAGCAGTCACAGTTAGCAGTCACAGTTAGCAGTCACAGTCAGCAGTTACAGTTAGCAGTTATAGTCAGCAGTTATAGTCAGCAGTCACAGTTAGCAGTTAGTTAGCAGTCACAGTTAGCAGTCACAGTTAGCAGTTACAGTTAGCAGTCACAGTTAGCAGTCACAGTTAGCAGGAACAGTTAGCAGTTACAGTTAGCAGTCACAGTTAGCAGTTATAGTCAGCAGTTATAGTCAGCAGTCACATGTAGCAGTTACAGTTAGCAGTCACAGTTAGCAGTCACAGTTAGCAGTCACAGTTAGCAGTCACAGTTAGCAGTTACAGTTAGCAGTCACAGTTAGCAGTCACAGTTAGCAGTCACAGTCAGCAGTTACAGTTAGCAGTTATAGTCAGCAGTTATAGTCAGCAGTCACAGTTAGCAGTCACAGTTAGCAGTCACAGTCAGCAGTCACAGTCAGCAGTCAAAGTTAGCAGTTACAGTTAGCAGTCACAGTTAGCAGTCACAGTCAGCAGTTACAGTTAGCAGTTATAGTCAGCAGTCACAGTCAGCAGTCACAGTTAGCAGTCACAGTTAGCAGTCACAGTCAGCAGGCACAGTTAGCAGTCACAGTCAGCAGTCACAGTCAACAGTTACAGTTAGAAGTCACAGTCAGCAGTCACAGTTAGCAGTCATAGTTAGCAGTTACAGTTAGCAGGAACAGTTAGCAGTTAAAGTCAGCAGTTATAGTTAGCAGTCACAGTTAGCAGGAACAGTTAGCAGTTACAGTTAGCAGTCACAGTTAGCAGTTATAGTTAGCAGTCACAGTCAGCAGTCACAGTCAACAGTCACAGTCAGCAGACACAGTTAGCAGTCACAGTTAGCAGTCATAGTTAGCAGTTACTGTTAGCAGTCACAGTCAGCAGTCACAGTTATCAGTCACAGTAAGTAATCATAGTTAGCAGTCACAGTTAGCAGTCACAGTTAGCAGTCACAGTTAGCAGGTACAGTTAGCAGTCACAGTTAGCAGTCACAGTTAGCAGTCACAGTCAGCAGTCACAGTTAGCAGTCACAGTTAGCAGTTACAGTTAGCAGTCACAGTTAGCAGGTACAGTCAGCAGTCACAGTCAACAGTTACAGTTAGAAGTCGCAGTCAGCAGTCACAGTCAGCAGTCACAGTCAGCAGTCACAGTTAGCAGTCACAGTTAGCAGTCACAGTTAGCAGTTACTGTTAGCAGTCACAGTCAGCAGTCACAGTTAGCAGTCACAGTTAGCAGTCACAGTTAGCAGTCACAGTTAGCAGTTACAGTTAGCAGTTATAGTCAGCAGTTACAGTCAGCAGTTACAATTAGCAGTTACAGTTAGCAGTCACAGTCAGCAGTCACAGTTAGCAGTCACAGTCAGCAGTCACAGTCAACAGTTACAGTTAGAAGTCACAGTCAGCAGTCACAGTCAGCAGTCACAGTTAGCAGTCACAGTTAGCAGTCACAGTAAGTAATCATAGTTAGCAGTCACAGTTAGCAGTCACAGTTAGCAGTCACAGTTCAGGCAGTGGTCACAGTTAGCAGTCACAGTTAGCAGTCACAGTCAGCAGTTACAGTTAGCAGTTACAGTTAGCAGGCACAGTTAGCAGTTATAGTCAGCAGTTATAGTCAGCAGTCACAGTTAGCAGTCACAGTCAGGAGTCACAGTTAGCAGTCACAGTTAGCAGGTACAGTCAGCAGTCACAGTCAACAGTTACAGTTAGAAGTCGCAGTCAGCAGTCAGCAGTCACAGTTAGCAGTCACAGTTAGCAGTCATAGTTAGCAGTTACTGTTAGCAGTCACAGTCAGCAGTCACAGTTAGCAGTCACAGTTAGCAGTCACAGTTAGCAGTTACAGTTAGCAGTCACAGTTACCAGGTACAGTCAGCAGTCACAGTCAACAGTTACAGTTAGAAGTCGCAGTCAGCAGTCACAGTCAGCAGTCACAGTCAGCAGTCACAGTTAGCAGTCACAGTTAGCAGTCACAGTTAGCAGTCATAGTTAGCAGTTACTGTTAGCAGTCACAGTCAGCAGTCACAGTTAGCAGTCACAGTTAGCAGTCACAGTTAGCAGTTACAGTTAGCAGTCACAGTTAGCAGTCACAGTTAGCAGTCACAGTCAGCAGTTACAGTTAGCAGTTATAGTCAGCAGTTATAGTCAGCAGTCACAGTTAGCAGTTAGTTAGCAGTCACAGTTAGCAGTCACAGTTAGCAGTTACAGTTAGCAGTCACAGTTAGCAGTCACAGTTAGCAGGAACAGTTAGCAGGTACAGTTAGCAGTCACAGTTAGCAGTTATAGTCAGCAGTTATAGTCAGCAGTCACATGTAGCAGTTACAGTTAGCAGTCACAGTTAGCAGTCACAGTTAGCTGTCACAGTTAGCAGTCACATTTAGCAGTTACAGTTAGCAGTCACAGTTAGCAGTCACAGTTAGCAGTCACAGTCAGCAGTTACAGTTACCAGTTATAGTCAGCAGTTATAGTCAGCAGTCACAGTTAGCAGTCACAGTTAGCAGTCACAGTTAGCAGTCACAGTCAGCAGTCACAGTCAGCAGTCACAGTTAGCAGTCACAGTTAGCAGTCACAGTCAGCAGGCACAGTTAGCAGTCACAGTCAGCAGTCACAGTCAACAGTTACAGTTAGAAGTCACAGTCAGCAGTCACACTTAGCAGTCATAGTTAGCAGTTACAGTTAGCAGGCACAGTTAGCAGTTAAAGTCAGCAGTTATAGTTAGCAGTCACAGTTAGCAGGAACAGTTAGCAGTTACAGTTAGCAGTCACAGTTAGCAGTTATAGTTAGCAGTCACAGTCAGCAGTCACAGTCAACAGTCACAGTCAGCAGACACAGTTAGCAGTCACAGTTAACAGTCATAGTTAGCAGTTACTGTTAGCAGTCACAGTCAGCAGTCACAGTTAGCAGTCACAGTAAGTAATCATAGTTAGCAGTCACAGTTAGCAGTCACAGTTAGCAGTCACAGTTAGCAGGTACAGTTAGCAGTCACAGTTAGCAGTCACAGTTAGCAGTCACAGTCAGCAGTTACAGTTAGCAGTTACAGTTAGCAGGCACAGTTAGCAGTTATAGTCAGCAGTTATAGTCAGCAGTCACAGTTAGCAGTCACAGTCAGGAGTCACAGTTAGCAGTCACAGTTAGCAGGTACAGTCAGCAGTCACAGTCAACAGTTACAGTTAGAAGTCGCAGTCAGCAGTCACAGTCAGCAGTCACAGTCAGCAGTCACAGTTAGCAGTCACAGTTAGCAGTCACAGTTAGCAGTCATAGTTAGCAGTTACTGTTAGCAGTCACAGTTAGCAGGTACAGTTAGCAGTCACAGTTAGCAGTCACAGTTAGCAGTCACAGTCAGCAGTTACAGTTAGCAGTTACAGTTAGCAGGGACAGTTAGCAGTTATAGTCAGCAGTTATAGTCAGCAGTCACAGTTAGCAGTCACAGTCAGGAGTCACAGTTAGCAGTCACAGTTAGCAGGTACAGTCAGCAGTCACAGTCAACAGTTACAGTTAGAAGTCGCAGTCAGCAGTCACAGTCAGCAGTCACAGTCAGCAGTCACAGTTAGCAGTCACAGTTAGCAGTCACAGTTAGCAGTCATAGTTAGCAGTTACTGTTAGCAGTCACAGTCAGCAGTCACAGTTAGCAGTCACAGTTAGCAGTTACAGTTAGCAGTCACAGTTAGCAGGTACAGTCAGCAGTCACAGTCAACAGTTACAGTTAGAAGTCGCAGTCAGCAGTCACAGTCAGCAGTCACAGTTAGCAGTCACAGTTAGCAGTCACAGTTAGCAGTCATAGTTAGCAGTTACTGTTAGCAGTCACAGTCAGCAGTCACAGTTAGCAGTCACAGTTAGCAGTCACAGTTAGCAGTCACAGTTAGCAGTTACAGTTAGCAGTCACAGTTAGCAGTCACAGTCAGCAGTCACAGTTAGCAGTCACAGTCAGCAGTCACAGTCAACAGTTACAGTTAGAAGTCACAGTCAGCAGTCACAGTCAGCAGTCACAGTTAGCAGTCACAGTTAGCAGTCACAGTAAGTAATCATAGTTAGCAGTCACAGTTAGCAGTCACAGTTAGCAGTCACAGTTAGCAGGTACAGTTAGCAGTCACAGTTAGCAGTCACAGTCAGCAGTCACAGTCAACAGTCACAGTTAGCAGTCACAGTAAGTAATCATAGTTAGCAGTCACAGTTAGCAGTCACAGTTAGCAGTCACAGTTAGCAGGTACAGTTAGCAGTCACAGTTAGCAGTCACAGTTAGCAGTCACAGTCAGCAGTTACAGTTAGCAGTTACAGTTAGCAGGCACAGTTAGCAGTTATAGTCAGCAGTTATAGTCAGCAGTCACAGTTAGCAGTCACAGTCAGGAGTCACAGTTAGCAGTCACAGTTAGCAGGTACAGTCAGCAGTCACAGTCAACAGTTACAGTTAGAAGTCGCAGTCAGCAGTCACAGTCAGCAGTCACAGTCAGCAGTCACAGTTAGCAGTCACAGTTAGCAGTCACAGTTAGCAGTCATAGTTAGCAGTTACTGTTAGCAGTCACAGTCAGCAGTCACAGTTAGCAGTCACAGTTAGCAGTCACAGTTAGCAGTCACAGTTAGCAGTTACAGTTAGCAGTCACAGTTAGCAGTCACAGTTAGCAGTCACAGTCAGCAGTTACAGTTAGCAGTTATAGTCAGCAGTTATAGTCAGCAGTCACAGTTAGCAGTCACAGTTAGCAGTCACAGTCAGCAGTCACAGTCAGCAGTCAAAGTTAGCAGTTACAGTTAGCAGTCACAGTTAGCAGTCACAGTCAGCAGTTACAGTTAGCAGTTATAGTCAGCAGTCACAGTCAGCAGTCACAGTTAGCAGTCACAGTTAGCAGTCACAGTCAGCAGGCACAGTTAGCAGTCACAGTCAGCAGTCACAGTCAACAGTTACAGTTAGAAGTCACAGTCAGCAGTCACAGTTAGCAGTCATAGTTAGCAGTTACAGTTAGCAGGAACAGTTAGCAGTTAAAGTCAGCAGTTATAGTTAGCAGTCACAGTTAGCAGGAACAGTTAGCAGTTACAGTTAGCAGTCACAGTTAGCAGTTATAGTTAGCAGTCACAGTCAGCAGTCACAGTCAACAGTCACAGTCAGCAGACACAGTTAGCAGTCACAGTTAGCAGTCATAGTTAGCAGTTACTGTTAGCAGTCACAGTCAGCAGTCACAGTTATCAGTCACAGTAAGTAATCATAGTTAGCAGTCACAGTTAGCAGTCACAGTTAGCAGTCACAGTTAGCAGGTACAGTTAGCAGTCACAGTTAGCAGTCACAGTTAGCAGTCACAGTCAACAGTCACAGTTAGCAGTCACAGTTAGCAGTTACAGTTAGCAGTCACAGTTAGCAGGTACAGTCAGCAGTCACAGTCAACAGTTACAGTTAGAAGTCGCAGTCAGCAGTCACAGTCAGCAGTCACAGTCAGCAGTCACAGTTAGCAGTCACAGTTAGCAGTCACAGTTAGCAGTCATAGTTAGCAGTTACTGTTAGCAGTCACAGTCAGCAGTCACAGTTAGCAGTCACAGTTAGCAGTCACAGTTAGCAGTCACAGTTAGCAGTTACAGTTAGCAGTTATAGTCAGCAGTTACAGTCAGCAGTTACAATTAGCAGTTACAGTTAGCAGTCACAGTCAGCAGTCACAGTTAGCAGTCACAGTCAGCAGTCACAGTCAACAGTTACAGTTAGAAGTCACAGTCAGCAGTCACAGTCAGCAGTCACAGTTAGCAGTCACAGTTAGCAGTCACAGTAAGTAATCATAGTTAGCAGTCACAGTTAGCAGTCACAGTTAGCAGTCACAGTTAGCAGGTACAGTTAGCAGTCACAGTTAGCAGTCACAGTTAGCAGTCACAGTCAGCAGTTACAGTTAGCAGTTACAGTTAGCAGGCACAGTTAGCAGTTATAGTCAGCAGTTATAGTCAGCAGTCACAGTTAGCAGTCACAGTCAGGAGTCACAGTTAGCAGTCACAGTTAGCAGGTACAGTCAGCAGTCACAGTCAACAGTTACAGTTAGAAGTCGCAGTCAGCAGTCAGCAGTCACAGTTAGCAGTCACAGTTAGCAGTCATAGTTAGCAGTTACTGTTAGCAGTCACAGTCAGCAGTCACAGTTAGCAGTCACAGTTAGCAGTCACAGTTAGCAGTTACAGTTAGCAGTCACAGTTACCAGGTACAGTCAGCAGTCACAGTCAACAGTTACAGTTAGAAGTCGCAGTCAGCAGTCACAGTCAGCAGTCACAGTCAGCAGTCACAGTTAGCAGTCACAGTTAGCAGTCACAGTTAGCAGTCATAGTTAGCAGTTACTGTTAGCAGTCACAGTCAGCAGTCACAGTTAGCAGTCACAGTTAGCAGTCACAGTTAGCAGTTACAGTTAGCAGTCACAGTTAGCAGTCACAGTTAGCAGTCACAGTCAGCAGTTACAGTTAGCAGTTATAGTCAGCAGTTATAGTCAGCAGTCACAGTTAGCAGTTAGTTAGCAGTCACAGTTAGCAGTCACAGTTAGCAGTTACAGTTAGCAGTCACAGTTAGCAGTCACAGTTAGCAGGAACAGTTAGCAGGTACAGTTAGCAGTCACAGTTAGCAGTTATAGTCAGCAGTTATAGTCAGCAGTCACATGTAGCAGTTACAGTTAGCAGTCACAGTTAGCAGTCACAGTTAGCTGTCACAGTTAGCAGTCACATTTAGCAGTTACAGTTAGCAGTCACAGTTAGCAGTCACAGTTAGCAGTCACAGTCAGCAGTTACAGTTACCAGTTATAGTCAGCAGTTATAGTCAGCAGTCACAGTTAGCAGTCACAGTTAGCAGTCACAGTTAGCAGTCACAGTCAGCAGTCACAGTCAGCAGTCACAGTTAGCAGTCACAGTTAGCAGTCACAGTCAGCAGGCACAGTTAGCAGTCACAGTCAGCAGTCACAGTCAACAGTTACAGTTAGAAGTCACAGTCAGCAGTCACACTTAGCAGTCATAGTTAGCAGTTACAGTTAGCAGGCACAGTTAGCAGTTAAAGTCAGCAGTTATAGTTAGCAGTCACAGTTAGCAGGAACAGTTAGCAGTTACAGTTAGCAGTCACAGTTAGCAGTTATAGTTAGCAGTCACAGTCAGCAGTCACAGTCAACAGTCACAGTCAGCAGACACAGTTAGCAGTCACAGTTAACAGTCATAGTTAGCAGTTACTGTTAGCAGTCACAGTCAGCAGTCACAGTTAGCAGTCACAGTAAGTAATCATAGTTAGCAGTCACAGTTAGCAGTCACAGTTAGCAGTCACAGTTAGCAGGTACAGTTAGCAGTCACAGTTAGCAGTCACAGTTAGCAGTCACAGTCAGCAGTTACAGTTAGCAGTTACAGTTAGCAGGCACAGTTAGCAGTTATAGTCAGCAGTTATAGTCAGCAGTCACAGTTAGCAGTCACAGTCAGGAGTCACAGTTAGCAGTCACAGTTAGCAGGTACAGTCAGCAGTCACAGTCAACAGTTACAGTTAGAAGTCGCAGTCAGCAGTCACAGTCAGCAGTCACAGTCAGCAGTCACAGTTAGCAGTCACAGTTAGCAGTCACAGTTAGCAGTCATAGTTAGCAGTTACTGTTAGCAGTCACAGTTAGCAGGTACAGTTAGCAGTCACAGTTAGCAGTCACAGTTAGCAGTCACAGTCAGCAGTTACAGTTAGCAGTTACAGTTAGCAGGGACAGTTAGCAGTTATAGTCAGCAGTTATAGTCAGCAGTCACAGTTAGCAGTCACAGTCAGGAGTCACAGTTAGCAGTCACAGTTAGCAGGTACAGTCAGCAGTCACAGTCAACAGTTACAGTTAGAAGTCGCAGTCAGCAGTCACAGTCAGCAGTCACAGTCAGCAGTCACAGTTAGCAGTCACAGTTAGCAGTCACAGTTAGCAGTCATAGTTAGCAGTTACTGTTAGCAGTCACAGTCAGCAGTCACAGTTAGCAGTCACAGTTAGCAGTTACAGTTAGCAGTCACAGTTAGCAGGTACAGTCAGCAGTCACAGTCAACAGTTACAGTTAGAAGTCGCAGTCAGCAGTCACAGTCAGCAGTCACAGTTAGCAGTCACAGTTAGCAGTCACAGTTAGCAGTCATAGTTAGCAGTTACTGTTAGCAGTCACAGTCAGCAGTCACAGTTAGCAGTCACAGTTAGCAGTCACAGTTAGCAGTCACAGTTAGCAGTTACAGTTAGCAGTCACAGTCAGCAGTCACAGTCAACAGTTACAGTTAGAAGTCACAGTCAGCAGTCACAGTCAGCAGTCACAGTTAGCAGTCACAGTTAGCAGTCACAGTAAGTAATCATAGTTAGCAGTCACAGTTAGCAGTCACAGTTAGCAGTCACAGTTAGCAGGTACAGTTAGCAGTCACAGTTAGCAGTCACAGTCAGCAGTCACAGTCAACAGTCACAGTTAGCAGTCACAGTAAGTAATCATAGTTAGCAGTCACAGTTAGCAGTCACAGTTAGCAGTCACAGTTAGCAGGTACAGTTAGCAGTCACAGTTAGCAGTCACAGTTAGCAGTCACAGTCAGCAGTTACAGTTAGCAGTTACAGTTAGCAGGCACAGTTAGCAGTTATAGTCAGCAGTTATAGTCAGCAGTCACAGTTAGCAGTCACAGTCAGGAGTCACAGTTAGCAGTCACAGTTAGCAGGTACAGTCAGCAGTCACAGTCAACAGTTACAGTTAGAAGTCACAGTCAGCAGTCACAGTCAGCAGTCACAGTCAGCAGTCACAGTTAGCAGTCACAGTTAGCAGTCACAGTTAGCAGTCATAGTTAGCAGTTACTGTTAGCAGTCACAGTTAGCAGGTACAGTCAGCAGTCACAGTCAACAGTTACAGTTAGAAGTCGCAGTCAGCAGTCACAGTCAGCAGTCACAGTCAGCAGTCACAGTTAGCAGTCACAGTTAGCAGTCACAGTCAGCAGTTACAGTTAGCAGTTATAGTCAGCAGTTATAGTCAGCAGTCACAGTTAGCAGTTAGTTAGCAGTCACAGTTAGCAGTCACAGTTAGCAGTTACAGTTAGCAGTCACAGTTAGCAGTCACAGTTAGCAGGAACAGTTAGCAGTTACAGTTAGCAGTCACAGTTAGCAGTTATAGTCAGCAGTTATAGTCAGCAGTCACATGTAGCAGTTACAGTTAGCAGTCACAGTTAGCAGTCACAGTTAGCTGTCACAGTTAGCAGTCACATTTAGCAGTTACAGTTAGCAGTCACAGTTAGCAGTCACAGTTAGCAGTCACAGTCAGCAGTGACAGTTAGCAGTTATAGTCAGCAGTTATAGTCAGCAGTCACAGTTAGCAGTCACAGTTAGCAGTCACAGTCAGCAGTCACAGTCAGCAGTCAAAGTTAGCAGTTACAGTTAGCAGTCACAGTTAGCAGTCACAGTCAGCAGTTACAGTTAGCAGTTATAGTCAGCAGTCACAGTCAGCAGTCACAGTTAGCAGTCACAGTTAGCAGTCACAGTCAGCAGGCACAGTTAGCAGTCACAGTCAGCAGTCACAGTCAACAGTTACAGTTAGAAGTCACAGTCAGCAGTCACAGTTAGCAGTCATAGTTAGCAGTTACAGTTAGCAGGAACAGTTAGCAGTTAAAGTCAGCAGTTATAGTTAGCAGTCACAGTTAGCAGGAACAGTTAGCAGTTACAGTTAGCAGTCACAGTTAGCAGTTATAGTTAGCAGTCACAGTCAGCAGTCACAGTCAACAGTCACAGTCAGCAGACACAGTTAGCAGTCACAGTTAGCAGTCATAGTTAGCAGTTACTGTTAGCAGTCACAGTCAGCAGTCACAGTTATCAGTCACAGTAAGTAATCATAGTTAGCAGTCACAGTTAGCAGTCACAGTTAGCAGTCACAGTTAGCAGGTACAGTTAGCAGTCACAGTTAGCAGTCACAGTCAGCAGTCACAGTTAGCAGTCACAGTTAGCAGTTACAGTTAGCAGTCACAGTTAGCAGGTACAGTCAGCAGTCACAGTCAACAGTTACAGTTAGCAGTCACAGTCAGCAGTCACAGTCAACAGTCACAGTCAGCAGACACAGTTAGCAGTCACAGTTAGCAGTCATAGTTAGCAGTTACTGTTAGCAGTCACAGTCAGCAGTCACAGTTATCAGTCACAGTAAGTAATCATAGTTAGCAGTCACAGTTAGCAGTCACAGTTAGCAGTCACAGTTAGCAGGTACAGTTAGCAGTCACAGTTAGCAGTCACAGTTAGCAGTCACAGTCAGCAGTCACAGTTAGCAGTCACAGTTAGCAGTTACAGTTAGCAGTCACAGTTAGCAGGTACAGTCAGCAGTCACAGTCAACAGTTACAGTTAGAAGTCGCAGTCAGCAGTCACAGTCAGCAGTCACAGTCAGCAGTCACAGTTAGCAGTCACAGTTAGCAGTCACAGTTAGCAGTCATAGTTAGCAGTTACTGTTAGCAGTCACAGTCAGCAGTCACAGTTAGCAGTCACAGTTAGCAGTCACAGTTAGCAGTCACAGTTAGCAGTTACAGTTAGCAGTTATAGTCAGCAGTTACAGTCAGCAGTTACAATTAGCAGTTACAGTTAGCAGTCACAGTCAGCAGTCACAGTTAGCAGTCACAGTCAGCAGTCACAGTCAACAGTTACAGTTAGAAGTCACAGTCAGCAGTCACAGTCAGCAGTCACAGTTAGCAGTCACAGTTAGCAGTCACAGTAAGTAATCATAGTTAGCAGTCACAGTTAGCAGTCACAGTTAGCAGTCACAGTTAGCAGGTACAGTTAGCAGTCACAGTTAGCAGTCACAGTTAGCAGTCACAGTCAGCAGTTACAGTTAGCAGTTACAGTTAGCAGGCACAGTTAGCAGTTATAGTCAGCAGTTATAGTCAGCAGTCACAGTTAGCAGTCACAGTCAGGAGTCACAGTTAGCAGTCACAGTTAGCAGGTACAGTCAGCAGTCACAGTCAACAGTTACAGTTAGAAGTCGCAGTCAGCAGTCAGCAGTCACAGTTAGCAGTCACAGTTAGCAGTCATAGTTAGCAGTTACTGTTAGCAGTCACAGTCAGCAGTCACAGTTAGCAGTCACAGTTAGCAGTCACAGTTAGCAGTCACAGTTAGCAGTTACAGTTAGCAGTCACAGTTACCAGGTACAGTCAGCAGTCACAGTCAACAGTTACAGTTAGAAGTCGCAGTCAGCAGTCACAGTCAGCAGTCACAGTCAGCAGTCACAGTTAGCAGTCACAGTTAGCAGTCACAGTTAGCAGTCATAGTTAGCAGTTACTGTTAGCAGTCACAGTCAGCAGTCACAGTTAGCAGTCACAGTTAGCAGTCACAGTTAGCAGTTACAGTTAGCAGTCACAGTTAGCAGTCACAGTTAGCAGTCACAGTCAGCAGTTACAGTTAGCAGTTATAGTCAGCAGTTATAGTCAGCAGTCACAGTTAGCAGTTAGTTAGCAGTCACAGTTAGCAGTCACAGTTAGCAGTTACAGTTAGCAGTCACAGTTAGCAGTCACAGTTAGCAGGAACAGTTAGCAGGTACAGTTAGCAGTCACAGTTAGCAGTTATAGTCAGCAGTTATAGTCAGCAGTCACATGTAGCAGTTACAGTTAGCAGTCACAGTTAGCAGTCACAGTTAGCTGTCACAGTTAGCAGTCACATTTAGCAGTTACAGTTAGCAGTCACAGTTAGCAGTCACAGTTAGCAGTCACAGTCAGCAGTTACAGTTACCAGTTATAGTCAGCAGTTATAGTCAGCAGTCACAGTTAGCAGTCACAGTTAGCAGTCACAGTTAGCAGTCACAGTCAGCAGTCACAGTCAGCAGTCACAGTTAGCAGTCACAGTTAGCAGTCACAGTTAGCAGTCACAGTTAGCAGTTACTGTTAGCAGTCACAGTTAGCAGTCACAGTTGCAGTCACAGTCAGCAGTTACAGTTAGCAGTTATAGTCAGCAGTTATAGTCAGCAGTCACAGTTAGCAGTTAGTTAGCAGTCACAGTTAGCAGTCACAGTTAGCAGTTACAGTTAGCAGTCACAGTTAGCAGTCACAGTTAGCAGGAACAGTTAGCAGTTACAGTTAGCAGTCACAGTTAGCAGTTATAGTCAGCAGTTATCGTCAGCAGTCAAAGGTAGCAGTTACAGTTAGCAGTCACAGTTAGCAGTCACAGTTAGCTGTCACAGTTAGCAGTCACATTTAGCAGTTACAGTTAGCAGTCACAGTTAGCAGTCACAGTTAGCAGTCACAGTCAGCAGTTACAGTTAGCAGTTATAGTCAGCAGTTATAGTCAGCAGTCACAGTTAGCAGTCACAGTTAGCAGTCACAGTTGCAGTCACAGTCAGCAGTTACAGTTAGCAGTTATAGTCAGCAGTTATAGTCAGCAGTCACAGTTAGCAGTTAGTTAGCAGTCACAGTTAGCAGTCACAGTTAGCAGTTACAGTTAGCAGTCACAGTTAGCAGTCACAGTTAGCAGGAACAGTTAGCAGTTACAGTTAGCAGTCACAGTTAGCAGTTATAGTCAGCAGTTATCGTCAGCAGTCAAAGGTAGCAGTTACAGTTAGCAGTCACAGTTAGCAGTCACAGTTAGCTGTCACAGTTAGCAGTCACATTTAGCAGTTACAGTTAGCAGTCACAGTTAGCAGTCACAGTTAGCAGTCACAGTCAGCAGTTACAGTTAGCAGTTATAGTCAGCAGTTATAGTCAGCAGTCACAGTTAGCAGTCACAGTTAGCAGTCACAGTTAGCAGTCACAGTCAGCAGTCACAGTTAGCAGTTACAATTAGCAGTCACAGTCAGCAGTTACAGTTAGCAGTTATAGTCAGCAGTTATAGTCAGCAGTCACAGTTAGCAGTTAGTTAGCAGTCACAGTTAGCAGTCACAGTTAGCAGTTACAGTTAGCAGTTACAGTTAGCAGTCACAGTTAGCAGTCACAGTTAGCAGGAACAGTTAGCAGTTACAGTTAGCAGTCACAGTTAGCAGTTATAGTCAGCAGTTATAGTCAGCAGACACAGGTAGCAGTTACAGTTAGCAGTCACAGTTAGCAGTCATAGTTAGCAGTTACAGTTAGCAGGCACAGTTAGCAGTTATAGTCAGCAGTTATAGTTAGCAGTCACAGTTAGCAGGAACAGTTAGCAGTTACAGTTAGCAGTCACAGTTAGCAGTTATAGTCAGCAGTTATAGTCAGCAGTCACAGGTAGCAGTTACAGTTAGCAGTCACAGTCAGCAGTCACAGTCAACAGTCACAGTCAGCAGACACAGTTAGCAGTCACAGTTAGCAGTCATAGTTAGCAGTTACTGTTAGCAGTCACAGTCAGCAGTCACAGTTAGCAGTCACAGTTAGCGGTCACAGTTAGCAGTTACAATTAGCAGTCACAGTCAGCAGTTAAAGTTAGCAGTTATAGTCAGCAGTTATATTCAGCAGTCACAGTTAGCAGTCACAGTTAGCAGTCACAGTTAGCAGTTACTGTTAGCAGTCACAGTTAGCAGTCACAGTTGCAGTCACAGTCAGCAGTTACAGTTAGCAGTTATAGTCAGCAGTTATAGTCAGCAGTCACAGTTAGCAGTTAGTTAGCAGTCACAGTTAGCAGTCACAGTTAGCAGTTACAGTTAGCAGTCACAGTTAGCAGTCACAGTTAGCAGGAACAGTTAGCAGTTACAGTTAGCAGTCACAGTTAGCAGTTATAGTCAGCAGTTATCGTCAGCAGTCAAAGGTAGCAGTTACAGTTAGCAGTCACAGTTAGCAGTCACAGTTAGCTGTCACAGTTAGCAGTCACATTTAGCAGTTACAGTTAGCAGTCACAGTTAGCAGTCACAGTTAGCAGTCACAGTCAGCAGTTACAGTTAGCAGTTATAGTCAGCAGTTATAGTCAGCAGTCACAGTTAGCAGTCACAGTTAGCAGTCACAGTTAGCAGTCACAGTCAGCAGTCACAGTTAGCAGTTACAATTAGCAGTCACAGTCAGCAGTTACAGTTAGCAGTTATAGTCAGCAGTTATAGTCAGCAGTCACAGTTAGCAGTTAGTTAGCAGTCACAGTTAGCAGTCACAGTTAGCAGTTACAGTTAGCAGTTACAGTTAGCAGTCACAGTTAGCAGTCACAGTTAGCAGGAACAGTTAGCAGTTACAGTTAGCAGTCACAGTTAGCAGTTATAGTCAGCAGTTATAGTCAGCAGACACAGGTAGCAGTTACAGTTAGCAGTCACAGTTAGCAGTCATAGTTAGCAGTTACAGTTAGCAGGCACAGTTAGCAGTTATAGTCAGCAGTTATAGTTAGCAGTCACAGTTAGCAGGAACAGTTAGCAGTTACAGTTAGCAGTCACAGTTAGCAGTTATAGTCAGCAGTTATAGTCAGCAGTCACAGGTAGCAGTTACAGTTAGCAGTCACAGTCAGCAGTCACAGTCAACAGTCACAGTCAGCAGACACAGTTAGCAGTCACAGTTAGCAGTCATAGTTAGCAGTTACTGTTAGCAGTCACAGTCAGCAGTCACAGTTAGCAGTCACAGTTAGCGGTCACAGTTAGCAGTTACAATTAGCAGTCACAGTCAGCAGTTAAAGTTAGCAGTTATAGTCAGCAGTTATATTCAGCAGTCACAGTTAGCAGTTAGTTAGCAGTCACAGTTAGCAGTTAGTTAGCAGTCACAGTTAGCAGTCACAGTTAGCAGTTACAGTTAGCAGTCACAGTTAGCAGTCACAGTTAGCAGGAACAGTTAGCAGTTACAGTTAGCAGTCACAGATAGCAGTTATAGTCAGCAGTTATAGTCAGCAGTCACAGGTAGCAGTTACAGTTAGCAGTCACAGTTAGCAGTCACAGTTAGCTGTCACAGTTAGCAGTCACATTTAGCAGTTACAGTTAGCAGTCACAGTTAGCAGTCACAGTTAGCAGTCACAGTCAGCAGTTACAGTTAGCAGTTATAGTCAGCAGTTATAGTCAGCAGTCACAGTTAGCAGTCACAGTTAGCAGTCACAGTTAGCAGTCACAGTCATCAGGCACAGTTAGCAGTTACAGTTAGCAGTCACAGTCAGCAGTTACAGTCAGCAGGCACAGTTAGCAGGCACAGTTAGCAGGCACAGTTAGCAGTTATAGTCAGCAGTCACAGTTAGCAGTCACAGTTAGCAGTTACAGTTAGCAGTCACAGTCAGCAGTCACAGTCAACAGTCACAGTCAACAGTCACAGTCAGCAGTCACAGTCAGCAGTCACAGTCAGCAGTCACAGTTAGCAGTCACAGTTAGCAGTCACAGTTAGCAGTCACAGTTAGCAGTTACAGTTAGCAGTCACAGTTAGCAGTCACAGTTAGCAGTCACAGTCAGAAGTTACAGTTAGCAGTTATAGTCAGCAGTCACAGTCAGCAGTCACAGTTAGCAGTCACAGTTAGCAGTCACAGTTAGCAGTCACAGTTAGCAGTAACAGTTAGCAGTCACAGTTAACAGTCACAGTTAGCAGTTACTGTTAGCAGTCACAGTCAGCAGTTACAGTTAGCAGTTACAGTCAGCAGACACAGTCAGCAGTCACAGTCATCAGTCACAGTCAGCAGTCACAGTTAGCAGTCACAGTAAGCATTCACAGTTAGCAGTCACAGTCAGCAGTCAGCAGTCACAGTCAGCAGTCAGCAGTCACAGTTAGCAGTCACAGTCAGCAGTCACAGTTAGCAGTTACAGTCAGCAGTTACAGTTAGCAGTTACAGTTAGCAGTCACAGTAAGCAGTTATAGTCAGCAGTTACAGTTAGCAGTTACAGTTAGCAGTCACAGTAAGCAGATATAGTCAGCAGTTACAGTCAGCAGTTACAGTTAGCAGTTACAGTTAGCAGTCACAGTTAGCAGTCACAGTTAGCAGTTACTGTTAGCAGTCACAGTTAGCAGTCACAGTTAGCAGTTACTGTTAGCAGTCACAGTTAGCAGTCACAGTTAGCAGTCACAGTCAGCAGTTACAGTTAGCAGTTATAGTGAGCAGTTACAGTCAGCAGTTACAGTTAGCAGTTACAGTTAGCAGTCACAGTTAGCAGTCACAGTTAGCAGTCAGAGTCAGCAGTCACAGTCAGCAGTCACAGTTAGCAGTCACAGTCAGCAGTCACAGTCAACAGTTACAGTTAGAAGTCACAGTCAGCAGTTACAGTCAGCAGTCACAGTTAGCAGTCACAGTTAGCAGTCACAGTAAGTAATCACAGTTAGCAGTCACAGTTAGCAGTCACAGTTAGCAGTCACAGTTAGCAGTCACAGTTAGCAGTCACAGTTAGCAGTAACAGTTAGCAGTCACAGTTAACAGTCACAGTTAGCAGTTACTGTTAGCAGTCACAGTCAGCAGTTACAGTTAGCAGTCACAGTTAGCAGTCACAGTTAGCAGTCACAGTTAGCAGTCACAGTCAGCAGTTACAGTTAGCAGTTACAGTCAGCAGTTATAGTCAGCAGTCACATTTAGCAGTCACAGTTAGCAGTCACAGTTAGCAGTCACAGTCAGCAGTCACAGTCAGCAGTCACAGTTAGCAGTCACAGTTAGCAGTCACATTCAGCAGGCACAGTTAGCAGTCACAGTCAGCAGTTACAGTTAGCAGTTATAGTCAGCAGTTATAGTCAGCAGTCACAGTTAGCAGTCACAGTTAGCAGTCACAGTTAGCAGTCACAGTCAGCAGTCACAGTCAGCAGTCACAGTTAGCAGTCACAGTTAGCAGTCACAGTCAGCAGGCACAGTTAGCAGTCACAGTCAGCAGTCACAGTCAACAGTTACAGTTAGAAGTCACAGTCAGCAGTCACAGTCAACAGTCACAGTCAGCAGACACAGTTAGCAGTCACAGTTAGCAGTCATAGTTAGCAGTTACAGTTAGCAGACACAGTTAGCAGTTATAGTCAGCAGTTATAGTTAGCAGTCACAGTTAGCAGGAACAGTTAGCAGTTACAGTTAGCAGTCACAGTTAGCAGTTATAGTCAGCAGTTATAGTCAGCAGTCACAGGTAGCAGTTACAGTTAGCAGTCACAGTCAGCAGTCACAGTCAACAGTCACAGTCAGCAGACACAGTTAGCAGTCACAGTTAGCAGTCATAGTTAGCAGTTACTGTTAGCAGTCACAGTCAGCAGTCACAGTTAGCAGTCACAGTTAGCAGTCACAGTTAGCAGTCACAATTAGCAGTCACAGTTAGCAGGTACAGTCAGCAGTCACAGTCAACAGTTACAGTTAGAAGTCACAGTCAGCAGTCACAGTCAGCAGTCACAGTCAGCAGTCACAGTTAGCAGTCACAGTTAGCAGTCACAGTTAGCAGTCACTGTTAGCAGTCACAGTCAGCAGTCACAGTTAGCAGTTACAGTTAGCAGTCACAGTTAGCAGTCACAGTTAGCAGTCACAGTCAGCAGTTACGGTTAGCAGTTATAGTCAGCAGTCACAGTTAGCAGTTACAGTTAGCAGGCACAGTTAGCAGTTATAGTCAGCAGTTATAGTTAGCAGTCACAGTTAGCAGTCATAGTTAGCAGTCACAGTTAGCAGTCACAGTTAGCAGTCACAGTTAGCAGTTACAGTTAGCAGTCACAGTTAGCAGTCACAGTTAGCAGTCACAGTCAGCAGTTACAGTTAGCAGTTATAGTCAGCAGTTATAGTCAGCAGTCAGAGTTAGCAGTTAGTTAGCAGTCACAGTTAGCAGTCACAGTTAGCAGTCACAGTTAGCAGGAACAGTTAGCAGTTACAGTTAGCAGTCACAGTTAGCAGTTATAGTCAGCAGTTATCGTCAGCAGTCACAGGTAGCAGTTACAGTTAGCAGTCACAGTTAGCAGTCACAGTTAGCTGTCACAGTTAGCAGTCACATTTAGCAGTTACAGTTAGCAGTCACAGTTAGCAGTCACAGTTAGCAGTCACAGTCAGCAGTTACAGTTAGCAGTTATAGTCAGCAGTTATAGTCAGCAGTCACAGTTAGCAGTCACAGTTAGCAGTCACAGTCAGGAGTCACAGTCAGCAGTCACAGTTAGCAGTCACAGTTAGCAGTCACAGTCAGCAGGCACAGTTAGCAGTCACAGTCAGCAGTTACAGTTAGCAGTTATAGTCAGCAGTTATAGTCAGCAGTCACAGTTAGCAGTCACAGTTAGCAGTCACAGTTAGCAGTCACAGTCAGCAGTCACAGTCAGCAGTCACAGTTAGCAGTCACAGTTAGCAGTTACAATTAGCAGTCACAGTCAGCAGTTAAAGTTAGCAGTTATATTCAGCAGTTATAGTCAGCAGTCACACTTAGCAGTTAGTTAGCAGTCACAGTTAGCAGTTAGTTAGCAGTCACAGTTAGCAGTCACAGTTAGCAGATACAGTTAGCAGTCACAGTTAGCAGTCACAGTTAGCAGGAACAGTTAGCATTTACAGTTAGCAGTCACAGTTAGCAGTTATAGTCAGCAGTTATAGTCAGCAGACACAGGTAGGAGTTACAGTTAGCAGTCACAGTTAGCAGTCATAGTTAGCAGTTACAGTTAGCAGGCACAGTTAGCAGTTATAGTCAGCAGTTATAGTTAGCAGGCACAGATAGCAGGAACAGTTAGCAGTTACAGTTAGCAGTCACAGTTAGCAGTTATAGTCAGCAGTTATAGTCAGCAGTCACAGGTAGCAGTTACAGTTAGCAGTCACAGTCAGCAGTCACAGTCAACAGTCACAGTCAGCAGACACAGTTAGCAGTCACAGTTAGCAGTCATAGTTAGCAGTTACTGTTAGCAGTCACAGTCAGCAGTCACAGTTAGCAGTCACAGTTAGCAGTCACAGTTAGCAGTTACAATTAGCAGTCACAGTCAGCAGTTACAGTTAGCAGTTATAGTCAGCAGTTATAGTCAGCAGTCACAGTTAGCAGTTATTTAGCAGTCACAGTTAGCAGTTAGTTAGCAGTCACAGTTGCAGTCACAGTTAGCAGTTACAGTTAGCAGTCACAGTTAGCATTCACAGTTAGCAGGAACAGTTAGCAGTTACAGTTAGCAGTCACAGTCAGCAGTTACAGTTAGCAGTTATAGTCAGCAGTTATAGTCAGGAGTCACAGTTAGCAGTCACAGTTAGCAGTCACAGTTAGCAGTCACAGTCATCAGGCACAGTTAGCAGTTACAGTTAGCAGTCACAGTCAGCAGTTACAGTCAGCAGGCACAGTTAGCAGGCACAGTTAGCAGGCATAGTTAGCAGTTATAGTCAGCAGTCACAGTTAGCAGTCACAGTTAGCAGTTACAGTTAGCAGTCACAGTCAGCAGTCACAGTCAACAGTCACAGTCAACAGTCACAGTCAGCAGTCACAGTCAGCAGTCACAGTTAGCAGTCACAGTTAGCAGTCACAGTTAGCAGTTACAGTTAGCAGTCACAGTTAGCAGTCACAGTCAGAAGTTACAGTTAGCAGTTATAGTCAGCAGTCACAGTCAGCAGTCACAGTTAGCAGTCACAGTTAGCAGTCACAGTTAGCAGTCACAGTTAGCAGTAACAGTTAGCAGTCACAGTTAACAGTCACAGTTAGCAGTTACTGTTAGCAGTCACAGTCAGCAGTTACAGTTAGCAGTTACAGTCAGCAGACACAGTCAGCAGTCACAGTCAGCAGTCACAGTCAGCAGTCACAGTTAGCAGTCACAGTAAGCATTCACAGTTAGCAGTCACAGTCAGCAGTCAGCAGTCACAGTCAGCAGTCAGCAGTCACAGTTAGCAGTCACAGTCAGCAGTCACAGTTAGCAGTCACAGTCAGCAGTTACAGTTAGCAGTTACAGTTAGCAGTCACAGTAAGCAGTTATAGTCAGCAGTTACAGTTAGCAGTTACAGTTAGCAGTCACAGTAAGCAGTTATAGTTAGCAGTTACAGTCAGCAGTTACAGTTAGCAGTTACAGTTAGCAGTCACAGTTAGCAGTCACAGTTAGCAGTTACTGTTAGCAGTCACAGTTAGCAGTCACAGTTAGCAGTTACTGTTAGAAGTCACAGTTAGCAGTCACAGTTAGCAGTCACAGTCAGCAGTTACAGTTAGCAGTTATAGTGAGCAGTTACAGTCAGCAGTTACAGTTAGCAGTTACAGTTAGCAGTCACAGTTAGCAGTCACAGGTAGCAGTCAGAGTCAGCAGTCACAGTCAGCAGTCACAGTTAGCAGTCACAGTCAGCAGTCACAGTCAACAGTTACAGTTAGAAGTCACAGTCAGCAGTTACAGTCAGCAGTCACAGTTAGCAGTCACAGTTAGCAGTCACAGTAAGTAATCACAGTTAGCAGTCACAGTTAGCAGTCACAGTTAGCAGTCACAGTTAGCAGTCACAGTTAGCAGTCACAGTTAGCAGTAACAGTTAGCAGTCACAGTTAACAGTCACAGTTAGCAGTTACTGTTAGCAGTCACAGTCAGCAGTTACAGTTAGCAGTCACAGTTAGCAGTCACAGTTAGCAGTCACAGTTAGCAGTCACAGTCAGCAGTTACAGTTAGCAGTTATAGTCAGCAGTTATAGTCAGCAGTCACAGTTAGCAGTCACAGTTAGCAGTCACAGTTAGCAGTCACAGTCAGCAGTCACAGTCAGCAGTCACAGTTAGCAGTCACAGTTAGCAGTCACAGTCAGCAGGCACAGTTAGCAGTCACAGTCAGCAGTCACAGTCAACAGTTACAGTTAGAAGTCACAGTCAGCAGTCACAGTCAACAGTCACAGTCGGCAGACACAGTTAGCAGTCACAGTTAGCAGTCATAGTTAGCAGTTACAGTTAGCAGGCACAGTTAGCAGTTATAGTCAGCAGTTATATTTAGCAGTCACAGTTAGCAGGAACAGTTAGCAGTTACAGTTAGCAGTCACAGTTAGCAGTTATAGTCAGCAGTTATAGTCAGCAGTCACAGGTAGCAGTTACAGTTAGCAGTCACAGTCAGCAGTCACAGTCAACAGTCACAGTCAGCAGACACAGTTCGCAGTCACAGTTAGCAGTCATAGTTAGCAGTTACTGTTAGCAGTCACAGTCAGCAGTCACAGTTAGCAGTCACAGTTAGCAGTCACAGTTAGCAGTTACAATTAGCAGTCACAGTCAGCAGTTACTGTTAGCAGTTATAGTCAGCAGTTATAGTCAGCAGTCACAGGTAGCAGTTACAGTTAGCAGTCACAGTTAGCAGTCACAGTTAGCTGTCACAGTTAGCAGTCACATTTAGCAGTTACAGTTAGCAGTCACAGTTAGCAGTCACAGTTAGCAGTCACAGACAGCAGTTACAGTTAGCAGTTATAGTCAGCAGTTATAGTCAGCAGTCACAGTTAGCAGTCACAGTTAGCAGTCACAGTTAGCAGTCACAGTTAGCAGTAACAGTTAGCAGTCACAGTTAACAGTCATTGTTAGCAGTTACTGTTAGCAGTCACAGTCAGCAGTTACAGTTAGCAGTTACAGTCAGCAGACACAGTCAGCAGTCACAGTCAGCAGTCACAGTCAGCAGTCACAGTTAGCAGTCACAGTAAGCATTCACAGTTAGCAGTCACAGTCAGCAGTCAGCAGTCACAGTCAGCAGTCAGCAGTCACAGTTAGCAGTCACAGTCAGCAGTCACAGTTAGCAGTCACAGTCAGCAGTTACAGTTAGCAGTCACAGTCAGCAGTTACTGTTAGCAGTCACATTTAGCAGTCACAGTTAGCAGTTACTGTTAGCAGTCACAGTTAGCAGTCACAGTTAGCAGTCACGGTCAGCAGTTACAGTTAGCAGTTATAGTCAGCAGTTACAGTCAGCAGTTACAGTTAGCAGTTACAGTTAGCAGGCACCGTTAGCAGTCACAGTTAGCAGTCAGAGTCAGCAGTCACAGTCAGCAGTCACAGTTAGCAGTCACAGTCAGCAGTCACAGTCAACAGTTACAGTTAGAAGTCACAGTCAGCAGTCACAGTCAGCAGTCACAGTTAGCAGTCACAGTTAGCAGTCACAGTAAGTAATCATAGTTAGCAGTCACAGTTAGCAGTCACAGTTAGCAGTCACAGTTAGCAGGTACAGTTAGCAGTCACAGTTAGCAGTCACAGTTAGCAGTCACAGTCAGCAGTTACAGTTAGCAGTTACAGTTAGCAGGCACAGTTAGCAGTTATAGTCAGCAGTTATAGTCAGCAGTCACAGTTAGCAGTCACAGTCAGGAGTCACAGTTAGCAGTCACAGTTAGCAGGTACAGTCAGCAGTCACAGTTAGCAGACACAGTTAGCAGTCACAGTCAGCAGTTACAGTTAGCAGTTATAGTCAGCAGTTATAGTCAGCAGTCACAGTTAGCAGTTAGTTAGCAGTCACAGTTAGCAGGTACAGTCAGCAGTCAAGGTCAACAGTTACAGTTAGAAGTCACAGTCAGCAGTCACAGTCAGCAGTCACAGTCAGCAGTCACAGTTAGCAGTCACAGTTAGCAGTCACAGTCAGCAGTCACAGTCAACAGTTACAGTTAGAAGTCACAGTCAGCAGTCACAGTCAGCAGTCACAGTCACCAGTCACAGTCAGCAGTCACAGTTAGCAGTCACAGTCAGCAGTCACAGTTAGCAGTCACAGTTAGCAGTCACAGTCAGCAGTCACAGTCAACAGTTACAGTTAGAAGTCACAGTCAGCAGTCACAGTCAGCAGTCACAGTTAGCAGTCACAGTTAGCAGTCACAGTAAGTAATCATAGTTAGCAGTCACAGTTAGCAGTCACAGTTAGCAGTCACAGTTAGCAGGTACAGTTAGCAGTCACAGTTAGCAGTCACAGTTAGCAGTCACAGTCAGCAGTTACAGTTAGGAGTTACAGTTAGCAGGCACAGTTAGCAGTTATAGTCAGCAGTTATAGTCAGCAGTCACAGTTAGCAGTCACAGTCAGGAGTCACAGTTAGCAGTCACAGTTAGCAGGTACAGTCAGCAGTCACAGTCAACAGTTACAGTTAGAAGTCGCAGTCAGCAGTCACAGTCAGCAGTCACAGTCAGCAGTCACAGTTAGCAGTCACAGTTAGCAGTCACAGTTAGCAGTCATAGTTAGCAGTTACTGTTAGCAGTCACAGTCAGCAGTCACAGTTAGCAGTCACAGTTAGCAGTCACAGTTATCAGTTACAGTTAGCAGTCACAGTTAGCAGGTACAGTCAGCAGTCACAGTCAACAGTTACAGTTAGAAGTCGCAGTCAGCAGTCACAGTCAGCAGTCACAGTCAGCAGTCACAGTTAGCAGTCACAGTTAGCAGTCACAGTTAGCAGTCATAGTTAGCAGTTACTGTTAGCAGTCACAGTCAGCAGTCACAGTCAGCAGTCACAGTTAGCAGTCACAGTTAGCAGTCACAGTTAGCAGTTACAGTTAGCAGTCACAGTTAGCAGTCACAGTTAGCAGTCACAGTCAGCAGTCACAGTCAACAGTTACAGTTAGAAGTTACAGTCAGCAGTCACAGTCAGCAGTCACAGTCAGCAGTCACAGTCAGCACTCACAGTCAGCAGTCACAGTTAGCAGTCACAGTTAGCAGTCATAGTTAGCAGTTACTGTTAGCAGTCACAGTCAGCAGTCACAGTTAGCAGTCACAGTTAGCAGTTACAGTTAGCAGTCACAGTTAGCAGGTACAGTCAGCAGTCACAGTCAACAGTTACAGTTAGAAGTCGCAGTCAGCAGTCACAGTTAGCAGTCACAGTTAGCAGTCACAGTTAGCAGTCATAGTTAGCAGTTACTGTTAGCAGTCACAGTCAGCAGTCACAGTTAGCAGTCACAGTTAGCAGTCACAGTTAGCAGTTACAGTTAGCAGTCACAGTTAGCAGACACAGTTAGCAGTCACAGTCAGCAGTTACAGTTAGCAGTTATAGTCAGCAGTTATAGTCAGCAGTCACAGTTAGCAGTTAGTTAGCAGTCACAGTCAGGAGTCACAGTTAGCAGTTATAGTTACAGTTAGCAGTTATAGTCAGCAGTTATAGTCAGCAGTCACAGTTAGCAGTTAGTTAGCAGTCACAGTCAGGAGTCACAGTTAGCAGTCACAGTTAGCAGGTACAGTCAGCAGTCAAGGTCAACAGTTACAGTTAGAAGTCACAGTCAGCAGTCACAGTCAGCAGTCACAGTCAGCAGTCACAGTTAGCAGTCACAGTTAGCAGTCACAGTCAGCAGTCACAGTCAACAGTTACAGTTAGAAGTCACAGTCAGCAGTCACAGTCAGCAGTCACAGTCACCAGTCACAGTCAGCAGTCACAGTTAGCAGTCACAGTCAGCAGTCACAGTTAGCAGTCACAGTTAGCAGTCACAGTCAGCAGTCACAGTCAACAGTTACAGTTAGAAGTCACTGTCAGCAGTCACAGTCAGCAGTCACAGTTAGCAGTCACAGTTAGCAGTCACAGTTAGCAGTCACAGTTAGTAATCATAGTTTGCAGTCACAGTTAGCAGTCACAGTTAGCAGTCACAGTTAGTAATCATAGTTAGCAGTCACAGTTAGCAGTCACAGTTAGCAGGTACAGTTAGCAGTCACAGTCAGCAGTCACAGTTAGCAGTCACAGTTAGCAGTCACAGTCAGCAGTCACAGTCAACAGTTACAGTTAGAAGTCACAGTCAGCAGTCACAGTTAGCAGTCACAGTTAGCAGTCACAGTTAGCAGTCACAGTTAGTAATCATAGTTAGCAGTCACAGTTAGCAGTCACAGTTAGCAGGTACAGTTAGCAGTCACAGTTAGCAGATACAGTTAGCAGGCACAGTTAGCAGTCACAGTTAGCAGTCACAGTTAGCAGTCACAGTTAGCAGTCACAGTCAGCAGTTACAGTCAGCAGTTATAGTCAGTAGTCACAGTCAGCAGTCACAGTTAGCAGTCACAGTTAGCAGTTACAGTCAGCAGTCACAGTCAGCAGTTATAGTCAGCAGTTACAGTTAGCAGTCACAGTTAGCAGTTATAGTCAGCAGTTATAGTCAGCAGTCACAGTCAGCAGTCACAGTTAGCAGTCACAGTTAGCAGTTACAGTCAGCAGTCACAGTCAGCAGTTATAGTCAGCAGTTACAGTTAGCAGTCACAGTTAGCAGTTACAGTTAGCAGTCACAGTTAGCAGTCACAGTCAGGAGTCACAGTTAGCAGTCACAGTTAGCAGGTACAGTCAGCAGACACAGTCAACAGTTACAGTTAGAAGTCGCAGTCAGCAGTCACAGTCAGCAGTCACAGTCAGCAGTCACAGTTAGCAGTCACAGTTAGCAGTCACAGTTAGCAGTCATAGTTAGCAGTTACTGTTAGCAGTCACAGTCAGCAGTCACAGTTAGCAGTCACAGTTAGCAGTCACAGTTAGCAGTCACAGTTAGCAGTTACAGTTAGCAGTCACAGTTAGCAGTCACAGTTAGCAGTCACAGTCAGCAGTTACAGTTAGCAGTTATAGTCAGCAGTTATAGTCAGCAGTCACAGTTAGCAGTTAGTTAGCAGTCATTGTCAGGAGTCACAGTTAGCAGTCACAGTTAGCAGGTACAGTCAGCAGTCACAGTCAACAGTTACAGTTAGAAGTCACAGTCAGCAGTCACAGTCAGCAGTCAGTCAGCAGTCACAGTTAGCAGTCACAGTTAGCAGTCACAGTCAGCAGTCACAGTCAACAGTTACAGTTAGCAGTCACAGTCAGCAGTCACAGTCAACAGTTACAGTTAGAAGTCACAGTCAGCAGTCACAGTCAGCAGTCACAGTCAGCAGTCACAGTCAGCACTCACAGTCAGCAGTCACAGTTAGCAGTCACAGTTAGCAGTCATAGTTAGCAGTTACTGTTAGCAGTCACAGTCAGCAGTCACAGTTAGCAGTCACAGTTAGCAGTTACAGTTAGCAGTCACAGTTAGTAGGTACAGTCAGCAGTCACAGTCAACAGTTACAGTTAGAAGTCGCAGTCAGCAGTCACAGTTAGCAGTCACAGTTAGCAGTCACAGTTAGCAGTCATAGTTAGCAGTTACTGTTAGCAGTCACAATCAGCAGTCACAGTTAGCAGTCACAGTTAGCAGTCACAGTTAGCAGTCACAGTTAGCAGTTACAGTTAGCAGTCACAGTTAGCAGTCACAGTTAGCAGTCACAGTCAGCAGTTACAGTTAGCAGTTATAGTCAGCAGTTATAGTCAGCAGTCACAGTTAGCAGTTAGTTAGCAGTCACAGTCAGGAGTCACAGTTAGCAGTCACAGTTAGCAGGTACAGTCAGCAGTCACAGTCAACAGTTACAGTTAGAAGTCACAGTCAGCAGTCACAGTCAGCAGTCACAGTCAGCAGTCACAGTTAGCAGTCACAGTTAGCAGTCACAGTCAGCAGTCACAGTCAACAGTTACAGTTAGAAGTCACAGTCAGCAGTCACAGTCAGCAGTCACAGTCAGCAGTCACAGTTAGCAGTCACAGTTAGCAGTCACAGTCAGCAGTCACAGTCAACAGTTACAGTTAGAAGTCACAGTCAGCAGTCACAGTCAGCAGTCACAGTCAGCAGTCACAGTTAGCAGTCACAGTTAGCAGTCACAGTTTAGTAATCATAGTTAGCAGTCACAGTTAGCAGTCACA
Source organism: Salmo salar (assembly GCF_965601325.2). Lineage (NCBI taxonomy): Eukaryota > Metazoa > Chordata > Actinopteri > Salmoniformes > Salmonidae > Salmo > Salmo salar. The sequence goes on from NC_138303.1 coordinate 3,814,084, forward strand.
GTTAGCAGGTACAGTTAGCAGTCACAGTTAGCAGATACTGTTAGCAGTCACAGTTAGCAGTCACAGTTAGCAGTCACAGTTAGCAGTCACAGTCAGCAGTCACAGTTAGCAGTCACAGTTAGCAGTCACAGTCAGCAGTCACAGTCAACAGTTACAGTTAGAAGTCACTGTCAGCAGTCACAGTCAGCAGTCACAGTTAGCAGTCACAGTTAGCAGTCACAGTTAGCAGTCACAGTTAGTAATCATAGTTAGCAGTCACAGTTAGCAGTCACAGTTAGCAGTCACAGTTAGTAATCATAGTTAGCAGTCACAGTTAGCAGTCACAGTTAGCAGCTACAGTTAGCAGTCACAGTCAGCAGTCACAGTCAGCAGTCACAGTCAGCAGTCACAGTCAGCAGTCACAGTTAGCAGTCACAGTCAGCAGTCACAGTCAACAGTTACAGTTAGAAGTCACAGTCAGCAGTCACAGTCAGCAGTCACAGTCAGCAGTCACAGTTAGCAGTCACAGTTAGCAGTCACAGTTAGCAGTCACAGTTAGTAATCATAGTTAGCAGTCACACTTAGCAGTCACAGTTAGCAGGTACAGTTAGCAGTCACAGTTAGCAGATACAGTTAGCAGTCACAGTTAGCAGTCACAGTTAGCAGTCACAGTTAGCAGTCACAGTCAGCAGTTACAGTTAGCAGTTATAGTCAGCAGTTATAGTCAGCAGTCACAGTCAGCAGTCACAGTCAGCAGTCACAGTTAGCAGTTACAGTCAGCAGTCACAGTCAGCAGTTATAGTCAGCAGTTACAGTTAGCAGTCACAGTTAGCAGTTATAGTCAGCAGTTATAGTCAGCAGTCACAGTCAGCAGTCACAGTTAGCAGTCACAGTTAGCAGTTACAGTCAGCAGTCACAGTCAGCAGTTATAGTCAGCAGTTACAGTTAGCAGTCACAGTTAGCAGTTACAGTTAGCAGTCACAGTTAGCAGTCACAGTCAGGAGTCACAGTTAGCAGTCACAGTTAGCAGGTACAGTCAGCAGTCACAGTCAACAGTTACAGTTAGAAGTCGCAGTCAGCAGTCACAGTCAGCAGTCACAGTTAGCAGTCACAGTTAGCAGTCACAGTTAGCAGTCATAGTTAGCAGTTACTGTTAGCAGTCACAGTCAGCAGTCACAGTTAGCAGTCACAGTTAGCAGTCACAGTTAGCAGTCACAGTTAGCAGTTACAGTTAGCAGTCACAGTTAGCAGGTACAGTCAGCAGTCACAGTCAACAGTTACAGTTAGAAGTCGCAGTCAGCAGTCACAGTCAGCAGTCACAGTCAGCAGTCACAGTTAGCAGTCACAGTTAGCAGTCACAGTTAGCAGTTACTGTTAGCAGTCACAGTCAGCAGTCACAGTCAGCAGTCACAGTTAGCAGTCACAGTTAGCAGTCACAGTTAGCAGTCACAGTTAGCAGTTACAGTTAGCAGTCACAGTTAGCAGTCACAGTTAGCAGTCACAGTCAGAAGTTACAGTTAGCAGTTATAGTCAGCAGTCACAGTCAGCAGTCACAGTTAGCAGTCACAGTTAGCAGTCACAGTTAGCAGTCACAGTTAGCAGCCACAGTTAGCAGTTACAGTTAGCAGTCACAGTTAGCAGTCACAGTTAGCAGTCACAGTCAGCAGTTACAGTTAGCAGTTATAGTCAGCAGTTATAGTCAGCAGTCACAGTTAGCAGTTAGTTAGCAGTCATTGTCAGGAGTCACAGTTAGCAGTCACAGTTAGCAGGTACAGTCAGCAGTCACAGTCAACAGTTACAGTTAGAAGTCACAGTCAGCAGTCACAGTCAGCAGTCACAGTCAGCAGTCACAGTTAGCAGTCACAGTTAGCAGTCACAGTCAGCAGTCACAGTCAACAGTTACAGTTAGAAGTCACAGTCAGCAGTCACAGTCAGCAGTCACAGTCAGCAGTCACAGTCAGCAGTCACAGTTAGCAGTCACAGTTAGCAGTCACAGTCAGCAGTCACAGTCAACAGTTACAGTTAGAAGTCACAGTCAGCAGTCACAGTCAGCAGTCACAGTCAGCAGTCACAGTTAGCAGTCACAGTTAGCAGTCACAGTTTAGTAATCATAGTTAGCAGTCACAGTTAGCAGTCACAGTTAGCAGTCACAGTTAGCAGGTACAGTTAGCAGTCACAGTTAGCAGATACAGTTAGCAGTCACAGTTAGCAGGTACAGTTAGCAGTCACAGTTAGCAGATACAGTTAGCAGTCACAGTTAGCAGTCACAGTTAGCAGTCACAGTTAGCAGACACAGTCAGCAGTCACAGTTAGCAGTCACAGTTTGCAGTCACAGTCAGCAGTCACAGTCAACAGTAACAGTTAGCAGTTAGTTAGCAGTCACAGTCAGGAGTCACAGTTAGCAGTCACAGTTAGCAGGTATAGTCAGCAGTCACAGTCAACAGTTACAGTTAGAAGTCACAGTCAGCAGTCACAGTCAGCAGTCACAGTCAGCAGTCACAGTTAGCAGTCACAGTTAGCAGTCACAGTCAGCAGTCACAGTCAACAGTTACAGTTAGAAGTCACAGTCAGCAGTCACAGTCAGCAGTCACAGTCAGCAATCACAGTCAGCAGTCACAGTCAGCAGTCACAGTTAGCAGTCACAGTTAGCAGTCACAGTCAGCAGTTACAGTTAGCAGTTATAGTCAGCAGTTATAGTCAGCAGTCACAGTTAGCAGTTAGTTAGCAGTCACAGTCAGGAGTCACAGTTAGCAGTCACAGTTAGCAGGTACAGTCAGCAGTCACAGTCAACAGTTACAGTTAGAAGTCACAGTCAGCAGTCACAGTCAGCAGTCACAGTCAGCAGTCACAGTTAGCAGTCACAGTTAGCAGTCACAGTCAGCAGTCACAGTCAACAGCTACAGTTAGAAGTCCAGTCAGCAGTCACAGTCAGCAGTCACAGTCAGCAGTCACAGTCAGCAGTCACAGTCAGCAGTCACAGTTAGCAGTCACAGTTAGCAGGTACAGTTAGCAGTCACAGTTAGCAGATACAGTTAGCAGTCACAGTTAGCAGTCACAGTTAGCAGTTACAGTTAGCAGTCACAGTCCAACAGTTACAGTTAGAAGTCACTGTCAGCAGTCACAGTCGCAGTCACAGTTAGCAGTCACAGTTAGCAGTCACAGTTAGCAGTCACAGTTAGCAGTCACAGTCAACAGTTACAGTTAGAAGTCACTGTCAGCAGTCACAGTCGCAGTCACAGTTAGCAGTCACAGTTAGCAGTCACAGTTAGTAATCATAGTTAGCAGTCACAGTTAGCAGTCACAGTCAGGAGTCACAGTTAGCAGTCACAGTTAGCAGTCACAGTTAGCAGGTACAGTCAGCAGTTACAGTTAGAAGTCGCAGTCAGCAGTCACAATCAGCAGTCACAGTCAGCAGTCACAGTTAGCAGTCACAGTTAGCAGTCACAGTTAGCAGTCATAGTTAGCAGTTACTGTTAGCAGTCACAGTCAGCAGTCACAGTTAGCAGTCACAGTTGTCAGTCACAGTCAGCAGTCACAGTTAGCAGTTACAGTTAGCAGTCACAGTTAGCAGGTACAGTCAGCCGTCACAGTCAACAGTTACAGTTAGAAGTCGCAGTCAGCAGTCACAGTCAGCAGTCACAGTCAGCAGTCACAGTTAGCAGTCTACAGTTAGCAGTCACAGTTAGCAGGTCACAGTTCAGCACGTCACAGTCAGACAGTTACAGTTCAGACAGTCACAGTTAGCAGTCTACAGTTCAGCTAAGTCATACAGTTAGCAGTTCACAGTTAGCAGTCACAGTCAGGAGTCACAGTTAGCAGTCACAGTTAGCAGGTACAGTCAGCAGTCACAGTCAACAGTTACAGTTAGAAGTCACAGTCAGCAGTCACAGTCAGCAGTCACAGTCAGCAGTCACAGTTAGCATTCACAGTTAGCAGTCACAGTCAGCAGTCACAGTCAACAGTTACAGTTAGAAGTCACAGTCAGCAGTCACAGTCAGCAGTCACAGTCAGCAGTCACAGTCAGCAGTCACAGTTAGCAGTCACAGTTAGCAGTCACAGTCAGCAGTCACAGTCAACGGTTACAGTTAGAAGTCACAGTCAGCAGTCACAGTCAGCAGTCACAGTCAGCAGTCACAGTTAGCAGTCACAGTTAGCAGTCACAGTTAGCAGTCACAGTTTAGTAATCACAGTTAGCAGTCATAGTTAGCAGTTACTGTTAGCAGTCACAGTCAGCAGTCACAGTTAGCAGTCACAGTTAGCAGTCACAGTTAGCAGTTACAGTTAGCAGTCACAGTTAGCAGTCACAGTTAGCAGTCACAGTCAGCAGTTACAGTTAGCAGTTATAGTCAGCAGTTATAGTCAGCAGTCACAGTTAGCAGTTAGTTAGCAGTCACAGTCAGGAGTCACAGTTAGCAGTCACAGTTAGCAGGTACAGTCAGCAGTCACAGTCAACAGTTACAGTTAGAAGTCACAGTCAGCAGTCACAGTCAGCAGTCACAGTCAGCAGTCACAGTTAGCAGTCACAGTCAGCAGTCACAGTCAGCAGTCACAGTCAACAGTTACAGTTAGAAGTCACAGTCAGCAGTCACAGTCAGCAGTCACAGTCAGCAGTCACAGTCAGCAGTCACAGTTAGCAGTCACAGTTAGCAGTCACAGTCAGCAGTCACAGTCAACGGTTACAGTTAGAAGTCACAGTCAGCAGTCACAGTCAGCAGTCACAGTCAGCAGTCACAGTTAGCAGTCACAGTCAGCAGTCACAGTCAGCAGTCACAGTCAGCAGTCACAGTTAGCAGTCACAGTTAGCAGTCACAGTCAGCAGTCACAGTCAACGGTTACAGTTAGAAGTCACAGTCAGCAGTCACAGTCAGCAGTCACAGTCAGCAGTCACAGTCAGCAGTCACAGTTAGCAGTCACAGTTAGCAGTCACAGTCAGCAGTCACAGTCAACGGTTACAGTTAGCAGTTATAGTCAGCAGTTATAGTCAGCAGTCACAGTTAGCAGTTAGTTAGCAGTCACAGTCAGGAGTCACAGTTAGAAGTCACAGTCAGCAGTCACAGTCAGCAGTCACAGTCAGCAGTCACAGTTAGCAGTCACAGTTAGCAGTCACAGTCAGCAGTCACAGTCAACAGTTACAGTTAGAAGTCACAGTCAGCAGTCACAGTCAGCAGTCACAGTCAGCAGTCACAGTCAGCAGTCACAGTTAGCAGTCACAGTTAGCAGTCACAGTCAGCAGTCACAGTCAACGGTTACAGTTAGAAGTCACAGTCAGCAGTCACAGTCAGCAGTCACAGTCAGCAGTCACAGTTAGCAGTCACAGTTAGCAGTCACAGTTAGCAGTCACAGTTTAGTAATCATAGTTAGCAGTCACAGTTAGCAGTCACAGTTAGCAGTCACAGTTAGCAGGTACAGTTAGCAGTCACAGTTAGCAGATACAGTTAGCAGTCACAGTTAGCAGTCACAGTTAGCAGTCACAGTTAGCAGTCACAGTCAGCATTCACAGTTAGCAGTCACAGTTAGCAGTCACAGTCAGCAGTCACAGTCAACAGTAACAGTTAGCAGTTAGTTAGCAGTCACAGTCAGGAGTCACAGTTAGCAGTCACAGTTAGCAGGTACAGTCAGCAGTCACAGTCAACAGTTACAGTTAGAAGTCACAGTCAGCAGTCACAGTCAGCAGTCACAGTCAGCAGTCACAGTTAGCAGTCACAGTTAGCAGTCACAGTTAGCAGTCACAGTTTAGTAATCACAGTTAGCAGTCATAGTTAGCAGTTACTGTTAGCAGTCACAGTCAGCAGTCACAGTTAGCAGTCACAGTCAGCAGTCACAGTTAGCAGTCACAGTTAGCAGTTACAGTTAGCAGTCACAGTTAGCAGTCACAGTTAGCAGTCACAGTCAGCAGTTACAGTTAGCAGTTATAGTCAGCAGTTATAGTCAGCAGTCACAGTTAGCAGTTAGTTAGCAGTCACAGTCAGGAGTCACAGTTAGCAGTCACAGTTAGCAGGTACAGTCAGCAGTCACAGTCAACAGTTACAGTTAGAAGTCACAGTCAGCAGTCACAGTCAGCAGTCACAGTCAGCAGTCACAGTTAGCAGTCACAGTTAGCAGTCACAGTCAGCAGTCACAGTCAACAGTTACAGTTAGAAGTCACAGTCAGCAGTCACAGTCAGCAGTCACAGTCAGCAGTCACAGTTAGCAGTCACAGTTAGCAGTCACAGTCAGCAGTCACAGTCAACGGTTACAGTTAGAAGTTACAGTCAGCAGTCACAGTCAGCAGTCACAGTCAGCAGTCACAGTTAGCAGTCACAGTTAGCAGTCACATTTAGCAATCATAGTTAGCAGTCACAGTTAGCAGTCACAGTTAGCAGTCACAGTTAGCAGGTACAGTTAGCAGTCACAGTTAGCAGATACAGTTAGCAGTCACAGTTAGCAGTCACAGTTAGCAGTCACAGTTAGCAGTCACAGTCAGCATTCACAGTTAGCAGTCACAGTTAGCAGTCACAGTCAGCAGTCACAGTCAACAGTAACAGTTAGCAGTTAGTTAGCAGTCACAGTCAGGAGTCACAGTTAGCAGTCACAGTTAGCAGGTACAGTCAGCAGTCACAGTCAACAGTTACAGTTAGAAGTCACAGTCAGCAGTCACAGTCAGCAGTCACAGTCAGCAGTCACAGTTAGCAGTCACAGTTAGCAGTCACAGTCAGCAGTCACAGTCAACAGTTACAGTCAGAAGTCACAGTCAGCAGTCACAGTCAGCAGTCACAGTCAGCAATCACAGTCAGCAGTCACAGTCAGCAGTCACAGTTAGCAGTCACAGTTAGTAATCATAGTTAGCAGTCACAGTTAGCAGTCACAGTCAGGAGTCACAGTTAGCAGTCACAGTTAGCAGTCACAGTTAGCAGGTACAGTCAGCAGTTACAGTTAGAAGTCGCAGTCAGCAGTCACAGTCAGCAGTTACAGTCAGCAGTCACAGTTAGCAGTCACAGTTAGCAGTCACAGTTAGCAGGTACAGTCAGCAGTTACAGTTAGAAGTCGCAGTCAGCAGTAACAGTCAGCAGTCACAGTCAGCAGTCACAGTTAGCAGTTAGTTAGCAGTCACAGTTAGCAGTCACAGTTAGCAGTCACAGTTAGCAGTCACAGTTAGCAGTCACAGTCAGCAGTTACAGTTAGCAGTTATAGTCAGCAGTTATAGTCAGCAGTCACAGTTAGCAGTTAGTTAGCAGTCACAGTCAGGAGTCACAGTTAGCAGTCACAGTTAGCAGGTACAGTCAGCAGTCACAGTCAACAGTTACAGTTAGAAGTCACAGTCAGCAGTCACAGTTAGCAGTCACAGTCAGCAGTCACAGTTAGCAGTCACAGTTAGCAGTCACAGTCAGCAGTCACAGTCAACAGTTACAGTTAGAAGTCACAGTCAGCAGTCACAGTCAGCAGTCACAGTCAGCAGTCACAGTCAGCAGTCACAGTTAGCAGTCACAGTTAGCAGTCACAGTCAGCAGTCACAGTCAACAGTTACAGTTAGAAGTCACAGTCAGCAGTCACAGTCAGCAGTCACAGTCAGTAGTCACAGTTAGCAGTCACAGTTAGCAGTCACAGTTTAGTAATCATAGTTAGCAGTCACAGTTAGCAGTCACAGTTAGCAGGTACAGTTAGCAGTCACAGTTAGCAGATACTGTTAGCAGTCACAGTTAGCAGTCACAGTTAGCAGTCACAGTTAGCAGTCACAGTCAGCAGTCACAGTTAGCAGTCACAGTTAGCAGTCACAGTTAGCAGTCACAGTTAGTAATCATAGTTAGCAGTCACAGTTAGCAGTCACAGTTAGCAGTCACAGTTAGTAATCATAGTTAGCAGTCACAGTTAGCAGTCACAGTTAGCAGGTACAGTTAGCAGTCACAGTCAGCAGTCACAGTCAGCAGTCACAGTCAGCAGTCACAGTTAGCAGTCACAGTTAGCAGTCACAGTCAGCAGTCACAGTCAACAGTTACAGTTAGAAGTCACAGTCAGCAGTCACAGTCAGCAGTCACAGTCAGCAGTCACAGTTAGCAGTCACAGTTAGCAGTCACAGTTAGCAGTCACAGTTAGTAATCATAGTTAGCAGTCACACTTAGCAGTCACAGTTAGCAGGTACAGTTAGCAGTCACAGTTAGCAGATACAGTTAGCAGTCACAGTTAGCAGTCACAGTTAGCAGTCACAGTTAGCAGTCACAGTCAGCAGTTACAGTTAGCAGTTATAGTCAGCAGTTATAGTCAGCAGTCACAGTCAGCAGTCACAGTTAGCAGTCACAGTTAGCAGTTACAGTCAGCAGTCACAGTCAGCAGTTATAGTCAGCAGTTACAGTTAGCAGTCACAGTTAGCAGTTATAGTCAGCAGTTATAGTCAGCAGTCACAGTCAGCAGTCACAGTTAGCAGTCACAGTTAGCAGTTACAGTCAGCAGTCACAGTCAGCAGTTATAGTCAGCAGTCACAGTTAGCAGTCACAGTTAGTAATCATAGTTAGCAGTCACAGTTAGCAGTCACAGTCAGGAGTCACAGTTAGCAGTCACAGTTAGCAGTCACAGTTAGCAGGTACAGTCAGCAGTTACAGTTAGAAGTCGCAGTCAGCAGTCACAGTCAGCAGTTACAGTCAGCAGTCACAGTTAGCAGTCACAGTTAGCAGTCACAGTTAGCAGGTACAGTCAGCAGTTACAGTTAGAAGTCGCAGTCAGCAGTAACAGTCAGCAGTCACAGTCAGCAGTCACAGTTAGCAGTTAGTTAGCAGTCACAGTTAGCAGTCACAGTTAGCAGTCACAGTTAGCAGTCACAGTTAGCAGTCACAGTCAGCAGTTACAGTTAGCAGTTATAGTCAGCAGTTATAGTCAGCAGTCACAGTTAGCAGTTAGTTAGCAGTCACAGTCAGGAGTCACAGTTAGCAGTCACAGTTAGCAGGTACAGTCAGCAGTCACAGTCAACAGTTACAGTTAGAAGTCACAGTCAGCAGTCACAGTTAGCAGTCACAGTCAGCAGTCACAGTTAGCAGTCACAGTTAGCAGTCACAGTCAGCAGTCACAGTCAACAGTTACAGTTAGAAGTCACAGTCAGCAGTCACAGTCAGCAGTCACAGTCAGCAGTCACAGTCAGCAGTCACAGTTAGCAGTCACAGTTAGCAGTCACAGTCAGCAGTCACAGTCAACAGTTACAGTTAGAAGTCACAGTCAGCAGTCACAGTCAGCAGTCACAGTCAGTAGTCACAGTTAGCAGTCACAGTTAGCAGTCACAGTTTAGTAATCATAGTTAGCAGTCACAGTTAGCAGTCACAGTTAGCAGGTACAGTTAGCAGTCACAGTTAGCAGATACTGTTAGCAGTCACAGTTAGCAGTCACAGTTAGCAGTCACAGTTAGCAGTCACAGTCAGCAGTCACAGTTAGCAGTCACAGTTAGCAGTCACAGTTAGCAGTCACAGTTAGTAATCATAGTTAGCAGTCACAGTTAGCAGTCACAGTTAGCAGTCACAGTTAGTAATCATAGTTAGCAGTCACAGTTAGCAGTCACAGTTAGCAGGTACAGTTAGCAGTCACAGTCAGCAGTCACAGTCAGCAGTCACAGTCAGCAGTCACAGTTAGCAGTCACAGTTAGCAGTCACAGTCAGCAGTCACAGTCAACAGTTACAGTTAGAAGTCACAGTCAGCAGTCACAGTCAGCAGTCACAGTCAGCAGTCACAGTTAGCAGTCACAGTTAGCAGTCACAGTTAGCAGTCACAGTTAGTAATCATAGTTAGCAGTCACACTTAGCAGTCACAGTTAGCAGGTACAGTTAGCAGTCACAGTTAGCAGATACAGTTAGCAGTCACAGTTAGCAGTCACAGTTAGCAGTCACAGTTAGCAGTCACAGTCAGCAGTTACAGTTAGCAGTTATAGTCAGCAGTTATAGTCAGCAGTCACAGTCAGCAGTCACAGTTAGCAGTCACAGTTAGCAGTTACAGTCAGCAGTCACAGTCAGCAGTTATAGTCAGCAGTTACAGTTAGCAGTCACAGTTAGCAGTTATAGTCAGCAGTTATAGTCAGCAGTCACAGTCAGCAGTCACAGTTAGCAGTCACAGTTAGCAGTTACAGTCAGCAGTCACAGTCAGCAGTTATAGTCAGCAGTTACAGTTAGCAGTCACAGTTAGCAGTTACAGTTAGCAGTCACAGTTAGCAGTCACAGTCAGGAGTCACAGTTAGCAGTCACAGTTAGCAGGTACAGTCAGCAGTCACAGTCAACAGTTACAGTTAGAAGTCGCAGTCAGCAGTCACAGTCAGCAGTCACAGTCAGCAGTCACAGTTAGCAGTCACAGTTAGCAGTCACAGTTAGCAGTCATAGTTAGCAGTTACTGTTAGCAGTCACAGTCAGCAGTCACAGTTAGCAGTCACAGTTAGCAGTCACAGTTAGCAGTCACAGTTAGCAGTTACAGTTAGCAGTCACAGTTAGCAGGTACAGTCAGCAGTCACAGTCAACAGTTACAGTTAGAAGTCGCAGTCAGCAGTCACAGTCAGCAGTCACAGTCAGCAGTCACAGTTAGCAGTCACAGTTTGCAGTCACAGTTAGCAGTCACAGTTAGCAGTTACAGTTAGCAGTCACAGTTAGCAGTCACAGTTAGCAGTCACAGTCAGCATTCACAGTTAGCAGTCACAGTTAGCAGTCACAGTCAGCAGTCACAGTCAACAGTAACAGTTAGCAGTTAGTTAGCAGTCACAGTCAGGAGTCACAGTTAGCAGTCACAGTTAGCAGGTACAGTCAGCAGTCACAGTCAACAGTTACAGTTAGAAGTCACAGTCAGCAGTCACAGTCAGCAGTCACAGTCAGCAGTCACAGTTAGCAGTCACAGTCAGCATTCACAGTTAGCAGTCACAGTTAGCAGTCACAGTCAGCAGTCACAGTCAACAGTAACAGTTAGCAGTTAGTTAGCAGTCACAGTCAGGAGTCACAGTTAGCAGTCACAGTTAGCAGGTACAGTCAGCAGTCACAGTCAACAGTTACAGTTAGAAGTCACAGTCAGCAGTCACAGTCAGCAGTCACAGTCAGCAGTCACAGTTAGCAGTCACAGTTAGCAGTCACAGTCAGCAGTCACAGTCAACAGTTACAGTCAGAAGTCACAGTCAGCAGTCACAGTCAGCAGTCACAGTCAGCAATCACAGTCAGCAGTCACAGTCAGCAGTCACAGTTAGCAGTCACAGTTAGTAATCATAGTTAGCAGTCACAGTTAGCAGTCACAGTCAGGAGTCACAGTTAGCAGTCACAGTTAGCAGTCACAGTTAGCAGGTACAGTCAGCAGTTACAGTTAGAAGTCGCAGTCAGCAGTCACAGTCAGCAGTCACAGTCAGCAGTCACAGTTAGCAGTCACAGTTAGCAGTCACAGTTAGCAGGTACAGTCAGCAGTTACAGTTAGAAGTCGCAGTCAGCAGTCACAGTCAGCAGTCACAGTCAGCAGTCACAGTTAGCAGTCACAGTTAGCAGTCACAGTTAGCAGTCATAGTTAGCAGTTACTGTTAGCAGTCACAGTCAGCAGTCACAGTTAGCAGTCACAGTTGTCAGTCACAGTTAGCAGTCACAGTTAGCAGTTACAGTTAGCAGTCACAGTTAGCAGGTACAGTCAGCCGTCACAGTCAACAGTTACAGTTAGAAGTCGCAGTCAGCAGTCACAGTCAGCAGTCACAGTCAGCAGTCACAGTTAGCAGTCACAGTTAGCAGTCACAGTTAGCAGTCATAGTTAGCAGTTACTGTTAGCAGTCACAGTCAGCAGTCACAGTTAGCAGTCACAGTTAGCAGTCACAGTTAGCAGTCACAGTTAGCAGTTACAGTTAGCAGTCACAGTTAGCAGTCACAGTTAGCAGTCACAGTCAGCAGTTACAGTTAGCAGTTATAGTCAGCAGTTATAGTCAGCAGTCACAGTTAGCAGTTAGTTAGCAGTCACAGTCAGGAGTCACAGTTAGCAGTCACAGTTAGCAGGTACAGTCAGCAGTCACAGTCAACAGTTACAGTTAGAAGTCACAGTCAGCAGTCACAGTTAGCAGTCACAGTCAGCAGTCACAGTTAGCAGTCACAGTTAGCAGTCACAGTCAGCAGTCACAGTCAACAGTTACAGTTAGAAGTCACAGTCAGCAGTCACAGTCAGCAGTCACAGTCAGCAGTCACAGTTAGCAGTCACAGTTAGCAGTCACAGTCAGCAGTCACAGTCAACAGTTACAGTTAGAAGTCACAGTCAGCAGACACAGTCAGCAGTCACAGTCAGCAGTCACAGTTAGCAGTCACAGTTAGCAGTCACAGTTTAGTAATCATAGTTAGCAGTCACAGTTAGCAGTCACAGTTAGCAGGTACAGTTAGCAGTCACAGTTAGCAGATACTGTTAGCAGTCACAGTTAGCAGTCACAGTTAGCAGTCACAGTTAGCAGTCACAGTCAGCAGTCACAGTTAGCAGTCACAGTTAGCAGTCACAGTCAGCAGTCACAGTCAACAGTTACAGTTAGAAGTCACTGTCAGCAGTCACAGTCAGCAGTCACAGTTAGCAGTCACAGTTAGCAGTCACAGTTAGCAGTCACAGTTAGTAATCATAGTTAGCAGTCACAGTTAGCAGTCACAGTTAGCAGTCACAGTTAGTAATCATAGTTAGCAGTCACAGTTAGCAGTCACAGTTAGCAGGTACAGTTAGCAGTCACAGTCAGCAGTCACAGTCAGCAGTCACAGTCAGCAGTCACAGTTAGCAGTCACAGTTAGCAGTCACAGTTAGTAATCATAGTTAGCAGTTACAGTTAGAAGTCACAGTCAGCAGTCACAGTCAGCAGTCACAGTCAGCAGTCACAGTTAGCAGTCACAGTTAGCAGTCACAGTTAGCAGTCACAGTTAGTAATCATAGTTAGCAGTCACACTTAGCAGTCACAGTTAGCAGGTACAGTTAGCGGTCACAGTTAGCAGATACAGTTAGCAGTCACAGTTAGCAGTCACAGTTAGCAGTCACAGTCAGCAGTTACAGTTAGCAGTTATAGTCAGCAGTTATAGTCAGCAGTCACAGTCAGCAGTCACAGTTAGCAGTCACAGTTAGCAGTTACAGTCAGCAGTCACTGTCAGCAGTTATAGTCAGCAGTTACAGTTAGCAGTCACAGTTAGCAGTTACAGTTAGCAGTCACAGTTAGCAGTCACAGTCAGGAGTCACAGTTAGCAGTCACAGTTAGCAGGTACAGTCAGCAGTCACAGTCAACAGTTACAGTTAGAAGTCGCAGTCAGCAGTCACAGTCAGCAGTCACAGTCAGCAGTCACAGTTAGCAGTCACAGTTAGCAGTCACAGTTAGCAGTCATAGTTAGCAGTTACTGTTAGCAGTCACAGTCAGCAGTCACAGTTAGCAGTCACAGTTAGCAGTCACAGTTAGCAGTCACAGTTAGCAGTTACAGTTAGCAGTCACAGTTAGCAGGTACAGTCAGCAGTCACAGTCAACAGTTACAGTTAGAAGTCGCAGTCAGCAGTCACAGTCAGCAGTCACAGTCAGCAGTCACAGTTAGCAGTCACAGTTAGCAGTCACAGTTAGCAGTTACTGTTAGCAGTCACAGTCAGCAGTCACAGTCAGCAGTCACAGTCAGCAGTCACAGTTAGCAGTCACAGTTAGCAGTCACAGTTAGCAGTCACAGTTAGCAGTTACAGTTAGCAGTCACAGTTAGCAGTCACAGTTAGCAGTCACAGTCAGAAGTTACAGTTAGCAGTTATAGTCAGCAGTCACAGTCAGCAGTCACAGTTAGCAGTCACAGTTAGCAGTCACAGTTAGCAGCCACAGTTAGCAGTTACAGTTAGCAGTCACAGTCAGCAGTTACAGTTAGCAGTTATAGTCAGCAGTTATAGTCAGCAGTCACAGTTAGCAGTTAGTTAGCAGTCATTGTCAGGAGTCACAGTTAGCAGTCACAGTTAGCAGGTACAGTCAGCAGTCACAGTCAACAGTTACAGTTAGAAGTCACAGTCAGCAGTCACAGTCAGCAGTCACAGTCAGCAGTCACAGTTAGCAGTCACAGTTAGCAGTCACAGTCAGCAGTCACAGTCAACAGTTACAGTTAGAAGTCACAGTCAGCAGTCACAGTCAGCAGTCACAGTCAGCAGTCACAGTCAGCAGTCACAGTTAGCAGTCACAGTTAGCAGTCACAGTCAGCAGTCACAGTCAACAGTTACAGTTAGAAGTCACAGTCAGCAGTCACAGTCAGCAGTCACAGTCAGCAGTCACAGTTAGCAGTCACAGTTAGCAGTCACAGTTAGCAGTCACAGTTTAGTAATCATAGTTAGCAGTCACAGTTAGCAGTCACAGTTAGCAGTCACAGTTAGCAGGTACAGTTAGCAGTCACAGTTAGCAGATACAGTTAGCAGTCACAGTTAGCAGGTACAGTTAGCAGTCACAGTTAGCAGATACAGTTAGCAGTCACAGTTAGCAGTCACAGTTAGCAGTCACAGTTAGCAGTCACAGTCAGCAGTCACAGTTAGCAGTCACAGTTTGCAGTCACAGTCAGCAGTCACAGTCAACAGTAACAGTTAGCAGTTAGTTAGCAGTCACAGTCAGGAGTCACAGTTAGCAGTCACAGTTAGCAGGTATAGTCAGCAGTCACAGTCAACAGTTACAGTTAGAAGTCACAGTCAGCAGTCACAGTCAGCAGTCACAGTCAGCAGTCACAGTTAGCAGTCACAGTTAGCAGTCACAGTCAGCAGTCACAGTCAACAGTTACAGTTAGAAGTCACAGTCAGCAGTCACAGTCAGCAGTCACAGTCAGCAATCACAGTCAGCAGTCACAGTCAGCAGTCACAGTTAGCAGTCACAGTTAGCAGTCACAGTCAGCAGTTACAGTTAGCAGTTATAGTCAGCAGTTATAGTCAGCAGTCACAGTTAGCAGTTAGTTAGCAGTCACAGTCAGGAGTCACAGTTAGCAGTCACAGTTAGCAGGTACAGTCAGCAGTCACAGTCAACAGTTACAGTTAGAAGTCACAGTCAGCAGTCACAGTCAGCAGTCACAGTCAGCAGTCACAGTTAGCAGTCACAGTTAGCAGTCACAGTCAGCAGTCAGCAGTCACAGTCAACAGCTACAGTTAGAAGTCACAGTCAGCAGTCACAGTCAGCAGTCACAGTCAGCAGTTATAGTCAGCAGTTACAGTTAGCAGTCACAGTTAGCAGTCACAGTTAGCAGCCACAGTTAGCAGTTACAGTTAGCAGTCACAGTCAGCAGTTACAGTTAGCAGTTATAGTCAGCAGTTATAGTCAGCAGTCACAGTTAGCAGTTAGTTAGCAGTCATTGTCAGGAGTCACAGTTAGCAGTCACAGTTAGCAGGTACAGTCAGCAGTCACAGTCAACAGTTACAGTTAGAAGTCACAGTCAGCAGTCACAGTCAGCAGTCACAGTCAGCAGTCACAGTTAGCAGTCACAGTTAGCAGTCACAGTCAGCAGTCACAGTCAACAGTTACAGTTAGAAGTCACAGTCAGCAGTCACAGTCAGCAGTCACAGTCAGCAGTCACAGTCAGCAGTCACAGTTAGCAGTCACAGTTAGCAGTCACAGTCAGCAGTCACAGTCAACAGTTACAGTTAGAAGTCACAGTCAGCAGTCACAGTCAGCAGTCACAGTCAGCAGTCACAGTTAGCAGTCACATTTAGCAGTCACAGTTAGCAGTCACAGTTTAGTAATCATAGTTAGCAGTCACAGTTAGCAGTCACAGTTAGCAGTCACAGTTAGCAGGTACAGTTAGCAGTCACAGTTAGCAGATACAGTTAGCAGTCACAGTTAGCAGGTACAGTTAGCAGTCACAGTTAGCAGATACAGTTAGCAGTCACAGTTAGCAGTCACAGTTAGCAGTCACAGTTAGCAGTCACAGTCAGCAGTCACAGTTAGCAGTCACAGTTTGCAGTCACAGTCAGCAGTCACAGTCAACAGTAACAGTTAGCAGTTAGTTAGCAGTCACAGTCAGGAGTCACAGTTAGCAGTCACAGTTAGCAGGTATAGTCAGCAGTCACAGTCAACAGTTACAGTTAGAAGTCACAGTCAGCAGTCACAGTCAGCAGTCACAGTCAGCAGTCACAGTTAGCAGTCACAGTTAGCAGTCACAGTCAGCAGTCACAGTCAACAGTTACAGTTAGAAGTCACAGTCAGCAGTCACAGTCAGCAGTCACAGTCAGCAATCACAGTCAGCAGTCACAGTCAGCAGTCACAGTTAGCAGTCACAGTTAGCAGTCACAGTTAGCAGTCACAGTCAGCAGTCACAGTCAACAGTTACAGTTAGAAGTCACAGTCAGCAGTCACAGTCAGCAGTCACAGTCAGCAATCACAGTCAGCAGTCACAGTCAGCAGTCACAGTTAGCAGTCACAGTTAGCAGTCACAGTCAGCAGTTACAGTTAGCAGTTATAGTCAGCAGTTATAGTCAGCAGTCACAGTTAGCAGTTAGTTAGCAGTCACAGTCAGGAGTCACAGTTAGCAGTCACAGTTAGCAGGTACAGTCAGCAGTCACAGTCAACAGTTACAGTTAGAAGTCACAGTCAGCAGTCACAGTCAGCAGTCACAGTCAGCAGTCACAGTTAGCAGTCACAGTTAGCAGTCACAGTCAGCAGTCAGCAGTCACAGTCAACAGCTACAGATAGAAGTCACAGTCAGCAGTCACAGTCAGCAGTCACAGTCAGCAGTCACAGTCAGCAGTCACAGTCAGCAGTCACAGTTAGCAGTCACAGTTAGCAGTCACAGTTAGCAGTCACAGTTAGCAGTCACAGTCAGCAGTCACAGTCAACAGTCACAGTTAGAAGTCACTGTCAGCAGTCACAGTCAGCAGTCACAGTTAGCAGTCACAGTTAGCAGTCACAGTTAGCAGTCACAGTTAGTAATCATAGTTAGCAGTCACAGTTAGCAGTCACAGTCAGGAGTCACAGTTAGCAGTCACAGTTAGCAGTCACAGTTAGCAGGTACAGTCAGCAGTTACAGTTAGAAGTCGCAGTCAGCAGTCACAGTCAGCAGTCACAGTCAGCAGTCACAGTTAGCAGTCACAGTTAGCAGTCACAGTTAGCAGTCATAGTTAGCAGTTACTGTTAGCAGTCACAGTCAGCAGTCACAGTTAGCAGTCACAGTTGTCAGTCACAGTTAGCAGTCACAGTTAGCAGTTACAGTTAGCAGTCACAGTTAGCAGGTACAGTCAGCCGTCACAGTCAACAGTTACAGTTAGAAGTCGCAGTCAGCAGTCACAGTCAGCAGTCACAGTCAGCAGTCACAGTTAGCAGTCACAGTTAGCAGTCACAGTTAGCAGTCATAGTTAGCAGTTACTGTTAGCAGTCACAGTCAGCAGTCACAGTTAGCAGTCACAGTTAGCAGTCACAGTTAGCAGTCACAGTTAGCAGTTACAGTTAGCAGTCACAGTTAGCAGTCACAGTTAGCAGTCACAGTCAGCAGTTACAGTTAGCAGTTATAGTCAGCAGTTATAGTCAGCAGTTACAGTTAGCAGTTAGTTAGCAGTCACAGTCAGGAGTCACAGTTAGCAGTCACAGTTAGCAGGTACAGTCAGCAGTCACAGTCAACAGTTACAGTTAGAAGTCACAGTCAGCAGTCACAGTCAGCAGTCACAGTCAGCAGTCACAGTTAGCATTCACAGTTAGCAGTCACAGTCAGCAGTCACAGTCAACAGTTACAGTTAGAAGTCACAGTCAGCAGTCACAGTCAGCAGTCACAGTCAGCAGTCACAGTCAGCAGTCACAGTTAGCAGTCACAGTTAGCAGTCACAGTCAGCAGTCACAGTTAGCAGTCACAGTTAGCAGTCACAGTTAGCAGTCACAGTTAGCAGTCACAGTTAGCAGTTACAGTTAGCAGTTATAGTCAGCAGTTATAGTCAGCAGTCACAGTTAGCAGTTAGTTAGCAGTCATTGTCAGGAGTCACAGTTAGCAGTCACAGTTAGCAGGTACAGTCAGCAGTCACAGTCAACAGTTACAGTTAGAAGTCACAGTCAGCAGTCACAGTCAGCAGTCACAGTCAGCAGTCACAGTTAGCAGTCACAGTTAGCAGTCACAGTCAGCAGTCACAGTCAACAGTTACAGTTAGAAGTCACAGTCAGCAGTCACAGTCAGCAGTCACAGTCAGCAGTCACAGTCAGCAGTCACAGTTAGCAGTCACAGTTAGCAGTCACAGTCAGCAGTCACAGTCAACGGTTACAGTTAGAAGTCACAGTCTACAGTCACAGTCACAGATAGCAGTCACAGTTAGCAGTCACAGTCAGCAGTCACAGTCAACAGTAACAGTTAGCAGTTAGTTAGCAGTCACAGTCAGGAGTCACAGTTTAGTAATCATAGTTAGCAGTCACAGTTAGCAGTCACAGTTAGCAGTCACAGTTAGCAGGTACAGTTAGCAGTCACAGTTAGCAGATACAGTTAGCAGTCACAGTTAGCAGTCACAGTTAGCAGTCACAGTCAGCAGTCACAGTTAGCAGTCACAGTTAGCAGTCACAGTCAGCAGTCACAGTCAACAGTTACAGTTAGCAGTTAGTTAGCAGTCACAGTCAGGAGTCACAGTTAGCAGTCACAGTTAGCAGGTACAGTCAGCAGTCACAGTCAACAGTTACAGTTAGCAGTCACAGTCAGCAGTTACAGTTAGCAGTTATAGTCAGCAGTTATAGTCAGCAGTCACAGTCAGCAGTCACAGTTAGCAGTCACAGTTAGCAGTCACAGTTAGCAGTCACAGTTTAGTAATCATAGTTAGCAGTCACAGTTAGCAGTCACAGTTAGCAGTCACAGTTAGCAGGTACAGTTAGCAGTCACAGTTAGCAGATACAGTTAGCAGTCACAGTTAGCAGTCACAGTTAGCAGTCACAGTTAGCAGTCACAGTCAGCATTCACAGTTAGCAGTCACAGTTAGCAGTCACAGTCAGCAGTCACAGTCAACAGTAACAGTTAGCAGTTAGTTAGCAGTCACAGTCAGGAGTCACAGTTAGCAGTCACAGTCAACAGTTACAGTTAGAAGTCACAGTCAGCAGTCACAGTCAGCAGTCACAGTCAGCAGTCACAGTTAGCAGTCACAGTTAGCAGTCACAGTCAGCAGTCACAGTCAACAGTTACAGTCAGAAGTCACAGTCAGCAGTCACAGTCAGCAGTCACAGTCAGCAATCACAGTCAGCAGTCACAGTCAGCAGTCACAGTTAGCAGTCACAGTTAGTAATCATAGTTAGCAGTCACAGTTAGCAGTCACAGTCAGGAGTCACAGTTACCAGTCACAGTTAGCAGTCACAGTTAGCAGGTACAGTCAGCAGTTACAGTTAGAAGTCGCAGTCAGCAGTCACAGTCAGCAGTCACAGTCAGCAGTCACAGTTAGCAGTCACAGTTAGCAGTCACAGTTAGCAGGTACAGTCAGCAGTTACAGTTAGAAGTCGCAGTCAGCAGTCACAGTCAGCAGTCACAGTCAGCAGTCACAGTTAGCAGTCACAGTTAGCAGTCACAGTTAGCAGTCATAGTTAGCAGTTACTGTTAGCAGTCACAGTCAGCAGTCACAGTTAGCATGTACAGTCAGCAGTCACAGTCAGCAGTCACAGTCAGCAGTGACAGTTAGCAGTCACAGTTAGCAGTCACAGTTAGCAGTCATAGTTAGCAGTTACTGTTAGCAGTCACAGTCAGCAGTCACAGTTAGCAGTCACAGTTAGCAGTCACAGTTAGCAGTCACAGTTAGCAGTTACAGTTAGCAGTCACAGTTAGCAGTCACAGTTAGCAGTCACAGTCAGCAGTTACAGTTAGCAGTTATAGTCAGCAGTTATAGTCAGCAGTCACAGTTAGCAGTTAGTTAGCAGTCACAGTCAGGAGTCACAGTTAGCAGTCACAGTTAGCAGGTACAGTCAGCAGTCACAGTCAACAGTTACAGTTAGAAGTCACAGTCAGCAGTCACAGTCAGCAGTCACAGTCAGCAGTCACAGTTAGCAGTCACAGTTAGCAGTCACAGTCAGCAGTCACAGTCAACAGTTACAGTTAGAAGTCACAGTCAGCAGTCACAGTCAGCAGTCACAGTCAGCAATCACAGTCAGCAGTCACAGTTAGCAGTCACAGTTAGCAGTCACAGTCAGCAGTCACAGTCAACGGTTACAGTTAGAAGTCACAGTCAGCAGTCACAGTCAGCAGTCACAGTCAGCAGTCACAGTTAGCAGTCACAGTTAGCAGTCACAGTTAGCAGTCACAGTTTAGTAATCATAGTTAGCAGTCACAGTTAGCAGTCACAGTTAGCAGTCACAGTTAGCAGGTACAGTTAGCAGTCACAGTTAGCAGATACAGTTAGCAGTCACAGTTAGCAGTCACAGTTAGCAGTCACAGTCAGCATTCACAGATAGCAGGTACAGTCAGCAGTCACAGTCAACAGTTACAGTTAGAAGTCACAGTCAGCAGTCACAGTCAGCAGTCACAGTCAGCAGTCACAGTTAGCAGTCACAGTTAGCAGTCACAGTCAGCAGTCACAGTCAACAGTTACAGTTAGAAGTCACAGTCAGCAGTCACAGTCAGCAGTCACAGTCAGCAATCACAGTCAGCAGTCACAGTTAGCAGTCACAGTTAGCAGTCACAGTCAGCAGTCACAGTCAACGGTTACAGTTAGAAGTCACAGTCAGCAGTCACAGTCAGCAGTCACAGTCAGCAGTCACAGTTAGCAGTCACAGTTAGCAGTCACAGTTAGCAGTCACAGTTTAGTAATCATAGTTAGCAGTCACAGTTAGCAGTCACAGTTAGCAGTCACAGTTAGCAGGTACAGTTAGCAGTCACAGTTAGCAGATACAGTTAGCAGTCACAGTTAGCAGTCACAGTTAGCAGTCACAGTCAGCATTCACAGATAGCAGTCACAGTTAGCAGTCACAGTCAGCAGTCACAGTCAACAGTAACAGTTAGCAGTTAGTTAGCAGTCACAGTCAGGAGTCACAGTTAGCAGTCACAGTTAGCAGGTACAGTCAGCAGTCACAGTCAACAGTTACAGTTAGAAGTCACAGTCAGCAGTCACAGTCAGCAGTCACAGTCAGCAGTCACAGTTAGCAGTCACAGTTAGCAGTCACAGTCAGCAGTCACAGTCAACAATTACAGTCAGAAGTCACAGTCAGCAGTCACAGTCAGCAGTCACAGTCAGCAATCACAGTCAGCAGTCACAGTCAGCAGTCACAGTTAGCAGTTACAGTTAGAAGTCACAGTCAGCAGTCACAGTCAGCAGTCAAAGTCAGCAGTCACAGTTAGCAGTCACAGTTAGCAGTCACAGTCAGCAGTCACAGTCAACAGTTACAGTTAGAAGTCACAGTCAGCAGTCACAGTCAGCAGTCACAGTCAGCAGTCACAGTCAGCAGTCACAGTTAGCAGTCACAGTTAGCAGTCACAGTCAGCAGTCACAGTCAACAGTTACAGTTAGAAGTCACAGTCAGCAGTCACAGTCAGCAGTCACAGTTGCAGTCACAGTTAGCAGTCACAGTTTAGTAATCATAGTTAGCAGTCACAGTTAGCAGTCACAGTTAGCAGTCACAGTTAGCAGGTACAGTTAGCAGTCACAGTTAGCAGATACAGTTAGCAGTCACAGTTAGCAGTCACAGTTAGCAGTCACAGTTAGCAGTCACAGTCAGCAGTCACAGTTAGCAGTCACAGTTAGCAGTCACAGTCAGCAGTCACAGTCAACAGTTACAGTTAGAAGTCACTGTCAGCAGTCACAGTTAGCAGTCACAGTTAGCAGTCACAGTCAGCAGTCACAGTCAACAGTTACAGTTAGAAGTCACTGTCAGCAGTCAGAGTCAGCAGTCACAGTCAACAGTTACAGTTAGAAGTCACAGTCAGCAGTCACAGTTAGCAGTCACAGTTTAGTAGTCACAGTTAGCAGTCACAGTTAGCAGTCACAGTCAGCAGTCACAGTCAACAGTTACAGTTAGAAGTCACTGTCAGCAGTCAGAGTCAGCAGTCACAGTCAACAGTTACAGTTAGAAGTCACAGTCAGCAGTCACAGTCAGCAGTCACAGTTTAGTAATCATAGTTAGCAGTCACAGTTAGCAGTCACAGTTAGCAGTCACAGTTAGCAGTCACAGTCAGCAGTCACAGTCAGCAGTCACAGTTAGCAGTCACAGTTAGCAGTCACAGTCAGCAGTCACAGTCAACAGTTACAGTAGAAGTCACAGTCAGCAGTCACAGTCAGCAGTCACAGTCAGCAGTCACAGTTAGCAGTCACAGTTAGCAGTCACAGTCAGCAGTCACAGTCAACAGTTACAGTCAGAAGTCACAGTCAGCAGTCACAGTCAGCAGTCACAGTCAGCAATCACAGTCAGCAGTCACAGTCAGCAGTCACAGTTAGCAGTCACAGTTAGTAATCATAGTTAGCAGTCACAGTTAGCAGTCACAGTCAGGAGTCACAGTTAGCAGTCACAGTTAGCAGTCACAGGTAGCAGGTACAGTCAGCAATTAAAGTTAAAAGTCGCAGTCAGCAGTCACAGTCAGCAGTCACAGTCAGCAGTCACAGTTAGCAGTCACAGTTAGCAGTCACAGTTAGCAGGTACAGTCAGCAGTTACAGTTAGAAGTCGCAGTCAGCAGTCACAGTCAGCAGTCACAGTCAGCAGTCACAGTTAGCAGTCACAGTTAGCAGTCACAGTTAGCAGTCATAGTTAGCAGTTACTGTTAGCAGTCACAGTCAGCAGTCACAGTTAGCAGGTACAGTCAGCAGTCACAGTCAGCAGTCACAGTCAGCAGTGACAGTTAGCAGTCACAGTTAGCAGTCACAGTTAGCAGTCATAGTTAGCAGTTACTGTTAGCAGTCACAGTCAGCAGTCACAGTTAGCAGTCACAGTTAGCAGTCACAGTTAGCAGTCACAGTTAGCAGTTACAGTTAGCAGTCACAGTTAGCAGTCACAGTTAGCAGTCACAGTCAGCAGTTACAGTTAGCAGTTATAGTCAGCAGTTATAGTCAGCAGTCACAGTTAGCAGTTAGTTAGCAGTCACAGTCAGGAGTCACAGTTAGCAGTCACAGTTAGCAGGTACAGTCAGCAGTCACAGTCAACAGTTACAGTTAGAAGTCACAGTCAGCAGTCACAGTCAGCAGTCACAGTCAGCAGTCACAGTTAGCAGTCACAGTTAGCAGTCACAGTCAGCAGTCACAGTCAACAGTTACAGTTAGAAGTCACAGTCAGCAGTCACAGTCAGCAGTCACAGTCAGCAGTCACAGTCAGCAGTCACAGTTAGCAGTCACAGTTAGCAGTCACAGTCAGCAGTCACAGTCAACGGTTACAGTTAGAAGTCACAGTCAGCAGTCACAGTCAGCAGTCACAGTCAGCAGTCACAGTTAGCAGTCACAGTTAGCAGTCACAGTTAGCAGTCACAGTTTAGTAATCATAGTTAGCAGTCACAGTTAGCAGTCACAGTTAGCAGTCACAGTTAGCAGGTACAGTTAGCAGTCACAGTTAGCAGATACAGTTAGCAGTCACAGTTAGCAGTCACAGTTAGCAGTCACAGTCAGCATTCACAGATAGCAGTCACAGTTAGCAGTCACAGTCAGCAGTCACAGTCAACAGTAACAGTTAGCAGTTAGTTAGCAGTCACAGTCAGGAGTCACAGTTAGCAGTCACAGTTAGCAGGTACAGTCAGCAGTCACAGTCAACAGTTACAGTTAGAAGTCACAGTCAGCAGTCACAGTCAGCAGTCACAGTCAGCAGTCACAGTTAGCAGTCACAGTTAGCAGTCACAGTCAGCAGTCACAGTCAACAGTTACAGTCAGAAGTCACAGTCAGCAGTCACAGTCAGCAGTCACAGTCAGCAATCACAGTCAGCAGTCACAGTCAGTAGTCACAGTTAGCAGTTACAGTTAGAAGTCACAGTCAGCAGTCACAGTCAGCAGTCACAGTCAGCAGTCACAGTTAGCAGTCACAGTTAGCAGTCACAGTCAGCAGTCACAGTCAACAGTTACAGTTAGAAGTCACAGTCAGCAGTCACAGTCAGCAGTCACAGTCAGCAGTCACAGTCAGCAGTCACAGTTAGCAGTCACAGTCAGCAGTCACAGTCAGCAGTCACAGTCAACAGTTACAGTTAGAAGTCACAGTCAGCAGTCACAGTCAGCAGTCACAGTTGCAGTCACAGTTAGCAGTCACAGTTTAGTAATCATAGTTAGCAGTCACAGTTAGCAGTCACAGTTAGCAGTCACAGTTAGCAGGTACAGTTAGCAGTCACAGTTAGCAGATACAGTTAGCAGTCACAGTTAGCAGTCACAGTTAGCAGTCACAGTTAGCAGTCACAGTCAGCTGTCACAGTTAGCAGTCACAGTTAGCAGTCACAGTCAGCAGTCACAGTCAACAGTTACAGTTAGAAGTCACTGTCAGCAGTCACAGTTAGCAGTCACAGTTAGCAGTCACAGTCAGCAGTCACAGTCAACAGTTACAGTTAGAAGTCACTGTCAGCAGTCAGAGTCAGCAGTCACAGTCAACAGTTACAGTTAGAAGTCACAGTCAGCAGTCACAGTTAGCAGTCACAGTTTAGTAGTCACAGTTAGCAGTCACAGTTAGCAGTCACAGTCAGCAGTCACAGTCAACAGTTACAGTTAGAAGTCACTGTCAGCAGTCAGAGTCAGCAGTCACAGTCAACAGTTACAGTTAGAAGTCACAGTCAGCAGTCACAGTCAGCAGTCACAGTTTAGTAATCATAGTTAGCAGTCACAGTTAGCAGTCACAGTTAGCAGTCACAGTTAGCAGGTACAGTTAGCAGTCACAGTTAGCAGATACAGTTAGCAGTCACAGTTAGCAGTCACAGTTAGCAGTCACAGTTAGCAGTCACAGTCAGCAGTCACAGTCAACAGTTACAGTTAGCAGTTAGTTAGCAGTCACAGTCAGGAGTCACAGTTAGCAGTCACAGTTAGCAGGTACAGTCAGCAGTCACAGTCAACAGTTACAGTTAGCAGTCACAGTCAGCAGTTACAGTTAGCAGTTATAGTCAGCAGTTATAGTCAGCAGTCACAGTCAGCAGTCACAGTTAGCAGTCACAGTTAGCAGTTACAGTCAGCAGTCACAGTCAGCAGTTATAGTCAGCAGTTACAGTTAGCAGTCACAGTTAGCAGTTATAGTCAGCAGTTACAGTTAGCAGTTACAGTTAGCAGTCACAGTTAGCAGTTACAGTTAGCAGTCACAGTTAGCAGTTACAGTCAGCAGTCACAGTCAGCAGCCACAGTCAGCAGTTACAGTTAGCAGTCACAGTTAGCAGTTACAGTTAGCAGTCACAGTCAGCAGTCACAGTTAGCAGTCACAGGCAGCAGTCAGCAGTCAGCAGTCAGCAGTCACAGTTAGCAGTCACAGTCAGCAGTCACAGTCAGCAGTTACAGTTAGCAGTCACAGTTAGCAGTTACAGTCAGCAGTCACAGTTAGCAGTTACAGTTAGCAGTCACAGTCAGCAGCAGTTAGCAGCAGTTACAGTTAGCAGTCACAGTCAGCAGTCACAGTCAGCAGTCACAGGCAGCAGTCAGCAGCAGTCAGATGAAACTGACCAGAAGTCCCCACAAGAATAGTAAACAAACCAAAACTTGAACTGGGAACATGTTGTTGGTCCCCACAAGGTCAAAGGCTATTTCTAGGGGATCAAAAAGAAACGAGGACCAAGGCACTCTTCATATAATAGATTAAAATGCCTTTATTAGTATGGCATGTTCAATAGAAACAATGTTTTAAAAAATCCGACGCGTTTTGGCTACATGGCCTTCATCAGGGAGTACAAAGAAATAATACAATGTTCTCTTTTTAACAGCTTTTCCAATTAGCCCTAATTTGAAGAGGGAGTGGTTACAAGATTGATTGAACACACCTAGTAAGCAATACTATACACACTTTAAAGTGAAATGCTATGTTATCATAAAAATACAACTCCAAGCTCAAAGTATCAGATCACTTCGAAAGGTAGTTCTAACCTTAAATATGTCTGGGAGAAGTGTCAAGAATAAGAAAGCAATATATTCCATAGTACACTAGAACACAGCAAAACATGAACAACAAGAGTCTAAACATAGCTGAGGGCAATTGAGGAAAAAGTCCACTAGATGACAGCAAATGGACCCATCGCAACCCTACAGGAAGGGTGAGAAATCCATATCTTCATTTAAACCTGGGTATTTAGTGGCCTGTAGTTTGTAAATCCCAAAATTTATTTCTAGGGGGTTTAGGGTTAAGGTTAGAATTAGTGTTGGAATGATGTTAAGGGTTAGGGTTAGTTCTACGGTTACGAGCTAGGGTTAGGAACTAGGGTTAGGAGCTAGGAGCTAGGGTTAGGAGCTAGGGTTAGAAGCTAGGGTTAGGAGCTAGGGTTAGGAACTAGGGTTAGGAACTAGGGTTAGGAGCTAGGAGCTAGGGTTAGGAGCTAGGGTTAGGAGCTAGGAGCTAGGGTTAGGAGCTAGGTTAAAAGCTAGGGTTAGGAACTAGGATTAGGAGCTAGGGTTAGGAGCTAGGTTAAAAGCTAGGGTTAGGAGCTAGGGTTAGGAGCAAGGTTAAAAGCTAGGGTTAGGAACTAGGGTAAGGAGCTAGAGTTAGGAGCTAGGTTTAAAAGCTAGGGTTAGGAACTAGGCTTAGGAGCTAGGGTTAGGAGCTAGGTTTAGGAGCTAGGATTAGGAGCTAGGGTTAGGAGCTAGGGTTAGTTTTGGGGTTAGGAGCTAGGGTTAGTTTTGGGGTTAGGAGCTAGGGTTAGGGTTAAGGTTAGGTTTTTGGGTTAAGGTTAGGGTTAAGGTTAGGGTAAGGGTCAGAGTACAGGTTAGGGTTAGGATTAGGGGTTAGGGAAAATGGGATTTTGAATGGGACTGAATTGTGTGTCCCCACAATGTTAGCTGTACAATACTGTGTGTGTGTGTGTGTGTGTGTGTGTGTGTGTGTGTGTGTGTGTGTGTGTGTGTGTGTGTGTGTGTGTGTGTGTGTGTGTGTGTGTGTGTGTGTGTGTGTGTGTGTGTGTGTGTGTGTGTGTATGTGTGTGTGTGTGTGTGTGTGTGTGTTTAAGATGCTGTATTGATGTGTGTGTGTGTGTTTGGTCAAGAGTCAAACAAACTCATTTTTCACTGACCGTGGTATGTACATGGACCCTGCCTTGGGCTGTGTGTGTTATGACTTCAAGATTGTTTGTGTGTGTGTGTGTTTATGATGCTGTATTGACGTGTGCGTTTGAAGGAAGTGGGAAAGCGGGTCAAGAGTCAAACAAACTCATATTTCACTGATCATTGTATATTTACAGTGCATTTCGAAAGTATTCAGACCCCTTGACTTTTTCCACATTTTGTTACATTACAGCCTTATTCTAAAATGGATTAAATAAAAAAAAAGTCCATCAATCTACACACAATTCCCCATAATGACAAAGCAAAAACAAGGTTTTTAGAAATGTTTGAAAATGTATTAAAAATATAAACCGAAATATCACATATGTGACCCGTTTCAGGAAACTAGGAGTATGTTGCGGGTCACTACTTCACAGGGGAGTCGCTCGAACATAAACTTGACATTTTTTTTTATCAAAATGCGTTTTTTGGGGGGGCAGAAATGCCTTCTCGACCATGTAAACTTTCACGTGCCATAAAAACATATTTGTATGCCATCTGTAAATACCAATAAAATTGTTAAATTACGAGCCTAGTTGGTTTAGGCACAGAAAAAGCAAGCAACCTTCCCGCTAGCCATGATTGGCTGAGATAATGAGTGGGCTGGACATGCCAAGTGATGAGTTTGGATTGGTCTGCAATATAGCACGCTTCTGTCTATTTGAGCTGGTCAGTATGTGTAGGTAATCCTAGCTAGCTAACTAGCTAACATAGAAAATATTTGGTTAACTGTATCTAGCTATGCCAATCGGTTTGTATTGCTAGTACTCTATGGATTGTGATGATGTTTTATTGTTAACAGCTTCTGGCAGATTGGCAGATCTGAAGACCTGTTAGTTGTTCCTCTGGCACTGCCAGCACAGGTCTGTCCTGGGCTTAGTGCTTGAGATGTGGGGCAGCAATTTTCTCCACAGATTCCTGAAGGAAGTAAGCCTGACTACACATACCTCTAGAAAAATACAGAAATAATGCAAAATCAATAAAAGTAGTGCCAATCATGTTGGAGGTCAATTAAATAATGAAAATGTGGTTATGCTTTACATTCCAAGTGTTGTTATCGATTCCTTGTAGATACGCCACACTGCTGCTTTTGTCACATGGGATGGCAGCAGCTTTCCACCAAAGTGTTTGTGTCCTGGCTGGCGTCCTGGTAATACTATTGCATTATCCTCTGCATAGTTGTTGATGAAGTTCACCACTCGCTGCAAGACCTCATGCTTCAGGTGTTACCTGTTCTTGCTTCGGCCAGCTCTCTTTTTGATGGGAGGTATCAGACCATTCTCCTTGAATGACTGGTGGAGGAGAGTCAGGCGTGTTCTACTGATGTTAAAAGACAAATTCCAGATACAAATATATTAGCATTATTATACAATAGATAGCCGCAATCACCGTCAGACACACCTGGCTAACTGGATGGGTTGTCAGCTAGCTAGCTAACAGTAAGCTTTAACTTGGGGTCTATTGTTTAGACATGTAGCTAGCTAGCTAACAGTAAGCTTTAACTTAGGGTCTATTGTTTAGGCATGTAGCTAGCTAGCTAACAGTAAGCTTTAACTTGGGGTCTATTGTTTAGACATGTAGCTAGCTAACAGTAAGATTTAACTTGGGGTCTATTGTTTAGACATGTAGCTAGCTAGCTAACAGTAAGCTTTAACTTGGGGTCTATTGTTTAGACTTGTAGCTAGCTAGCTAACAGTAAGCTTTAACTTGGGGTCTATTGTTTAGACATGTAGCTAGCGAGCTAACAGTAAGCTTTAACTTGGGGTCTATTGTTTAGACATGTAGCTAGCTAGCTAACAGTAAGCTTTAACCTCTTAGGGATACTTCTCTTAATTTCCGCCTGAAGACATACCCAAATCTAACTGTCTGTAGCTCAGGCCCAGTAGCAAGGATATGCATTTTCTTGGTTTCATTTGAAAGGAAACACTCTGAAGTTTGTGGAAATGTGAATTGAATGTAGGAGAATATAACACAATAGATCTGGTAGAACAAAATACTAAGAAAAAACCATCCGTTTTTTCATTTTATTGTGATTGCATCATCATTAAAATGAACAAGAAAAAAAAAACATTCAGATAAGATGATGGGAACAATTTCAGTGAAAAACAGAAGAGGGCAACAGAACTTGTGCAAAGTTTCAGAATGATAACTTCTGGAATGAGTGTGCTACATCAAATTTAGCATGAGGTCACCCAGGTGTCCCACACAAGTTACCAAAATGTACCCAAGTGGCCAAATTGGTGAAGTTACATTTTGAAGCAAATAACTATATACAAAATACCTAAATGGTATTGTAACACACCCCCAAGAACCCCCACTGGGTCCATGTTGGATATATTACTGTCTATTTTTTTTTTCATTTAAAAAAATTATTATATAAATGTACAAAAAACACGGGTAACTATTTACAAATCAAATCAAATGTATTCACATATCCCTTGTTATATCAGTTTATGTGATATACAGAAACCCAGCCTAAAACCCCAAACAGCAAGCAATGCAGATGTAGAAGCACGGTGGCTAGGAAAAACTCCCTAGAAGGCAGGAACCTAGGGAGAAACCTAGAGAGGAACCAGGCTATGAGGGGTGGCCAGTCCTCTTCTGGCTGTGCCGGGTGGAGGTGGGACAGGTAGCACGTCCGGTGAACAGATCAGGGTTCCATAGCCGCAGGCTGAACAGTTGAAACTTGAGCAGCAGCACGGCCAGGTAAACTGGGGACAGCAAGGAGTCATCATGCCAGGTAGTCCTGAGGCATGGTCCTAGGGCTCAGGTTCTCAGAGAGATAAAGAAAGAGAGAATTAGAGAGAGCATATTTCAATTCACACAGGACACCAGATAAGACAGGGATAATACTCAAGATGTAACAGACTGACCCTAGCCCCCCGACACATAAACTACTGCAGCATAAATACTGGAGGCTGAGACAGGAGGGATCAGAAGACACACTTTCAATATTTGGAAGACCCTACGTCCTCTACACAATATTGTGCTGCTTATGCCATGTGCCATAGCAGTCTCTTTCTGCTGTAAAGCAAAGGGTCACCAAGCATGTGGTGCAGGTGATGGGGGACTTCATTTTGCAGAGAACACAACGACGCCTCCATGCTGTGCCCTTTTGGCCCTGAGGCACATCCATGCCTGCAGAAATAAATTTGGGCAGATGAACACTTGTTGCAGCAGCAGAAGGGACAGGTGCAACAGGTGCAACAGGTGCAGTGGTGCTGTAGTCAGCAAGCTCCCTGATGAGCTGCTCTCTGAAAGCTAGCTGTGACATGGGGGGCTTTCCACAGCTCTTAGCAATTTCCTTGTGTAGGATGAACGCATTCACTACAGCGATGTCGATGAAATGGTAGAAGAACGTCTTGTACCATTTTGTCGTCTTGTGCAGAACGTTGTAATAGCCTATCAGCGCATCTGACAGGTCCACACCGCCCATGCTCTTGTTGTAGTCCTTCACAGCAGCTAGAATGGGGACATTCTTTGTGGTCCATGCCCCATTAGCGCTCTTCACCCGCCTTACTACGTTATCGCCACTGTAGGATTTGTGGATTGTTGAGCACATCACCACCTCTCTGGTATCCATCCACTTTACAAAGAGAAGGCCATCTTCACGGATCCATCGCATGGTACCCCGCTCAGCGCGCTTAGGCATGTCATTCACCTTTGTCTTCGGAAAGCCCACCCTGTTGGTGCGAATGGTGCCACAAGCCCATACATGCCGCTTCCTCAGGTCTGTGAACAGGGAAGGGCTTGTGTAGAAGTTGTCTACAAACAGTTTGTAGCCCTTCCCCAGCAGTTGAAAATCCAATAACTCCATTACAGAGTCATAGCTAAGTCCCTTACCGGTAGCACAAGTGTTCTTCCCCTCATAAACGAAGAAATTGCAAGTGTAGGCACACACAGAATCAGCCAAAACAAACAGCTTGTAACCCCACTTGGTCGGTTTGTTTCTCATATATTGTTTGAGGCTGATTCTGGCCTTTGAGGCTACCATCCTCTCATCTATGGACAGGTTCTGTGCAGGCTGAACGTAGGTCTTGCAGGCATCAACAATGCTGAGGTAGAGAGGCTTGATTTTGCATAGTCTATCAAATGTTGCTGTGCCTTTCTTCTTGTCATTCTCTTCATCATCTTTTGGGTCGCTGATATGAAGTGCCTGTGAGAGAAGCAGAAACCTTTTGCATGACATGACAGACATGGGGAAAGGTAGTTGGTAGAGAGGTGATGTTCTCCAGTAGTCCCATCTACTATCCTTCTGACACACAGACAAACAACATTTGTGAAAATGTATATTTGTGCCATTCTCAAAACTTTTGGCCACGACTGTACAGTATATACATATATATTATTTTTTTGGGGGGTTGCTTCTCTGTAATACTACTAGCCACCTAGCAATATTATGATGCTTACATAGGCTAACACCGGGTAGATAGTTATGAGGCTGGGAGGTTGGGAACCTATCAATCACCCCCCACGCTGCAGCTGTCTTCAAGCTATCAATCAACCTGCAGCTGTCTTCAGGCTATCAATCACCCCCCACCCCGCAGCTGTCTTCAGGCTATCAATCACCCCACAGCTGTCTTCAGGCTATCATTCATCCCCCCACCCTGCAGCTGTCTTCAGGCTGTCAATCACCCCGCAGCTGTCTTCAGGCTGTCAATCACCCCGCAGCTGTCTTCAGGCTATCAATCACCCCGCACCCCCCAGCTGTCGTCAGGCTATCAATCACCCCGCAGCTGTCTTCAGGCTATCAATCACCCCACAGCTGTCTTCAGGCTATCATTCATCCCCCCACCCCGCAGCTGTCTTCAGGCTATCAATCACCCCCCACCCCGCAGCTGTCTTCAGACTATCAATCACCCCCCCCACCCCGCAGCTGTCATCCGGCTATCAATCACCCCGCAGCTGTCTTCAGGCTATCAATCACCCCACAGCTGTCTTCAGGCTATCATTCATCCCCCCACCCCCCAGCTGTCTTCAGGCTGTCAATCAGCCCGCAGCTGTCTTCAGGCTGTCAATCACCCCGCAGCTGTCTTCAGGCTGTCAATCACCCCGCAGCTGTCTTCAGGCTATCAATCACCCCGCACCCCCCAGCTGTCGTCAGGCTATCAATCACCCCGCAGCTGTCTTCAGGCTATCAATCACCCCCCCACCCCGCAGCTGTCTTCAGGCTATCAATCACCCCCCCACCCCGCAGCTGTCATCCGGCTATCAATCACCCCGCAGCTGTCTTCAGGCTATCAATCACCCCACAGCTGTCTTCAGGCTATCATTCATCCCCCCACCCCCCAGCTGTCTTCAGGCTGTCAATCAGCCCGCAGCTGTCTTCAGGCTGTCAATCACAGCGCAGCTGTCTTCAGGCTGTCAATCACCCCGCAGCTGTCTTCAGGCTATCAATCACCCCGCACCCCCCAGCTGTCTTCAGGCTGTCAATCACCCCGCAGCTGTCTTCAGGCTGTCAATCAGCCCGCAGCTGTCTTCAGGCTGTCAATCACCCCGCAGCTGTCTTCAGGCTGTCAATCACCCCGCAGCTGTCTTCAGGCTATCAATCACCCCGCACCCCCCAGCTGTCGTCAGGCTATCAATCACCCCGCAGCTGTCATCCGGCTATCAATCACCCCGCAGCTGTCTTCAGGCTATCAATCACCCCACAGCTGTCTTCAGGCTATCATTCATCCCCCCACCCCCCAGCTGTCTTCAGGCTGTCAATCAGCCCGCAGCTGTCTTCAGGCTGTCAATCACCCCGCAGCTGTCTTCAGGCTGTCAATCACCCCGCAGCTGTCTTCAGGCTATCAATCACCCCACAGCTGTCTTCAGGCTATCAATCACCCCACAGCTGTCTTCAGGCTATCAATCACCCCGCAGCTGTCTTCAGGCTATAAATCACCCCCCCCCACCCCGCAGCTGTCTTCCAGCTATCAATCACCCCCTCCCCCCAGCTGTCTTCAGGCTATCAATCGCCCCCCCCCCCCCCCCCCCCCGCCCCGCAGCTGTCTTCAAGCTATCAATCACCCCGCAGCTGTCTTCTGGCTATCAATCACCCCACAGCTGTCTTCAGGCTATCAATCACCCCACAGCTGTCTTCAGGCTATCATTCATCCCCCCACCCCCCAGCTGTCTTCAGGCTGTCAATCACCCCACAGCTGTCTTCAGGCTATCAAACACCCCGCAGCTGTCTTCAGGCTATCAATCACCCCCCCCCACCCCGCAGCTGTCTTCAGGCTATCAATCACCCCCCACCCCGCAGCTGTCTTCAGGCTGTCAATCACCCCGCAGCTGTCTTCAGGCTGTCAATCACACCCCACCCCACAGCTGTCTTCAGGCTGTCAATCACCCCCCACCCCGCAGCTGTCTTCAGGCTGTCAATCACCCCGCAGCTGTCTTCAGGCTGTCAATCACCCCGCAGCTGTCTTCAGGCAATCAATCACCCCGCAGCTGTCTTCAAGCTATCAATCACCCCGCAGCTGTCTTCAGGCTATCAATCACCCCACAGCTGTCTTCAGGCTATCAATCACCCCACAGCTGTCTTCAGGCTATCAATCACCCCGCAGCTGTCTTCAGGCTATCAATCACCCCCATCCCCCCAGCTGTCTTCAGGCTATCAATCACCCCCCCACCGCAGCTGTCTTCAGGCTATCAATCACCCCCCACCCCGCAGCTGTCTTCAGGCTGTCAATCACCCCGCAGCTGTCTTCAGGCTGTCAATCACACCCCACCCCACAGCTGTCTTCAGGCTGTCAATCACCCCCCACCCCGCAGCTGTCTTCAGGCTGTCAATCATCCCGCAGCTGTCTTCAGGCTGTCAATCACCCCACAGCTGTCTTCAGGCTATCAATCACCCCACAGCTGTCTTCAGGCTATCAATCACCCCGCAGCTGTCTTCAGGCTATCAATCACTCCGCAGCTGTCTTCAGGCTATCAATCACCCTCCCCACCCCGCAGCTGTCTTCAGGCTATCAATCACCCCCCTCCCCCCAGCTGTCTTCAGGCTATCAATCACCCCCCCCCCACCCCGCAGCTGTCTTCAAGCTATCAATCACCCCGCAGCTGTCTTCAGCCAACATGTCTCCCCCCAACCTCCCATCCCCCCACCCAGCCAACATGTCTCCCCCCAACCTCCCATCCCCCACCCAGCCAACATGTCTCCCCCCAACCTCCCATCCCATCCCCCCACCCAGCCAACATGTCTCCCCCCAACCTCCCATCCCATCCCCCCACCCAGCCAACATGTCTCCCCCCAACCTCCCATCCCCCCACCCAGCCAACATGTCTCCCCCCAACCTCCCATCCCCCACCCAGCCAACATGTCTCCCCCCCAACCTCCCATTCCCCCACCCAGCCAACATGTCTCCCCCCAACCTCCCATCCCCCCACCCAGCCAACATGTCTCCCCCCAACCTCCCATCCCATCCCCCACCCAGCCAACATGTCTCCCCCCAACCTCCCATCCCATCCCCCACCCAGCCAACATGTCTCCCCCCAACCTCCCATCCCCCCACCCAGCCAACATGTCTCCCCCCAACCTCCCATCCCCCCCACCCAGCCAACATGTCTCCCCCCAACCTCCCATCCCCCCACCCAGCCAACATGTCTCCCCCCAACCTCCCATCCCCCACCCAGCCAACATGTCTCCCCCCCAACCTCCCATCCCATCCCCCCACCCAGCCAACATGTCTCCCCCCAACCTCCCATCCCATCCCCCCACCCAGCCAACATGTCTCCCCCCAACCTCCCATCCCCCACCCAGCCAACATGTCTCCCCCCCAACCTCCCATCCCATCCCCCACCCAGCCAACATGTCTCCCCCCAACCTTCCTTCCCATCCCCCACCCAGTCAACATGTCTCCCCCCAACCTCCCATCCCCTCCCACCCAGCCAACATGTCTCCCCCCAACCTCCCATCCCCCCACCCAGCCAACATGTCTCCCCCCAACCTCCCATCCCCCCACCCAGCCAACATGTCTTCCCCCAACCTCCCATCCCCCCACCCAGCCAACATGTCTCCCCCCAACCTCCCATCCCCCCACCCAGCCAACATGTCTCCCCCCAACCTCCCATCCCCCCAACCAGCCAACATGTCTCCCCCAACCTCCCATCCCCCCACCCAGCCAACATGTCTCCCCCCAACCTCCCATCCCCCACCCAGCCAACATGTCTCCCCCCAACCCTCCAACCTCCCATCCCCCACCCAGCCAACACGTCTCCCCCCAACCTCCCATCCCCCACCCAGCCAACACGTCTCCCCCCCAACCTCCCATTCCCCACCCAGCCAACATGTCTCCCCCCCAACCTCCCATTCCCCACCCAGCCAACATGTCAAATCAAAGTAACATAATAAAAACATCCCCTGTCAGAATCTGTCATTTTAAGCTTGATATCAGGTGGCAGAGCTAGAGTGGTGTTTGTCAGACCATGAGACAATCAGACAGTCGGTCTTCTCACGAAACATCTGTAGCGTCTGCGTAGTTTTGGCCCACAAAATATTCAGAAAAAGGGGAGACTCACACACGTGGTATTCTCTGTTTTGTGTCACGGGACTCGTCTGTGCAGCATATACGCTAGGACTTGGGAAGCAAGTACAGAGACTGAATTTAATAATAACTGAAAACAAGAAATACGTAGCGTACCGCCATAAAACACAGGAACAGAATCAGAGTCAACAACGCCTGGGGAATGAACCAAAGGGGGTGACAGATATAGGGGAGGTCAACGGGAAGGTGATGGAGTACAGGTGAGTCTCATGAAGAGCAGGTGTCACGAATTATGTCGTGGTGTTGCAGGGAAGACCAAAATGCAGCGGGTATATGGATACTCATTCTTTTAATGAAAAAATGTAAAGCATCCACAGAACAAAAAAAACAAAACAATAAACAGTACTCACGACTCACAATAGTGTAGCAGGCTCAATAACGCAGTGCTCACAAACAATTCCCCACAAACACACAGACAAACACACCCAACTAATATAGGACTTCCAATCATCCTCTTCTGGCTGTGCCGGGTGGATATTTTAACAGAACATGGTCAAGATGTTAAAATGTTCATAAATGACCAGC
This sequence comes from Salmo salar, assembly GCF_965601325.2. Taxonomy (NCBI): domain Eukaryota; kingdom Metazoa; phylum Chordata; class Actinopteri; order Salmoniformes; family Salmonidae; genus Salmo; species Salmo salar. The sequence continues at coordinate 3,850,141 of NC_138303.1, forward strand.
AGGGTCAAATAATAATAATCATAGTAGTTGTCGAGGGTGCAACAAGCACGTCCGGTGAACAGGTCAGGGTTCCATAGCCGCAGGCAGAACAGTTGAAACTGGAGCAGCAGCACGGCCAGGTGGACTGGGAACATCAAGGAGTCATCATGCCAGGTAGTCTTGAGGCATGGTCCTAGGGCTCAGGTCCCATGAGAGAAAGAAAGAAAGAAAGAGAGAAAGAGAGAATAAGAGAGAGCATATTTAAACAACCCCCTGGTCTACACAGAAAACACACAACAACCCCCCTGGTCTACACAGAAAACACACAACAACCCCCCTGGTCTACACAGAAAACACACAACAACCCCCCTGGTCTACACAAAAAACACACAACAACCCCCTGGTCTAAACAGAAAACACAGAAAACACACAACAACCCCCCTGGTCTACACAGAAAACACACAACAACCCCCTGGTCTACACAGAAAACACAGAAAACACACAAAAAAACCCTGGTCTACACAGAAAACACACAACAACCCCTTGGTCTACACAGAAAACACACAACAACCCCCCTGGTCTACACAGAAAACACACAACAACCCCCCTGGGTCTACACAGAAAACACACAACAACCCCCTGGTCAACAAAGAAAACACACAACAACCCCCTGGTCTACAGAGAAAACACACAACAACCCCCCTGGTCTACACAGAAAACACACAACAACCCCCCTGGTCTACACAGAAAACACACAACAACCCCCTGGTCTACAGAGAAAACACACAACAACCCCCTGGTCTACACAGAAAACACACAAACAACCCTCTGGTCTACACAGAAAACACACAACAACCCCCCTGGTCTACACAGAAAACACACAACAACCCCCTGGTCTACACAGAAAACACAGAAAACACACAACAACCCCCTGGTCAACAGAGAAAACACACAACAACCCCCTGGTCTACACAGAAAACACACAACACACAACAACCCCCTGGTCTCCACAGAAAACACACAACAACCCCCTGGTCTACACAGAAAACACACAACAACCCCCCTGGTCTACACAGAAAACACACAACAACCCCCTGGTCTACACAGAAAACACACAACAACCCCCCGGTCTACAGAGAAAACACACAACAACACCCTGGTCTACACAGAAAACACACAACACACAACAACCCCCTGGTCTCCACAGAAAACACACAACAACCCCCTGGTCTAAACAGAAAACACACAACAACCCCCTGGGTCTACACAGAAAACACACAAAAAAAACCTGGTCTACAGAGAAAACACAGAACAACCCCCCTGGTCTACAGAGAAAACACACAACAACCCCCCTGGTCTACACAGAAAACACACAACAACCCCCCTGGTCTACACAGAAAACACACAACAATCCCCCTGGTCTACACAGAAAACACACAAAAAAAACCCTGGTCTACACAGTGACATCATCCAGAAACAGTTAATGGATCCGTCCAAAATGACACCCTATTTCCTATAGGTCCTATTGTCAAAAGTAGTGCACTACCCCTATAGGCCCGTGTGAAAAGTAGTGCACTATATAGGGAATAGGGTGTCATTTGGAAAGCATCCAATGCCTGGCTGCCTGGCTGACAGCAGGCCAGTTCCACAGAACCATTTGCTTACATGGACAATTTTACTGCCACCAGATCGTAAACAGGAGCGCTGCCAAGTGCACTTAACTTAAATTAACCACTTCTTTACCCTAACATGTGTTTCCACATCCACTTCTTTCTCCTGTCTTCCCATCGTGTGTGTGTGTGTGTGTGTGTGTGTGTGTGTGTGTGTGTGTGTCTGTGTGTGTGTGTGTGTGTGTGTGTCTGTGTGTGTGTGTGTGTGTGTGTTTTGAACTGTAGAACTCCCAGTAACAGAGGGTTAACACCCAGTAACAGAAGGTTAACTCCCAGTAACAGAAGGTTAACTCCCAGTAACAGAGGGTTAACACCCAGTAACAGAAGGTTAACTCCCAGTAACAGAAGGTTAACTCCCAGTAACAGAAGGTTAACTCCCAGTAACAGAGGGTTAACACCCAGTAACAGAAGGTTAACTCCCAGGAACAGAAGGTTAACTCCCAGTAACAGAAGGTTAACTCCCAGTAACAGAAGGTTAACTCCCAGTAACAGAGGGTTAACTCCCAGTAACAGAAGGTTAACTCCCAGTAACAGAAGGTTAACTCCCAGTAACAGAAGGTTAACTCCCAGTAACAGAAGGTTAACTCCCAGTAACAGAGGGTTAACTCCCAGTAACAGAGGGTTAACACCCAGGAACAGAAGGTTAACTCCCAGTAACAGAGGGTTAACTCCCAGTAACAGAAGGTAAACTCCCAGTAACAGAAGGTTAACTCCCAGTAACAGAAGGTTAACTCCCAGTAACAGAAGGTTAACTCCCAGTAACAGAGGGTTAACACCCAGTAACAGAAGGTTAACTCCCAGTAACAGAAGGTTAACTCCCAGTAACAGAAGGTTAACTCCCAGTAACAGAGGGTTAACTCCCAGTAACAGAGGGTTAACACCCAGGAACAGAAGGTTAACTCCCAGTAACAGAGGGTTAACTCCCAGTAACAGAAGGTAAACTCCCAGTAACAGAAGGTTAACTCCCAGTAACAGAAGGTTAACTCCCAGTAACAGAGGGTTAACTCCCAGTAACAGAAGGTAAACTCCCAGTAACAGAAGGTTAACTCCCAGTAACAGAAGGTTAACTCCCAGTAACAGAAGGTTAACTCCCAGTAACAGAGGGTTAACACCCAGTAACAGAAGGTTAACTCCCAGTAACAGAAGGTTAACTCCCAGTAACAGAAGGTTAACTCCCAGTAACAGAGGGTTAACTCCCAGTAACAGAGGGTTAACACCCAGGAACAGAAGGTTAACTCCCAGTAACAGAGGGTTAACTCCCAGTAACAGAAGGTAAACTCCCAGTAACAGAAGGTTAACTCCCAGTAACAGAAGGTTAACTCCCAGTAACAGAAGGTTAACTCCCAGTAACAGAGGGTTAACACCCAGTAACAGAAGGTTAACTCCCAGTAACAGAAGGTTAACTCCCAGTAACAGAGGGTTAACTCCCAGTAACAGAAGGTTAACCAGAAGGTTAACTCCCAGTAACAGAAGGTTAACTCCCAGTAACAGAAGGTTAACTCCCAGTAACAGAGGGTTAACTCCCAGTAACAGAGGGTTAACACCCAGGAACAGAAGGTTAACTCCCAGTAACAGAGGGTTAACTCCCAGTAACAGAAGGTAAACTCCCAGTAACAGAAGGTTAACTCCCAGTAACAGAAGGTTAACTCCCAGTAACAGAAGGTTAACTCCCAGTAACAGAGGGTTAACTCCCAGTAACAGAAGGTTAACCAGAAGGTTAACTCCCAGTAACAGAAGGTTAACGCCCAGTAAACAGAAGGTTAACTCCCAGTAACAGAAGGTTAACTCCCAGTAACAGAGGGTTAACTCCCAGTAACAGAAGGTTAACTCCCAGTAACAGAAGGTTAACTCCCAGTAACAGAAGGTTAACTCCCAGTAACAGAAGGTTAACTCCCAGTAACAGAGGGTTAACTCCCAGTAAAAGAAGGTTAACTCCCAGTAACAGAAGGTTATTTAAGTGATAATGCCAGAGAAGCCGTTGTTTGGAGGATATATTGGCACAGGTGATACAAACCAAATATCCTCCAAACACCAGCTCCGAGGACGTTATAACTTTTATACAACTGGTTACCAACATATTTAAAAAAATGTTTCATCCTTCCACAAGATATAGTCCCGAACACAAGTCTAATCAAATCAAATTGATTTCACAACCTTATTGTGAAATGTTTACTTACAAGCCCTTAACCAACAATGTAGTTAAAGAGTTAAGAATGTATTTACTAAATAAACTGAAGTGATAATTTTTTTTAAATCACTTAGTAACAGGAGGAGGGTCAATGTACAGTTGAAGTCACAAGTTTACTTACACTTAGGTTGGGATACATTAAAACTCATTTTTCAACCACTCCACAAATTTCTTGTTAACAAACTATAGTTTTGGCAAGTCAGTTAGGACATCTACTTGTGCATGACACAATACATTTTTCCAACAATTGTTTACAGACAGATTATTTAACTTATAAATGTATTACAATTCAAGTAGGTCAGAAGTAGTAGGTACACTAAGTTGACTCTGCCTTCAAACAGCTTGGAAAATTCCAGAAAATGATGTCATGGCTTTAGAAGCTTCTGATAGGCTAATTGACATCATTTGAGTCTATTGGAGGTGTACCTGTGGATGAATTTCAAGGCCTACCTTCAAACTCAGTGCCTCTTTGCTTCACATCATGGGAAAATCCAAAGAAATCAGCAAAGATCTCATAAAATAATTCTAGACCTCCACAAGTCTGGTTGATCCTTGGGAGCAATTTCCAAACGCCTGAAGGTACCACGTTCATCTGTAAAAACAATAATACGCAAGTATAAACACTATGGGACCATGCAGCTGTCATACCGCTCAGGAAGGAATGCGTCCTTTGGTGCAAAAAGTGCAAATCAATCCCAGAACAACAGCAAAAGACATTGTGAAGATGCTGGAGGAAACTGGTATAAAAATATCTATATCCAGTACTTTTTTATCTATATCCCGTACTCAGCAAACTGGATGCAGTCTATCACATTGTCATCCGTTTTGTCACCAAAGCCCCATATACCACCCACCACTGCGACCTGTATGGTCTCGTAGGTTGGCCCTCGCTACATATTCGTCGCCAGACCCACAGGCTCCAGGTCATCTATAAGTCTTTGCTAGGTAAAGCTCCTCCTTATCTCAGCTCACTGGTCACCATAACAACACCCACCCGTAGCACGCGCTCCAGCAGGTATATCACACTGGTCATCCACAAAGCCAACACCTCCTTTAGCCGCCTTTCCTTCAAGTTCTCTGCTGCCAGTGACTGGAACGAATTGCAAAAATTGCTGAAGCTGGAGACTTAGATTTTCCTCACTAACTTTAAACGTCAGCTATCTGAGCAGCTAGCCGATCGCTGCAGCTGTACATAGCACATCTGTAAATAGCCCATCCAATCTACCTACCTCATCCCAATATTGTTTTAATTTACTTTTCTGCTCTTTTGCACACCAGTATTTCCCCTTGCACATCATCATCTGCACATCTATCACTCCAGTGTTAATTTGCTAAATTGTAATTACTTTGCCACTATGGCCTATTTATTGCCTTACCTCCTCACGCCATTTGCACACACTGTATATAGACTTTCTTTTTTTCTATTGTGTTATTGACTGTACGCTTGTTTATTCCATGTGTAACTCTGTGTTGTTGTTTGTGTTGCACTGCTTTGCTTTCTCTTGGCCAGGTCACAGTTGTAAATGAGAACTTGTTCTCAACTTACCTGGTTAAATAACAGTAAATAACAAATTAATCCACAGTTAAACGAGTCCTATATCGACATAACCTGAAAGGCCGCTCAGCAAGGAAGAAGCCACTGCTCCAAAACCGCCATGAAAAAGCCTGACTATGGTTTGCAACTGCACATGGGGAAAAAGATCGTACTTTTTGGAGAAGTGTCCTCTGGTCTGATGAAACAAAAAGTGAACTGTTTGGCCATAATGACCATCGTTATGTTTGGAGGAAAAATGGGGAGGCTTGCAAGCCGAAGACACCATCCCAACCGTGAAGCACGGGGGTGGCAGCATCATGTTGTGGGGGTGCTTTGCTGCAGGAGGGTCTGGTGCACTTCACAAAATAGATGGCATCATGAGGTAGGAAAATTATGTGGATATGTTGAAGCAACATCTCATTGGTCTTCCAAATGGACAATGACCCCAAGCATATTTCCAAAGTTGTGGCAAAATGGCTTAAGGACAACAAAGTCAAGGTATTGGAATGGCCATCACAAAGCCTTGACCTCAATCCTATAGAACATTTGTCGACAGAACTGAAAAAGCATATGTGAGCAAGGAGGCCAACAAACCTGACTCAGTTACACCAGCTCTGTCAGGAGGAATGGGCCAAAATGTACCCAACTTACTGTTGGAAGCTTGTGGAAGGCTACCCAAAACGTTTGACCCAAGTTAAATAATTAAAAGGCAGTGCTACCAAATACTAATTGAGTGTATGTAAACTTCTGACCCACTGGGAATGTGATGAAAGAAATAAAAGCTGAAATAAATCATTCTCTCTTCTAGTTTTCTGACATTTCACATTCTTAAAATAAAGTAGTGATCCTAACTGGCCCAAGACAGGGAATTTTTACTAGGATTAAATGTCAGGAATTGTGAAAAACTGAGTTTAAATGTATTTGGCTAAGGTGTATGTAAACTTCAGACTTCAACTGTAAATTGTCTGGGTGTCCATTTGATTAATTGTTCAGCAGTCTTATGGCTTTGGGGGTAGAAGCTGTTAAGGAGCCTTTTGGTCCTAGACTTGGCGATCCGGTACCGTTTTCCATGAGGTAGCAGAGAAAACAGTCTATGACTTGGATGACTGGAGTCTTTGACAATTTTTTGGCCCTTCCTCTGACACCGCCTGGCGTAGAGGTCCTGGATGGCAGGAAGCTTGACCCCAGTGATGTACTGGGCCGTACTCACTACCCTCTTTAGCGCCTTACGTTCAGATGCCGAGCAGTTGCCATACCAGGCGGTGATGCATCCGGTGAGGATGCTCTCAGTTGTGCAGCTGTAAAACTCTTTGAGGATATGGGGGAAAGGTGTTGTTGTGTCCTCTTCACAACTGTCTTGGTATGTTTGGACCATGATAGTTCATTGGTGACGTGGACACCAATGAACTTGAGACTCTCGACCCGCTCCACTACAGCCCCGTCGATGTTAATGGGGTCCTGTTCTGCCCTCCTTTTCCTATAGTCCACGATCAGCTCCTTTGTCTTTGTCTTACTCATATTTCTCACATTGAGGGAGAGTTTGTGGAGGTGACTGGGGTTGCTACCCAAGCTGGCTGGTCGTTCATTCTATTGGTTCGGTTGCAAGAGACCCATCACAGTTGTTCAGTCTTTTTGTTCTGTATCTATAGACGTGACCCAGTCGTTTCAGTCATTTTGTTCTGTATCTGTGGACGTGACCCAGTCGTTCAGTCTTTTTGTTCTGTACCTCTGGACGTGACCCAGTCGTTCAGTCATTTTGTTCTGTATCTGTGGACGTGACCCAGTCGTTCAGTCTTTTTGTTCTGTACCTCTGGACGTGACCCAGTTGTTCAGTCTTTTTGTTCTGTACCTCTGGACGTGACCCAGTCGTTCAGTCTTTTTGTTCTGTATCTATGGACGTGACCCAGTTGTTCAGTCTATTTGTTCTGTATCTATGGACTCGACCCAGTCGTTCAGTCTTTTTGTTCTGTATCTATGGACTCGACCCAGTCGTTCAGTCTTTTTGTTCTGTACCTATGGACACGACCCAGTTGTTCAGTCTTTTTGTTCTGTATCTATGGACGTGACCCAGTTGTTCAGTCTATTTGTTCTGTATCTATGGACTCGACCCAGTCGTTCAGTCTTTTTGTTCTGTATCTATGGACTCGACCCAGTCGTTCAGTCTTTTGGTTCTGTACCTATGGACGTGACCCAGTTGTTCAGTCTATTTGTTCTGTATCTATGGACTCGACCCAGTCGTTCAGTCTTTTTGTTCTGTATCTATGGACTCGACCCAGTCGTTCAGTCTTTTTGTTCTGTACCTATGGACGTGACACAGTCGTTCGTTCTAATCGTTCCATTGCCATACTGACTGGTCAACATTCTTATCCCTTGCTTGCTAGCTAGCTAACTACGGCTAACTTACAGGCACGTCAAAATAACAGGCAGGCAGAATAACAGCGAACTAGCTGCAATTGCGTTTGTTTAAGCTGTTTTCTCATGACATTTATTTGAATACATACATAACAATGAGCTAACAATGCACGATTTCGTCTGGCATAGAAAATGTGCTCTCTCGTCAGGACACTGTTGTTCAGAGGAGCTAGCCAACAACACAGCTAACACAATCACTTCAAACTGAAGCTGGAAAAACTGCAAACCAGCTGCACTTTGTTTCGTTTGACCTGTTTTCTATTGATAGACACCGCCTAGAATGCGGTTTTAACCAATCAGCATTTAGGATTAGATCAGATCTTCTAAGTGTAAACAGACAATATCAGGATGAAGGAGGCATGTTGGCAGGTACATACAGGGTGAGAGAGACTGGCTGGGAAAAGACTGATGTGTTTTAGCGCAATGGGCGAAAATTAGGTATGTACAATTTGTCTGCTACAACTGTGTGTGTCCGCTAGCTTACAGCATCTGTGTACTACTGCATCATTTGGTAAAAACATCTTCACTCACAACTGTGGGAGCTAATTTTACATGAAGAACGACAGACAGAGAGGAGACAGAGGGTGGAAAGGGGAGATAGGAGTAATGTATAGATGGGGAGGGATTCTTCCCTTTCTACTCTTCTTTTATACATTTAAGAAAATGTAACATTAAAAAAAAAAACATTTTTAACTAACCAAGCTAAGTAGCCAGCTAGCTAACTGCTTTTTGAATGCTAGTCAACAAGGTGGCGTATTGGATGATATTTTCTTTCTGTTTCTTTCTGTCTCTTAAATGTTTTTAATGTTGTTGTTGTTTTTTTTTAACAAGGGCTCATATTGAGTGACGTTATTAAATCCATCGGAGCTAATTCACTTGATTCCTTGTTACTGCAGCTCTCTGCCCCACTTACTGCAGAACCACTGACATAGACTTTTAACTTGTCAATTGTTTCTGGTGTTATCCCTAAAATCTAGAAAGCGGCACATGTCCTCACCCTACATAAAGGAGGAGATCCTTCTGACTTTGATAACTATAGTCCAATTTCAACATTATCTTGCCTTTTCAAAGTGTTTGAATCTCAAGCCAACTCTCAGTTAACAACTTTTTTTAAAAATTCTCTCTCAATGTGCACAAGTCTGGTTTTAGACAGGGACACCGTTTCATTAGACCTGGACACAGCACCGTTTCATTAGACCTGGACACAGCACCGTTTCATTAGACCTGGACACAGCACCGTTTCATTAGACCTGGACACAGCACCATTTCATTAGACCTGAACACAGCACCGTTTCATTAGACCTGAACACAGCACCATTTCATTAGACCTGAACACAGCACCATTTCATTAGACCTGGACACAGCACCGTTTCATTAGACCTGAACACAGCACCGTTTCATTAGACCTGGACACAGCACCGTTTCATTAGACCTGGACACAGCGCCGTTTCGTTAGACCTGAACACAGCACCGTTTCATTAGACCTGGACACAGCACCGTTTCATTAGACCTGGAAACAGCCCCGTTTCATTAGACCTGAAAACAGCACCGTTTCAGTAGACCTGGACACAGCACCGTTTCTGCTGCTACGCATGTTTTAAATGCTGTGTTAAATTGCTTAGATCATAAAAAGTCATTGTGATTATCATTTATAGACCTTTCTAAGGCCTTCGACACTGTTGACCATCAAATTATAATTCAAATTTCAAGTGAAATAGGCCTGGAACAAGTGTTATGAGAATTATCTATCAAACAGGTTACAATGTGTGAATTCTGATGGTGTTTAAATCTAGTTTCCTAGATATTATGAAAAGGTGTACTTCAAGGGTCTGTAACGGTCTTTACTACACTGAACACAAATATAAACGTAACATGTAACAATTTTAAAGGTATCGCAGTTCATATAAGGAAATAAGTCAATTAAAATGAATTTATTAGCGCCTAGTATATGGATGTCACATGACCGGAATACAGTTATGCATCTGTTGGTCACAGATACCATTTTAAAAAAAGGTAGTGGGCATGGATCAGAAAACCAGTCAGTATCTGGTGTGACCACCATTTGCCTCATGCAGTGTGACACATCTCCTTCACATAGAGTTGATCAGGATGTTTATCGTGGCCTGTGGAATGTTCTACTCTTCAATTGTTGTGCAAAGTTTCTGGATGTTGGCCGGACTTGGAACACGCTGTCGTACCCATCAATCCAGAGCATCTCAAACATGCTCAATGGGTGACATGTCTGGTGAGTATGCAGGCCATGGAAGAACTAGGACATTTTCAGCTTCCAGGAATAGTGTATAGGTCCTTGCGACTTTATCATGCTGAAACATGATGTGATGGCGGTGGATGAATGGCACAACAATGGGCCTCAGGATCTCCCCATGGTATCTCTGTTCATTCAAATTGCAATCAATAAAATGCAATCGTGTTCATTGTCCGTAGCTTTTGTCTGTCCTTACCATAACCCCCAGCCACCATGGGGCACTCTGATCACAGTATTGACATCAGCAAACCGCTCACCCACACAACACCATTTGCCCGGTTCAGTTGAAACCTGGATTCATTTGTGAAGAGCTTCTCCAGCGTGCCAGTGGCTATCGAAGGTGAAGTCGGTTACGACGCTGATCTGCAGTCAGGTCAGGACGACGAGCACGCAGGTGAGCTTCTCTGAGATGGTTTCTAACAGTTTGTGCTGAAATTCTTTGGTTGTGCAAACCCATAGATTCAATAGCTATCCGGGTGGCTGGTCTCAGACGATCCCACTGGTGACAAAGTCTGATGTGGAGGTCCTGGGCTGTGTCACATCCTGACCATAGTAAGATGTTATTTTCTATGGTAGAGTAGGTCAGGGCGTGACAGGGGGTGTTTTGTGTTTTTCTATGTTTTCTATATCTATGTTTAGTTCTAGTTTTCTATTTCTATGTTGTTGTTTTTTGGGATGATCTCCAATTAGAGGCAGCTGGTCCTCGTTGTCTCTAATTGGAGATCATACTTAAGTAGGTTTTTTTTTCCACCTGTGTTTGTGGGTAGTTGTCTTCTGTGTGGTTTATGTACCTGACAGAACTGTACACTTTAGTTTTCCCTCTTTGTTATTTTTCCTTTAGTGTTCTGAGTTAAAATAAACATTCATCATGAGCAATCAACACGCTGCGCTTTGGTCCCCTCTCTACGACAGCCGTTACAGGCTGGCGTGATTACACATGGTCTGCGGTTTGTGAGGACGGTTGGACGTAATTGCCAAATTCTCTAAAACAACGTTGGAGGCAGCTTATGTGTAACGGCTGTTGAATGGAGTAGACCAAGGCGTAGTGTGGTTAGTGCTCATCTTTGTAATTTAATGGAAAACGAGAACACTTTACAAAATAAACAAAAGACAACAGCCAAACAGTTCTGTCAGGTAACAAATGACTAAAAAGAAAATAACCACCCACAAAACCCAAAGGAAAACAGGCTGCCTAAGTATGGCTCCCAATCAGCAACAACGATATACAGCTGTCCCTGATTGAGATCCATACCCGGCTGAAACAAAGAAATACCAAACATAGAAAAAAGGACATAGAATGCCCTCCCCAACTCACGCCCTGACAAACCAAAATAGAGACATAAAAGGATCTCTAAGGTCAGGGCGTGACATGGTAGATAAAGAAACATTAAATTCCCTGGCAACAGCTCTGGTGGAAATTCCTGCAGTCAGCATGCCAATTCTACGCTCACTCAAAACTTGAGACATCTGTGGCAATGTGTTGTGTGACAATACTGCACATTTTAGATTGACCTTTTATTGTCAGCACAAGGTTCTCCTTTGTAATGATCATGCTGTTTAATCAGCTTATTGATATGCCACACCTGTCAGGTGGATGGATTATCTTGGCAAAGGAGAAATGCTCATTAACAGGGATGTAAACAAATCTGTGCACAAAATTTGAGAGAAATACGCTTTTTCTGGGATCTTCAATTTCAGGGAAAACGGTAAGGAAAACACTGCATACTGCTGCTCCCAGGTGATATGTGTGGTCCCGTGTGGCTCAGTTGGTAGAGCATGGTGTTTGCAACGCCAGGGTTGTGGGTTCAATTCCCACGGGGGACCAGTACGAAGAAAAAAAAAATCTATGAAATGTATGTATTCACTACTGTTAGTCGCTCTGGATAAGAGTGTCTGCTAAAAATGTGATATTTGTTTATAACGTTTCGACCCTTAGGTCTTCATCAGGCATCCATATTTTATTTCAGCTCATGGAACATAGGACCTACATGTTGCCTTTATATTTCTGTTCAGTGTATTTCTATGAATAACATTGGTCTATCTGTTAAAACGTACAATATTCATCTGTATGCAGACGATACTGTCACGTATGCCATTAATAAATAACATTATTATTATAATTACATTATTATTATTACTGTACCATTACCCCAACTGTAGACCAGGCGTTGTTAGAGATGCCTTGTTATCTTACAAAAAATCCTGCTTGGTTTAAAACTTGTACCAACAACAAACATCAGATGGACTAGATATTATTCATCGATCGGGTTCACGCCTATAAATATCTGAGGTTTTAGATTGACAAGGATTTAACATTTAGAAAACATATTGACGAGCTAGTTAAAAAGCTAAGATTTAAAGTGGGCTTCTTTTTTTCTTTTTTTTTAAATAGATCTTGCCTCTCCCAAAACAGCTTGAAGCAGTTTGTACAGTCAACTTTCCTGCCAGTTCTTGAGTATGGTGACATCATTTACCAGAATGCAGCAGCCACTACTCCTACATATTTGGATGCTGTCTATCATAACACCTTTTGTTTTATCACAGGTGTCAGTTTTTGTACGCAGCCTCTTTCAAAAGGTTGGCATTAGTCCCGGGGATCACCTCACTATTCCCTTCTTGTTTACAAAGCTCTACTACATAAGCTTCTGACTTACCTAACTTCATTGTTGAAGTATAAAAACACGAGTTACCAAACCCCTTCACAGGGTTACTTTACTCTTGAGGTTCCTCAGGTCTCCACCGAATTAGGAAAATATGCCTTCAGTTTTAATGCCCACTGTTAAAACGGGCCAGCATCAGTCAGCTGATTATAACCTTGGTTAGTTCCAGTCAGGCATTTTAGTCTCCCATTCAGAGGACCCCCACTTTTGTTAGTGTCTTATTGGTCAACGTCATCCAATTAATTATCTCCACATCTCGTTCAGTTTGTCAGCGGCCTAGAATCCCTGGACTTCAGTTTCATCCTCGGTCTGACCGGACATTCTGTTGTGGTTGCTACTGGCCTTAAGCCAGGACCTAAGTTTTCTTATTGCGTTCATGTTCAGGAGTCTTATGGCTTCGGGGTAGAAGCTGTTAAAAAGCTTTTTGGACCTAGACTTGGCGCTCAGTAGCAGAGAGAACAGTGTATGACAAGGATGGCTGGAGTCTTTGACAATTCTTAGGGCCTTCCTCTGACACCGCCTGGTATAAAGGTCCTTGATGACTGGAAGCTTGAACCCAGTGATGTCCTGGGCCGTACGCACTACCCTCTGTAGTGCCTTGCAGTCGGAGGCCGAGCAGTTGCCATACCAGGCGGTGATGCAAACAGTCAGGATGCTCTCAATGGTGCAGCTGTAGATCCTTTTGAGAATCTGAGGACCGATGCCAAATCTTTTCAATCTCCTGAGGGGTAATAGGCGTGGTCGTGCCCTCTTCACGACTGTCTTGGTGTGTGGACCATGATAGTTCATTGGCGATGTGGACAAGCTCTAACCCTGCTCCACTACAGCCCCGTCGATGAGAATGGGGGCGTACTCGGCCCTTCTTTTCCTGTAGTCCACAATCATCTCTTTTGTCTTGATCACGTTGAGGGAGAGATTGTTGTCCTGGCACCACATTGCCAGGTCTCTGACCTCCTCCCTATAGGCTGTCTCATTGTTGTCGGTGATCAGGCTTACCAATGTTGTGTCGTCGGCAAACTTAATGATGGTGTTGGAGTTGTGCTTGGCCTTGCAGTCATGGGTGAACAGGGAGTACAGGAGGGGACTAAGCATGCACCCCTGGGGGGCTCCAGTGTTAAGGATCAGCGTGGCAGATGAGTTGTTGCCTACCCTCACCACCTGGGAGCAGCCCGTCAGAAAGTCCAGGATCCAGTTGCAGAGGGAGGTGTTTAGTCCCAGGGTCCTTTGCTTATTGATGAGCTTTGAAGGCACTATGGTGTTAAACGCTGAGTTGTAGTCAATTAATAGCATTCTCACGTATATGTTTTTTTTGTCCAGGTGGGAAAGGGCAGTGTGTGGATCTGTTGGGGCCATATGCAAATTGGAGTGGGTCTAGGGTTTCGGCGATAATGGTGTTGATGTGAGCCATTACCATTCTTTCCAAGCACTTCATGGCTACAGACGTGAGTGCTACGAGTCGGTTGTCATTTAGGCAGGTTACCTTAGTGTTCTTGGGCACAGGGACTATGGAGGTCTGCTTGAAACATGTTGGTATTACAGACTCAGTTAGGGACAGCTTAAAAAATGTCAGTGAAGACACTTGCCAGTTGGTCAGAACATGCTTGGAGTACACATCCTGGTAATCCGTCTGGCCCCGCGGCTTTGTGAATGATGACCTGTTGACCTATCGGCTACGGAGAACGTGATCACACAATTATCTGGAACAGCTGGTGCTCTCATACATGCTTCAGCGTTGCTTACCTCAAAGTGTGCATAGAAGTAAATTAGCTTGACTGGTAGGCTCATGTCTTATTGTTACACCCCCTCTGTTTATTGTTACATCCCCCATCTCTCTTTATTGTTACATCCCCCACTCTCTCTTTATTGTTACACCCCCTCTCTTTATTGTTACACCCCCTCTCTCCCTTTATTGTTACACCCCCTCTCTTTATTGTTACACCCCCTCTCTCCCTTTATTGTTACACCCACTCTCTTTATTGTAACATCCCCCCCTCTCTCCCTTTATTGTTACACCCCCTCCCTTTATTGTAACATTCCCCCTCTCTCCCTTTATTGTTACACCCCCTCTCTTTATTATAACATCCCCCTCTCTCCCTTTATTGTTACATCCCCCCTCTCTCTTTATTGTTACAGCCCCTCTCTTTATTGTTACATCTCCTCCCTTTATTGTAACATCCCCCCTCTCTCCCTTTATTGTTACACCCCCTCTCTTTATTGTAACATCCCCCCCTCTCTCCCTTTATTGTTACATCCCCCCTCTTTCTCTTTATTGTTACACCCCCTCTCTTTATTGTTACATCCCCCCTCTCTCCCTTTATTGTTACACCCCCCCTCTCTCCCTTTATTGTTACACCACATCTCTTTATTGTTACATCCCCCTCTCTCCCTTTATTGTTACACCCCCTCTCTTTATTGTTACGTCCCCCCTCGCTCCCTTTATTGTTACATCCCCCCTCTCTCCCTTTATTGTTACACCACCTCTCTTTATTGTTACATCCCCCTCTCTCCCTTTATTGTTACACCACCTCTCTTTATTGTTACATCCCCCTCTCTCCCTTTATTGTTATAGCCCCCCACCTCCATTTGTTGTTACAGCCCCCCACCTCCATTTGTTGTTTCAGCCCCCTCCATTTATTGTTACAGCCCCCCCCTCCCTGAATTTTTACAGCCCCCCCTCCCTGTATTGTTACAGCCCCCCCTCATATATTGTTACAGCCCCCCCTCCATATATTGTTACAGCCCCCCTCCCTTTATTGTTACAGCCCTCCCTCCATATATTGTTACAGCCCCCCCCTCCCTGTATTGTTACAGCCCCCCTCCATATATTGTTACAGCCCCCCCTCCCTTTATTGTTACAGCCCCCCTCCATATATTGTTACAGCCCCCCTCCATATATTGTTACATCCCCCCTGCATATATTGTTACAGCCCCCCTCCCTTTATTGTTACAGCCCCCCTCCATATATTGTTACAGCCCCCCTCCATATATTGTTACAGCCCCCCCTCCCTTTATTGTTACAGCCCCCCCTCCATATATTGTTACAGCCCCCACCTCCCTGTATTGTTACAGCCCCCTCCCTGTATTGTTACAGCCCCCCTCCATATATTGTTACAGCCCCCCTCCATTTGTTGTTACAGCCCCCCACCTCTGTTTGTTGTTACAGCCCCCTCCCTGTATTGTTACAGCCCCCCCTCCATATATTGTTACAGCCCCCCTCCCTGTATTGTTACAGCCCCCCCTCCATATATTGTTACAGGCCCCCTCCATATATTGTTACAGCCCCCCCTCCCTGTATTGTTACAGCCCCCCCACCTCTGTTTGTTGTTAAAGCCCCCCCTCCCTGTATTGTTACATCCCCCCCTCCATATATTGTTACAGCCTCCCCTCCCTGTATTGTTACAGCCCCCCCTCCATATATTGTTACAGCCCCCCTCCATATATTGTTACAGCCCCCCCTCCCTGTATTGTTACAGCCCCCCCTCCCCGTGTTTTTACAGCCCCCCCTCCCTGTATTGTTACATCCCCCCTCTCTCCCTTTATTGTTACACCACCTCTCTTTATTGTTACATCCCCCTCTCTCCCTTTATTGTTACACCACCTCTCTTTATTGTTACATCCCCCTCTCTCCCTTTATTGTTATAGCCCCCCACCTCCGTTTGTTGTTACAGCCCCCACCTCCATTTGTTGTTTCAGCCCCCTCCATTTATTGTTACAGCCCCCCCCTCCCTGAATTTTTACAGCCCCCCTCCCTGTATTGTTACAGCCCCCCCTCATATATTGTTACAGCCCCCCCTCCCTGTATTGTTACAGCCCCCCTCCATATATTGTTACAGCCCCCACCTCCCTGTATTGTTACAGCCCCCTCCCTGTATTGTTACAGCCCCCCTCCATATATTGTTACAGCCCCCCTCCATTTGTTGTTACAGCCCCCCACCTCTGTTTGTTGTTACAGCCCCCTCCCTGTATTGTTACAGCCCCCCCTCCATATATTGTTACAGCCCCCCTCCCTGTATTGTTACAGCCCCCCCTCCATATATTGTTACAGGCCCCCTCCATATATTGTTACAGCCCCCCCTCCCTGTATTGTTACAGCCCCCCCACCTCTGTTTGTTGTTAAAGCCCCCCCTCCCTGTATTGTTACATCCCCCCCTCCATATATTGTTACAGCCTCCCCTCCCTGTATTGTTACAGCCCCCCCTCCATATATTGTTACAGCCCCCCTCCATATATTGTTACAGCCCCCCTCCCTGTATTGTTACAGCCCCCCCTCCCCGTGTTTTTACAGCCCCCCCTCCCTGTATTGTTACAGCCCCCCTCCCTGTATTGTTACAGCCCCCCTCCATATATTGTTACAGCCCCCCCGTATTGTTACAGCCCCTCTTCACTGTATTGTTACAGCCCCCGTCCCCCTGTATTGTTACAGCCCCCCCTCCCCCTGTATTGTTACAGTCCCCCCTCCATATATTGTTACAGCTCCCTCCATTTGTTGTTACAGCCCCCCCTCCACCTGTATTGTTACAGCCCCCCCTCCCTTTATTGTTACAGCCCCCCCTCCATATATTGTTACAGCCCCCCCTCCATATATTGTTACATCCCCCCTGCATATATTGTTACAGCCCCCTCCCTTTATTGTTACAGCCCCCCTCCATATATTGTTACAGCCCCCCTCCATATATTGTTACAGCCCCCCCTCCCTTTATTGTTACAGCCCCCCCTCAATATATTGTTACAGCCCCCACCTCCCTGTATTGTTACAGCCCCCCTCCATATATTGTTACAGCCCCCCCCTCCCTGTATTGTTACAGCCCCCCCACCTCTGTTTGTTGTTAAAGCCCCCCCTCCCTGTATTGTTACATCCCCCCCTCCATATATTGTTACATCCTCCCCTCCCTGTATTGTTACAGCCCCCCCTCAATATATTGTTACAGCCCCCACCTCCCTGTATTGTTACAGCCCCCCTCCATATATTGTTACAGCCCCCCCTCCCTGTATTGTTACAGCCCCCCCACCTCTGTTTGTTGTTAAAGCCCCCCCTCCCTGTATTGTTACATCCCCCCCTCCATATATTGTTACATCCTCCCCTCCCTGTATTGTTACAGCCCCCCCTCCATATATTGTTACAGCCCCCCCTCCATATATTGTTACAGCCCCCCCTCCCTGTATTGTTACAGCCCCCCCTCCCCGTGTTTTTACAGCCCCCCTCCCTGTATTGTTACAGCCCCCCTCCCTGTATTGTTACAGCCCCCCTCCATATATTGTTACAGCCCCCCCGTATTGTTACAGCCCCTCTTCACTGTATTGTTACAGCCCCCGTCCCCTTGTATTGTTACAGCCCCCCCTCCCCCTGTATTGTTACAGCCCCCCCTCCATATATTGTTACAGCTCCCTCCATTTGTTGTTACATCCCCCCCTCCACCTGTACTGTTACAGCCCCCCCTCCACCTGTATTGTTACAGCCCCCCCTCCCTTTATTGTTACAGCCCCCCCCTCCATATATTGTTACAGCCCCCCCTCCATATATTGTTACATCCCCCCTGCATATATTGTTACAGCCCCCTCCCTTTATTGTTACAGCCCCCCTCCATATATTGTTACAGCCCCCCTCCATATATTGTTACAGCCCCCCCTCCCTTTATTGTTACAGCCCCCCCTCTATATATTGTTACAGCCCCCACCTCCCTGTATTGTTACAGCCCCCACCTCCCTGTATTGTTACAGCCCCCCTCCATATATTGTTACAGCCCCCCTCCATTTGTTGTTACAGCCCCCCACCTCTGTTTGTTGTTACAGCCCCCTCCCTGTATTGTTACAGCCCCCCCTCCCTTTATTGTTACAGCCCCCCCTCCATATATTGTTACATCCCCCCTGCATATATTGTTACAGCCCCCTCCCTTTATTGTTACAGCCCCCCTCCATATATTGTTACAGCCCCCCTCCATATATTGTTACAGCCCCCCCTCCCTTTATTGTTACAGCCCCCCCTCCATATATTGTTACAGCCCCCACCTCCCTGTATTGTTACAGCCCCCACCTCCCTGTATTGTTACAGCCCCCCTCCATATATTGTTACAGCCCCCCTCCATTTGTTGTTACAGCCCCCCACCTCTGTTTGTTGTTACAGCCCCCTCCCTGTATTGTTACAGCCCCCCCTCCATATATTGTTACAGCCCCCCTCCCTATATTGTTACAGCCCCCCCTCCATATATTGTTACAGCCCCCCTCCATATATTGTTACAGCCCCCCCCTCCCTGTATTGTTACAGCCCCCCCACCTCCGTTTGTTGTTACAGCCTCCCCTCCCTGTATTGTTACAGCCCCGCCTCCATATATTGTTACAGCCCCCCTCCATATATTGTTACAGCCCCCCCTCCCTGTATTGTTACAGCCCCCCTCCCCGTGTTTTTACAGCCCCCCCTCCCTGTATTGTTACAGCCCCCCTCCCTGTATTGTTACAGCCCCCCTCCATATATTGTTACAGCCCCGCTCCATATATTGTTACAGCCCCCCCGTATTGTTACAGCCCCTCTTCACTGTATTGTTACAGCCCCCCTCCCCCTGTATTGTTACAGCCCCCCTCCCCCTGTATTGTTACAGCCCCCCCTCCATATATTGTTACAGCTCCCTCCATTTGTTGTTACAGCCCCCCCTCCACCTGTATTGTTACAGCCCCCCCTCCCCTGTATTGTTACTGCCCCCCCTCCCCCTGTATTGTTACAGCCCCCCCTTCCCCTGTATTGTTACAGCCCCCCCTCCCTGTATTGTTACAGCCCCCCCTCCCCCTGTATTGTTACAGCCCCCCCTCCCCCTGTATTGTTACTGCCCCCCCTCCCCCTGTATTGTTACAGCCCCCCCTTCCCCTGTATTGTTACAGCCCCCCCTCCCTGTATTGTTACAGCCCCCCCTCCCCCTGTATTGTTACAGCCCCCCCTCCATATATTGTTACAGCCCCCCCCTCCCCCTGTATCGTTACAGCCCCCCCTCCCCCTGTATTGTTACAGCCCCTCTCCCCCTGTATTGTTACAGCCCCCCCTCCCTGTATTGTTACAGCCCCCCCTCCCTGTATTGTTACAGCCCCCACTCCCCCTGTATTGTTACAGCCCCCCCTCCCCCTGTATTGTTACAGCCCCCCCCTCCCCCTGTATTGTTACAGCCCCCCCTCCCTGTGTTGTTACAGCCCCCCTCCCCCTGTATTGTTACAGCCCCCCTCCCTTTATTGTTACAACACTCATTTCAGCAAATTGGATGCAGTCTATCACAGTGCCATCCGTTTTGTCACCAAAGCCCCATATACTACCCACCATTGCGACCTGTATGCTCTCGTTGGCTGGTCCTCGCTATATATTCGCCGCCAACCCCACTGGCTCCAGGTCATCTATAAGTCTTTGCTAGGTAAAGCTCCGCCTTATCCCAGCTCACTGGTCACCATAGCAACACCCACCCGTAGCACGCGCTCCAGCAGGTATAATTCACTGGTCACCCCCAAAGCCAACACCTCTTTAGCCGCCTTTCCTTCCAGTTCTCTGCTGCCAATGACTGCAACAAATTGCAAAAATCACTGAAGTTGGAGACTTTTATCTCCCTCACTAACTTCAAGCATCGGCTGTCAGAGCAGCTTACCGATCGCTGCAGCTGTACACAGCCCACTAGGCTACCTGGGGTGGCAGGTACCCTAGTGGTTAGAGCTTTGGACTTGTAACTGAAAGGTTGCAAGATCGAATCCCCAAGGTAAAAATCTGTTGTTCTGCCCCTGAACAAGGCAGTTAACCCACTGTTCCTAGGCCGTCATTGAAAAAATAATTTGTTCTTAACTGACTTGCCTAGTTAAATAAATAAATAGCCAACTACCTACCTCATCCCAACAATTTTTTTTCTGATCTTTTGCACACCAGTATTTCTACTTGCACATCATCATCTGCACATCTACCACTTCAGTGTTCATTTGCTAAATTGTAATTACTTCGCTACTAAGTCCATATTTATTACCTTACCTCCTTACTCCATTTGCTCATGGATATTTCTATTGTGTTATTGACTGCTTATCCTATGTGTAACTGTGTTGTTTTTTGTCACACTGCTTTGCTTTGTCTTGGCCAGGTCTCAGTTGTAAATGAGAACTTGTTCTCAACTGGCCTACCTGGTTAAATAAAGGTGAAATAAAAAAATAGACATGTAATCCATAGATGGCAGTTCCATTTCAAGTCAAGACGTCACAAAACCCTTATATGTCTTTGGGGACAACACAACAAGCTGTTCCACAAGGAGCTGGAAAAGTTGGGAAAGGTTACTCCTACATTGATAAACACACCAAAGACGGCACTTCCAAAAGCCACACCACAACCTGCTGAATTTATTTCAGCACAAATTTGTGGTATCCCACTCTGGTGACAGATGCATTGAGACACTAACCACCATCTCTCTCTGTTAGTCTAATGGCTGGGTGAGATGTATGGATGTATATCCAGCTATGGCTTCCTTTCCATGTACACCTCCTCAAAGTCTCAATGTCTTTTTTAACCTGTTATGGCTAGGGGGCAGTATTTTCACGGCTGGATAAAAAACGTACCCGATTTAATCTGATTATTAGTCCTGCCCAGAAACTAGAATATGCATATAATTATTAGCTTTGGATAGAAAACACTCCAAA
Organism: Salmo salar; assembly: GCF_965601325.2. Lineage (NCBI taxonomy): Eukaryota > Metazoa > Chordata > Actinopteri > Salmoniformes > Salmonidae > Salmo > Salmo salar. Next base: position 3,871,493 of record NC_138303.1, read on the forward strand.
GTTTCTAAAACTGTTTGAATGGTGTCTGTGAGTATAACAGAACTCATTTGGCAGGCCAAAACATGAGAAGATTCTGTACAGGAAGTACCCTGTCTGACCATTTCTTGAACTTCTTTGCCATCTCTATCTATTACAAAGGATCTCTGCTCTAACGTGACACTTCCTACGTCTTCCATAGGCTCTCAGAGCCCGGGAAAAACCTGAGTTTCGTCATTCCAGCCCCAGGCTAAAACACATTATCCCCTTTCTCAAGTGGCCGATCAAGGGACTGTGGGCTTAGGCGCGTGCACTGGCCGCCCCCCGTCTTTGTGTTTTTTCCTCTGTTTGCCAAAAAGGAGATTCCCGGTCGGAATATTATCGCTTTTTTACGAGATAAATTGCATAAAAATTGATTTTAAACAGCGGTTGACATGCTCCGAAGTACGGTAATGGAATATTTAGAATTTTTTTGTCACGAAATGCGTCATGCGCACGACCCTGATTTACCATTTCGGATAGTGTCTTGAACGCACGAACAAAACGCCGCTATTCGGATATAACGATGGATTATTTTGGACCAAACCAACATTTGTTATTGAAGTAGCAGTCCTGGGAGTGCATTCTGACGAAGACAACAAAAGGTAATCAAACTTTTGTAATAGTAAATCTGATTTTGGTGAAGGCTAAACTTGCCGGGTGTCTAAATAGCTAGCCCGTGATGGCTGGGCTATGTACTTAGAATATTGCAAAATGTGCTTTCACCAAAAAGCTATTTTAAAATCGGACATATCGAGTGCATAGAGGAGTTCTGTATCTATAATTCTTAAAATAATTGTTATGCTTTTTGTGAACGTTTATCGTGAGTAATTTAGTAAATTGTTAGTAAATTCCCCGGAAGTTTGCGGGGGGTATGCTAGTTCTGAACGTCACATGTAAAAAGCTGTTTTTTGATATAAATATGAACTTGATTGAACAAAACATGCATGTATTGTATAACATAATATCCTAGGTGTGTCATCTGATGAAGATCATCAAAGGTTAGTGCTGCATTTAGCTGTCTTCTGGGTTTTTGTGACATTATATGCTAGCTTGAAAAATGGGTGTCTGATTATTTCTGGCTGGGTACTCTGCTGACATAATCTAATGTTTTGCTTTCGCTGTAAAGCCTTTTTGAAATCGGACAGTGTGGTTAGATTAACGAGAGTCTTGTCTTTAAAATGCTGTGAAATAGTCATATGTTTGAAAAATTGAAGTTTTCGGATTTTAGAGGAATTTGTATTTCGCGCCACGCCTATCATTGGATATTGGAGCAGGTGTTCCGCTAGCGGAACGTCTAGATGTAAGAGGTTAATAATGCATTATTAGCCTCGACAAGCACCCCTTTCTAATCAGAAGCCAAACATTTGGCTAGCTGGCCTTAGCAAGCAAGGTTAGGAATTAAGCTAGCTAGCCTGTTATGCTAGTGACGATGCTAACTGTTTAGCTAACATTTGGCATGCAGGAATCGGGAGTATGGGGTAACGTTAGTTACAATGTGGTAAGGGTGTCACGCCCCAATCTGTTTCACCTGTCCCTGTGATTGTCTCCACCCCCTCCAGGTGTCGCTTATTTTCCCCAGTGTATTTATCCCTGTGTTTCCTGTCTCTCTGTGCCAGTTCGTCTTGTATTTTTTTGTGAAGTCAACCAGCGTGTTTTTCCCCGTACTCCTTTTCTATTCTCTTTTGCTAGTCTTCCCGGTTCTGACCACTGCCTGACCATTCTGCCTCCTCATTGAATATGCCTGCCCTTCGGTACCTATTGGATTACAGCACCCTGGCGGCCCATCTCGGCACTCACCTCTCCCAAGGTACCATTCAAATGGTCTCCAGCTGTTGACAAAGCCTTTGTGGACCTCAAGGATTGGTTCACCGGACCCCTTGCATCAATTTGTGGTGGAAGTTGATGCTTCGGATGTTGGAGTGGGGGGCCATCTTGCCCCAGCGATCTGCCCAGGACCAAAAGCTTCATCCATGTGCCTTCCTGTCCCATCGTCTCAATCCTGCAGAGAGGAACTACTAGGCAACCAAGAACTCCTGGTGGTTAAGATGGAGTTGGAAGAGTGGAGGCACTGGCTGGAAGGAGCAGAACAGCAATTCCATTGGTCCTTATCACATCTCTAGAGTCCTTAGTTCTGCTGCTGTCTGTCTTGTGTCACCCCGTACCATCCGTATCCACCCTAATTTCCATGTGTCCAGAAATAAGCCTGTGTCTCACTGCTCTTTGTTTTCTGTTTCCAGGCCCATCCCTCCCCCCCGGGTAATCGATGGCCAGCCAGCGTATACGGTGAGACGCCTCCTGAGGGTTCGTCAATGGGGCAGGGGTTTCCAGTGCCTGGTTGACTGGGAGGGCTATGGCCCGGAGGAGAGGTGCTGGGTTCCTGCTAAAGACATCTTGGACCCGGCCCTCATTGCTGAATTCCACCGCCGACACCCCGTTCAGCCAGGTATGCTCACAGGTAGGATGCCAGGTGACATCCCTAGAGGGGGGTGTACTGCCATGCCCCGATCTGTTTCACCTGTCCTTGTGATTGTCTTCACCCCCTCCAGGTGTCGCTTATTTTCCCCAGCGTATTTATCCCTGTGTTTCCTGTCTCTCTGTGCCAGTTCATCTTGCATGTTTAGTCAAGTCAACCAGCATGTTTTCCCTGTACTGTCGGAAAAATATCAGTCTGCAAATGTTCTACTTTTAAACTCGGACAAAACAAAGATGCTTGTTCTAGGTCCCAAGAAACAAAGAGATCTTCTGTTGAATCTGACAATTAATCTTGATGGTTGTACAGTCGTCTCAAATAAAACTGTGAAGGACTTCGGCGTTACTTCGGCGTTACTCTGGACCCTCTCTTTTGATGAACATATCAAGACTGTTTCAAAGAAAGCTTTTTCCATCTACATAACATTGCTAAAATCGGAAAGATAGGTAGGACAATCCCATGTAATGCTTTGTAGGTTAGCAGTAAAACCTTGAAATCAGCCCTTGCCTTAACAGGAAGCCAGTGTAGAGAGGATAGCACTGGAGTAATATGATCACATTTTTTGGTTCTAGTCAAGATTCTAGCAGCCGTGTTTAGCACTAACTGAAGTTTATTTAGTGCTTTATCCAGGTAGCCCGAAAGTAGAGCATTGCAGTAGTCTAATCTAGAAGTGACAAAAGCATGGATTAAGTTTCAGATTTTTACAATGTTAAGTAGATGGAAAAAAGCTGTCCTTGAAACAGTCTTGATATGTTTGTCAAAAGAGAGATCAGGGTCCAGAGTAACGCCGAGGTCCTTCACAGTTTTATTTGAGATGACTGTACAACCATTAAGGTTAATTGTCAGATCCAACAGCAGATCTCTTTGCTTCTTGGGACCTAGAACTAGCATCTCTGTTTGTCCGAGTTTAAAAGCAAAAAATGTGCCGCCATCCACTTCCTTATGTCTGAAACACAGGCTTTCAGGGAGGGCAACTTTGGGGCTTCACCATGTTTCATCGAAATGTACAGCTGTGTATCGTCCGCATTGCAGTGAAAGTTAACATTATGTTTCCGAATGACATCACCAAGAGGTAAAATATATAGTGAAAACATTAGTGGTCCTAAAACAGAACCTTGAGGAATACCGAAATGTAAAGTTGATTTGTCAGAGGACAAACCATCCACAGAGACAAACGGATATCTTCCCGACAGATAAGATCTAAACCAGGCCAGAACTTGCCGTGTAGACCAATTTGGGATTCCAATCTCTCAAAAAGAATGTGGGGATCGACGCCATTAAAAGGTAATTTACCACCTTCACGAGTGCAGTCTCAGTGCTATGATGGGGTCTAAATCCAGATTGAAGCATTTCGTATACATTATTTGTCTTCACGAAGGCAGTGAGTTGCTGCACAACAGCTTTTTCAAAAAACCATTTAGAGGAATGTGAGATTCGATATAGGCCGATAGTTTTTAATATTTTCTCGGACAAGGTAAGGCTTTTTCAAGAGAGGCTTTATTAGTGAGTTTGGTACACATCCGGTGGATAGGGAGCTGTTTTTTTATGTTCAACATAGGAGGGCCAAGTACAGGAAGCAGCTCTTTCAGTAGTTCAGTTGGAATAGGGTCCAGTATATAGCTTGACGTTTTAAATGTCATTACATGTTTTATCCAACCTCTACTTTTACTCACATTAAAAGGTTGAATGGAAACCTGGTTATTAAGTCACAATTTATCTTCCAATATGTTCATGTGAATAAATGAGGCTAGATACCTTGATGTGAAGAGAAGAGCGTACAACAACAAATCATATGTCTACATGGCATGTCAGTGAAAAGAGGAAAACAAGTCAACATCTCTGACACTGAGGGTTTCTGTCCGTGTTCTGGGATGAGGGTTTTTGTCCGTGTTCTGGGATGAGGGTTTTTGTCCGTGTTCTGGGATGAGGGTTTTTGTCCGTGTTCTGGGATGAGGGTTTTTGTCCGTGTTCTGGGATGAGGGTTTTTGTCCGTGTTCTGGGATGAGGGTTTTTGTCCGTGTTCTGGGATGAGGGTGTAGTGGTCCATGTTCTGGGGTGAGGGTGTAGTGATCCATGTTCTGGGATGAGGGTGTAGTGATCCATGTTCTGGGATGAGGGTGTAGTGATCCATGTTCTGGGGTGAGGGTGTAGTGGTCCATGTTCTGGGATGAGGGTGTAGTGGTCCATGTTCTGGGGTGAGGGTGTAGTGGTCCATGTTCTGGGGTGAGGGTGTAGTGGTCCATGTTCTGGGGTGAGGGTGTATTGATCCATGTTCTGGGGTGAGGGTGTAGTTGTCCATGTTCTGGGGTGAGGGTGTATTGATCCATGTTCTGGGGTGAGGGTGTAGTTGTCCATGTTCTGGGGTGAGGGTGTAGTGGTCCATGTTCTGGGGTGAGGGTGTATTGATCCATGTTCTGGGGTGAGGGTGTATTGATCCATGTTCTGGGGTGAGGGTGTATTGATCCATGTTCTGGGATGAGGGTTTTGTCCGTGTTCTGGGATGAGGGTTTTTGTCCATGTTCTGGGATGAGGGTGTAGTGATCCATGTTCTGGGGTGAGGGTGTATTGATCCATGTTCTGGGATGAGGGTTGTTGTCCGTGTTCTGGGATGAGGGTTTTTGTCCGTGTTCTGGGATGAGGGTGTAGTGATCCATGTTCTGGGGTGAGGGTGTATTGATCCATGTTCTGGGATGAGGGTTTTTGTCCGTGTTCTGGGATGAGGGTTTTTGTCCGTGTTCTGGGATGAGGGTGTAGTGATCCATGTTCTGGGATGAGGGTGTAGTGATCCATGTTCTGGGATGAGGGTGTAGTGATCCATGTTCTGGGATGAGGGTGTAGTGATCCACGTTCTGGGATGAGGGTGTAGTAATCCATGTTTTGAGGTGAGGGGTTTTGTCCATGTTTTGAGGTGAGGGGTTTTGTCCATGTTTTGGGGTGAGGGGTTTTGTCCATGTTTTGGGTTGAGGGGTTTTGTCCATGTTTTGGGGTGAGGAGTTTTGTCCATGTTTTGGGGTGAGGGGTTTTGTCCATGTTTTGAGGTGAGGGGTTTTGTCCATGTTTTGAGGTGAGGGGTTTTGTCCATGTTTTGGGGTGAGGGGTTTTGTCCATGTTTTGGGGTGAGGGGTTTTGTCCATGTTTTGAGGTGAGGGGTTTTGTCCATGTTTTGGGGTGAGGGGTTTTGTCCATGTTTTGGGTTGAGGGGTTTTGTCCATGTTTTGGGGTGAGGAGTTTTGTCCATGTTTTGGGGTGAGGGGTTTTGTCCATGTTTTGAGGTGAGGGGTTTTGTCCATGTTTTGAGGTGAGGGGTTTTGTCCATGTTTTGGGGTGAGGGGTTTTGTCCATGTTTTGGGGTGAGGGGTTTTGTCCATGTTTTGGGGTGAGGGGTTTTGTCCATGTTCTGGGGTGAGGGGTTTTATCCATGTTTTGGGGTGAGTGTGTTTTCTTCATGTTCTAGGGTGAGTTTGTTTTCTCCATGGCCATTTTGATGGAGTCAATGTTTTCCGTGGATGGTTTCATCCTCTTTATGACAGTCATCCACTCGCTTGGGTCCTCCTCCTCTGTACTTACTGTCATCGCAGTGGTCGCCGTTGGTTCAGGGGCCTCGTTTGGCTTGCACTTCCATGTGTATCGTCTTTGGTCATCCTAAAGAGTCCTCCGGAGGTTCATAAATTTGAGCTCTATAAATCCACTGTGGGATGATGGATCATAGAAGTGTTCCTGGATAAGGGTTGAACAAAGGCGTATAAATAATATGTATTCAATGAACATTAGCACCTCAGCATTAAAGCTGCCAAACTGCTATTAATGAGAATGATAGATTTACAATCTCATTTCTATCTGAAATCTGTCGGGTTGCTCCAAAACTGACATAGTGCATGTTTAAATGGATCAAGACAGACGAAAACATGTTCTTAAATCTATATTTCATTAAATCAGGTTTTTCTTAAAAATCCTCCATTCTGCCCTGCGGGGGGATCTGAACCCTCAATGACGGGGAGCCAGTGATCATGTTCTTGGCCAGAGTCAGCTTGTCAGCACTAGATGGGTAACTGGAAAGAGTGAGAACACTGCAGTTACCAAACCACTTCTGATGACCAATCGTTCACATGAACCTCCAGAACAGGGGATGCCAAAGCTTTTGGAAGAAATGTAATTTCAGTAATCAGTTGTGGCCTACACTTTGGTCGGCCCTGCTCCTAAACGTTGACTTTGGTCGGCCCTGCTCCTAAACGTTGACTTTGGTCGGCCCTGCTCCTAAACGTTGACTTTGGTCGGCCCTGCTCCTAAACGTTGACTTTGGTCGGCCCTGCTCCTAAACGTTGACTTTGGTCGGCCCTGCTCCTAAGTGTTAACAATGTGCTCAGTAAAATGACAATCCAATATCTCTTCTCTGATAAAATGGTGGAGTTGAATTGGGGCGGAACAGCTCATTAATAAAACATTTATATGTTTACTACAAGTTTGTTCATCCCCCCCCCTAGTGATTGTAATAAGTGAAAACTGGCAATGCATGATGTCACATCAATTGAACCTGTCATCCACTATTTAACTACACCAGCCTCCACATCAAGATAACTTCATTTACAAGCCCTGACTCTCCACAAGATCACAGACAAGATCACTTCCTGGATGCTCTGTCTCTCCACAAGATCACAGACAAGATCACTTCCTGGATGCCCTGACTCTCCACATGATCACAGACAAGATCACTTCCTGGATGCCCTGTCTCTCCACAAGATCACAGACAAGATCACTTCCTGGATGCCCTGTTTCTCCACAAGATCACAGACAAAATCACTTCCTGGATGCCCTGTCTCTCCACAAGATCACAGACAAGATCACTTCCTGGATGCCCTGTCTCTAGATCTCAGACAAGATCACTTTCTGATTGTCTGTCTGATTTGTCTTACACAATTATAATTTGAACACAGCCCAGCCCTCTTTTAGGCCTGATAGAAACCAGGTCCATAACACTAGAAAGCCAAAAGTGCTAATTTGACGAGAGGTTGTTGGAATGTTTTCCATTCAGGACAGAGAATCAAAGAGAAAAACATGATTTAGAGAAAAACATTAACATAATTAGCTTTGGTCGTTGTTTCGGACCCAATTATCCCATCTAAGCCTGGTCTATCCTGATCCCAGATCTGTTGTTGCTCTTGCCGACTCCATTGCTGTCATTGTCAGAACATATTGGTAAGAGAGAACCCGGGATAGATCTGGTCCAGCTCTTCCAAGGTAGGGGTTAGGGTTAGGAGGGGTTAGGGTTAGGAGAGGTTAGGGTTAGGAGAGGGTAGGGTTAGGAGGAATTAGGGTTAGGAGGAATTAGGGTTAGGTAAGAGAGAACTCAGGATAGATCTGGTCCAGCTCTACCAAGAAAGGGGTTAGGGTTAGGAGGGGTTGGGGTTAGGGTTAGGAGGGGTTAGGAGAGGTTAGGGTTAGGAGAGGTTAGGGTTAGGAGGGGTTAGGGTTAGGAGGGGTTAGGAGGGGTTAGGGTTAGGAGGGGTTAGGGTTAGGAGGGGTTAGGGTTAGGAGGGGTTAGGAGAGGTTAGGGTTAGGAGAGGTAAGGGTTAGGAGAGGTTAGGGTTAGGAGGGGTTAGGATGGGTTGGGGTTAGGAGAGATTAGGGTTAGGATAGGTTAGGTTTAAGTGTGGTTAGGGTTAGGAGGGGTTAGGGTTAGGTGTGGTTAGGGTTAGGAGAGGTTAGGGTTAGGAGAGGTTAGGGTTAGGATAGGTTAGATTTTAGGGTTAGGAGGGGTTAGGGTTAGGTGTGGTTGGTGTTAGGAGGGGTTAGGGTTAGGAGGGGTTAGGAGGGGTTAGGGTTAGGAGGGGTTAGGGTTAGAAGAGGTTAGGGTTAGGAGGGGTTAGGGTTAGGAGGGGTTAGGAGAGGTTAGGGTTAGGAGGGGTTAGGGTTAAGAGGGGTTAGGGTTAGGAGGGGTTAGGGTTAGGAGGGGTTAGGGTTAGGATAGGTTAGGTTAGATTTTAGGGTTAGGAGGGGTTAGGGTTAGGTGTGGTTAGGGTTAGGAGGGGTTAGGGTTAGGATGGGTTGGGGTTAGGATAGGTTAGATTAGATTTTAGGGTTAGGAGGGGTTAGGGTTAGGTGTGGTTATGGTTAGGAGGGGTTAGGGTTAGGAGGGGTTAGGGTTAGGAGGGGTTAGGGTTAGGAGAGGTTAGGGTTAGGATAGGTTAGGTTAGATTTTAGGGTTAGGAGGGGTTAGGGTTAGGTGTGGTTAGGGTTAGGAGGGGTTAGGGTTAGGGTAAAGAGAGGTTAAGGTAAAGAGAGGTAAGGGTTAGGAGGGGTTAGGGTTAGGAGGGGTTAGGGTTAGGGTAAAGAGAGGTTAGGGTAAAGAGAGGTTAGGGTTAGGGGTAAGGGTTAGGAGGGGTTAGGGTTAGGTGTGGTTAGGGTTAGGAGGGGTTAGGGTTAGGATGGGTTGGGGTTAGGATAGGTTAGATTCGATTTTAGGGTTAGGAGGGGTTAGGGTTAGCTGTGGTTATGGTTAGGAGGGGTTAGGGTTAGGAGGGGTTAGGGTTAGGAGGGGTTAGGGTTAGGAGAGGTTAGGGTTAGGATAGGTTAGGTTAGATTTTAGGGTTAGGAGGGGTTAGGGTTAGGTGTGGTTAGGGTTAGGAGGGGTTAGGGTTAGGGTAAAGAGAGGTTAGGGTAAAGAGAGGTAAGGGTTAGGAGGGGTTAGGGTTAGGAGGGGTTAGGGTTAGGGTAAAGAGAGGTTAGGGTAAAGAGAGGTTAGGGTTAGGGGTAAGGGTTAGGAGGGGTTAGGGTTAGGGTAAGAGAGGTTAGGGTTATTGGGAAGTTTCGTTTTTGCTGTTGCCTGTTCCTTTGAGGAGTATTTCATATAAAAATCTAGGTTCTGGGTTAGCTATCCTTTGCTGGGTTAGATTTAGGTACTGGCTTAACTAACGTGTACTGGGTTAGGGTTAGGTACTGGGTTAGCTAACGTGTACTGGGTTAGTGTTTGGTACTGGGTTAGTTAATGTTTACTGGGTTAGGGTTAGGTACTGGGTTAGGGTTAGGGTTAGGTACTGGGTTATCTAACGTCTACTGGATTAGGGTTTGGTACTGGGTTAGCTAATGTGTACTGGGTTAGGTACTGGGTTAGGTAGTGTGTACTGGGTTTGGTACTGGGTTAGCTAATGTGTTCTGGTTTAGGGTTAGGTACTGGGTTAACTAACATCTACTGGGTTAGGGTTTGGTTCTGGGTTAGCTAATGTGTACCGGGTTAGGGTTATGTACTGGGTTAGCTAACGTGTACCGGGTTAGGGTTAGGTACTGGGTTAGCTAATGTGTACTGGGTTAGGTACTGGGTTAGCTAATGTGTAACGGGTTAGGGTTAGGTTCTGGGTTAGGGTTTGGTACTGGGTTAGCTAATGTGTACTGGGTTAGGGTTAGGTTCTGGGTTAGGGTCAGGTACTGGGTTAGCTAACGTGTACTGGGTTAGGGTTAGGTTCTGGGTTAGGGTTAGGTACTGGGTTAGCTAACCTGTACTGGGTTAGGGTCAGGTACTGGGTTAGCTAACGTGTACTGGGTTAGGGTTAGGTTCTGGGTTAGGGTTAGGTACTGGGTTAGCTAACCTGTACTGGGTTAGGGTTAGGTACTGGGTTAGCTAATGTGTAACGGGTTAGGGTTAGGTTCTGGGTTAGGGTTTGGTACTGGGTTAGCTAATGTGTACTGGGTTAGGGTTAGGTTCTGGGTTAGGGTCAGGTACTGGGTTAGCTAACGTGTACTGGGTTAGGGTTAGGTTCTGGGTTAGGGTTAGGTACTGGGTTAGCTAACCTGTACTGGGTTAGGGTCAGGTACTGGGTTAGCTAACGTGTACTGGGTTAGGGTTAGGTTCTGGGTTAGGGTTAGGTACTGGGTTAGCTAACCTGTACTGGGTTAGGGTTAGGTACTGGGTTAGCTAATGTGTCCTGGGTTAGCTAATGTGTTCCACGTTAGGGGTATGTTCTGGGTTAGGGTTAGGTACTGGGTTAGCTGACGGGTACTGGGTTAGGGTTAGGTACTGGGTTAGCTAACGTGTACCGGGTTAGAGTTAGCTACTGGGTTAGCTACCGTGTACTTGGTTAGGTACTGGGTTAGCTAACATGTACTGGGTTAGGGTTAGGTACTGGGTTAGCTAACATGTACTGGGTTAGGGTTAGGTACTGGGTTAGCTAATGTGTACCGGTTAGGGTTAGGTACTGGGTTAGCTAACATGTACTGGGTTAGGGTTAGGTACTTGGTTAGCTAATGTGTACCGGTTAGGGTTAGGTACTGGGTTAGCTAACATGTACTGGGTTAGGGTTAGGTACTGGGTTAGCTAATGTGTACCGGGTTAGGGTTAGGTACTGGGTTAGCTAATGTGTACCGGGTTAGGGTTAGGTACTGGGTTAGCTAACCTGTACTGGGTTAGGGTTAGGTACTGGGTTAGCTAATGTGTACCGGGTTAGGTTTAGGTACTGGGTTAGCTAATCTGTACAGGGTTAGGGTTAGGTACTGGGTTAGCTAACATGTACTGGGTTAGGGTTAGGTACTGGGTTAGCTACCGTGTACTGGGTTAGGGTTAGGTACTGTGTTAGGTAACGTGTACTGGGTTAGGGTTAGGTACTGGGTTAGCTAATGTGTACCGGGTTAGGGTTAGGTACTGGGTTAGCTAACATGTACTGGGTTAGGTACTGGGTTAGCTAACATGTACTGGGTTAGCTAACGTGTATCGGTTTAGAGTTTGGTATTCCAGTAAGATGTATTACATTTGAATCTCTGGTTACAGACCATTCCAGTAAGATGTATTACATATGAATCTCTGGTTCTGTTCTGCTCTAATTTATATAAGCCTTTGTTCCCCAGTCAGCGACCAGTAAAGTCTTTTGTCCTGAAGAACACGATTCCTACTACTCTCTGTGAGAATATTAAAAATTGTTCACTTGAATCTCTGATGCTGGAGATAAAGCTAAAAGCCTTCACAGAGCCAACACAACACACTCTCTCTCTCTCTCTCTCTCTCTCACACACACACACACACACACACACACACACACACACACACACACACACACACACACACACACACACACACACACACTCACAGAAACCCCAAATCCTCACTGTCGTCCCCATAGCCAAAACACTCACAGCGTCCAAAGTAACCCCCGTTGCGTTTTTCTTGGTCTCAGAGCAGGAAATACAATATTATCACAAGAAATTGATTTGATTGTTTGCTGCTGTTGTTAGTTTAAACAAAGTGGTTCAGTGACAGCAGGGTTGAACTGACACATTGTTCTGTTGAGAGTTTCACTCACACATTACACAGTACTCTTCTCCTCTCCTTCTCTCCTCCTCTCTTCCTCTCCTCCTCTCCTCCTCTTCTCCTCTCCCTCTCTCCTCCTGTCCTTCTCTCCTCCTCTTCTCCTCTCCTTCTTTTCTTCTCCTTCTCTCCTCCTCTCCTCCGCTTCTGCTCTCCTTCTCTCCTCCGCTTCTACTCTCCTTCTCCCCCTCTCCTTCTCTCCTCCTCTTCTCCTCTTCTCTTCTCCTCTCCTTTTCTTCTCCTTCTCTCTTCCGCTTCTACTCTCCTTCTCTTCTTCTCCTTCTCTCCTCCTCTCCTCCGCTTCTGCTCTCCTTCTCTCCTCCTCTTCTCCTCTCCTTCTCTTCTTCTCCTTCTCTCCTCCTCTCCTCCGCTTCTACTCTTCTTATCTCCCTCTCCTTCTGTTCTTCACTCCTCCTCTCCTCTCCTCCTCTCCTCCTATTCTCCTATCCTCTCCTCTTCTAATTTTCTCTGGTTTCTGTTTCTCTTTGGATCTGCTGTCTGGGTTTAATAGTTAGATATTGGAGAGGCAGGGTCTGAATTCCCTGTATGATTAGGAAGAGAGGGAATCTACCGCTTGCCCTGAGACATGCCTTGATAGGTACTCCTATTGTGGGAGGACACTGAGCAGGATGGGAAACTCATGCTTAAAGCTTGTTCAGATGAACATTTTAGGCAACGCCGCCAAACTGCAGACATCTTTACTTGTATCTTAACAAGAGCTCTACTGTCTAGAAAGTGCTCTAATGTCGTAAAAATGCTCTAACGTATTGTTATGGAAGTGCCCTAATGTCTAGTGCTGTTATAGAAGTGCCCTAAAGTCTAGTGCTGTTATAGAATGGTAACTTTAGTGTGTATGATCCCACATGATGTTAGGGACAATATAGGATGAATCACAATAATTGTTTGCTAAAATAATAATTTCTTAGCAACATTTGTTTTTGTTTTTTATGGTAATCCTGGTTGTGGTTTAGCAGATAAGAAAAGACGATTAGTATGTAAAAGAGAAGGAATATAATATCTATTGTTCACAGGAAACTCATTCAATTTTAGATGAAGTTTTGTGGAAAAAGGACTAGGTGGGTGAAATAGGTTTCTCCAATAGGCAAAGAAATTCAAAAGGTGTGATGATATTAATTAATAGTAATTTTGATCCGAATGTGCAAATTGTCCAAACAGATCCTCAAGGTAGATGGACGATTTTAAATATGTTATTGGACCATAAACAGATTTGGCTCATTAATCAATACGGTTAAATAATGTTCATCCAAGCTTCTGTGAACATATATATAATAATTGATCAACCCTACAAGCAACACTAGACTCTATTATTATTTTGGGAGATAATAATACTGTTTCAAATACCTCAATGGACCGTAAAGGAAATCACACTACAAACTATCACCCTCAGGCACTTAGGGAAATCCCGAATGTCATGGATATATATGAGAACGAGTGGATATATGGAGACTTAAATATCCTTGACTACTTTCTTATTGTCAGGTCCTGACCAGCAGAGGGCGTATTGCTTAGTCTTGGTCAGGATGTGGCAGGTAGTTTGTGTTTGTTAAATGTTGTGTTGGTGATTGGGACTTCCAATTGAAGGCAGGTGTGTATAGTTGCCTTTGATTGGAAGTCCTATATAGGTGTGTGTGTTTTTCTTTGGGGTTGTGGGGAATTGATTTTGCACTGCGTTTTGTATAGCCTGCAAGACTGTCCATGTCGTGAGTACTGTCTAGTGTTGTTTTTCAAGTGGATGCCTTACATGTTTTGTCAGTAATAAACATGAGTGTCCACAATCCTGCTGCGCCTTGGTGCTTCTCTCTCCCATGCGACATATTCGCCGAAGAGTACGACATTTTCTGTGACACTTATGTCATTCTCGTGGGCACCAAAAGTTTAAAAAGTGTTGACAGGGGAAGAATGTGGTCGGACCTTCAGATAATTGGCATATATATTACTCTTACAGAATTTCCACGTGGGCGAGGATATTGGAAATTTAATCAAAGCCTACTAGATGATAAATTGTTTAGAACTAGGACAGAAGAATTTATAACTGACTTTTTCCAGACATAACATAGGTACAGCAGATGTGGTGTATGGGACACCTTTAAATATGCCTTTAAAGACCACTGAAATTCAGTACCAATCTCTAAAACAAAAGCAATTTAGGTCCAAAGAGTCCATATTAAACAAAGGAAATGGAAGGAATAACAGAACAGACAGATAGCAATAAAAACTGTAACCATAGAGGCTCAGAATAAGTGAGAGTAAAAACAAAATGGAGGAACCTATTCAAGAAAGATCAAGTGTTATATATTTTTTTTTAAATAAAGCAAACCTGGATGGAATAACATTAACAGCTGTACAGAAAGACTTGTGTAAAGGCCGAACCACAGAGGAAGAACCTCTTGATGCATTTAAAGCCTTTAAGTCCAGGAAAACTCCAGGGCTGGATGGCATACCAGTGGAGGTATAACCAAACTCCAGGGCTGGATGGCATACCAGTGGAGGTATACCAAACTCCAGGGCTGGATGGCATACCAGTGGAGGTATACCAAACTCCAGGGCTGGATTGGCATACCAGTGGAAGTATACCAAACTCCAGGGCTGGATGGGATACCAGTGGAGGTATACCAAACTCCAGGGCTGGATGGCATACCAGTGGAGGTATACCAAACTCCAGGGCTGGATGGCATACCAGTGGAGGTATACCAAGCTCCAGGGCTGGATGGCATACCAGTGGAGGTATACCAATGCTTTATTTATATACTCAGAGGACCGTTATTGGCATGTTTTAGCCACTCCTATATAAATAGTAGATTATCTGACACTCAACAAGAAGGTCTGATTTAACTGAAACAGGATCGAAGAGGTAAATATAATCACCCAGTCCATGAAAACATTGTGAGCCCTCTTACGCTTCAGTGTTGTGATGCAAAAATGCTAGCAAAATGCATAGAGCATAGAATTAAAAAGGTATTTTGGGATATTATTCATCCTAATCAGACAGGTTTTTTACATGGACGATACGTTGGAGATAATATAAGACAAGTACAGGAAACAATAGAAAACCAGGCCTGGTATTTATAGCTGATTTTGAAATGGCTTTTGATAAAATACGACTGGAGTTTGATAAAGTACGAACTAAGTACGACAGTCAAATTAAATCTAGAATCGGCTTCTTATTTCGCAACAAAGCCTTCTTCACTCACGCTGCCAAACATACCATCGTAAAACTGACTATCCTACCGATCCTCAACTTTGGCGATGTCATTTACAAAATAGCCTCCAACACTCTACTCAGCAAACTGGATGCAGTCTATCACAGTGCCATCCGTTTTGTCACCAAAGCGCCTCATACTACCCACCACTGCAACCTGTATGCTCTCGTTGGCTGGCCCTCGCTACATATTCATCGCCAAACCCACTGGCTCTAGGTCATCTATAAGTCTATGCTAGGTAAAGCCCCACCTTATCTCAGCTCAATGGTCACCATAACAACACCCACCCATAGCACGCGCTCTAGCTGGTATATCTCACTTGTCATCCCAAAAGCCAACACCTCCTTTGGCTGCCTTTCCTTCCAGTTCTCTGCTGCCAATGACTGGAACGAATTGCAAAAATCACTGAAGTTGGAGACATATCTCCCTCACTAACTTTAAACGTCAGCTATCTGAGCAGCTAACCGATCGCTGCAGCTGTACATAGGCCATCTGTAAATAGCCCACCCAATCTACCTACCTCATCGCCATATTGTTTTTATTTACTTTTCTGCTCTTTTGCACACCAGTATTTCTACTTGCACATCATCATCTGCACATCTATCATTCCAGTGTTAATCTGCTAAATTGTAATTACTTCGCTACTATGGCCTATTTATTGCCTTACCTCTTTACTCCATTTGCCCACACTGTATATAGCTTTTTCTATTGTGTTATTGACTGTACTTTTGTTTATCCCGTGTGTAACTCTGTGTTGTTTTTGCTGCACTGCTTTGCTTTGTCTTGGCCAGGTCACAGTTTCAAATGAGAACTTGTTCTCAACTGGCCTACCTGGTCAAATAAAGGTGTAATAAAAAAAATATATTTTTGGGGGGATAATTAGAGAATGAAATTTGGACAATAAGTGTTAAACTGATTTCAACAAAGGATTTATTTGGGATAATAAGACCATTGCCATTTAGACATTAAGTTGATTGCATTTTGGCCAAATAAGAGGCTTGAAATTAGGATATTTAAGCTAATTGTAATTTAGATCATGAGAGATATTATTACTATTTAAGTACAGAGTGAATGAGCGCTGT
Organism: Salmo salar; assembly: GCF_965601325.2. Lineage (NCBI taxonomy): Eukaryota > Metazoa > Chordata > Actinopteri > Salmoniformes > Salmonidae > Salmo > Salmo salar. The sequence goes on from NC_138303.1 coordinate 3,887,573, forward strand.
CAGGGGACTAGCTTCAGTGTGAACGAGGTGCGTGTCTGAACGAATACCCCAACCAGTTCTTTGTGAGCTGAGTTTTTCGATCTAACCAAACCAAATCAAATTTTATTTGTCACATACACAGTAAAATAGTATAGTATACAGTATATACACATGAGATGAGTAATGCAAGATATGCAAACTTTATTAAAGTGACATTATTAAAGTGACTAGTGATCCATCTATTAAAGTGGCCAGTGATTTCAAGTCTGTATGTAGGCAGCAGCCTCTCTGTGTTAGTGATGGCTGTTTATTAACAGTCTGATGGCCATGAGATAGAAGCTGTTTTTCAGTCTCTCGGTCCCCGCTTTGATGCACCTGTACTGACCTCGCCTTCTGGATGATAGCGGGGTGAACAGGCAGTGGTTCGGGTGGTTGTTGTCTTTGATGATCTTTTTGGCCTTCCTGTGACATCGGGTGCTGTAAGTGTCCTGGAGGGCAGGTAGTTTGCCCCTGGGAATGCGTTGTGCAGACCTCACCACACAGTTGCCATATCAGGCTGTGATACAGCCTGACAGGATGCGGTCAAATAACATTATCTAGGGGTTCTGTCCACCAGCGCCCGTTGAGCTACAGGAAGTGAGCAATGACAGGTGTACCTCTCGGGCTGCACAATGATTGTTGCTAGTGGTGTGGATGTGAATAACTAAGTATATAAGTGGAAAACTATATAGTCTATAGACACTATGGAGACTGAAACAATGGAGACTGAAACTATGGAGACTGAGAAACTATGGAGACTACGGGGACTGAAACCATGGTGACTCAAACTATAGAGACTGAAACTATTGAGACTATAGAGACTATGGAGACTGAGAAACTATGGAGACGAGAGGCTATGGAGACTGAGAGGCTATGGAGACTGAGAGACTATGGAGACTGAGAAACTATGGAGACTGAGAAACTATGGAGACTGATAGGCTATGGAGTCTGAGAGGCTATGGAGTCTGAGAGGCTATGGAGACTGAGAGGCTATGGAGACTGAGAGGCTATGGAGACTGAGAGGCTATGGAGGCTGAGAGGCTATGGAGACTGAGAGACTATGGAGACTACGGGGACTGAAACCATGGCGACTCAAACTATAGAGACTGAAACTATTGAGACTATAGAGAGTATGGAGACTGAGAAACTATGTAGACTGAGAAACTATGGAGACAGAGAGACTATAGAGACTGAAACTATAGAGACTATGGAGACAAACTATAGAGAATATGGAGACTGAAACTATAGAGACTATAGAGACTGAAACTATAGAGACTATGGAGACTGAAACTATAGAGACTATGGAGACTGAAACTATAGAGACTATGGAGACTGAAACTATAGAGACTATGGAGACTGAAACTATAGAGACTATGGAGACGGAAACTATAGAGACTATGGAGACTGAAACTATAGAGACTATGGAGACTGAAACTATAGAGACTATGGAGACTGAAACTATAGAGACTATGGAGACTGAAACTATAGAGACTATAGAGACTGAAACTATAGAGACTATAGAGACTGAAACTATAGAGACTATGGAGACTGAAACTATAGAGACTATGGAGACTGAAACTATAGAGACTATGGAGACTGAAACTATAGAGACTATGGAGACTGAAACTATAGAGACTATAGAGACTGAACCTATAGAGACTATGGAGACTGAGAAACTATGGAGGCTATGGAGACTGAGAAACTATGGAGACTGAGAGGCTATGGCGACCGAGAGACTATGGAGACTGAAACTATAGAGACTATGGAGACTGAAACTATAGAGACTATAGAGACTGAAACTATAGAGACTATAGAGACTGAAACTATAGAGACTATGGAGACTGAAACTATAGAGACTATGGAGACTGAAACTATAGAGACTATGGAGACTGAAACTATAGAGACTATGGAGACTGAAACTATAGAGACTATAGAGACTGAACCTATAGAGACTATGGAGACTGAGAAACTATGGAGGCTATGGAGACTGAGAAACTATGGAGACTGAGAGGCTATGGCGACCGAGAGACTATGGAGACTGAAACTATAGAGACTATGGAGACAAACTATAGAGACTATGGAGACTATGGAGACTTTCTATGGAGACCATAGAGACTATGGAAACTGAAACTATAGAGAATATAGAGTCTATAGGGACTCAAACCATGGCGACTCAAACTATGGAGACTGAAACTATGGAGACTAAAAGCTTCAACCAGCTTTATGAGGTAGTCGCCTGGAATGAATTTCAAGTCCATATTATTATGGCAAGAGAAATGACAGTCCGTCATTACTTTAAGACATGAAGGACAGTCAATCGGGAAAATTTCAAGAACTTTGAAAGTTTCGTCAAGTGCAGTCGCAAAAACCATCAAGCGCTATGATGAAACTGGCTCTCATGAGGACCGCCACTGGAATGGAAGACCCAGAGTTACCTCTGCTGCAGAGGATACATTCATTAGAGTTACCAGCCTCAGAAATTGCAGCCCAAATAAATGCTTCACAGAGTTCAAGTAACAGACAGATCTCAACATCAACTGTTCAGAGGAGACTGTGTGAATCAGGCCTTCATGGTCGAATTGCTGCAAAGAAACCACTACTAAAGGACACCAATAATAAGAAAAGACATGCTTGGGCCAGGAAACACGAGCAATGGACATTAGACCTGTGTAAATTTGTCCTTTGGTCTGGAGTACAAATTGGAGATTTTTGGTTCCAACCGCCGTGTCTTTTTGAGACGTGGGTGTGGGTGAATGGATGATCTCCGCATGTATATTTCCCACCGTAAAGCATGGAGGAGGAGGTGTTATGGTGTGGGGGTGCTTTGCTGGTGACACTGTCTGTGATTTATTTAGAATTCAAGGCACACTTAACCAGCATGGCTACCACAGCATTCTGCAGCAATACACCATCCTATCTGGTTTGATCTTAATGGGACTTTAATTTTGTTTTTCAACAGGACAATGACCTCCAGGCTGTGTAAGGGCTATTTTACTAAGAAGGAGAGTGATTGAGTGCTGCATCAGATGACATGGCCTCCACAATCCTCTGACATCAACCAAATTGAGATGGTTTGTGATGAGTTGGACCGCAGAGTGAAGGAAAAGCAGTCAACAAGCACTCAGCCTATGTAGGAACTCCTTCAAGACTGTTGGAAAAGTATTCCAGGTGAAGCTGGTTGAGAGAATCCCAAGAGTGTACAAAGCTGTCATCAAGGCAAAGGGTGGCTGCTTGAAGAATCTCAAAAATCTGAAATATATTTTGATTTGTTTAACACTATTTTGGTTACTACATGATTCCATATGTGTTATTTCATAGTTTTGATGTCTTCACTATTATTCTACAATGTAGAAAATAATGAAAATAAAGAAAAACCCTTGAATGAGTAGGTGTTCTAAAACTTTTGACCGGTAGTGTATGAATGTATAATGGTTTACTAGACATTTGATAAAGTAACAATGGAAGAAAAAAAAAAACGTTTTAATTATAATAATATAAAACTTGCGACATTTTCAGAGTGGTCCCTCCATGGATCATTTGAGAAAGATAAGATTAAAGTATGACTGTCTAATGGGTCTGGGAAGTAAAGTCTCAGATAAAGATTGGTAAAGGTACAGGACCTGACTTACTCATAAAACTTCAAACGCTTATGAGATTTCCCCCACTTCAGTAATATATTTTGAAACCCATGCTCTCTTAAATGGAACCAATGAATATTGAACATGTAGAGACTTGTTAACTAAGCTTAAGACCACAATTTACTGTACTCCCGTTGGAGTTTTTGTTGATATCCCAAATGATGAAGTTCTAATCCGATTTGTGACAAGGCAAAACTTAACCACTCCCGAGACGAAAAATGTCTATATCTATCCTGTCTCAGGTGGCAGACTTATTATGGGCAGAGCACTCCATCTACAGGGGACTGATAGGCAGTGCCAACCCAGTTATAGTTTATCTCGCCCCTTCTGAAATAACCGGTGTATTTTGTCAATTCAACGCATTACAAGTTAAATCTTAAAATATTACACATTTAACAAGTGTGAAGCAGAAAAGTGAATATCCAACAGAAACTGCTAATAAAAATATAGAGTAACATTAATAGGGTACATTAAAATGAAAACATATCCTTCCAATAAGGAGAAAGTTATCATGTTTGTTTTGTTTTTAAACCTTACAATAAGGGTAAAAGCAGAACAACGTTTGAGAGTGATTAGCAGTAGTGATTGGGAGTGTCTTGAGAGTCCTAGTTGAAGGAAACCGATATGGCGACTAGTGAAAGTAACAAAGTGAATGGTAATATTAGAGGCTTGCAGATAGCTTTCCAATAACGCAATATCTTAATAATTTGAAGAAGTAAACGTTTCAATACAAGGTCACATGACGAACAGAGGGATTGATATTAGAGGCTGCTATCTGGTGTTTGGGTTAGAGATAAGCTTCCTATGGACAAACAGATAAGCCGGCAGTGAAAATAAGTGGTACTCATTCAACTCAAACAGGCTGTAAAGTGGGACATTTGAATAAGAGAACATTTTTGACCATTTCCAATTATTATTACTAAATAGTATATTTTGGGTAACACCAGTGATTTAAGTAAGATGTAATATAATCAAAAACAATAATATTTTTCCATTACGTGGAATGGTGTCCAAAATTGAAGTAGATCAAAGTAAATGTCTTTAGTACCAAACAGTGAACTGATAATCCAGCACCTACTTTTTGAAGGACGTAGCAGATTTGTTAAACAATTGGTTTCATATTTTGGCTAGTTGATGTCACAGGGACAGTCAGTACAGGACATACAGTTGAAGTCGGAAGTTTACATACACCTTAGCCAAATACATTTCAACTCAGTTTTTCACAATTCCTGACATTTAATCCTAGTAAAAATTCCCTGTCGTAGGTCAGTTAGGATCACCACTTTATTTTAAGAATGTGAAATGTCAGAAAAATAGTAGAGAGAATCATTTATTTCAGATTTTATTTCTTTCATCACATTCCCATTGGGTCACTGTCACAGCTTTCTGAAAGATCGGACCAAAACGCAGTGTGTTCGTAGTTCAACATCTCTTTATTTACTGTGAAACTAAATGCAAGACACCAACCACTCTAAATAATGAAACAACAAAAGCCGTAACGCAGAGCAAGCAATCACTACTCAAAAATTAACAACCCAAACATGGAAAACAGGCTACCTAAGTATGGCTTCCAATCAGAGACAACGATAGACAGCTGCCTCTGATTGGAAACCATACCTGGCCAACGCATAGAAAAGAAAAACATAGAAATAGAAATCTAGAAACCCCACAATGAAACAGAAACCCAGAAACACACCCAAAACACCCCCTGTCACGCCCTGACCACTCTACTATGGAAAAAGGACCTCTTACAAGGGTCAGGACGTGACAGTCACATTCCCATTGGGTCACAATACACTCAATAAGTATTTGGTAGCATTGCCTTTAAATTGTTTAACTTGGGTCAAACATTTCGGGTAGCCTTCCACAAGCTTCCCACACTAAGTTGGGTGAATTTTAGCCAATTCCTCCTGACAGAGCTGGTGTAACTGAGTCAGGTTTGTAGGCCTCCTTGCTTGCACACACGTTTTCAGTTCTGCCTACAAATTTTCAATGGGATTCAGATCAGGGCTTTGTGATGGCCTATCCAATACCTTGACTTTGTTGTCCTTAAGCCATTTTGCCACAACTGGAAATATGCTTGGGCTCATTGTCTATTTGGAAGACCCATTTGCAACCAAGCTTTAACTTCCTGACTGATGTCTTGAGATGTCGCTTCAATATATCCACATAATTTTCCTCCCTCATGATGCCATCTATTTTGTGAAGTGCACCAGTCCTTCCTGCAGCAAAGCACCCCCACAACATGATGCTGCCACCCCCGTGCTTCACGGTTGGGATGGTATTCTTCGGCTTGCAAGCCTCCTCCTTTTTCCTCCAAACATAATGATGGTCATTATGGCCAAACAGTTCTATTTTTGTTTCATCAGACCAGAGAACATTTCTCCAAAAAGTATGATCTTTGTCCCCATGTGCAGTTGCAAACCGTAGTCTGGCTTTTTATGGTGGTTTTAGAGCAGTGGCTTCTTCCTTGCTGAGCTGCCTTTTCAGGTTATGTCAATATAGAATTCGTTTTACTGTGGATATAGATACTTTTGTACCTGTTTCCTCCAGCATCTTCACAAGGTCCTTTGCTGTTTTTCTAGGATTGATTTGCAAGTCTCGCACCAAAGTACGTTCATCTCTAGGAGACAGAACGCATCTCCTTCATTAGTGGTACGAGTGTAACCGATGTGAAATAGCTAGTTAGTTAGCGGTGGTGCGCGCTAATAGCATTTCAATCAGTGACGTCACTCGCTCTGAGACTTGAAGTAGGGTTTCCCCTTGCGTTGCAAGGGCCGCGGCTTTTGTGGCGCCATGGGTAACGATGCTTTGTGGGGTGTCAGTTGTTGATGTGTGCAACGGTCCCTGGTTCGAGCCCGGGTTGGGACGGAACCTACACTGTTACACGAGGACTGCGTGGTCCCGTGGTGTTTATACTTGCGTACTATTGTTTGTGCAGATGAACGTGGTACCTTCAGGCGTTTGGAAATTGCTCCCAAGGATGAACCAGATTTGTGGAGGTCTACAAATTTTTCTCTGAGGTTTTGGCTGATTTCTTTTGATTTTCCAATGATGTCAAGCAGAGGCACTGAGTTTGAAGATAGGCCTTGAAATACATCCACAGGTACACCTCCAATTGACTCAAATGATGTCAATTAGCCTATCAGAAGCTTCTAAAGCCATGGCATCATTTTCTAGAATTTTCCAAGCTGTTTAACCTGTTATGGCTAGGGGGCAGTATTTTCACGGACGGATAAAAAACGTACCCGATTTAATCTGATTAGTACTCCTGCCCAGAAACTAGAATATGCATATAATTATTAGCTTGGATAGAAAACACTCCAAGGTTTCTAAAACTGTTTGAATGGTGTCTGTGAGTATAACAGAACTCATTTGGCAGGCCAAAACCTGAGAATATTCCATACAGGAAGTGCCCTGTCTGACAATTTGTTGTCTTTCTGTTGCATCTCTATCGACATTACAGCATCTGTGCTGTAACATGACACTTTCTAAGGTTTCCATTGGCTCTCTAAAGCCGCCAGAAAGTGGAATGGGGTGTCTGCTGTCTCTGGGCAAAGTACAACAGCTCTGTTTGTAAGTGGTCAGCCTGGGGACAGTGAGACTGAGATGCGCTTTCACGAGACTACTCCATTTTTTTCTTTCAGCCTTTGAATGAATACAACGTTGCCCGGTTGGAATATTATCCCTATTTTATGAGAAAAATAGCATAAAAATAGATTTTCAACAGCGTTGGACATGCTTCTAAGTACGGTAATGGAATATTTTGAATTTTTTTGTCGCGAAATGCGCTCGCGCGTTACCCTTCGGATAGTGACCTGAATGCATGAACAAAACGGCGGAATTTAGATATAACTATGGATTATTTGGAACCAAAACAACATTTGTTGTTGAAGTAGAAGTCCTGGGAGTGTATTCTGATGAAGAACAGCAAAGGTAATCCAATTTTTCTAATAGTAATTCTGAGTTTAGTGAGCCCTAAACTTGGTGGGTGTCAAATTAGCTAGCCTGTGATGGCCGAGCTATGTACTCAGAATATTGCAAAATGTGCTTTCGCCGAAAAGCTATTTTAAAATCGGACATAGCGATTGCATAAAGGAGTTCTGTATCTATAATTCTTAAAATAATTGTTATGTATTTTGTCAACGTTTATCATGAGTAATTTAGTATATTCACCGGAAGTTTTCGGTGGGTATGCTAGTTCTGAACATCACATGCTAATGTAAAAAGCCGTATTTTGATATAAATATGAACTTGATTGAACAAAACATGCATGTATTGTATAACATAATGTCCTAGGAGTGTTATCTGATGAAGATCATCAAAGGTTAGTGCTGCATTTAGCTGTGGTTTGGGTTTATGTGACATATATGCTTGCTTGGAAAACGGCTGTGTGATTATTTGTGTCTATGTACTCTCCTAACATAATCTAATATTTTGCTTTCGCTGTAAAGCCTTTTTGAAATCGGACAATGTGGTTAGATTAACGAGAGTCTTATCTTTAAAATGGTGTAAAATAGTTGATTGTTTGAGAAAATTGAATTCTGGTATTTTAGTTGGTTTTGTATTTCGCGCCGTGCGATGCCATTGGTTGTTGGCTAGGGGTTCCGCAGGCGGAACGGGGTTCCGCTAGCGGAACGTCTGTCGTCAACAGGTTAATGTGAAGAATCTACAGATGTGGGAGAGAGAGATGGGGGGAGAGAAAGAGAGTGAGAGACACACACACACACACACACACACACACACACACACACACACACACACACACACACACACACACACACACACACACACACACACACACACACTATGCTAAATAAACCATGGGACCCCAGTAAGGTAATCTGGAGCACATACGCTGAGCACAGCAGTGTCTGAGCGTTACATTGTCCTGATGATTGACAGGCAGAAGACAACATCTCTCAGATTACACAGATTACACACAGTTACATAGACCATAGTTGAAACCATGGATGCACCATATTCTTTCCCAGCAAACAGCGGTCGTCCTAAGACATTCGGCGTCGTTCCCATTAGGTCCCTTAAAGGGTTTCAGCGAGAAATTATCCCACTGACGTTCTTAGAATGTTCTAGGAATGTTAAAATATGACGTTAAGCCTGGGACCATAAGAAGACGTTCAGTACAGGTCCCGGTTTGGTCTCAGTATTTCGCTATAATAAGGTATTTTGATGTCCATTGGGGAATGTTACGCAAAAGGTTTCTATTTGGTTCTGACAGGACATTATCCATGGGTGTAACGGTCGTCGTACGTAGTGGACCAAGGCACAGCAGGTTGAGTGCTCATAGTGACTTTATTTGAACACGTAACAAACAAAACAAGAAATGATCGATCGAACGACCAGGATGGCAGGCTAACCACACAGCTATGCAACAACAACTTCCCACCAAGGGACAGGTGAAAACAGGCTACCTAAGTATGACTCTCAATCAGCAACAACGATGTACAGCTGTTCCTGATTGAGAGCCATACCAGGCCAACAAAGAAATACACAACATAGACAGAGCATAGAAATACGAAATAAAGAACATAACCCAAAACCCCCGGAATACTCTAACCAAACACCCCTCTACATAAGCACATATACTAACAAACCCCGAACCACATAAAACAAATACTCCCCTGCCACGTCCTGACCAAACTACAATAACAAATAACCCCTTTACTGGTCAGAACGTGACAATGGGACATTTAATGACAACAAGGAGATGATTAATGATGGTCCCATGGGAATGTTCTCTGGGGGACCTTTCTGTAGTTCCCTGTAAATTACCAGGACGTCACTGACGAACATGTTGGGACCTTTTTAAGACATTTTCAGGACTTTAATTTTAATAGTGATTAAGATGTTGCATGATGGTCCCAAGGGAATATTCCAGCAAAACGAAAACGTGTAATTAGGACGTCCTCGGGAACATCACCAAATGGTTTCCCCAAAGTGTCAGGACGTTGTGTCATGGTCCCTGGAGTTGTCTAGTTTCTGTCTTGTCCCCGAGAACATTTTTAGTGTTGGGAAGTTGTATCATGGATATTTTTGTCACGTCCCAGGTGTCCCAAACCACTTTAGTAAAGTTTTTTTTTAAATGGTACGGTGGTTTTAAGGTAAGTGGTGCTCAGCTGAAATAGTGTAGAAATCTTGAATCAGTGACAAAATGTTTACGTTTGACATGATCAGTTACAATGTAAAATGTACGCATACATAGGATAGAATAGAATAAAACTTTGTTGTCCATCCAGGATGGACATTTTTCTTGGGCTTCACCTTCATTAAAATAATCACATACACATACATTCTCACATCACATTTAATCCAGTCAGTCCATCATGTTGGTAAAATAACAACACAGAGGACATTAATACATTCATTAATACATTCACTCACAATGACCATTGTTCCAACTACACTACATAGATAAGTACATATACTGATACAATTTACTTTGCATTTATGTAGTCCAACAGCACAAGGAACAAATGAATGTTTGAACACGTTCTTCTTGGCCATGGGCATTCTGAAGCGCTGGCCAGAGGGAAGCCTCTCGAACTGAGGGTGAGGAGGGTGAGGAGGGGTCGCCAACGACAGCCAGTGGCTTCTGACTGGTTACCTTGTGGAACAGAATGCTCAAATGTGCCTGCGGTCGACCAATTACTTTGCTGGCTGTGTTTACTATTCTGGTCAGTTTATTTTTGCTCATCATGCTCAGATTACCATACCAGACTGTCAGATTGAACATGAGGATGCTCTCCACCAAGCTGCTGTACTCTCCAGAACATGTTATTCAATCATTTAATTTGGAGTGCTCACGTGCCAATCTGAGGAAGCAAGCAGACACTTGAATTTGGCGCATTAAGTGAGGAACTAGTCCTCATAGGCACTAAAGATGCGTGAGCGCGAATGCTCAGAGAACCGAACATCACTCTGAACAATGCCATTGACGTGTGTCGTTCAAGTGAACAAGCACAGATGCAAATCAGGAAAATTGGTGGAGTTGAACCAGAGACTGTACATTATACCTCCTGTGAGCGACATTCAGAATAAAACATATGGTCAAAAAACAGACAGAGTTTTACAGGGGACACTAACAAACACAGAATGCCAAACGACTTACCCTGTCATTACTGTGGTTCAGTACATACCAAAGCCAAACGCCCAGCATACGGTGTCACCTGTAAAGAAACCACTTTTTCCAGAGTTTGTAAACAAGCACAACACATACCTCAACTCAATCAATTAGAGGAATGATAATGAGTCAGATGACCAAACAACAGATGCAATTGTGGTACATCACACAGGTTAATTATGTGGAGGCAAACAAAGGCAAACAAATGGTTCATTAACCTTAAGCTAGTTCCACTTAGCAATGAGCCATTGACATATGCCCTCAGCCATACAATTAAATGTCAACTAGACACAAGATCAACAGTGAAGGTCTACGGGGAAAACAATTCTCCTACCCAGCGAAGCTCAAGCTATATGACGACACACTGATAAAAGCCAACAGGAGAAAGCAATCTCAAAAAAGAAGATCATGACGTGGGAAAAAAAAAATGTTTTCATGTGAACCACAGCCATGTGTTACATCACGTCAACACCCCACGAGCATCACATCCACTGAGGTCATCGTGACAACTGAGGAGATCATTTCCAAGTACAAGGACGTGTTCGCTGGGCTTGGCTGCCTTCCTGGAGAGATACACCTAGAAGTTGACAATGCAGCCCGGGGCCCGGGGCCTGTGAAGCAGCTACCAAGACAGATACCTATTCCACCGAAAGGAAAGGATCACAAAGGCCATACATTCAACGGACGTCATCATGAAAAGTCACAGAGCCAACACTGTGGATCAGCAACATAGTTGTCATTGAAAAACCTGATAAACTACGAATATGCACGGTCCACAGCGCACTCAACAAAGCCTTACTGAGATTGCACTTCCAGATGCCCACAATAGAAGAGACTTTACCAGAAATATCCAACGCAAAGGTATTCTCAGTACTCAATGCCAAAGATGGATATTGGCAAGTCAAACTTGATCAAGTGAGCAGCTATCTAACAACTTTCTGGACACCTGTAGACAGGTATAGATGGCTGAGAATGCCAGTTGGAATCAAGCCAGCAGCTGAAGAATACCAGTGTAACAGTGTAGGTTCCGTCCCTCTCTTCGCCCCAACCCGGGCTCAAACCAGGGACCCTCTGCACACATCAACAACTGACACCCCACGAAGCATCGTTACCCATCGCGCCACAAAAGCCACGGCCCTTGCAATGCAAGGGGAAACCCTACTTCAAGTCTCAGAGCGAGTGACGTCACTGATTGAAACACTATTAGCGCGCACCACCGCAAACTAACTAGCCATTTCACATCAGTTACACCAGCACAGACAGTGGTGAAGGACTACAGGCACTAAAAGGAGTGAGCGTGATCACAGATGACGTTCTACTCTATGGTGACACACATGAAGAGGCGATGGCAGATCATGACAGAAACCTCACAGCTCTCCTGCAGAGAGCAAGAGATGTCAACCTGAAGCTGAACAGTCTTCCCTGTGGCTCAGTTGGTAGAGCATGGTGTTTGCAACGCCAGCATGGTGTGTGCAATGCCAGGGTTGTGGGTTCGATTCCCACGGGGGGCCAGTACAACAAACAAAAAAAATGCATGAAATGTATGTATTCACTACTGTAAGTCGCTCTGGATAAGAGCGTCTGTTAAATGACTAAAATGTAAAAATATAGTGAGGTTAAAGCAACCTACTGTGACATACATGGGTCATCTTCTCACCATAGAGGGCCTTTGCCCTGACCCAGAGAAAATAATGTTCAGAACATGGGTTAACACTGACTGATGCCAAGTCACTACAATGGCTGTTGGGGTTTGTGAACTTTCTTTCAAAATTCATGCCCCTGCCTATCTGATGTATGTGAGCCTCTCAGAAGACTGACTGACAAGGACATTGAATGGACATGGAGATGCAGCAGCGGTGACTACCAAACAGTCACACCTGAATGACGAAGTCACACGGCAGTGTGATGCCAGTGAGACAGGTTTGGGTGCAGCCCTTCAACAGAAAGGACAACCTGTTGCATTTGCCTCCAGAACATAGATATGCACAGATTATAAAAAAATGTCTCTCCATTGTTTTTTTTTGCATGTGACAAGTTTGACCAGTATCTGCATGGCAGTTCTTCACAATACACAGCGACCTCAAACCGCTTGAGACGATCTTCAAGAATTCCCTACTCACAACACCCAAGCAACTGCAGAGAACGTTGCTAAGGCTACAAAGATACCAACTCCACGTGCAATACAAACAAGGCCAAGAACTACATGTAGCTGACTTCCTGTCCAGAACAGCTCAATCAACCACAGAGCACAGACAAATGCAAACACCATCCACGGTCTACGCTATGGGCCTAGTCACAACTGACCTGGAACAGGTGGATCACACCAGTTTCTCAACTAAGACAATGGAGTCAATCAAAGCACACTGTTCCCAGACACACTGTATCTGGCTATGTACACACCTATCAGAAACGACTGGTTTGGAACCAAACAGGCTGTGAGTCAAACACTGAAAGACTTCTGGATTTACAAAGAGGAGATCACCACAGAAAATGGACTGTTATTTAAAGGAAACAGGGTCTTCAAACCTGACATGTTACACACTGACTTTCTACACAAAATACACTCTGGCCACTCAGGCATAGAGGCCAGTCTCTGAAAGGCACGTGATGCTGTTTTCTGGCCAAAGATTACAGAGGACGTAAAGATCTTTATCAGCAAATGTGCCACCTGCAAATCCATCAAGAAGAGACAACACAAGGAGAACCTCATCCACACCAAATAACCTCCAGAAGAGACAACACAAGAAGACCCTCATCCCCCACCAAATCCATCAAGAAGAGACAACACAAGGAGAACCTCATCCCCCACCAAATCCATCAAGAAGAGACAACACAAGGAGAACCTCATCCACACCAAATCCCTCCAGAATAGACAACACAAGGAGACCCTCATCTCCCACCAAATCCCTCCCGAAGAGACAACACAAGGAGACACTCATCCCCCACCAAAACCCAAATTCATCCAGAAGAGACAACACAAGGAGAACCTCATCCCATACCAAATCCATCCAAAAGAGACAACACAGGTAGACCCTCATCCCCCACCAAATGCCTCCCCTCCCATGGTCCAATATCAGGATGGACTTACTCACAGTCAACAACAGCAACTACCTCATCATGGTAGATTCATCTATAAGTCTTTGCTAGGTAAAGCCCCGCCTTATCTCAGCTCACTGGCCACCATAGCAGCACGTGCTCCAGCAGGTATATCTCACTGGTCACCCCCAAAGCCAATTCCTCCTTTGGCCGCCTTTCCTTACAGTTCTCTGCTGCCAATGACTGTAACGAACTGCAAAAATCACTGAAGCTGGGGACTCATATCTTCCTCACTAACTTTAAGCACCAGCTGTCAGCTCACAGATCACTGCACCTGTACATAGCCCATCTGTAAATAGCCCATCGAACTACCTCATCCCCCATACTATTTATATTTATGTTCCTCCCTTGCACCCGAGTATCTCTACCTGCACACTCATCTTCTGCACATCTATCACTCCAGTGTTTAATTGCTATATTGTAATTATTTCACCACTTTGGCCTATTTATTGCCTTTACCTCCCTTATCCTACCTCATTTGCACACACTGTATATAGACTTTTTCTATTGTATTATTGACTTCGTGTTTGTTTTATTGCATGTGTAACTCTGTGTTGTTGTTTGTGTTGCACTGCTTTGCTTTATCTTGGCCAGGTCGTAGTTGTAAATGAGAAGTTGTTCTCAACTAGCCTACCTGGTTAAATAAAGGTGAAATAAAAATATAAAAATATATATATTATTACTCCGAGTACTGAGAGCTCGACGAGCAGACTGACACCACATCAGACACCATCAGTGAATGCTGCAAAAAGCCGTTCAACGGACGTGGTGTTGCCCCCACTGTTGTTTCTGATAATGCCCCCCTTCTCCAGAATGGACTTTCAAAAATGTGCTGATGAGTGGGACTTTAAACTTGTGACGTCATCACCGTATCGCATCCAAAGCAATGGCAAAGCAGAATCAGCAGAGAAAATTGCCAAAACACTTCTAAAAAAGGCTGTGATGGATATTGAAGACCTGTGGAAAGCGATGTTGGCATGGTGGAATACTCCAACAGTGACTGAACAACTCAGAATTCCCTGAACGACCACCAAACAAACACGGATGAGGATGACTGGGGACCTTGGAACAGCAGGTGATGAACAACAGTGATGAACAACAGGGTGCTGAAATGGAAGCAGTCCCACTGCCTGAAAATATAACTCTGAGACACACCAGAACAAATATCAGGATGCCTGTGAGATACTCCAGAGACTATGTTGTTTAATCTAAAAGGTCATATATTTGTTGTATTTTTTTTTTGTAAGAGGGAAGAGGATAGTCTGCTTACTGACTCATGCTTATTGAAGGTACTTGAATAAGAACACAGTTACAGTGGCAAGAAAAAGTATGTGAACCCTTTGGAATTCCCTGGATTTCTGCATAAATTCGTCATAAAATTTGATCTTCATCTAAGTCATAACAATAGACAAACACAGTCTGCTTAAACTAATAACACACAAACAATCATACGTTTTCATGTCTTTATTGAACACACCGTGTAAACATTCACAGGGCAGGGTGGAAAAAGTATGTGAACTCGTTGATCCTCCTTTGGCAGCAATAAACTCAACCAAATGTTTTCTGTGGCTGCGGATCAGACCTGCACAACGGTCAGGAGGAATTTTGGACCATTCATCTTTACAAAACTGTTTCAGTTCAGCAATATTCTTAGGATGTCTGGTGTGAACCGCTCTTGAGGTCATGCTACAGCATTTTAAATCGGCTTGAGGTCCAAGACTCTGACTGGGCCACTCCAGAAGGCGTATTTTCTTCTGCTTAAGCCATTCTGTTGTTGATTTACTTCTGTGTTTTGGGTCTTTGTCCTATTGCATCACCCAACTTCTGTTGAGCTTCAATTGGTGGACAGATAGCTTTACATTATCCTGCAAAATGTCTTGATAAACTTGGGAATTCATTTTTCCATCGATGATAGCAAGCTGTCCAGGCCCTGAGGCAGCAAAGCAGCCCCAAACTATGATGCTCCCTCCACCATACTTTACAGTTGGGATGAGGTTTTGATGTTGGTGTGCTGTGCTGTGCCATTTTTTCTCCACACATGGTGTTGTGTGTTCCTTCCAAACAACTCAACTGTAGTTTCATCTCTCCACAGAATATTTTGCCAGTAGCGCTGTGGAACATCCAGATGCTCTTTTGTGAACTTCAGACGTACAGCAATGTTTTTTTTTGGACAGCAGTGGCTTCTTCCGTGGTGTCCTTCCATGAACACCATTCTTGTTTAGTGTTTTACGTATCGTAGACTCGTCAACAGAGATGTTATCATGTTCCAGAGATTTCTGTATGTCTTCAGCTGACACTCTAGGATTCTTTTTAACCTCATTGAGCATTCTGCACTGTGCTCATGCAGTCATCTTTGCAGGACGGCCACTCCTAGGGAGAGTAGAAACAGTGCTGAACTTTCTCCATTTATAGACAATTTGTCTTACTGTGGACTGATGAACGTCAAGGCTTTTAGAGATACTTTGACACAGTTCTTAATCTTAGTTCTTCAGAGATCTCTTTTGTTCGAGGCCTGGTTCACATCAGGCAATGCTTCTTGTGAATAGCAAACTCAAATTTTGAGTGTGTTTTTTATAGGGCAGGGCAGCTCGAACCAACATCTCTAATCTTGTCTCATTGATTGGACTCCAGGTTAGCTGACTCCTGACTCATTTACATTTTTACATTTACATTTAAGTCATTTAGCAGACGCTCTTATCCAGAGCGACTTACAAAATGGTGCATTCACCTTATGATATCCAGTGGAACAACCACTTTACAATAGTGCATCTAAATCTTTTAAGGGGGGGAGGGGGGGGGGGTTAGAAGGATTACTTTATCCTATCCTAGGTATTCCTTAAAGAGGTGGGGTTTCAGGTGTCTCCGGAAGGTGGTGATTGACTCCGCTGTCCTGGCGTCGTGAGGGAGCTTGTTCCACCATTGGGGTGCCAGAGCAGCGAACAGTTTTGACTGGGCTGAGCGGGAACTGTGCTTCCTCAGAGGTAGGGTGACTCCAATTAGCTTTTGGAGAAGTCATTGACCTAGGGGTTCACATACTTTTTCCAGCATACAATGTCAATGTTTAAATTATCTATTCAATATAGAAAAGAAAAATACAATACTTTGTGTGTTATTAGTTTAAGCACACTGTCACGTCCTGACCAGTATAAGTGGTTATTTGTTATTGTAGTTTGGTCAGGACGTGGCAGGGGGTGTTTGTTTAGAGTGTTTCGGGGTTTGTTGGGCTATGTTCCATGTTAGTATATTTCTATGTTTATCTTGTATGTCTAGTTCTATGTTTAGTTAATGGGGTTGACCTTCAATTGGAAGCAGCTGCTCCTAGTTGCTTCTAATTGAAGGTCCTATTTTAGAGGGGTGTTTTTCTGTGGGATTTTGTGGGTAGTTGTTCCTTGTATAGCTGTAAGCCTCACAGGACTGTTTATTGTCGTTGTTTTTGTATAGGTGTGTTTTGTTTTGGTTTTTCCTTCTTTCTGCCAAATAAAAAGAAGATGAGTATACACATTCCCGCTGCATTTTGGTCAAATCCCTACGACACCCGTGACACACATACTGTGTTTGTCTATTGTTGTGACTAAAATGAAGTGTAGATCAAATTGTATGACTAATTTATGCAGAAATCCAGGTAATTCCAAAGGGTTCACATACTTTTTCTTGCCACTGTATATGTTTTTGTTACCAGTGTAAGGGTTTAAACCCAGTTCTCCTGAGGAGTTATCTTAATTTGTTGGGTAAAGGAAGTTGTTACGAGATGTCTCCAAGACAATAGATGTTAGAAGATGTCTCCAAGCCATAGTTATTAGTTAATCTGACTATTTTCTCATCATTGATTTAATTTTATCAGACCTCAGGATAAGACACAGATGCAGACCGTTTGAAGTAACAAAAGTTTATTACAGAAACAGGGGGGCAGGCAAATGACAGGTCAAGGGCAGGCAGAGGTCAGTAATCCAGAGCAGAGTCTGAGAGGTACAGAACGGCAGGCAGGCTCAGGGTTAGGGCAGGCAGAACGGTCAAACCTGGGAAAACTAGAAAACAAGGACTACAGAGAAAACAGGAGTACGGGAAAAACGCTGGTAGACTTGACGAGATAAGACGAACTGGCAACAGACAAACAGAGAACACAGATATAAATACACAGGGGATAATGGGGCAGATGGGCGACACTTGGAGGGGGATGTAGACAAGCACAAAGACAGGTGAAACAGATCAGGCTGTGACAGGCTGTGAATGTATTATATTCCAGAAGGAGAGAATAGCATGTTCTTATGATCTGACTATGCCATATGGCTGTGGGCTACACTAGTTAATTTACCAGACAACATTTGCTTAGCATTATTTTATACTCTTTTATAGTATGAAGAATACAATTGAACATTGCTGAATAAAATATTAATGATATTTTTTCCAAACATTTTCAGAGGGAGTGTGCACATGCGGCTATTCTGTGTTGATTGGCCTTTACTACTAAAGCCCACAGAAATGCATTGAATTAGTCATTCACAAATGGAAAAAGGACAGTCAAAAAAATTAATCGTAAGAAACAAGGTTTTATAACTCCTAAATCTAGGAGTTATAAAAAAAGAATATAGACTACCGTTCCAAAGTTCGGGGTCACTTAGAAATGTCCTTGTTTTTGAAAGAAAAGCACATTTTTGTCCATTAAAATAACATAAAATTGATCAGAAATACAGTCTAGACATTGTTGTAATGTTGTAAAAGACTATTGTAGCTGGAAACGGCTGATGTTTAATGGAATGTCTACTTAGGCACATACAGAGGCCCATTATCAGCAACCATCACTCCTGTGTTCCAATGGCACGTTGTGTTAGCTAATCCAACTTTATAATTTTAAAATGCTAATTGATCAGTAGAAAACCCTTTTGCAATTATGTTAGCACAGCTGAAAACTGATTAAAGAAGCAATAAAACTGGCCTTATTTAGACAAGTTGAGTATTTGGAGCATCAACATTTGTGGATTCGATTGCAGGCTCAAAATGGCCAGAAACAAAGAACTTTCTTCTGAAACTCGTCAGTCTATTCTTGTTCTGAGAAATGAAGGCTATTCCATGCGAGAAATTGCCAAGAAACTGAAGATCTCGTACAACGCTGTGTACTACTCCCTTCACAGAACAGAGCAAACTGGCTCTAAACAGAATAGAAAGAGGAGTGGGAAGTCCCAGTGCACAACTGAGCAAGAGGACAAGTACATTAGAGTGTCTAGTTTGAGAAACAGACGCCACACAAGTCCTCAACTGGCAGCTTCCTTAAATAGTACCCGCAAAACACCAGTCTTAACGTCAACAGTGAAGAGGCGACTCCTGGATGCTGGCCTTCTAGGCAGAGTTCTTCTGTCCAGTTCCTCTCTCCAGAGTTCCTCTGTCCAGTGTCTATGTTCAGCAAAGCAAAAAGCCATATCTCAGACTGGGCAATAAAATAAAAGATTAAGATGGGCAAAAGAACATAGACATTGGACAGAAGAACTCTGCCTAGAAGTCCAGCATCCTGGAGTCGCCTCTTCACCTCTTCACTGTTGACGCACCAGTGACTCTAGGGTGGACAACATGTGGACAACATGTGAACAACATGTGGACAACTGACTGTATACTTTAATAACATTGCTGCATGATTGTAGCTGGTTTACTAACTCGTTAGTTCTATTAGCTGTGTTTACTATGACATTAATTTAGCTATTATGGTGACAACAATGTAGGCTGTCTGTAGCGGTTAAGATATGGTTTTGCTTGGAAAGTT
Organism: Salmo salar; assembly: GCF_965601325.2. Lineage (NCBI taxonomy): Eukaryota > Metazoa > Chordata > Actinopteri > Salmoniformes > Salmonidae > Salmo > Salmo salar. The sequence continues at coordinate 3,907,218 of NC_138303.1, forward strand.
TTTTTTGTTGCCTGGTCCCATATAGCTGATGTTTTGTGCATTGAAGTTCTCAAGCGAACGGAAAAGGTGAGAACGGAAAATGTGAGAAGAGGAGAGAGCATAAATGTGAGAATGAGTACAACGTGGCTGCTATGAAAGTGATCAGGGGTGTATTCATTCCACCGATTCTGTTGAATAATGTTTCTTAATAAATGGAAGCCAATTTGAACAAAACGAGTATAAACATACCTGTGTTTGTCCAATAGAAACTCTCGTTTGCAACTGTTGGACTAATGATAACACCCTAATTACACCAGTCCTACACCAGTCCTAAAATGTCCTTGGGGACATCCGAGAACAAAATAAAACAAAAACAAAAAAAACAGACAAAACCTCCAGTGGACCTTGACACAACATCCTGACCTCTTTAGGCGACCATTTTGTGACCTTCATAACGACTCATTATTGTTTGCAGGCCCTAGGGGCCCTGGGTAAATAGGGTGCCATTTGGGATGGAACCATTTGCTGTTTTTATACATGTTATTTCACGCCATTGGATTGGAGAATCCTGTGGGTTATGTAAGTTCCAACTGTTACAAAGGTTTCATTTAGTTAAATTACTGTAACAGTGGGGAGTTACATTTGTGTGCGTGCACGCGATGCTTGAATGTGTGTGTGTGTGTGTGTCCCTCTGCATTGAGTTGCTAGTTATCTTTAATTAGCTAAACTATTATGGGGTATCATTACCTCCATAAAAACGAATACATCTGTTCCCAATCCCTCCATCCCCCTCGCTCCCCCCTCTCAGAGGCGTCAGCACTGCTGGTTCTAATGTACAGCTAGTCACACACTCAGCTCCCACCCGCAGAGTATAAAGTTAGTGTTAGCTAGCAGTGGTGCTGCTAAGTTACCACTGTAAGTCAAGGAAGAACTGAGATAGCTTTTTAGCATGCTACATTGCTAATGCTGCTTGATGTTGTTAGCGTGTCAGCATGCTTGGGTAGCAGGAAGCAGGAGAACATAGCTAAACATCCAGAACCCTTTTAATGGCGTGTTACTCTGTAGCATACTACAATGCTACAAAATGCTTACTCATACAGTATCTACCATAGCCATATTCAGACCCCTTGACTTTAAAAAAATATTATTAACATTATTATTATTATTTAAGCATTATTCTAAAATTGATAAAATTGTTTTTTTTCCTCATCAATCGACACACCACATTATGAAAAAGCAAAATAAAATATGTATAAATTTTTTGGCATTTTTCTTAAGAATATAAAACTTAAATATGACCTTTTTTTACCTTTATTTAACTAGGCAAGTCAGTTAAAAAAATATCTTATTTCCAATGACGGCCTACACCCGACCAAAACCTAACCCAGATGACGCTGGGTCAATTGTGCGCCGCCCTATGGGACTCCCAATCATGGCCGGTTGTGATACAGTCTGGATTCCTGCAAAAGTAAGAATGCTCATCAATAATGAAACAATAAGAGTTTGTCTCACAATTTTAACCATAACTTCTTATTAATGTGTTTAACCATGTTTAATCGATGGTTAAAGTACACAGAACAAAAATATAAAACTCAACATGGAAAGTGTTGGTCCCATATTTCATGTTAAGGTCTCAATGCCTATCTGTGGCACACACTCGAAATAATGACGACCTCGAACATGCCCACATGTGTTAACACTGACGTCCTGTAACAGTGCGCAAAGAATAGGGTCGAGAAGAAGGTCAGTTTGCAAATTCCGGCCATTAAATATTGCCGCCAAAGAAACAAAGTGTTGTAGGTCAAAAATGTCAACACAGGAGAAAGAAAGAAAGTTTTTCAAACAATTTGTTTTTCTTTTTTGGACAGATGACTTCTGCTAGACGAATTAGCGTAGGTAGCTAGCTTTTGCCCAGTGTTGGTTGGCTAGCTAGCAACATCAGATGGTGTTTTTGTTGGGCCTACTATCTAGGCCAGCTAGTGCGTTACCATCTACAGAATAGACTTTCAATGCAATCTATTGAGTTTTTCTGGATTTAGCTAGCATGCTAGCTAGCTAAATACACTACTTGGCCAAAAGTATGTACCCCTTCAAATTAGTGGATTCAGCTATTTCAGCTACACCCGTTGCTGACAGGTGTATAAAATCAAGCACACAGCCATGCAATCTCCATAGACAAACATTGGCAGAATAATGGCCTTACTGAAGAGCTCAGTGATTTTCAACGAAGCACTGTCATAGGATGCCACCTTTCCAAAAAGTCAGTTCGTCAGATTTCTGCCTTGCTAGAGCTTCCCCGGTCAACTGTAAGGGCTGTTATGTGGAAAAATCTCGAAGCAACAACATCTCAGCCGCAAAGTGGTAGGCCACACAAACTCACAGAACGCACTGAGTGCTGAAGCACGTAAAAAATCGTCTGTCCTCGGTTGCAACATTCACTACCGAGTTCCAAACTGCCTCTGGAAAGCAACTACAGCACAATAACTGTTTGTCGGGAGCTTCATGAAATGGGTTTCCATGGCTAAGCAGCCGCACACAAGCCTAAGATCACCATGCGCTATGCCAAGCATCAGCTGGAGTGGTGAATCATGCTTCACCATCTGGCAGTCCGAAGGACAAATCTGGGTTTGGTGGATGCCAAGAGAACGCTTCCTGCCCGAATGCATAGTGTCAACTGTAAAGTTTGGTGGAGGAGGAATAATGGCCTGGGGCTTTTCATGGTTCGGGCTAGGCCCCTTAGTTCCAGTGAAGAGAAATATTAACGCTACAGCATTTACATTTAGCATTTAGCATTTATTACATTCTAGACGATTCTGTGCTTCCAACTTTGTGGCAACAATTTGGGAAAGGCCCTGTTCTGTTTCAGCATGACAACGCCCCCATGCACAAAGCGAGGTCCATACACAAATAATTTGTCGAGATCGGTGTGGAAGAACTTGACCTGCCTACACAGAGTCCTGACCTCAACCCCATCGAACACCTTTGGGATGAATTGGAACACCGCTTAATCGCCCAACATCAGTGACCGACCTCACTAATGCTCTTGTGGCTAAATGGAAGCAAATCCCCTGCAGCTAGCTAGCTAAAGCTGACAAATATGATATGGTAGCTACTGGCTAGCTAACTAGCTAGCTAGTTAGCTAATGTTAGCTGTGCTCGATGCTCTTATCTTTTCCTGAACCTTGTTCTCAGGGTATCCGTTACACAAGGGTATTACTTGAGACACAAGTAATACCCACAAGTAATACCCTTGAGCTACTTGTGTCAACACACTATGAGTAACGTTAGTTCATTTTCAATGTAACTAAACACTAGCTAACTTATTAGTGTTAGCAAGCACTTTAATTGCTAGCTGGATAACACAATAACAACTAGGTATCTAGCTAGCTATGATGATGATAACTCGACGTAATGTACGGTGTCAACGCTATATTGTCACACATTCTTCTTCTCTACTGGACATTTCCAGAAGATCTCAAACTCCAGGATGGGAAAAAGAAGAAGATGAAGACAGTTGTTGATTTCCACTGTAATGTTAAAAAGGGAAGAGAAAGACAATCCCATTTTTTTGAGTCACCACTAGAATAGGTACTTTTATGTTATTGAGTATCTTTGTTTAATCTAAATAATCAAATTATTAATCTAACAATAAAAAATATGATTATTTTGTAAGGTATTTTTACAACATTTGCAATACATTTGACTAAAGTATAGGCTAATCTTTTGTTTTATAGGTATTTTCCACTTGGTAATGAGTAATATAAATCGCTCATAGGTAACTTTAAAGTTACAGTTCACTTTAAGTAGCTAAATCCTGAGTATCAACTTTATACAGATGTTACAGACTCAGCGGTGTATCCCACTTTGACTTTCAGAAACCGACGATTAGACTGTCAGAATGGGTAACGTACTTTGTAGGGACACAATACTTACAAGTAAGTATCCCTCAAGATACACTAGTTAAACCCTGTTTAAGACCTAGTAATTACATTGTACCTATGTATATATTACATCTCTGATGTGCTAGAGTGTTTATTCCCTCACTTGGATGGCAAGGAGGTTTCAGGTTGTTATAACGGTTAAAGTGCACATTCTTTATAGGTTGTTATTTTTTATTATTACAATCTGGGATGACACCCGTAAGGAAGACAGTGAGTCAGTGAGGTTGACCTAGATATCTGAACTGTTTTTGTAAACTCAACCAAGTGGTACACTTTTTTTTTGGGGGGGGGGGTCATGTGCTAGCAACAATATTATTTATGTTTCCATGAACTGTGTCCAGCGATTTTTTTTTTTTGTAAACAGAAAGATATCATAGAAAACAGATGTAATAATTGCCTGCTAGGGGTGCGTTTAAATTTAACTAGGGGTGCGTTTAATCTTCTGTCGATTAAAAAAAACAGCTGGACGTAATGATGTCAAACCGTAATGATGCAAAAAAAAACTTTGTGTCGAAATCAAAATGTAGTGGTTGAAGTGTTTTCCATTACCCATTTAGACAAATTGCGGCGTTAATAAATTGGCAACAGCCTGTATGCCCTCCCGCCTATCTGTTTCATGTCTCAGGTAGCCTGAGAAAGCCAGCATGGCTACAATGCAATAATTAACTAATATTTGCCATATTCTAATAGTCTTCCATTCCTCATGAAAGCCAGTTCATCATAGCGCTTGATGGTTTTTGCGACTGAACTTGAAGAAACTTTCAAAGTGCTTGAATGTCTTAAAATCATGTCTTAAAATAATGATGGACTGTCGTTATTACATTGTTACTATGCATTATTACAATTAAATACAATATTTTAGTGCAATGACACATGTAAGTACACTGTACTAACCTTGAAAATGAAGTTGATTTTCTTATTACTTTAAATTATTACATTACTACTTTTCTATTATTATTTGTCTTTTCTCTCTGTGATGTTCTGTAATATTATGTGATGTTCTGTGATGTTCTGTGATGTTCTGTAATGTTCTGTAATGTTCTGCGATGTTCTGTGATGTTCTGTAATGTTCTGTGATGTTCTGTGATGTTCTGTACTGTTCTGTGATGTTCTGTACTATTCTGTGATGTTCTGTAATGTTCTGTGATGTTCTGTAATGTTCTGTAATGTTCTGTGATGTACTCTGATGTTCTGTAATGTTCTGTAATGTTCTGTGATGTTCTGTACTATTCTGTAATGTTCTGTGATGTTCTGTGATGTTCTGTACTATTCTGTAATGTTCTGTAATGTTCTGTAATGTTCTGTGATGTCCTGTACTATTCTGTGATGTTCTGTAATGTTATGTAGTGTTCTGTGATGTTCTGTGATGTTATGTAGTGTTCTGTGATGTTCTGTGATGTTCTGTGATGTTATGTAGTGTTCTGTGATGTTCTGTAATGTTCTGTAATGTTCTGTGATGTTCTGTACTATTCTGTACTATTCTGTGATGTTCTGTAATGTTATATAGTGTTCTGTGATGTTCTGTAATGTTCTGTAATGTTCTGTAATGTTCTGTGATGTTCTGTAATGTTATGTGATGCTCTGTAATGTTCTGTAATGTTCTGTAATGTTATGTGATGTTCTGTAATGTTCTGTAATGTAATGCGATGTTCTGTACTATTCTGTGATGCTCTGTAATGTTCTGTAATGTTCTGTAATGTTCTGTGATGTTCTGTAATGTTCTGTAATGTTCTGCGGACAACCGCTTCCCTGTTAGTCCACACCTGTTGTTTACGAATCATGTGACAAATGACATTTTATTCAACCTTTTACACACACACACACACACACACACACACACACACACACACACACACACACACACACACACACACACACACACACACACACACAAGCTGAAGTTTTCAACAGGATGTAGTGCGATGACATCACAATAGCAGGGATTGTGACCCGTCCATAAATACCTAGGATGGATGAGGAGGTGTTTCACCTCTTTGCGGTCCCTGCTAGACTTAGCTTTTTTATGGATATTTTTTGCGTTAATTATTGTTTTTTTGTTATTAATTTGTTTGCTCAGAATGTTTGTGCATTAATTTCCTGCGGTGGGCTAAATCAGGGCCACACAGAGTGATTCTTGGTAATATTAAATAAATCTACTTTCAATCAAAAGTATACACCTCACACACATGGTTATGGACTTAACAAAAAGAAGACACCTGTACCATGTCAGATATAGAGATGAAATGTATTACATTTTGAGTTTGCATCCCAATATTACCCATTATCTACATCACAGAAGACTGAAATATAACAAAACTGTATGACATAGAAACACCGGATTTATGTTGTAAAAATAAATAAATAAATAAATGATACTATATTAATTATGAAAAATGTGAAAAATATTCCACTAGGTAATCTGACTGCAGGAAAGATCTATGATTTGAACGTGTAATTGTAATTCTGTGTAATTATCTATAACGCTGTAATGGAGGTGAAGATGATTAGAGGAACTCTCTGTTTGGATCTTTTAAAGACATAATCACCTTTTATGACCTGTATGTTTATGTTTGATGAAGATATGGTCACATGGTTGGAGAAGGGCCCGGGTCGGCTGCATAGGTAATGATTGTAGCTGACTAAACACTTCCTGTCTTAAAGGTTAAACACCCAAATTACAGTATCCATAGAGAGAGAATTACTGTAATTCAGATCAGAGACACTGTACCTTTTATCATTTAACCTTATTAAGAACGTGAAAGAGACCGCCATGCTAAAGATGTAGACCCCATGTAGATGCCCTGCCTGTGTGCTGCTTATGTAGGAAGATGATGCCAACAGATATGGCAGCTCTGCTTCTAGCTCCTAAGTAACTTTGCAGTATTTCTTTTGTTTTTGTGCGTTACTTCTTACATTATTAGTCCCAATTTTTTGTTGTTGTGTGTTATTACATACGGCCGGAAATAACTTTTGGATATTAGAGTGGTGGTAACTCACCAGCATTACGACCAGGAATACGACTTTCCCAAATTGGATCCTTTGTTCGTACCCCCCCCCCCCCAGCGCAATTTAACTTATTCCAGAGGCTGCTGCAAGATAACGCCGGCGGAGAAGAGGTATTCAGAGTGGACTTCTGGTCCGACTCAGGAGCAATGTACACCATTCACTGCTTCTGAGTATATTACTTGCTAATGTTCAGTCTCTGGATAATAAAGTAGACGAGCTCAGGGCGAGGATCTCCTTCCAGAGGGACATCAGGGATTGTAACATACTCTGTTTCACGGAAACATGGCTCTCTCGTGATTTACTGACCCCATCCATAAAGCCAGCTGGGTTCTCAGTACATCGTGCAGATAGGAATAAAGAACTCTCCAGGAAGAAGAAAGGTGGAGGTGTATGTTTCATGATTAACTACTCATGGTGTGATTGTGATAACATACAGAAACTCAAGTCCTTTTGTTCAATCAAATGCAGACTGTATAAAAACCAATCCAAACCAGAAACCTTGGCTAGATGGCAGCATTCACACAAAACTGAAAGCATGAACCACCGCATTCAGGAGCCTTATGGCTTGGGGTAGAAGCTGTTCAGAAGCCTCTTGGACCTAGACTTGGCATTCCGGTACCGCTTGCCATGCGGTAGTAGAGAGAACAGTCTATGACTAGGGTGGCTGGTGTCTTTGACAATTCTCAGGGTCTTCCTCTGACACAGCCTGGTATAGAGGTCCTGGATGACAGGAAGCTTGATACTGGGCCGAACGCACTACCCTCTGTAGTGCCTTGCAGTCAGAGGCCAAACAGTTGCCATACCAGGCAGTGATGCAACCAGTCAGGATGATCTCGATGATGCAGCTGTAGAATATTTTGAGGATCTGTGGACCCATGACAAATATTTTCAGTCTCCTGAGGGGGAATAGGTTTTGTCGTGCTCTCTTCACAACTGTCTTGGTGTGCTTGGACCATGTTAGTTTGTTGGTGATGTGGACACAATGGAACTTGAAGCTCTCAACCTGCTCCACTACAGTCTATGAGAATGGGGGCATGCTTGGTCCTCCTTTTCCTGTAGTCCACAATCACCTCCTTTGTCTTGATCACGCTGAGAGAGAGGTTGAGGTCTCTGACCTCCTCCCTATAGACTGTCTCGTCGTTGTCGGTGATCAGGCCTAAAGTACCACTGTTGTGTCATCGGCAAACTTAATGATGGTGTTTATAGTCGTGCCTGCCTGAGAGGCTAGTTAAGGATCATATCACCTCTACCTTACCTGACACCCTAAACTCACTTCAATTTTCTTACCGCCCCACTAGATCCACAGACAACGCAATCACCATCACACTGCACACTGCCCTTTCCATCTGGACAAGAGTAATACCTATGTAAGAATGCTTTTAATTGGCTATTGCTCAGCATTCAACACCATAGTACCCTCCAAGCTCATCATTAAAATCAGGGCCCTCGATCTGAACCCTGCCTTGTGTAACTGGGTCCTGGACTTCCTGACGGTGGAAGAGGACGGGGACATATACATCCTGCAGCTAGGGAGTCCCCAATGTAGGTGTCCGTAGCCTTGGTCTCCTGTCTCGACAGCGAGTACAGTCATCCCCGGGGAGGAGTGGTGCTAGAGAGAAGGTCAATCCCGCAGTCATATGGTCAGTACGGCGGAAGCGAAGTGGCCCGGGCCTTGTTGAACACCTCCCAAATGTCCTGGGACTCCGCAAGAATAGAGGAGAGGTCTTGGATGCCTTCCAGGCCCCGAGGAAGACGTCCTGGGGCAGGATGCGCTGACTTCAGACAATGGGCAGAACGGACTCTTGCCCATGATGTCACCAATAGACCAGTTGATGAGAGGGTTGTGTCGCTGAAGCCAGGAGAATCCCAAAACCACAGGAATCTGAGGAGACTTGATGAGCAGGAATTAAATAGTCTCGCTGTGATTTCCTGACACCCGTAGGTTGATGGGAGTGGTATTATGAGTGACCCGGCCTATAGAGCGTCCGCCCATGCTCTAACATCCATGGAAATGGAGATGGGCTGAGTGGGGATGATAAGCTCGGAAGCCAGGTTAGTGTCCAAAAAGCTCTTCTTGGCCCCAGAGTCAATGAGGAGAGATTTGGACTGGGATCCCCACAGCAGAATGGCATGAAAAGGGGTGCGAGCAAGGGAAGCAGGAAAGTTCTTTATATGGCCCACCAGAGTACTCGCTCTTACCAGTGAGCCTGGTCTTTTTAAAGGACAAGATGACACAAAATGACCAAGAGTCCCACAATACAGACAACTCTTCATGTCGATCCTGTATTGCCGTTCCACTGGTGACAGCCCAGCTCTACCTAGTTGCATAGGCTCAGGAAGTGGTGAGTCAGCCTTTTTGGCGACTCTCTGGGAAGGTCGGGAAGCCTCGGGTTCTCTCGGCATAGGGATGATCGGGGGACTTCCGGGATGACTTGGAGGCAAGGTTGAATCCCTGGACGTGCTAGCGAAGTTAAATTTACTCTCCCTCCGTCGTACCCGTAGTCGCCCATCAATTCGAATGGTCAAAGCGATGAGGGAATTCGAGATCCATACGTAACTCCCGAGTGGCAAGCTCGTCCTTGACCTCCTCCGAGACGCTGTGCAGGAACATATCGAACAGTGCTTCCTGGTTCCAAGCACTCTACGCTGTGAACGTGTGGAAATCCACTGTATAGTCTGCCACACTGCAGGAGTCCTGTCGAAGCTGGATTAGCTTCCAGCTTCTCTCCCAGAGAATAGGTGTAAAAAACCCTCTTCACCTCTCCCAAGAACTGGGCTGGAAACTAGTGAGAGTATTAGGGCTGGGCTGGAAACTAGTGAGAGGGTTAGGGCTGGGCTAGAAACGAATTGAGAGGATTAGGGCTGGGCTGAAAACTAGTGAGAGGGTTAGGGCTGGGCTAGAAACTAGTGAGAGTATTAGGGCTGGGCTAGAAACTAGTGAGAGGGTTAAGACTGGAAACTAGTGAGAGTATTAGGGCTGGGCTGGAAACTAATTGAGAGGATTAGGGCTGGGCTGGAAACTAATTGAGAGGATTAGGGCTGGGCTGGAAACTAGTTGAGAGGATTAGGGCTGGGCTGGAAACTAGTGAGAGGGTTAGGGCTGGGCTGGAAACTAGTGACAGGGTTAGGGCTGGGCTGGAAACTAGTGAGAGGATTAGGGCTGGGCTAGAAACTAGTGAGAGTATTAGGGCTGGGCTAGAAACTAGTGAGAGGGTTATGACTGGAAACTAGTGAGAGTATTAGGGCTGGGCTGGAAACTAATTGAGAGGATTAGGGCTGGGCTGGAAACTAATTGAGAGGATTAGGGCTGGGCTGGAAACTAGTGAGAGGGTTAGGGCTGGGCTGGAAACTAGTGAGAGGGTTAGGGCTGGGCTGGAAACTAATGACAGGGTTAGGGCTGGGCTAGAAACTAGTGAGAGGTTTAGGGCTGGGCTTAGAGTGGAATAGAACAGAATAGAGTGGAATAAAAAAACTGAATAGAGTAGAGTAGAAGAGAACAGTATAAAGTAGAATCAAACAGTGTAGAGTAGAATAGAGTAGAGTAAAACATAATATCGTAGAAGAGAACGGTACAGAGTAGAATATAATAGAGAGAATATAATATAGTAAAGTAGAAAATAATAGAATAGAGTAGAATATAATATAATAGACTAGAGTAGAGTAGAATATAGTAGAGTGGAGTAGAATAGAACACAACATAATACAATATTGTAGAGTATAGTTGAGTAGAATAGAATAGAAAAGAAATTAACAGAAAATAATAGAGTGGAGTAGACTATAATATTATAGAGTAGAATATAATAGAGTGGAGTAGGGTAGAGCATAATATAATAGAGGAGACTAAATTAGAGTAGACTAGAGGAGAGTACAGTATAATATAATACAACAGAATATAGTATAGCAGGATAGAGTAGAGTAGAACAGTACAGAGTAGAGTAGAGTATAATAGAACCCAATATAATAGAGTAGAACAGAATAAATAGAGTAGAGTAGAGTAGATTAGAGTAGAATACAGTAGTGTAGAGTAGAATAGAGTAGAGTATAATAGAACACAATATAATAGAGTAGAACAGAATAAATAGAGTAGAGTAGAGTAGAATAGAGTAGAGTAGAATAGAGTAGAATATAGTAGAATAGAGTATAATAGAACACAGTATAATAGAGTAGAACAGAATAAATAGAGTAGAGTAGGGTAGAGTAGAATATAGTAGAGTAGAGTAAAATGGAGTAGAATAGAATAGAACACAATATAATAGAGTAGAACACAATACATAGAGTAGAGTAGAGTTGAGTATAATATAATACAGTAGATTAGAATAGAATAGATTATAGTAGTGACTTGTCAGAACTATTAAATGTCCCTGTGTGTCTTTAAGGTATGGGATATGTAGTTAACAGTTAGACTGATGACACAATAACAGAATAACAGAATAACACAACAACACAACAGCACAACAGAACAACAGAATAACACAACAACACAACAACACAACAACTGAATAAAACAACAACAGAATAACACAACAACACAACAACACAACAGCAGAACAACAGAATAAAAGAATAACACAACAACACAACAACACAACAACAGAATAACACAACAACACAACAACACAACAACACAACAACAGAACAACAGAACAACACAACAACAGAATAAAAGAACAACACAACAACACAACAACAGAACAACAGAATAACACAACAACACAACAGCACAACAGAACAACAGAATAACACAACAACACAACAACAAAATAACACAACAACACAACAACACAACAGCAGAACAACAGAACAACAGAATAAAAGAACAACACAACAACACAACAACAGAACAACAGAATAACAGAATAACACAACAACACAACAACAGAACAACAGAATAACAGAATAACACAACAACACAACAGCAGAACAACAGAATAACACAACACAACAACACAGTAGCAACACAACAACAGAACAACAGAAAAACACAACAACAGAACAACAGAACAACAGAATAAAAGAACAACACAACAACACAGTAGCAACACAACAACACAACAACAGAATAACACATCAACACAACAACACAACAACACAGTAGCAACACAACAACACAACAACAGAATAACACAACAACACAACAACACAGCAACACAACAACCCAACAACAGAATAACACAACAACAGAATAACACAACAACACAACAACAGAATAACACAACAACACAACAACAGAATAACAGAATAACACAACAACACAGTACCAACACAACACAACAACACAACAACACAACAACAGAATAACACAACAACGCAACAACAGAATAACACAACAACACAACGACACAGTACCAACACAACACAACAACAGAACAACATAACAACACAGTTTGTATTTTTTTCTAATATTACAGAAACAGAGACAGAAAGACACAGACCACACACACACACACACACACACACACACACACACACACTGAACAACACCACATTTGGAGACTTTCTGATTATTATGGATCTCACAGGTAGTGGTATTACAACAATGTTAGAAAATTGGACGAAATGGGAAAAGAGCCATTTCAAAGCCTGGGAAAAATACTTTCAGATGAACGCAGAAAAGTGACTTATTCTCCTGGCTGCCAAATGACCTAAAGGTGTTACCTGCACTCTTCCCTCTTACCTCCTCCCTCCTCCCTCACTCCCTCACTCCCTCCTCCCTCACTCCCTCACTCCCTCCTCCCTTCCTCCCTTTCTCCCTTCCTCCTTCTCTCGCTCTAACCCAGAATACACCTTTTCAATTTCTCATTCTTTCGTTCACAGCTTTGTCAAGGCCCCATCGTCTTCCACCCCCCTCTCTCTCTCCATAGGTTTGACAATAGACACCATTTTACCTTGTGAGACAGAGGGAGGGGGGGACAAAAGAGGGAGGGGGGGACGAAAGAGGGAGGGGGGGATGAAAGAGGGAGAGGGGGGGACGAAAGAGTCAGGATATGCCTCATATTTAGAAGTTAGGTTTCTCTCCCTGCAATACTTGGTGGATTATCCATGTATGTTTGCCAAGAGCAACCAAAAAGACTCTGCAGTTACAAGTCGACAAAACTCTCTCTCTCTCTCTCACGTACACACAAGCACACACACACACACACACACACACACACACACACACACACACACACACACACACACACACACACACACACACACACACACACGTTAAGTTCCCACAATTCCCTCAGCTTAAATTCCAGTGTGTCTGTCCTGTCTTCTCTCTGTACCCTGTGAGACCGCTGAGGTTACACAGAGCTGCCCAACATCATGACTCGGGGACATTCAGGCTGCATGTATGTGTGTGCCAACGTGCGTGTGTGTGTGCCAACGTGCGTGTGTGTGTGCCAACGTGCGTGTGTGTATTCCACTCGGAATGCCTCACCAACACATAGCTTCAGTCTACGTGGTTTTTATTTGGTATTTTAGTATTTTCTTTAAGGGTGGGTTTGACTTTTTCTGCTAGTATTATTATTGGAACAGGTCCTCTACAGTGTTTACACCACAGTAGAACAGTAGAACAGTAGAACTCTAACGCTGATAGAAATTGCCAGTGTTTACACCACAGTAGAACAGTAGAACTCTAACGCTGATAGAAATTGCCAGTGTTTACACCACAGTAGAACAGTAGAACTCTGACGCTGATAGAAATTGCCACAGTGTTTACACCACAGTAGAACAGTAGAACAGTAGAACAGTAGAAGTCTAACGCTGATAGAAATTGCCAGTGTTTACACCACAGTAGAACAGTAGAACAGTAGAAAAGTAGAACTCTTACACTACTAGAAATTGTCAGTGTTTACATCACAGTAGAACAGTAGAACAGTAGAACAATAGATCTCTAACGCTAATAGAAATGGCCAGTGTTTACACCACAGTAGAACAGTAGAAGTCTAATGCTGATAGAAATTGCCAGTGTTTACACCACAGTAGAACAGTAGAACTCTAACGCTGATAGAAATTGCCAGTGTTTACACCACAGTAGAACAGTAGAAGTCTAATGCTGATAGAAATTGCCAGTGTTTACACCTCAGTAGAACAGTAGAACTCTAACGCTGATAGAAATTGCCAGTGTTTACACCACAGTAGAACAGTAGAACTCTGACGCTGATAGAAATTGCCACAGTGTTTACACCACAGTAGAACAGTAGAACAGTAGAACAGTAGAAGTCTAACACTGATAGAAATTGCCAGTGTTTACACCACAGTAGAACAGTAGAACAGTAGAAAAGTAGAACTCTAACACTACTAGAAATTGTCAGTGTTTACACCACAGTAGAACAGTAGAACAGTAGAACGATAGAACTCTAACGCTAATAGAAATTGCCAGTGTTTACACCACAGTAGAACAGTAGAAGTCTAATGCTGATAGAAATTGCCAGTGTTTACACCACAGTAGAACAGTAGAAGTCTAACGCTGATAGAAAATGCCAGTGTTTACATCACAGTAGAACTCTGACGCTGATAGAAATTGCCAGTGTTTACACCACAGTAGAACAGTAGAACTCTAACGCTGATAGAAATTGCCAGTGTTTACACCACAGTAGAACAGTAGAACTCTAACGCTAATAGAAATTGCCAGTGTTTACACCACAGTAGAACAGTAGAACTCTAACGCTGATAGAAATTGCCAGTGTTTACACCACAGTAGAACAGTAGAACAGTAGAACAGTAAAAAAGTAGAACTCTAACGCTGATAGAAATTGCCAGTGTTTACACCACAGTAGAACAGTAGAAGTCTAACGCTGATAGAAATTGCCAGTGTTTACACCACAGTAGAACAGTAGAAGTCTAACGCTGATAGACACGGTTACAGGTATAACCACTCTACCATTCCATGAATTGTCATTCTATTAGTATCTCACTGTAATCACACCAATCTGTTTCTCTTAGGCGGAGCTGCAGGCTTCAGGCTCGTATGGAAATTAGACTCTTTGCTTGCATCCCAAATAGCACCTTATTCCATGTGTAGTGCACTAATTTTGACCAGGGCCCATATAGAGTAGTGTGTCATTTGGCATTTAGGCTCCAGATCTCAGGCTAATAATAAGTAAAGTTTTAATTCTATGAGGCAGGCCTACACACCATAGTCTCTCTCTCAGGTTGGGCTGGAGTCTAGTGTTGAAAGGAGAGTCAGTATCTGAATAGGAATTCCTCATTGAATAAAGGTAATGAATAAAGTTAACCCAGAAACCATCTGTTTCCAGTCAGCAGGGAGAACGATTGTTACTTTACAAACAGAATGGAGTCACTATGACCAGGGTTTAACATGTATGACCAGGGTTTAACATCTATGACCAGGGTTTAACATCCTAACAGAATGGAGTCACTATGACCAGGGTTTAACATCTCTGACCAGGGTTAACATCTATGACCAGGGTTTAACATCCTAACAGAATGGAGTCACTATGACCAGGGTTTAACATCTATGACCAGGGTTTAACATCTATGACCAGGGTTTAACATCTATGACCAGGGTTTAGCATCTATGACCAGGGATTAACATCTATGACCAGGGTTTAACATCTATGACCAGGGTTTAATATCTATGACCAGGGTTTAACATCTATGACCAGGGTTTAAAATCTATGACCAGGGTTTAACCATCCTAACAGAATGGAGTCACTATGACCAGGGTTTAACATCTATGACCAGGGTTTAACATCTATGACCAGGGTTTAACATCTATGACCAGGGTTTAACATCCTAACAGAATGGAGTCACTATGACCAGGGTTTAACATCTATGACCAGGGTTTAACATCTATAACCAGGGTTTAACATCTATGACCAGGGTTTAACATCTATGACCAGGGTTTAACATCTATGACCAAGGATTAACATCTATGACCAGGGATTAACATCCTAACAGAACACACAAATTAGTTTCCTTTGCTGTGCCAAGCCAAAACTGTGTGTGTGTGTGTGTGTGTGCATGTGTATGTGTGTGTGTGTGTGTGTGTGTGTGTGTGTGTGTGTGTGTGTGTGTGTGTGTGTGTGTGTGTGTGTGTGTGTGTGTGCTGGAGTGTGTTTGCCTGCGAGTGTCTAGTTTCTTCTCATATTGTATGGTTCATTAATGAAATGTTCTCCATCAGAATACCCACAGTATCTCAGGAGCATCTGAATCAAAGATCCCAGTAAACTGTGTAGTGTGCTGCCCCCTAGTGGTCAGATACAGCACTGCACTACACAACATCACCACCACTACACTAGACAACTACACAACCACTATACTAAACAACTACACCACAACTATACAACTACACCACCACCACTATACAATTACACCACCACTACACTATACAATTACACCACCACTACACCATACAACTACACTACCACTACACTAAAAATTACACCACTACTACACTACACAACTACACCACCACTATACAACTACACCACCACTACACTATACAACTACACCAGCACTACACTACACAACTACACCAACACTATACTACACAACTACACCACCACTAGACAATTACACCACCACTACACTAAACAACTACACCACCACTACACTATACAACTACACTACCACTATACTATACAACTACACCATCACTACACTATACAACTACACCACCACTACACTATACAAATACACCACCACTATACTACACACTACACCACCACTACACTATACAACTACACCACCACTATACTATACAACTAAACCACCACCACACTCAACAACTACACCACCACTATACAACTACACCACCACTACACAACTACACCACCACTACACTACACAACTACACCACCACTTTACTATACAACTACACCACCACTACACTATACAACTACACTGCCACTACACTATACAACTACACCACCACTAAACTACACAACTACACCACCACTACACTATACAACTACACCACCACTATACTATACAACTACACCACCACTACACTATACAACTACACCACCACTATACAACTACACAATACAACTACACCACCACTATACACCTACACCACCACTACACTATACAACTACACCACCAGTATACTATACAACTACACCACCACTATACAACTACACCACCAATATACTACACAACTACACCACCACTATACAACTACACCACCACTACACTACACAACTACACCACCACTACACTATACAACTACACCACCACTACACTATACAACTACACCACCACTATACTACACAACTATACCACCACTACACTATACAACTACACCACCACTATACAACTACACCACCACTACACTATACAACCACACCACCACTATACTCTACAACTACACCACCACTACACTACACAACTACACCACCACTACACTATACAACTAAACCACCACTATACTACACAACTACACCACCACTACACTATACAACTACACCACCACTATACTATACAACTACACCACCACTATACTAAACAACCACACCACCACTACACTATACAACTACACCACTACTACACTATACAACTATACCACCACTACACTATACAACTACACCACCACTATACAACTACACCACCAGTATACTATACAACTACACCACCACTATCCTAAACAACTACACCACCACTATACTAAACAAATACACCACCACTATAGTAAACAACTACACCACCACTACACTATACAACTACACCACAAATACACTATACAACTACACCGCCACTATACTAAACAACTACACCACTACTACACTATACAACTACACCACCACTACACTATACAACTAAACCTCCACCAGACTCTACAACTACACCACCACTATACAACTACATCACTACTACACTATACAACTACACCACCACTATACTATACAACTACAACACCACTATGCAACTACACCACCACTACACTATACAACTACACCACAACTACACTATACAACTACACCACCACTACACTATACAACTACACCACCACTACACTATACAACTACACCACCAGTACACTACACAACTACACCACCACTACACTACACAACTACACCACCACTATACAACTACACCACCACTACACTATACAACTACACCACCACTATACTGCACAACTACACCACCACTACACTACACAACTACACCACCACTATACTACACAACTACACCACCACTACACTATACAACTACACCAACACTATACAACTACACCACCACTACACTATACAACTACACCACCACTATGCAACTACACCACCACTACACTATACAACTACACCACAACTACAATATACAACTACACCACCTCTACACTACACAACTACACCACCACTATACTACACAACTACACCACCACTACACTATACAACTACACCAACACTATACAACTACACCACCACTACACTATACAACTACACCACCAATACACTATACAACTACACCACCACTATACTACACAACTACACCACCACTACACTAT
This sequence comes from Salmo salar, assembly GCF_965601325.2. NCBI lineage: Eukaryota > Metazoa > Chordata > Actinopteri > Salmoniformes > Salmonidae > Salmo > Salmo salar. The sequence continues at coordinate 3,925,599 of NC_138303.1, forward strand.
AAAACTACACCACCACTATACAACTACACCACCAATGCAGTATACAACTACACCACCACTACACCACCACTACACTATACAACTACACCACCACTATACTGCACAACTACACCACCACTATACTGCACAACTACACCACCACTACACTACACAACTACACCACCAGTAAACTATACAACTACACCACCACTACACTACACAACTACACCACAACTACACCACCACTACACTATACAACTACACCACCACTATACAACTACACAACCACTATACTATACAACTACACCACCACTATACTACACAACTACACCACCACTATACTACACAACTATACCACCACTACACTATACAACTACATCACCACTATACAACTACACCACCACTACACTATACAACTACACCACCACTATACTGCACAACTACACCACCACTACACTACACAACTACACCACCAGTAAACTATACAACTACACCACCACTACTCTATACAACTACACCACTATACTATACTACACAACTACACCACCACTACACTTTACAACTACACCACCACTATACTACACAACTACACCACCACTATACTATACAACTACACCACCACTATACTAAATAACTACAACACCACGACACTATACAACTACACCACTACTACACTATACAACTACACCACCACTACACTAAACAACTACACCACTCTACAACTACACCACCAGTATACTATACAACTACACCACCACTACACTATACAACTACACCACCACTACACTATACAACTAAACCACCACCACACTCTACAACTACACCACCACTATACAACTACATCACTACTACACTATACAACTACACCACCACTATACTGTACAACTACACCACCACTACACTAGACAACTACACCACCACTACACTATACAACTACACCACAACTACACTATACAACTACACCAGCACTAAACTATACAACTACACCACCAGTAAACTATACAACTACACCACCACTACACTACACAACTACACCACAACTACACCACCACTACACTATACAACTACACCACCACTATACAACTACACAACCACTATACTATACAACTACACCACCACTATACTACACAACTACACCACCACTATACTACACAACTATACCACCACTACACTATACAACTACATCACCACTATACAACTACACCACCACTACACTATACAACTACACCACCACTATACTGCACAACTACACCACCACTACACTACACAACTACACCACCACTATACTATACAACTACACCACCACTACACAACTACACCACCACTACACTATACAACTACACCACCACTATACTACACAAATACACCACCACAACACTATACAACTACACCACCACTAAACTATACAACTACACCACCACTATACAATACAACTACACCACCACTATACTATACAACTACACCACCACTACACTATACAACTATACTACCACTACACTACACAACTACACCACCACTATACTCTACAACTACACCACCCCTACACTATACAACTACACCACCACTACACTATACAACTACACCACCACTACACTATACAACTACACCACCACTATACTGCACAACTACACCACCACTAAACTACACAACTACACCACCAGTAAACTATACAACTACACCACCACTACACTACACAACTACATCACCACTACACCACCACTACACTATACAACTACACCACCACTATACAACTACACCACCACTACACTATACAACTTCACCACCACTACACTATACAACTACACCACAACTACACTATACAACTACAACACCACTACACTATACAACTACACCACCACTACACTACACAACTACACCACCACTTTACTCTGCAACTAAACCACCACTAGACTATACAGCTACACCACCCCTACACTATACAACTACACCACCACTACACTATACAACTACACCACCAATGCACTAGACAACTACACCACCACTATACTATACAACTACACAACATCTACACTATACAACTACACCACCACTACTCTATACAACTACACCACTATACTATACTACACAACTACACCACCACTACACTATACAACTACACCACCACTATACTACACAACTACACCACCACTATACTATACAACTACACCACCACTATACTAAATAACTACACCACCACGACACTATACAACTACACCACTACTACACTATACAACTACACCACCACTACACTAAACAACTACACCACCACTCTACAACTACACCACCAGTATACTATACAACTACACCACCACTACACTATACAACTACACGACCACTACACTATACAACTACACCACCACTACACTATACAACTACACCACCACTACACTACACAACTACACCACCAATACACTACACAACTACACCACCACTACACTACACAACTACACCGCCACTATACTACACAACTACACCACCACTACACTACACAACTACACCACCACTACACCATACAACTACACCCCCACTATACAACTACACCACCACCACACTAGACAACTACACCACCACTAAACTATACAACAACACCACAACTACACTATACAACTACACCACCACTACACTACACAACTAAACCACCACTATACTACACAACTACTCCACCACTATACTACACAAATACACCACCACTATACTACACAACTACACCACCACTACACTATACAACTACACCACCACAATACTCTACCACTACACTATACAACTACACAACCAATGCACTATACAACTACACCACCACTACACTATACAACTACACCACCACTATGCTGCACAACTACACCAGCACTACACTACACAACTACACCACCAGTAAACTATACAACTACACCACCACTACACTACACAACTACACCACCACTACACCACCACTACACTATACAACTACACCACCACTATACAACTACACCACCACTATAACTATACTATACAACTACTCCACCACTATACTACACAACTACACCACCACTACACTATACAACTATACCACCACTATACTACACAACTATACCACCACTACACTATACAACTACACCACCACTATACAACTACACCACCACTACACTATACAACCACACCACCACTACACTATACAACCACACCACCACTATACTACACAACTACACCACCACTATACTATACAACTACACCATCACTATACTAAACAACTACACCACTACTACACTATGCAACTACACCACCACTACACTATACAACTACACCACCATTATACAACTACACCACCAGTATACTATATAACTACACCACCACTACACTAAACAACTACACCACCACTACACAATACCACTATACCACCACTACACTATACAACTTCACCACCACTATACAACTACACCACCACTATACTAAACAACTACACCACCACTATACTAAACAACTACATCACCACTATACTAAAGAACTACACCACCACTATACTAAACAACTACACCACCACTACACTACACAACAACAATACCACTACAAAACTACACCACCACTATACTATACAACTACACCACCACTACACTATACAACTAAACCACCACTACACTAAACAATTACACCACCACTATACTACACAACTTCACTGCCACTCTACTACACAACTACAACACCACTACACTATACAACTACACCACCACTACAATAGACAACTACACCACCACTATACAACTACACCACCACTATACAACTACACCACCAATGCACTACACAAGATCACCACCACTATACTATACAGCTACACCACCACTATACTAAACAACTACACCACCACTACACTACACAACTACACCACCACTATACTATACAACTACACCACCACTACACAACTACACCACCACTACACTATACAACTACACCACCACTATACTACACAAATACACCACCACAACACTATACAACTACACTACCACTACACTACACAACTACACCACCACTATACTATACAACTACACCACCACTACACAACTACACCACCACTACACTATACAACTACACCACCACTATACTACACAAATACACCACCACAACACTATACAACTACACTACCACTACACTACACAACTACACCACCACTATACTCTACAACTAAACCACCACTACACTATACAACTACACCACCCCTACACTATACAACTACACCACCACTACACTATACAACTACACCACCACTACACTATACAACTACACCACCACTATACTGCACAACTACACCACCACTAAACTACACAACTACACCACCAGTAAACTATACAACTACACCACCACTACACTACACAACTACACCACCACTACACCACCACTACACTATACACCTACACCACCACTATACAACTACACCACCACTACACTATACAACTTCACCACCACTACACTATACAACTACACCACAACTACACTATACAACTACAACACCACTACACTATACAACTACACCACCACTACACTACACAACTACACCACCACTTTACTCTGCAACTAAACCACCACTAGACTATACAGCTACACCACCCCTACACTATACAACTACACCACCACTACACTATACAACTACAACACCAATGCACTAGACAACTACACCACCACTATACTATACAACTACACAACCACTACACTATACAACTACACCACCACTACTCTATACAACTACACCACTATACTATACTACACAACTACACCACCACTACACTATACAACTACACCACCACTATACTACACAACTACACCACCACTATACTATACAACTACACCACCACTATACTAAATAACTACACCACCACGACACTATACAACTACACCACTACTACACTATACAACTACACCACCACTACACTAAACAACTACACCACCACTCTACAACTACACCACCAGTATACTATACAACTACACCACCACTACACTATACAACTACACCACCACTACACTATACAACTAAACCACCACCACACTCTACAACTACACCACCACTATACAACTACATCACTACTACACTATACAAATACACCACCACTATACTGTACAACTACACCACCACTACACTAGACAACTACACCACCACTACACAAGACAATTACACCACCACTACACTATACAACTACACCACAACTACACTATACAACTACACCAGCACTAAACTATACAACTACACCACAACTACATTATACAACTACACCACCACTACACTATACAACTACACCACCACTACACTATACAACTACACCACCAGTACACTACACAACTACACCACCACTACACTACACAACTACACCACCACTACACTACACAACTACACCACCACTACACTACACAAATATACCACCAATACACTACACAACTACACAACCACTACACTACACAACTACACCGCCACTATACTACACAACTACACCACCACTACAATACACAACTACACCACCCCTACACCATACAACTACACCACCACTATACAACTACACCACCACTACACTAGACAACTACACCACAACTACAATATACAACTACACCACCTCTACACTACACAACTACACCACCACTATACTACACAACTACACCACCACTACACTATACAACTACACCACCACTATACAACTACACCACCACTACACTATACAACTACACCACCAATACACTATACAACTACACCACCACTATACTACACAACTACACCACCACTACACTATAAAACTACACCACCACTATACAACTACACCACCAATGCACTATACAACTACACCACCACTACACTATACAACTACACCACCACTATACTGCACAACTACACCACCACTACACTACACAACTACACCACCAGTAAACTATACAACTACACCACCACTACACTACACAACTACACCACAACTACACCACCACTACACTATACAACTACACCACCACTACACTATACAACTAAACCTCCACCAGACTCTACAACTACACCACCACTATACAACTACATCACTACTACACTATACAACTACACCACCACTATACTATACAACTACACCACCACTATGCAACTACACCACCACTACACTATACAACTACACCACAACTACACTATGCAACTACACCACCACTACACTATACAACTACATCACCACTACACTATACAACTACACCACCAGTACACTACACAACTACACCACCACTACACTACACAACTACACCACCACTACACTACACAACTACACCACCACTACACTACACAACTATACCACCAATACACTACACAACTACACCACCACTACACTACACAACTACACCGCCACTATACTACACAACTACACCACCACTACAATACACAACTACACCACCACTACACCATACAACTACACCACCACTATACAACTACACCACCACTACACTTGACAACTACACCACCACTACACTATACAACTACACCACAACTACAATATACAACTACACCACCTCTACACTACACAACTACACCACCACTATACTACACAACTACACCACCACTACACTATACAACTACACCACCAATACACTATACAACTACACCACCACTATACTACACAACTACACCACCACTACACTATAAAACTACACCACCACTATACAACTACACCACCAATGCACTATACAACTACACCACCACTACACTATACAACTACACCACCACTATACTGCACAACTACACCACCACTACACTACACAACTACACCACCAGTAAACTATACAACTACACCACCACTACACTACACAACTACACCACAACTACACCACCACTACACTATACAACTACACCACCACTATACAACTACACCACCACTATACTATACAACTACACCACCACTATACTACACAACTACACCACCACTACACTATACAACTACACCACCACTATACTACACAACTATACCACCACTACACTATACAACTACACCACCACTATACAACTACACCACCACTACACTATACAACTACACCACCACTATACTGCACAACTACACCACCACTACACTACACAACTACACCACCAGTAAACTATACAACTACACCACCACTACACTACACAAATACGCCACAACTACACCACCACTACACTATACAACTACACCACCACTACACTATACAACTACACCACCACTATACAACTAAACCACCACTACACTATACAACTACACCACCACTATACTCTACAACTACACCACCAATGCACTAGACAACTACACCACCACTATACTATACAACTACACAACCACTACACTATACAACTACACCACCACTACTCTATACAACTACACCACTATACTATACTACACAACTACACCACCACTACACTTTACAACTACACCACCACTATACTACACAACTACACCACCACTATACTATACAACTACACCACCACTATACTAAATAACTACACCACCACGACACTATACAACTACACCACTACTACACTATATAACTACACCACCACTACACTAAACAACTACACCACCACTCTACAACTACACCACCAGTATACTATACAACTACACCACCACTACACTAAACAACTACACCACCACTACACTATACAACTACACCACCACTACACTATACAACTACACCACTATACTATACTACACAACTACACCACCACTACACTATACAACCACACCACCACTATACTACACAACTACACCACCACTATACTATACAACTACACCATCACTATACTAAACAACTACACCACTACTACACTATACAACTACACCACCACTACACTATACAACTACACCACCATTATACAACTACACCACCAGTATACTATACAACTACACCACCACTACACTAAACAACTACACCACCACTACACAATACCACTATACCACCACTACACTATACAACTTCACCACCACTATACAACTACACCACCACTATACTAAACAACTACACCACCACTATACTAAACAACTACATCACCACTATACTAAAGAACTACACCACCACTATACTAAACAACTACACCACCACTACACTACACAACAACAATACCACTACAAAACTACACCACCACTATACTATACAACTACACCACCACTACACTATACAACTAAACCACCACTACACTAAACAATTACACCACCACTATACTACACAACTTCACTGCCACTCTACTACACAACTACAACACAACTACACTATACAACTACACCACCACTACAATAGACAACTACACCACCACTATACAACTACACCACCACTATACAACTACACCACCAATGCACTACACAAGATCACCAACACTATACTATACAGCTACACCACCACTATACTAAACAACTACACCACCACTACACTACACAACTACACCACCACTATACTATACAACTACACCACCACTACACAACTACACCACCACTACACTATACAACTACACCACCACTATACTACACAAATACACCACCACAACACTATACAACTACACCACCACTAAACTATACAACTACACCACCACTATACAATACAACTACACCACCACTATACTATACAACTACACCACCACTACACTATACAACTATACTACCACTACACTACACAACTACACCACCACTATACTCTACAACTACACCACCCCTACACTATACAACTACACCACCACTACACTATACAACTACACCACCACTACACTATACAACTACACCACCACTATACTGCACAACTACACCACCACTAAACTACACAACTACACCACCAGTAAACTATACAACTACACCACCACTACACTACACAACTACATCACCACTACACCACCACTACACTATACAACTACACCACCACTATACAACTACACCACCACTACACTATACAACTTCACCACCACTACACTATACAACTACACCACAACTACACTATACAACTACAACACCACTACACTATACAACTACACCACCACTACACTACACAACTACACCACCACTTTACTCTGCAACTAAACCCCCACTAGACTATACAGCTACACCACCCCTACACTATACAACTACACCACCACTACACTATACAACTACACCACCAATGCACTAGACAACTACACCACCACTATACTATACAACTACACAACATCTACACTATACAACTACACCACCACTACTCTATACAACTACACCACTATACTATACTACACAACTACACCACCACTACACTATACAACTACACCACCACTATACTACACAACTACACCACCACTATACTATACAACTACACCACCACTATACTAAATAACTACACCACCACGACACTATACAACTACACCACTACTACACTATACAACTACACCACCACTACACTAAACAACTACACCACCACTCTACAACTACACCACCAGTATACTATACAACTACACCACCACTACACTATACAACTACACGACCACTACACTATACAACTACACCACCACTACACTATACAACTACACCACCACTACACTACACAACTACACCACCAATACACTACACAACTACACCACCACTACACTACACAACTACACCGCCACTATACTACACAACTACACCACCACTACACTACACAACTACACCACCACTACACCATACAACTACAGCCCCACTATACAACTACACCACCACCACACTAGACAACTACACCACCACTAAACTATACAACTACACCACAACTACACTATACAACTACACCACCACTACACTACACAACTAAACCACCACTATACTACACAACTACTCCACCACTATACTACACAAATACACCACCACTATACTACACAACTACACCACCACTACACTATACAACTACACCACCACAATACTCTACCACTACACTATACAACTACACCACCAATGCACTATACAACTACACCACCACTACACTATACAACTACACCACCACTATGCTGCACAACTACACCAGCACTACACTACACAACTACACCACCAGTAAACTATACAACTACACCACCACTACACTACACAACTACACCACCACTACACCACCACTACACTATACAACTACACCACCACTATACAACTACACCACCACTATAACTATACTATACAACTACTCCACCACTATACTACACAACTACACCACCACTACACTATACAACTATACCACCACTATACTACACAACTATACCACCACTACACTATACAACTACACCACCACTATACAACTACACCACCACTACACTATACAACCACACCACCACTACACTATACAACCACACCACCACTATACTACACAACTACACCACCACTATACTATACAACTACACCATCACTATACTAAACAACTACACCACTACTACACTATGCAACTACACCACCACTACACTATACAACTACACCACCATTATACAACTACACCACCAGTATACTATATAACTACACCACCACTACACTAAACAACTACACCACCACTACACAATACCACTATACCACCACTACACTATACAACTTCACCACCACTATACAACTACACCACCACTATACTAAACAACTACACCACCACTATACTAAACAACTACATCACCACTATACTAAAGAACTACACCACCACTATACTAAACAACTACACCACCACTACACTACACAACAACAATACCACTACAAAACTACACCACCACTATACTATACAACTACACCACCACTACACTATACAACTAAACCACCACTACACTAAACAATTACACCACCACTATACTACACAACTTCACTGCCACTCTACTACACAACTACAACACCACTACACTATACAACTACACCACCACTACAATAGACAACTACACCACCACTATACAACTACACCACCACTATACAACTACACCACCAATGCACTACACAAGATCACCACCACTATACTATACAGCTACACCACCACTATACTAAACAACTACACCACCACTACACTACACAACTACACCACCACTATACTATACAACTACACCACCACTACACAACTACACCACCACTACACTATACAACTACACCACCACTATACTACACAAATACACCACCACAACACTATACAACTACACTACCACTACACTACACAACTACACCACCACTATACTATACAACTACACCACCACTACACAACTACACCACCACTACACTATACAACTACACCACCACTATACTACACAAATACACCACCACAACACTATACAACTACACTACCACTACACTACACAACTACACCACCACTATACTCTACAACTAAACCACCACTACACTATACAACTACACCACCCCTACACTATACAACTACACCACCACTACACTATACAACTACACCACCACTACACTATACAACTACACCACCACTATACTGCACAACTACACCACCACTAAACTACACAACTACACCACCAGTAAACTATACAACTACACCACCACTACACTACACAACTACACCACCACTACACCACCACTACACTATACACCTACACCACCACTATACAACTACACCACCACTACACTATACAACTTCACCACCACTACACTATACAACTACACCACAACTACACTATACAACTACAACACCACTACACTATACAACTACACCACCACTACACTACACAACTACACCACCACTTTACTCTGCAACTAAACCACCACTAGACTATACAGCTACACCACCCCTACACTATACAACTACACCACCACTACACTATACAACTACAACACCAATGCACTAGACAACTACACCACCACTATACTATACAACTACACAACCACTACACTATACAACTACACCACCACTACTCTATACAACTACACCACTATACTATACTACACAACTACACCACCACTACACTATACAACTACACCACCACTATACTACACAACTACACCACCACTATACTATACAACTACACCACCACTATACTAAATAACTACACCACCACGACACTATACAACTACACCACTACTACACTATACAACTACACCACCACTACACTAAACAACTACACCACCACTCTACAACTACACCACCAGTATACTATACAACTACACCACCACTACACTATACAACTACACCACCACTACACTATACAACTAAACCACCACCACACTCTACAACTACACCACCACTATACAACTACATCACTACTACACTATACAAATACACCACCACTATACTGTACAACTACACCACCACTACACTAGACAACTACACCACCACTACACAAGACAATTACACCACCACTACACTATACAACTACACCACAACTACACTATACAACTACACCAGCACTAAACTATACAACTACACCACAACTACATTATACAACTACACCACCACTACACTATACAACTACACCACCACTACACTATACAACTACACCACCAGTACACTACACAACTACACCACCACTACACTACACAACTACACCACCACTACACTACACAACTACACCACCACTACACTACACAAATATACCACCAATACACTACACAACTACACAACCACTACACTACACAACTACACCGCCACTATACTACACAACTACACCACCACTACAATACACAACTACACCACCCCTACACCATACAACTACACCACCACTATACAACTACACCACCACTACACTAGACAACTACACCACAACTACAATATACAACTACACCACCTCTACACTACACAACTACACCACCACTATACTACACAACTACACCACCACTACACTATACAACTACACCACCACTATACAACTACACCACCACTACACTATACAACTACACCACCAATACACTATACAACTACACCACCACTATACTACACAACTACACCGCCACTACACTATAAAACTACACCACCACTATACAACTACACCACCAATGCACTATACAACTACACCACCACTACACTATACAACTACACCACCACTATACTGCACAACTACACCACCACTACACTACACAACTACACCACCAGTAAACTATACAACTACACCACCACTACACTACACAACTACACCACAACTACACCACCACTACACTATACAACTACACCACCACTACACTATACAACTAAACCTCCACCAGACTCTACAACTACACCACCACTATACAACTACATCACTACTACACTATACAACTACACCACCACTATACTATACAACTACACCACCACTATGCAACTACACCACCACTACACTATACAACTACACCACAACTACACTATGCAACTACACCACCACTACACTATACAACTACATCACCACTATACTACACAACTACACCACCACTACACTATACAACTACACCACCACTATACAACTACACCACCACTACACTATACAACTACACCACCAATACACTATACAACTACACCACCACTATACTACACAACTACACCGCCACTACACTATAAAACTACACCACCACTATACAACTACACCACCAATGCACTATACAACTACACCACCACTACACTATACAACTACACCACCACTATACTGCACAACTACACCACCACTACACTACACAACTACACCACCAGTAAACTATACAACTACACCACCACTACACTACACAACTACACCACAACTACACCACCACTACACTATACAACTACACCACCACTACACTATACAACTAAACCTCCACCAGACTCTACAACTACACCACCACTATACAACTACATCACTACTACACTATACAACTACACCACCACTATACTATACAACTACACCACCACTATGCAACTACACCACCACTACACTATACAACTACACCACAACTACACTATGCAACTACACCACCACTACACTATACAACTACATCACCACTACACTATACAACTACACCACCAGTACACTACACAACTACACCACCACTACACTACACAACTACACCACCACTACACTACACAACTACACCACCACTACACTACACAACTATACCACCAATACACTACACAACTACACCACCACTACACTACACAACTACACCGCCACTATACTACACAACTACACCACCACTACAATACACAACTACACCACCACTACACCATACAACTACACCACCACTATACAACTACACCACCACTACACTTGACAACTACACCACCACTACACTATACAACTACACCACAACTACAATATACAACTACACCACCTCTACACTACACAACTACACCACCACTATACTACACAACTACACCACCACTACACTATACAACTACACCACCAATACACTATACAACTACACCACCACTATACTACACAACTACACCACCACTACACTATAAAACTACACCACCACTATACAACTACACCACCAATGCACTATACAACTACACCACCACTACACTATACAACTACACCACCACTATACTGCACAACTACACCACCACTACACTACACAACTACACCACCAGTAAACTATACAACTACACCACCACTACACTACACAACTACACCACAACTACACCACCACTACACTATACAACTACACCACCACTATACAACTACACCACCACTATACTATACAACTACACCACCACTATACTACACAACTACACCACCACTACACTATACAACTACACCACCACTATACTACACAACTATACCACCACTACACTATACAACTACACCACCACTATACAACTACACCACCACTACACTATACAACTACACCACCACTATACTGCACAACTACACCACCACTACACTACACAACTACACCACCAGTAAACTATACAACTACACCACCACTACACTACACAAATACGCCACAACTACACCACCACTACACTATACAACTACACCACCACTACACTATACAACTACACCACCACTATACAACTAAACCACCACTACACTATACAACTACACCACCACTATACTATACAACTACACAACCACTACACTATACAACTACACCACCACTACTCTATACAACTACACCACTATACTATACTACACAACTACACCACCACTACACTTTACAACTACACCACCACTATACTACACAACTACACCACCACTATACTATACAACTACACCACCACTATACTAAATAACTACACCACCACGACACTATACAACTACACCACTACTACACTATATAACTACACCACCACTACACTAAACAACTACACCACCACTCTACAACTACACCACCAGTATACTATACAACTACACCACCACTACACTAAACAACTACACCACCACTACACTATACAACTAAACCACCACCACACTCTACAACTACACCACCACTATACAACTACATCACTACTACACTATACAACTACACCACCACTATACTACACAAATACACCACCACAACACTATACAACTACACTACCACTACACTACACAACTACACCACCACTATACTCTACAACTAAACCACCACTACACTATACAACTACACCACCCCTACACTATACAACTACACCACCACTACACTATACAACTACACCACCACTACACTATACAACTACACCACCACTATACTGCACAACTACACCACCACTAAACTACACAACTACACCACCAGTAAACTATACAACTACACCACCACTACACTACACAACTACACCACCACTACACCACCACTACACTATACACCTACACCACCACTATACAACTACACCACCACTACACTATACAACTTCACCACCACTACACTATACAACTACACCACAACTACACTATACAACTACAACACCACTACACTATACAACTACACCACCACTACACTACACAACTACACCACCACTTTACTCTGCAACTAAACCACCACTAGACTATACAGCTACACCACCCCTACACTATACAACTACACCACCACTACACTATACAACTACAACACCAATGCACTAGACAACTACACCACCACTATACTATACAACTACACAACCACTACACTATACAACTACACCACCACTACTCTATACAACTACACCACTATACTATACTACACAACTACACCACCACTACACTATACAACTACACCACCACTATACTACACAACTACACCACCACTATACTATACAACTACACCACCACTATACTAAATAACTACACCACCACGACACTATACAACTACACCACTACTACACTATACAACTACACCACCACTACACTAAACAACTACACCACCACTCTACAACTACACCACCAGTATACTATACAACTACACCACCACTACACTATACAACTACACCACCACTACACTATACAACTAAACCACCACCACACTCTACAACTACACCACCACTATACAACTACATCACTACTACACTATACAAATACAACACCACTATACTGTACAACTACACCACCACTACACAAGACAATTACACCACCACTACACTATACAACTACACCACAACTACACTATACAACTACACCAGCACTAAACTATACAACTACACCACAACTACATTATACAACTACACCACCACTACACTATACAACTACACCACCACTACACTATACAACTACACCACCAGTACACTACACAACTACACCACCACTACACTACACAACTACACCACCACTACACTACACAACTACACCACCACTACACTACACAAATATACCACCAATACACTACACAACTACACAACCACTACACTACACAACTACACCGCCACTATACTACACAACTACACCACCACTACAATACACAACTACACCACCCCTACACCATACAACTACACCACCACTATACAACTACACCACCACTACACTAGACAACTACACCACCACTACACTATACAACTACACCACAACTACAATATACAACTACACCACCTCTACACTACACAACTACACCACCACTATACTACACAACTACACCACCACTACACTATACAACTACACCACCACTATACAACTACACCACCACTACACTATACAACTACACCACCAATACACTATACAACTACACCACCACTATACTACACAACTACACCACCACTACACTATAAAACTACACCACCACTATACAACTACACCACCAATGCACTATACAACTACACCACCACTACACTATACAACTACACCACCACTATACTGCACAACTACACCACCACTACACTACACAACTACACCACCAGTAAACTATACAACTACACCACCACTACACTACACAACTACACCACAACTACACCACCACTACACTATACAACTACACCACCACTACACTATACAACTAAACCTCCAGTAAACTATACAACTACACCACCACTACACTACACAACTACACCACAACTACACCACCACTACACTATACAACTACACCACCACTACACTATACAACTAAACCTCCACCAGACTCTACAACTACACCACCACTATACAACTACATCACTACTACACTATACAACTACACCACCACTATACTATACAACTACACCACCACTATGCAACTACACCACCACTATACTAAACAACTACATCACCACTATACTAAAGAACTACACCACCACTATACTAAACTAAACAACTACACCACCACTACACTACACAACAACAATACCACTACAAAACTACACCACCACTATACTATACAACTACACCACCACTACACTATACAACTAAACCACCACTATACTATACAACTACACCACCACTACACAACTACACCACCACTACACTATACAACTACACCACCACTATACTACACAACTACACCACCGCTACACTATACAACTACACCACCACTAAACTATACAACTACACCACCACTATACAATACAACTACACCACCACTATACTATACAACTACACCACCACTACACTATACAACTACACCACCACTATACTACACAACTACTCCACCACTATACTACACAAATACACCACCACTACACTACACAACTACACCACCACTACACTATACAACTACACCACCACAATACTCTACCACTACACTATACAACTACACCACCAATGCACTATACAACTACACCACCACTACACTATACAACTACACCACCACTATGCTGCACAACTACACCAGCACTACACTACACAACTACACCACCAGTAAACTATACAACTACACCACCACTACACTACACAACTACACCACCACTACACCACCACTACACTATACAACTACACCACCACTATACAACTACACCACCACTATAACTATACTATACAACTACTCCACCACTATACTACACAACTACACCACCACTACACTATACAACTACACCACCACTATACTACACAACTATACCACCACTACACTATACAACTACACCACCACTATACAACTACACCACCACTACACTATACAACCACACCACCACTATACTCTACAGCTACACCACCAATGCACTAGACAACTACACCACCACTATACTATACAACTACACCACCACTACACTATACAACTACACCACCACTACACTATAAAACTACACCACTATACTATACTACACAACTACACCACCACTACACTATACAACCACACCACCACTATACTACACAACTACACCACCACTATACTATACAACTACACCATCACTATACTAAACAACTACACCACTACTACACTATACAACTACACCACCACTACACTATACAACTACACCACCA
This sequence comes from Salmo salar, assembly GCF_965601325.2. Lineage (NCBI taxonomy): Eukaryota > Metazoa > Chordata > Actinopteri > Salmoniformes > Salmonidae > Salmo > Salmo salar. The sequence continues at coordinate 3,944,194 of NC_138303.1, forward strand.
TTATACAACTACACCACCAGTATACTCTACAACTACACCACCACTACACTAAACAACTACACCACCACTACACAATACCACTATACCACCACTACACTATACAACTTCACCACCACTATACAACTACACCACCACTATACTAAACAACTACACCACCACTATACTAAACAACTACATCACCACTATACTAAAGAACTACACCACCACTATACTAAACAACTACACCACCACTACACTACACAACAACAATACCACTACAAAACTACACCACCACTATACTATACAACTACACCGCCACTACACTATACAACTAAACCACCACTACACTAAACAATTACACCACCACTATACTACACAACTTCACTGCCACTCTACTACACAACTACAACACCACTACACTATACAACTACACCACCACTACACTAGACAACTACACCACCACTATACAACTACACCACCACTATACAACTACACCACCAATGCACTACACAAGATCACCACCACTATACTATACAGCTACACCACCACTATACTAAACAACTACACCACCACTACACTACACAACTACACCACCACTATACTATACAACTACACCACCACTACACAACTACACCACCACTACACTATACAACTACACCACCACTATACTACACAAATACACCACCACAACACTATACAACTACACCACCACTAAACTATACAACTACACCACCACTATACAATACAACTACACCACCACTATACTATACAACTACACCACCACTACACTATACAACTACACTACCACTACACTACACAACTACACCACCGCTATACTCTACAACTAAACCACCACTACACTATACAACTACACCACCCCTACACTATACAACTAAACCACCACTACACTATACAACTACACCACCACTACACTATACAACTACACCACCACTATACTGCACAACTACACCACCACTAAACTACACAACTACACCACCAGTAAACTATACAACTACACCACCACTACACTACACAACTACACCACCACTACACCACCACTACACTATACAACTACACCACCACTATACAACTACACCACCACTACACTATACAACTTCACCACCACTACACTATACAACTACACCACCACTACACTATACAACTACAACACCACTACACTATACAACTACACCACCACTACACTACACAACTACACCACCACTTTACTCTGCAACTAAACCACCACTAGACTATACAGCTACACCACCCCTACACTATACAACTACACCACCACTACACTATACAACTACACCACCAATGCACTATACAACTACACCACCACTATACTCTACAACTACACCACCAATGTACTATACAACTACACGACCACTATACTATACAACTACACCACCACTATACTACACAACTACACCACCGCTACACTACACAACTACACCACCACTATACTCTACAACTAAACCACCACTACACAATACAACTACACCACCCCTACACTATACAACTACACCACCACTAAACTATACAACTACACCACCACTATACAATACAACTACACCACCACTATACTCTACAACTAAACCACCACTACACTATACAACTACACCACCACTACTCTATACAACTACACCACCACTATACTCTACAACTACACCACCAATGTACTATACAACTACACCACCACTATACTATACAACTACACCACCACTATACTACACAACTACACCACCGCTACACTATACATCTACACCACTATACTATACTACACAACTACACCACCACTACACTTTACAACTACACCACCACTACACTATAAAACTACACCACTAATATACTACACAACTAAACCACCACTACACTATACAACTACACCACCACTTTACAACTACACCACCAGTATACTATACAACTACACCACCACTACACTAAACAACTACACCACCACTACACAATACCACTACACCACCACTACACTATACAACTACACCACAACTACACTATACAACTACTCCAGCACTAAACTATACAACTACACCACCACTACACTATACAACTACACCACCACTACACTACACAACTACACCACCACTACACTACACAACTACACCACCACTACACTACACAACTACACCGCCACTATACTACACAACTACACCACCACTACACTACACAACTACACCACCACTACACCATACAACTACACCACCACTATACAACTACACCACCACCACACTAGACATCTACACCACCACTAAACTATACAACTACACCACAACTTCACTATACAACTACACCACCACTACACTACACAACTACACCACCACTATACTACACAACTACTCCACCACTATACTACACAAATACACCACCACTACACTACACAACTACACCACCACTACACTATACAACTACACCACCACAATACTCTACCACTACACTATACAACTACACCACCAATGCACTATACAACTACACCACCACTACACTATACAACTACACCACCACTATACTGCACAACTACACCAGCACTACACTACACAACTACACCACCAGTAAACTATACAACTACACCACCACTACACTACACAACTACACCACCACTACACCACCACTACACTATACAACTACACCACCACTATACAACTACACCACCACTATACTATACAACTACTCCACCACTATACTACACAACTACACCACCACTACACTATACAACTACACCACCACTATACTACACAACTATACCACCACTACACTATACAACTACACCACCACTATACAACTACACCACCACTACACTATACAACTTCACCACCACTACACTATACAACTACACCACCACTACACTATACAACTACAACACCACTACACTATACAACTACACCACCACTACACTACACAACTACACCACCACTTTACTCTGCAACTAAACCACCACTAGACTATACAGCTACACCACCCCTACACTATACAACTACACCACCACTACACTATACAACTACACCACCAATGCACTAGACAACTACACCACCACTACACTACACAACTACACCACCACTACACCACCACTACACTATACAACTACACCACCAATGCACTATACAACTACACCACCACTACACTATACAACTACACCACCACTATACTGCACAACTACACCAGCACTACACTACACAACTACACCACCAGTAAACTATACAACTACACCACCACTACACTACGCAACTACACCACCACTACACCACCACTACACTATACAACTACACCACCACTATACAACTACACCACCACTATACTATACAACTACTCCACCACTATACTACACAACTACACCACCACTACACTACACAACTACACCACCACTACACCACCACTACACTATACAACTACACCACCACTATACAACTACACCACCACTATACTATACAACTACTCCACCACTATACTACACAACTACACCAGCACTACACTATACAACTACACCACCACTATACTACACAACTATACCACCACTACACTATACAACTACACCACCACTATACAACTACACCACCACTACACTATACAACCACACCACCACTATACTCTACAACTACACCACCAATGCACTAGACAACTACACCACCACTATACTATACAACTACACCACCACTACACTATACAACTACACCACCACTACACTATACAACTACACCACTATACTATACTACACAACTACACCACCACAACACTATACAACCACACCACTACTATACTACACAACTACACCACCACTATACTATACAACTACACCACCACTATACTAAACAACTACACCACTACTACACTATACAACTACACCACTACTACACTATACAACTACACCACCACTATACAACTACACCACCAGTATACTATACAACTACACCACCACTACACTAAACAACTACACCACCGCTACACAATACCACTATACCACCACTACACTATACAACTTCACCACCACTATACAACTACACCACCACTATACTAAACAACTACACCACCACTATACTAAACAACTACATCACCACTATACTAAAGAACTACACCACCACTATACTAAACTAAACAACTACACCACCACTACACTACACAACAACAATACCACTACAAAACTACACCACCACTATACTATACAACTACACCACCACTACACTATACAACTAAACCACCACTATACTATACAACTACACCACCACTACACAACTACACCACCACTACACTATACAACTACACCACCACTATACAATAAAACTACACCACCACTATACTATACAACTACACCACCACTACACTATACAACTACACTACCACTACACTACACAACTACACCACCGCTATACTCTACAACTAAACCACCACTACACTATACAACTACACCACCCCTACACTATACAACTACACCACCACTACACTATACAACTACACCACCACTACACTATACAACTACACCACCACTATACTGCACAACTACACCACCACTAAACTACACAACTACACCACCAGTAAACTATACAACTACACCACCACTACACTACACAACTACACCACCACTACACCACCCCTACACTATACAACTTCACCACCACTATACAACTACACCACCACTATACTAAACAACTACACCACCACTATACTAAACAACTACATCACCACTATACTAAAGAACTACACCACCACTATACTAAACTAAACAACTACACCACCACTACACTACACAACAACAATACCACTACAAAACTACACCACCACTATACTATACAACTACACCACCACTACACTATACAACTAAACCACCACTACACTACACAATTACACCACCACAATACTACACAACTTCACTGCCACTCTACTACACAACTACAACACCACTACACTATACAACTACACCACCACTACAATAGACAACTACACCACCACTATACAACTACACCACCACTATACAACTACACCACCAATGCACTACACAAGATCACCACCACTATACTATACAGCTACACCACCACTATACTAAACAACTACACCACCACTACACTACACAACTACACCACCACTATACTATACAACTACACCACCACTACACAACTACACCACCACTACACTATACAACTACACCACCACTATACTACACAACTACACCACCACTACACTATACAACTACACCACCACTAAACTATACAACTACACCACCACTATACAATACAACTACACCACCACTATACTATACAACTACACCACCACTATACTGCACAACTACACCACCACTAAACTACACAACTACACCACCAGTAAACTATACAACTACACCACCACTAAACTACACAACTACACCACCAGTAAACTATACAACTACACCACCACTATACTATACAACTACACCACCACTATACTACACAACTACACCACCGCTACACTACACAACTACACCACCACTATACTCTACAACTAAACCACCACTACACTATACAACTACACCACCCCTACACTATACAACTACACCACCACTACACTATACAACTACACCACCACTAAACTATACAACTACACCACCACTATACAATACAACTACACCACCACTATACTATAAAACTACACCGCCACTACACTATACAACTACACCACCACTACACTATACAACTACACCACCACTATACTCTACAACTACACCACCAATGTACTATACAACTACACCACCACTATACTATACAACTACACCACCACTATACTACACAACTACACCACCGCTACACTATACATCTACACCACTATACTATACTACACAACTACACCACCACTACACTATACAACTACACCACCACTACACTATAAAACTACACCACTACTATACTATACAACTAAACCACCACTACACTATACAACTACACCACCACTATACAACTACACGTCCAATATACTAAACAACTACACCAACACTATATTAAACAACTACCCCACCACTATACTAAACAACTACACCACCACTATACTAAACACCTACACCACCACTACACTATACAACTACACCACCACTACACTATACAACTACACCACTACTACACTATACAACTACACCACCACTACACTATACAACTAAACCACCACCACACTCTACAATTACACCACCACTATACAACTACATCACTACTACACCATACAACTACACCACCACTATACTATACAACTACACCACCACTATACAACTACACCAGCACTACACTAGACAACTACACCACCACTATGCTATACAACTACACCACAACTACACTACACAACTACACCACCACTACACTACACAACTACACCACCACTATACTACACAACTACACCACCACTACACCATACAACTACACCAACACTATACAACTACACCACCACTACACTAGACAACTACACCACCACCACACTATACAACTACACCACAACTACACTGTACAACAACACCACCACTACACTACACAACTACACTACCACTATACTACACAACTACACCACCACTACACTACACAACTACACCACCACTATACTACACAACTACACCACCACTACACTACACAACTACACCACCACCACTACACCACCAATACAACACTACACCACCACCACTACACCACCACTACACCACTACCCAACCACTACACCACTTCACCACAACTACACCACCACCACACCACTACACCACCACAACACCACTACACCACCACTACACCACTACACCACCACTACACCACCACCACTACACCACCAATACACCACTACACCACCACCACTACACCACCACTACACCACTACCAAACCACTACACCACCACTACACCACCACCACACCACTACACCTCCACTACACCACTACACCACCAATACACCACTACACCACCACACCACCACTACACAACTACACCACCACTTTACTCTTTAACTAAACCACCACTAGACTATACAGCTACACCACCCCTACACTATACAACTACACCACCACTACACTATACAACTACACCACCAATGCACTATACAACTACACCACCACTATACTATACATCTACACAACCACTACACTATACAACTACACCACCACTACTCTATACAACTACACCACCACTATACTATACTACACAACTACACCACCACTACACTATACAACTACACCACCACTATACTACACAACTACACCACCACTATACTATACAACTACACCACCACTATACTAAATAACTACACCACCACGACACTATACAACTACACCACTACTACACTATACAACTACACCACCACTACACTAAACAACTACACCACCACTCTACAACTACACCACCAGTATACTATACAACTACACCACCACTACACTATACAACTACACCACCACTACACTATACAACTAAAGCACCACCACACTCTACAACTACACCACCACTATACAACTACATCACTACTACACTATACAACTACACCACCACTATACTGTACAACTACACCACCACTACACTAGACAACTACACCACCACTACACTATACAACTACACCACAACTACACTATACAACTACACCAGCACTAAACTATACAACTACACCACTACTACACTATACAACTACACCACCACTACACTACACAACTACACCACCACTACACTACACAACTACACCACCACTACACTACACAACTACACCACCACTACACTAGACAACTACACCACCACTACACTATACAACTACACCACAACTACACTATACAACTACACCAGCACTAAACTATACAACTACACCACTACTACACTATACAACTACACCACCACTACACTACACAACTACACCACCACTACACTACACAACTACACCACCACTACACTACACAACTACACCACCACTACACTATACAACTACACCACCACTACACTATAAAACTACACCACTACTATACTATACAACTAAACCACCACTACACTATACAACTACACCACCACTATACAACTACACGTCCAATATACTAAACAACTACACCAACACTATATTAAACAACTACCCCACCACTATACTAAACAACTACACCACCACTATACTAAACACCTACACCACCACTACACTATACAACTACACCACCACTACACTATACAACTACACCACTACTACACTATACAACTACACCACCACTACACTATACAACTAAACCACCACCACACTCTACAATTACACCACCACTATACAACTACATCACTACTACACCATACAACTACACCACCACTATACTATACAACTACACCACCACTATACAACTACACCAGCACTACACTAGACAACTACACCACCACTATGCTATACAACTACACCACAACTACACTACACAACTACACCACCACTACACTACACAACTACACCACCACTATACTACACAACTACACCACCACTACACCATACAACTACACCAACACTATACAACTACACCACCACTACACTAGACAACTACACCACCACCACACTATACAACTACACCACAACTACACTGTACAACAACACCACCACTACACTACACAACTACACTACCACTATACTACACAACTACACCACCACTACACTACACAACTACACCACCACTATACTACACAACTACACCACCACTACACTACACAACTACACCACCACCACTACACCACCAATACAACACTACACCACCACCACTACACCACCACTACACCACTACCCAACCACTACACCACTTCACCACAACTACACCACCACCACACCACTACACCACCACAACACCACTACACCACCACTACACCACTACACCACCACTACACCACCACCACTACACCACCAATACACCACTACACCACCACCACTACACCACCACTACACCACTACCAAACCACTACACCACCACTACACCACCACCACACCACTACACCTCCACTACACCACTACACCACCAATACACCACTACACCACCACACCACCACTACACAACTACACCACCACTTTACTCTTTAACTAAACCACCACTAGACTATACAGCTACACCACCCCTACACTATACAACTACACCACCACTACACTATACAACTACACCACCAATGCACTATACAACTACACCACCACTATACTATACATCTACACAACCACTACACTATACAACTACACCACCACTACTCTATACAACTACACCACCACTATACTATACTACACAACTACACCACCACTACACTATACAACTACACCACCACTATACTACACAACTACACCACCACTATACTATACAACTACACCACCACTATACTAAATAACTACACCACCACGACACTATACAACTACACCACTACTACACTATACAACTACACCACCACTACACTAAACAACTACACCACCACTCTACAACTACACCACCAGTATACTATACAACTACACCACCACTACACTATACAACTACACCACCACTACACTATACAACTAAAGCACCACCACACTCTACAACTACACCACCACTATACAACTACATCACTACTACACTATACAACTACACCACCACTATACTGTACAACTACACCACCACTACACTAGACAACTACACCACCACTACACTATACAACTACACCACAACTACACTATACAACTACACCAGCACTAAACTATACAACTACACCACTACTACACTATACAACTACACCACCACTACACTACACAACTACACCACCACTACACTACACAACTACACCACCACTACACTACACAACTACACCACCACTACACTAGACAACTACACCACCACTACACTATACAACTACACCACAACTACACTATACAACTACACCAGCACTAAACTATACAACTACACCACTACTACACTATACAACTACACCACCACTACACCACAATACTCTACCACTACACTATACAACTACACCACCAATGCACTATACAACTACACCACCACTACACTATACAACTACACCACCACTATACTGCACAACTACACCAGCACTACACTACACAACTACACCACCAGTAAACTATACAACTACACCACCACTACACTACACAACTACACCACCACTACACCACCACTACACTATACAACTACACCACCACTATACAACTACACCACCACTATACTATACAACTACTCCACCACTATACTACACAACTACACCACCACTACACTACACAACTACACCACCACTACACCACCACTACACTATACAACTACACCACCAGTATACAACTACACCACCACTATACTATACAACTACTCCACCACTATACTACACAACTACACCAGCACTACACTATACAACTACACCACCACTATACTACACAACTATACCACCACTACACTATACAACTACACCACCACTATACAACTACACCACCACTACATTATACAACCACACCACCACTATACTCTACAACTACACCACCAATGCACTAGACAACTACACCACAACTATACTATACAACTACACCACCACTACACTATACAACTACACCACCACTACACTATACAACTACACCACTATACTATACTACACAACTACACCACCACAACACTATACAACCACACCACTACTATACTACACAACTACACCACCACTATACTATACAACTACACCACCACTATACTAAACAACTACACCACTACTACACTATACAACTACACCACTACTACACTATACAACTACACCACCACTATACAACTACACCACCAGTATACTATACAACTACACCACCACTACACTAAACAACTACACCACCGCTACACAATACCACTATACCACCACTACACTATACAACTTCACCACCACTATACAACTACACCACCACTATACTAAACAACTACACCACCACTATACTAAACAACTACATCACCACTATACTAAAGAACTACACCACCACTATACTAAACTAAACAACTACACCACCACTACACTACACAACAACAATACCACTACAAAACTACACCACCACTATACTATACAACTACACCACCACTACACTATACAACTAAACCACCACTACACTACACAATTACACCACCACTATACTACACAACTTCACTGCCACTCTACTACACAACTACAACACCACTACACTATACAACTACACCACCACTATACAACTACACCAGCACTACACTAGACAACTACACCACCACTATACTACACAACTACACCACCACTACACCATACAACTACACCAACACTATACAACTACACCACCACTACACTAGACAACTACACCACCACCACACTATACAACTACACCACAACTACACTGTACAACAACACCACCACTACACTACACAACTACACTACCACTATACTACACAACTACACCACCACTACACTACACAACTACACCACCACTATACTACACAACTACACCACCACTACACTACACAACTACACCACCACCACTACACCACCAATACAACACTACACCACCACCACTACACCACCACTACACCACTACCCAACCACTACACCACTTCACCACAACTACACCACCACCACACCACTACACCACCACAACACCACTACACCACCACTACACCACTACACCACCACTACACCACCACCACTACACCACCAATACACCACTACACCACCACCACTACACCACCACTACACCACTACCAAACCACTACACCACCACTACACCACCACCACACCACTACACCTCCACTACACCACTACACCACCAATACACCACTACACCACCACACCACCACTACACAACTACACCACCACTTTACTCTTTAACTAAACCACCACTAGACTATACAGCTACACCACCCCTACACTATACAACTACACCACCACTACACTATACAACTACACCACCAATGCACTATACAACTACACCACCACTATACTATACATCTACACAACCACTACACTATACAACTACACCACCACTACTCTATACAACTACACCACCACTATACTATACTACACAACTACACCACCACTACACTATACAACTACACCACCACTATACTACACAACTACACCACCACTATACTATACAACTACACCACCACTATACTAAATAACTACACCACCACGACACTATACAACTACACCACTACTACACTATACAACTACACCACCACTACACTAAACAACTACACCACCACTCTACAACTACACCACCAGTATACTATACAACTACACCACCACTACACTATACAACTACACCACCACTACACTATACAACTAAAGCACCACCACACTCTACAACTACACCACCACTATACAACTACATCACTACTACACTATACAACTACACCACCACTATACTGTACAACTACACCACCACTACACTGTACAACTACACCACCACTACACTATACAACTACACCACAACTACACTATACAACTACACCAGCACTAAACTATACAACTACACCACTACTACACTATACAACTACACCACCACTACACTACACAACTACACCACCACTACACTACACAACTACACCACCACTACACTACACAACTACACCACCACTACACTAGACAACTACACCACCACTACACTATACAACTACACCACAACTACACTATACAACTACACCAGCACTAAACTATACAACTACACCACTACTACACTATACAACTACACCACCACTACACCACAATACTCTACCACTACACTATACAACTACACCACCAATGCACTATACAACTACACCACCACTACACTATACAACTACACCACCACTATACTGCACAACTACACCAGCACTACACTACACAACTACACCACCAGTAAACTATACAACTACACCACCACTATACTGCACAACTACACCAGCACTACACTACACAACTACACCACCAGTAAACTATACAACTACACCACCACTACACTACACAACTACACCACCACTACACCACCACTACACTATACAACTACACCACCACTATACAACTACACCACCACTATACTATACAACTACTCCACCACTATACTACACAACTACACCACCACTACACTACACAACTACACCACCACTACACCACCACTACACTATACAACTACACCACCAGTATACAACTACACCACCACTATACTATACAACTACTCCACCACTATACTACACAACTACACCAGCACTACACTATACAACTACACCACCACTATACTACACAACTATACCACCACTACACTATACAACTACACCACCACTATACAACTACACCACCACTACATTATACAACCACACCACCACTATACTCTACAACTACACCACCAATGCACTAGACAACTACACCACAACTATACTATACAACTACACCACCACTACACTATACAACTACACCACCACTACACTATACAACTACACCACTATACTATACTACACAACTACACCACCACAACACTATACAACCACACCACTACTATACTACACAACTACACCACCACTATACTATACAACTACACCACCACTATACTAAACAACTACACCACTACTACACTATACAACTACACCACTACTACACTATACAACTACACCACCACTATACAACTACACCACCAGTATACTATACAACTACACCACCACTACACTAAACAACTACACCACCGCTACACAATACCACTATACCACCACTACACTATACAACTTCACCACCACTATACAACTACACCACCACTATACTAAACAACTACACCACCACTATACTAAACAACTACATCACCACTATACTAAAGAACTACACCACCACTATACTAAACTAAACAACTACACCACCACTACACTACACAACAACAATACCACTACAAAACTACACCACCACTATACTATACAACTACACCACCACTACACTATACAACTAAACCACCACTACACTACACAATTACACCACCACTATACTACACAACTTCACTGCCACTCTACTACACAACTACAACACCACTACACTATACAACTACACCACCACTATACAACTACACCACCAATGCACTACACAAGATCACCACCACTATACTATACAGCTACACCACCACTATACTAAACAACTACACCACCACTACACTACACAACTACACCACCACTATACTATACAACTACACCACCACTACACAACTACACCACCACTACATTATACAACTACACCACCACTATACTACACAACTACACCACCACTACACTATACAACTACACCACCACTAAACTATACAACTACACCACCACTATACAATACAACTACACCACCACTATACTATACAACTACACCACCACTATACTGCACAACTACACCACCACTAAACTACACAACTACACCACCAGTAAACTATACAACTACACCACCACTAAACTACACAACTACACCACCAGTAAACTATACAACTACACCACCACTATACTCTACAACTACACCACCAATGTACTATACAACTACACCACCACTATACTATACAACTACACCACCACTATACTACACAACTACACCACCGCTACACTACACAACTACACCACCACTATACTCTACAACTAAACCACCACTACACTATACAACTACACCACCCCTACACTATACAACTACACCACCACTACACTATACAACTACACCACCACTAAACTATACAACTACACCACCACTATACAATACAACTACACCACCACTATACTATAAAACTACACCGCCACTACACTATACAACTACACCACCACTACACTATACAACTACACCACCACTATACTCTACAACTACACCACCAATGTACTATACAACTACACCACCACTATACTATACAACTACACCACCACTATACTACACAACTACACCACCGCTACACTATACATCTACACCACTATACTATACTACACAACTACACCACCACTACACTATACAACTACACCACCACTACACTATAAAACTACACCACTACTATACTATACAACTAAACCACCACTACACTATACAACTACACCACCACTATACAACTACACATCCAATATACTAAACAACTACACCAACACTATATTAAACAACTACCCCACCACTATACTAAACAACTACACCACCACTATACTAAACAACTACACCACCACTACACTATACAACTACACCACCACTACACTATACAACTACACCACTACTACACTATACAACTACACCACCACTACACTATACAACTAAACCACCACCACACTCTACAATTACACCACCACTATACAACTACATCACTACTACACCATACAACTACACCACCACTATACTATACAACTACACCACCACTATACAACTACACCAGCACTACACTAGACAACTACACCACCACTATGCTATACAACTACACCACAACTACACTACACAACTACACCACCACTACACTACACAACTACACCACCACTATACTACACAACTACACCACCACTACACCATACAACTACACCAACACTATACAACTACACCACCACTACACTAGACAACTACACCACCACCACACTATACAACTACACCACAACTACACTATACAACAACACCACCACTACACTACACAACTACACTACCACTATACTACACAACTACACCACCACTACACTACACAACTACACCACCACTATACTACACAACTACACCACCACTACACTACACAACTACACCACCACCACTACACCACCAATACAACACTACACCACCACCACTACACCACCACTACACCACTACCCAACCACTACACCACTTCACCACAACTACACCACCACCACACCACTACACCACCACAACACCACTACACCACCACTACACCACTACACCACCACTACACCACCACCACTACACCACCAATACACCACTACACCACCACCACTACACCACCACTACACCACTACCAAACCACTACACCACCACTACACCACCACCACACCACTACACCTCCACTACACCACTACACCACCAATACACCACTACACCACCACACCACCACTACACAACTACACCACCACTTTACTCTTTAACTAAACCACCACTAGACTATACAGCTACACCACCCCTACACTATACAACTACACCACCACTACACTATACAACTACACCACCAATGCACTATACAACTACACCACCACTATACTATACATCTACACAACCACTACACTATACAACTACACCACCACTACTCTATACAACTACACCACCACTATACTATACTACACAACTACACCACCACTACACTATACAACTACACCACCACTATACTACACAACTACACCACCACTATACTATACAACTACACCACCACTATACTAAATAACTACACCACCACGACACTATACAACTACACCACTACTACACTATACAACTACACCACCACTACACTAAACAACTACACCACCACTCTACAACTACACCACCAGTATACTATACAACTACACCACCACTACACTATACAACTACACCACCACTACACTATACAACTACACCACCACTATACAACAACATCACTACTACACTATACAACTACACCACCACTATACTGTACAACTACACCACCACTACACTAGACAACTACACCACCACTATACTATACAACTACACCACAACTACACTATACAACTACACCAGCACTAAACTATACAACTACACCACCACTACACTATACAACTATACCACCACTACACTACACAACTACACCACCACTACACTACACAACTACACCACCACTACACTACACAACTACACCGCCACTATACTACACAACTACACCACCACTACACTACACAACTACACCACCACTACACCATACAACTACACCCCCACTATACAACTACACCACCACCACACTAGACAACTACACCACCACTACACTATACAACTACACCACAACTACACTATACAACTACACCACCACTACACTACACAACTACACCACCACTATACTACACAACTACTCCACCACTATACTACACAAATACACCACCACTACACTACACAACTACACCACCACTACACTATACAACTACACCACCACAATACTCTACCACTACACTATACAACTACACCACCAATGCACTATACAACTACACCACCACTACACTATACAACTACACCACCACTATACTGCACAACTACACCAGCACTACACTACACAACTACACCACCAGTAAACTATACAACTACACCACCACTACACTACACAACTACACCACCACTACACCACCACTACACTATACAACTACACCACCACTATACAACTACACCACCACTATACTATACAACTACTCCACCACTATACTACACAACTACACCACCACTACACTACACAACTACACCACCACTACACCACCACTACACTATACAACTACACCACCACTATACAACTACACCACCACTATACTATACAACTACTCCACCACTATACTACACAACTACACCAGCACTACACTATACAACTACACCACCACTATACTACACAACTATACCACCACTACACTATACAACTACACCACCACTATACAACTACACCACCACTACACTATACAACCACACCACCACTATACTCTACAACTACACCACCAATGCACTAGACAACTACACCACCACTATACTATACAACTACACCACCACTACACTATACAACTACACCACCACTACACTATACAACTACACCACTATACTATACTACACAACTACACCACCACAACACTATACAACCACACCACTACTATACTACTCAACTACACCACCACTATACTATACAACTACACCACCACTATACTAAACAACTACACCACTACTACACTATACAACTACACCACTACTATACTATACAACTACACCACCACTATACAACTACACCACCAGTATACTATACAACTACACCACCACTACACTAAACAACTACACCACCGCTACACAATACCACTATACCACCACTACACTATACAACTTCACCACCACTATACAACTACACCACCACTATACTAAACAACTACATCACCACTATACTAAAGAACTACACCACCACTATACTAAACTAAACAACTACACCACCACTACACTACACAACAACAATACCACTACAAAACTACACCACCACTATACTATACAACTACACCACCACTACACTATACAACTAAACCACCACTATACTATACAACTACACCACCACTACACAACTACACCACCACTACACTATACAACTACACCACCACTATACTACACAACTACACCACCGCTACACTATACAACTACACCACCACTAAACTATACAACTACACCACCACTATACAATACAACTACACCACCACTATACTATACAACTACACCACCACTACACTATACAACTACACCACCACTATACTACACAACTACTCCACCACTATACTACACAAATACACCACCACTACACTACACAACTACACCACCACTACACTATACAACTACACCACCACAATACTCTACCACTACACTATACAACTACACCACCAATGCACTATACAACTACACCACCACTACACTATACAACTACACCACCACTATGCTGCACAACTACACCAGCACTACACTACACAACTACACCACCAGTAAACTATACAACTACACCACCACTACACTACACAACTACACCACCACTACACCACCACTACACTATACAACTACACCACCACTATACAACTACACCACCACTATAACTATACTATACAACTACTCCACCACTATACTACACAACTACACCACCACTACACTATACAACTACACCACCACTATACTACACAACTATACCACCACTACACTATACAACTACACCACCACTATACAACTACACCACCACTACACTATACAACCACACCACCACTATACTCTACAACTACACCACCAATGCACTAGACAACTACACCACCACTATACTATACAACTACACCACCACTACACTATACAACTACACCACCACTACACTATACAACTACACCACTATACTATACTACACAACTACACCACCACTACACTATACAACCACACCACCACTATACTACACAACTACACCACCACTATACTATACAACTACACCATCACTATACTAAACAACTACACCACTACTACACTATACAACTACACCACCACTACACTATACAACTACACCACCATTATACAACTACACCACCAGTATACTATACAACTACACCACCACTACACTAAACAACTACACCACCACTACACAATACCACTATACCACCACTACACTATACAACTTCACCACCACTATACAACTACACCACCACTATACTAAACAACTACACCACCACTATACTAAACAACTACATCACCACTATACTAAAGAACTACACCACCACTATACTAAACAACTACACCACCACTACACTACACAACAACAATACCACTACAAAACTACACCACCACTATACTATACAACTACACCGCCACTACACTATACAACTAAACCACCACTACACTAAACAATTACACCACCACTATACTACACAACTTCACTGCCACTCTACTACACAACTACAACACCACTACACTATACAACTACACCACCACTACACTAGACAACTACACCACCACTATACAACTACACCACCACTATACAACTACACCACCAATGCACTACACAAGATCACCACCACTATACTATACAGCTACACCACCACTATACTAAACAACTACACCACCACTACACTACACAACTACACCACCACTATACTATACAACTACACCACCACTACACAACTACACCACCACTACACTATACAACTACACCACCACTATACTACACAAATACACCACCACAACACTATACAACTACACCACCACTAAACTATACAACTACACCACCACTATACAATACAACTACACCACCACTATACTATACAACTACACCACCACTACACTATACAACTACACTACCACTACACTACACAACTACACCACCGCTATACTCTACAACTAAACCACCACTACACTATACAACTACACCACCCCTACACTATACAACTAAACCACCACTACACTATACAACTACACCACCACTACACTATACAACTACACCACCACTATACTGCACAACTACACCACCACTAAACTACACAACTACACCACCAGTAAACTATACAACTACACCACCAGTAAACTATACAACTACACCACCACTACACCACCACTACACTATACAACTACACCACCACTATACAACTACACCACCACTACACTATACAACTTCACCACCACTACACTATACAACTACACCACCACTACACTATACAACTACAACACCACTTCACTATACAACTACACCACCACTACACTACACAACTACACCACCACTTTACTCTGCAACTAAACCACCACTAGACTATACAGCTACACCACCCCTACACTATACAACTACACCACCACTACACTATACAACTACACCACCAATGCACTATACAACTACACCACCACTATACTCTACAACTACACCACCAATGTACTATACAACTACACGACCACTATACTATACAACTACACCACCACTATACTACACAACTACACCACCGCTACACTACACAACTACACCACCACTATACTCTACAACTAAACCACCACTACACTATACAACTACACCACCCCTACACTATACAACTACACCACCACTAAACTATACAACTACACCACCACTATACAATACAACTACACCACCACTATACTCTACAACTAAACCACCACTACACTATACAACTACACCACCACTACTCTATACAACTACACCACCACTATACAATACAACTACACCACCACTATACTCTACAACTACACCACCAATGTACTATACAACTACACCACCACTATACTATACAACTACACCACCACTATACTACACAACTACACCACCGCTACACTATACATCTACACCACTATACTATACTACACAACTACACCACCACTACACTATACAACTACACCACCACTACACTATAAAACTACACCACTAATATACTACACAACTAAACCACCACTACACTATACAACTACACCACCACTTTACAACTACACCACCAGTATACTATACAACTACACCACCACTACACTAAACAACTACACCACCACTACACAATACCACTACACCACCACTACACTATACAACTACACCACAACTACACTATACAACTACTCCAGCACTAAACTATACAACTACACCACCACTACACTATACAACTACACCACCACTACACTACACAACTACACCACCACTACACTACACAACTACACCACCACTACACCATACAACTACACCCCCACTATACAACTACACCACCACCACACTAGACATCTACACCACCACTAAACTATACAACTACACCACAACTTCACTATACAACTACACCACCACTACACTACACAACTACACCACCACTATACTACACAACTACTCCACCACTATACTACACAAATACACCACCACTACACTACACAACTACACCACCACTACACTATACAACTACACCACCACAATACTCTACCACTACACTATACAACTACACCACCAATGCACTATACAACTACACCACCACTACACTATACAACTACACCACCACTATACTGCACAACTACACCAGCACTACACTACACAACTACACCACCAGTAAACTATACAACTACACCACCACTACACTACACAACTACACCACCACTACACCACCACTACACTATACAACTACACCACCACTATACAACTACACCACCACTATACTATACAACTACTCCACCACTATACTACACAACTACACCACCACTACACTATACAACTACACCACCACTATACTACACAACTATACCACCACTACACTATACAACTACACCACCACTATACAACTACACCACCACTACACTATACAACTTCACCACCACTACACTATACAACTACACCACCACTACACTATACAACTACAACACCACTACACTATACAACTACACCACCACTACACTACACAACTACACCACCACTTTACTCTGCAACTAAACCACCACTAGACTATACAGCTACACCACCCCTACACTATACAACTACACCACCACTACACTATACAACTACACCACCAATGCACTAGACAACTACACCACCACTACACTACACAACTACACCACCACTACACCACCACTACACTATACAACTACACCACCAATGCACTATACAACTACACCACCACTACACTATACAACTACACCACCACTATACTGCACAACTACACCAGCACTACACTACACAACTACACCACCAGTAAACTATACAACTACACCACCACTACACTACGCAACTACACCACCACTACACCACCACTACACTATACAACTACACCACCACTATACAACTACACCACCACTATACTATACAACTACTCCACCACTATACTACACAACTACACCACCACTACACTACACAACTACACCACCACTACACCACCACTACACTATACAACTACACCACCACTATACAACTACACCACCACTATACTATACAACTACTCCACCACTATACTACACAACTACACCAGCACTACACTATACAACTACACCACCACTATACTACACAACTATACCACCACTACACTATACAACTACACCACCACTATACTATACAACTACACCACCACTATACAATACAACTACACCACCACTATACTCTACAACTAAACCACCACTACACTATACAACTACACCACCACTACTCTATACAACTACACCACCACTATACTCTACAACTACACCACCAATGTACTATACAACTACACCACCACTATACTATACAACTACACCACCACTATACTACACAACTACACCACCGCTACACTATACATCTACACCACTATACTATACTACACAACTACACCACCACTACACTATACAACTACACCACCACTACACTATAAAACTACACCACTAATATACTACACAACTAAACCACCACTACACTATACAACTACACCACCACTTTACAACTACACCACCAGTATACTATACAACTACACCACCACTACACTAAACAACTACACCACCACTACACAATACCACTACACCACCACTACACTATACAACTACACCACAACTACACTATACAACTACTCCAGCACTAAACTATACAACTACACCACCACTACACTATACAACTACACCACCACTACACTACACAACTACACCACCACTACACTACACAACTACACCACCACTACACTACACAACTACACCGCCACTATACTACACAACTACACCACCACTACACTACACAACTACACCACCACTACACCATACAACTACACCCCCACTATACAACTACACCACCACCACACTAGACATCTACACCACCACTAAACTATACAACTACACCACAACTTCACTATACAACTACACCACCACTACACTACACAACTACACCACCACTATACTACACAACTACTCCACCACTATACTACACAAATACACCACCACTACACTACACAACTACACCACCACTACACTATACAACTACACCACCACAATACTCTACCACTACACTATACAACTACACCACCAATGCACTATACAACTACACCACCACTACACTATACAACTACACCACCACTATACTGCACAACTACACCAGCACTACACTACACAACTACACCACCAGTAAACTATACAACTACACCACCACTACACTACACAACTACACCACCACTACACCACCACTACACTATACAACTACACCACCACTATACAACTACACCACCACTATACTATACAACTACTCCACCACTATACTACACAACTATACCACCACTACACTATACAACTACACCACCACTATACAACTACACCACCACTACACTATACAACTTCACCACCACTACACTATACAACTACACCACCACTACACTATACAACTACAACACCACTACACTATACAACTACACCACCACTACACTACACAACTACACCACCACTTTACTCTGCAACTAAACCACCACTAGACTATACAGCTACACCACCCCTACACTATACAACTACACCACCACTACACTATACAACTACACCACCAATGCACTAGACAACTACACCACCACTACACTACACAACTACACCACCACTACACCACCACTACACTATACAACTACACCACCAATGCACTATACAACTACACCACCACTACACTATACAACTACACCACCACTATACTGCACAACTACACCAGCACTACACTACACAACTACACCACCAGTAAACTATACAACTACACCACCACTACACTACGCAACTACACCACCACTACACCACCACTACACTATACAACTACACCACCACTATACAACTACACCACCACTATACTATACAACTACTCCACCACTATACTACACAACTACACCACCACTACACTACACAACTACACCACCACTACACCACCACTACACTATACAACTACACCACCACTATACAACTACACCACCACTATACTATACAACTACTCCACCACTATACTACACAACTACACCAGCACTACACTATACAACTACACCACCACTATACTACACAACTATACCACCACTACACTATACAACTACACCACCACTACACTATACAACCACACCACTACTATACTACACAACTACACCACCACTATACTATACAACTACACCACCACTATACTAAACAACTACACCACTACTACACTATACAACTACACCACTACTACACTATACAACTACACCACCACTATACAACTACACCACCAGTATACTATACAACTACACCACCACTACACTAAACAACTACACCACCGCTACACAATACCACTATACCACCACTACACTATACAACTTCACCACCACTATACAACTACACCACCACTATACTAAACAACTACACCACCACTATACTAAACAACTACATCACCACTATACTAAAGAACTACACCACCACTATACTAAACTAAACAACTACACCACCACTACACTACACAACAACAATACCACTACAAAACTACACCACCACTATACTATACAACTACACCACCACTACACTATACAACTAAACCACCACTATACTATACAACTACACCACCACTACAACAACTACACCACCACTACACTATACAACTACACCACCACTATACAATAAAACTACACCACCACTATACTATACAACTACACCACCACTACACTATACAACTACACCA
Source organism: Salmo salar (assembly GCF_965601325.2). Classification (NCBI taxonomy): domain Eukaryota; kingdom Metazoa; phylum Chordata; class Actinopteri; order Salmoniformes; family Salmonidae; genus Salmo; species Salmo salar. The sequence goes on from NC_138303.1 coordinate 3,969,357, forward strand.
CCACTACACTACACAACTACACCACCGCTATACTCTACAACTAAACCACCACTACACTATACAACTACACCACCCCTACACTATACAACTACACCACCACTACACTATACAACTACACCACCACTACACTATACAACTACACCACCACTATACTGCACAACTACACCACCACTAAACTACACAACTACACCACCAGTAAACTATACAACTACACCACCACTACACTACACAACTACACCACCACTACACCACCACTACACTATACAACTTCACCACCACTATACAACTACACCACCACTATACTAAACAACTACACCACCACTATACTAAACAACTACATCACCACTATACTAAAGAACTACACCACCACTATACTAAACTAAACAACTACACCACCACTACACTACACAACAACAATACCACTACAAAACTACACCACCACTATACTATACAACTACACCACCACTACACTATACAACTAAACCACCACTACACTACACAATTACACCACCACAATACTACACAACTTCACTGCCACTCTACTACACAACTACAACACCACTACACTATACAACTACACCACCACTACAATAGACAACTACACCACCACTATACAACTACACCACCACTATACAACTACACCACCAATGCACTACACAAGATCACCACTATACTATACAGCTACACCACCACTATACTAAACAACTACACCACCACTACACTACACAACTACACCACCACTACACTACACAACTACACCACCACTACACTACACAACTACACCACCACTACACTAGACAACTACACCACCACTACACTACACAACTACACCACCACTACACTATACAACTACACCACCACTAAACTATACAACTACACCACCACTATACAATACAACTACACCACCACCACTACACTACACAACTACACCACCACTACACTACACAACTACACCACCACTACACTACACAACTACACCACCACTACACTATACAACTACACCACCACTACACTATAAAACTACACCACTACTATACTATACAACTAAACCACCACTACACTATACAACTACACCACCACTATACAACTACACGTCCAATATACTAAACAACTACACCAACACTATATTAAACAACTACCCCACCACTATACTAAACAACTACACCACCACTATACTAAACACCTACACCACCACTACACTATACAACTACACCACCACTACACTATACAACTACACCACTACTACACTATACAACTACACCACCACTACACTATACAACTAAACCACCACCCACACTCTACAAATTACACCACCACTATACAACTACATCACTACTACACCATACAACTACACCACCACTATACTATACAACTACACCACCACTATACAACTACACCAGCACTACACTAGACAACTACACCACCACTATGCTATACAACTACACCACAACTACACTACACAACTACACCACCACTACACTACACAACTACACCACCACTATACTACACAACTACACCACCACTACACCATACAACTACACCAACACTATACAACTACACCACCACTACACTAGACAACTACACCACCACCACACTATACAACTACACCACAACTACACTGTACAACAACACCACCACTACACTACACAACTACACTACCACTATACTACACAACTACACCACCACTACACTACACAACTACACCACCACTATACTACACAACTACACCACCACTACACTACACAACCTACACCACCACCACTACACCACCAATACAACACTACACCACCACCACTACACCACCACTACACCACTACCCAACCACTACCACCACTACACCACTACACCACACCTACCACCACCACCACAACACCACCACACCACCACAACACCACCACTACCACCACTACACCACCACTACACCACCACTCACATACACCACCACCACTACACCACCACTACACCACTACACCACCACCACTACACCACCACTACACCACTACCAAACACTACACCACCACTACACCACCACCACACCACTACAACACACTACACCACTACACCACCACACCACCACTACACCACTACACCACCATACTCTCTAACCACCCAACACCACTACACACACTACACCACCACTTTACTCTTTAACTAAACCACCACTAGACTATACAGCTACACCACCCCTACACTATACAACTACACCACCACTACACTATACAACTACACCACCAATGCACTATACAACTACACCACCACTATACTATACATCTACACAACCACTACACTATACAACTACACCACCACTACTCTATACAACTACACCACCACTATACTATACTACACAACTACACCACCACTACACTATACAACTACACCACCACTATACTACACAACTACACCACCACTATACTATACAACTACACCACCACTATACTAAATAACTACACCACCACGACACTATACAACTACACCACTACTACACTATACAACTACACCACCACTACACTAAACAACTACACCACCACTCTACAACTACACCACCAGTATACTATACAACTACACCACCACTACACTATACAACTACACCACCACTACACTATACAACTAAAGCACCACCACACTCTACAACTACACCACCACTATACAACTACATCACTACTACACTATACAACTACACCACCACTATACTGTACAACTACACCACCACTACACTAGACAACTACACCACCACTACACTATACAACTACACCACAACTACACTATACAACTACACCAGCACTAAACTATACAACTACACCACTACTACACTATACAACTACACCACCACTACACTACACAACTACACCACCACTACACTACACAACTACACCACCACTACACTACACAACTACACCACCACTACACTAGACAACTACACCACCACTACACTATACAACTACACCACAACTACACTATACAACTACACCAGCACTAAACTATACAACTACACCACTACTACACTATACAACTACACCACCACTACACCACAATACTCTACCACTACACTATACAACTACACCACCAATGCACTATACAACTACACCACCACTACACTATACAACTACACCACCACTATACTGCACAACTACACCAGCACTACACTACACAACTACACCACCAGTAAACTATACAACTACACCACCACTACACTACACAACTACACCACCACTACACCACCACTACACTATACAACTACACCACCACTATACAACTACACCACCACTATACTATACAACTACTCCACCACTATACTACACAACTACACCACCACTACACTACACAACTACACCACCACTACACCACCACTACACTATACAACTACACCACCAGTATACAACTACACCACCACTATACTATACAACTACTCCACCACTATACTACACAACTACACCAGCACTACACTATACAACTACACCACCACTATACTACACAACTATACCACCACTACACTATACAACTACACCACCACTATACAACTACACCACCACTACATTATACAACCACACCACCACTATACTCTACAACTACACCACCAATGCACTAGACAACTACACCACAACTATACTATACAACTAAACCACCACTACACTATACAACTACACCACCACTACACTATACAACTACACCACTATACTATACTACACAACTACACCACCACAACACTATACAACCACACCACTACTATACTACACAACTACACCACCACTATACTATACAACTACACCACCACTATACTAAACAACTACACCACTACTACACTATACAACTACACCACTACTACACTATACAACTACACCACCACTATACAACTACACCACCAGTATACTATACAACTACACCACCACTACACTAAACAACTACACCACCGCTACACAATACCACTATACCACCACTACACTATACAACTTCACCACCACTATACAACTACACCACCACTATACTAAACAACTACACCACCACTATACTAAACAACTACATCACCACTATACTAAAGAACTACACCACCACTATACTAAACTAAACAACTACACCACCACTACACTACACAACAACAATACCACTACAAAACTACACCACCACTATACTATACAACTACACCACCACTACACTATACAACTAAACCACCACTACACTACACAATTACACCACCACTATACTACACAACTTCACTGCCACTCTACTACACAACTACAACACCACTACACTATACAACTACACCACCACTATACAACTACACCAGCACTACACTAGACAACTACACCACCACTATGCTATACAACTACACCACAACTACACTACACAACTACACCACCACTACACTACACAACTACACCACCACTATACTACACAACTACACCACCACTACACCATACAACTACACCAACACTATACAACTACACCACCACTACACTAGACAACTACACCACCACCACACTATACAACTACACCACAACTACACTGTACAACAACACCACCACTACACTACACAACTACACTACCACTATACTACACAACTACACCACCACTACACTACACAACTACACCACCACTATACTACACAACTACACCACCACTACACTACACAACTACACCACCACCACTACACCACCAATACAACACTACACCACCACCACTACACCACCACTACACCACTACCCAACCACTACACCACTTCACCACAACTACACCACCACCACACCACTACACCACCACAACACCACTACACCACCACTACACCACTACACCACCACTACACCACCACCACTACACCACCAATACACCACTACACCACCACCACTACACCACCACTACACCACTACCAAACCACTACACCACCACTACACCACCACCACACCACTACACCTCCACTACACCACTACACCACCAATACACCACTACACCACCACACCACCACTACACAACTACACCACCACTTTACTCTTTAACTAAACCACCACTAGACTATACAGCTACACCACCCCTACACTATACAACTACACCACCACTACACTATACAACTACACCACCAATGCACTATACAACTACACCACCACTATACTATACATCTACACAACCACTACACTATACAACTACACCACCACTACTCTATACAACTACACCACCACTATACTATACTACACAACTACACCACCACTACACTATACAACTACACCACCACTATACTACACAACTACACCACCACTATACTATACAACTACACCACCACTATACTAAATAACTACACCACCACGACACTATACAACTACACCACTACTACACTATACAACTACACCACCACTACACTAAACAACTACACCACCACTCTACAACTACACCACCAGTATACTATACAACTACACCACCACTACACTATACAACTACACCACCACTACACTATACAACTAAAGCACCACCACACTCTACAACTACACCACCACTATACAACTACATCACTACTACACTATACAACTACACCACCACTATACTGTACAACTACACCACCACTACACTAGACAACTACACCACCACTACACTATACAACTACACCACAACTACACTATACAACTACACCAGCACTAAACTATACAACTACACCACTACTACACTATACAACTACACCACCACTACACTACACAACTACACCACCACTACACTACACAACTACACCACCACTACACTACACAACTACACCACCACTACACTAGACAACTACACCACCACTACACTATACAACTACACCACAACTACACTATACAACTACACCAGCACTAAACTATACAACTACACCACTACTACACTATACAACTACACCACCACTACACCACAATACTCTACCACTACACTATACAACTACACCACCAATGCACTATACAACTACACCACCACTACACTATACAACTACACCACCACTATACTGCACAACTACACCAGCACTACACTACACAACTACACCACCAGTAAACTATACAACTACACCACCACTATACTGCACAACTACACCAGCACTACACTACACAACTACACCACCAGTAAACTATACAACTACACCACCACTACACTACACAACTACACCACCACTACACCACCACTACACTATACAACTACACCACCACTATACAACTACACCACCACTATACTATACAACTACTCCACCACTATACTACACAACTACACCACCACTACACTACACAACTACACCACCACTACACCACCACTACACTATACAACTACACCACCAGTATACAACTACACCACCACTATACTATACAACTACTCCACCACTATACTACACAACTACACCAGCACTACACTATACAACTACACCACCACTATACTACACAACTATACCACCACTACACTATACAACTACACCACCACTATACAACTACACCACCACTACATTATACAACCACACCACCACTATACTCTACAACTACACCACCAATGCACTAGACAACTACACCACAACTATACTATACAACTACACCACCACTACACTATACAACTACACCACCACTACACTATACAACTACACCACTATACTATACTACACAACTACACCACCACAACACTATACAACCACACCACTACTATACTACACAACTACACCACCACTATACTATACAACTACACCACCACTATACTAAACAACTACACCACTACTACACTATACAACTACACCACTACTACACTATACAACTACACCACCACTATACAACTACACCACCAGTATACTATACAACTACACCACCACTACACTAAACAACTACACCACCGCTACACAATACCACTATACCACCACTACACTATACAACTTCACCACCACTATACAACTACACCACCACTATACTAAACAACTACACCACCACTATACTAAACAACTACATCACCACTATACTAAAGAACTACACCACCACTATACTAAACTAAACAACTACACCACCACTACACTACACAACAACAATACCACTACAAAACTACACCACCACTATACTATACAACTACACCACCACTACACTATACAACTAAACCACCACTACACTACACAATTACACCACCACTATACTACACAACTTCACTGCCACTCTACTACACAACTACAACACCACTACACTATACAACTACACCACCACTATACAACTACACCACCAATGCACTACACAAGATCACCACCACTATACTATACAGCTACACCACCACTATACTAAACAACTACACCACCACTACACTACACAACTACACCACCACTATACTATACAACTACACCACCACTACACAACTACACCACCACTACATTATACAACTACACCACCACTATACTACACAACTACACCACCACTACACTATACAACTACACCACCACTAAACTATACAACTACACCACCACTATACAATACAACTACACCACCACTATACTATACAACTACACCACCACTATACTGCACAACTACACCACCACCAAACTACACAACTACACCACCAGTAAACTATACAACTACACCACCACTAAACTACACAACTACACCACCAGTAAACTATACAACTACACCACCACTATACTCTACAACTACACCACCAATGTACTATACAACTACACCACCACTATACTATACAACTACACCACCACTATACTACACAACTACACCACCGCTACACTACACAACTACACCACCACTATACTCTACAACTAAACCACCACTACACTATACAACTACACCACCCCTACACTATACAACTACACCACCACTACACTATACAACTACACCACCACTAAACTATACAACTACACCACCACTATACAATACAACTACACCACCACTATACTATAAAACTACACCGACACTACACTATACAACTACACCACCACTACACTATACAACTACACCACCACTATACTCTACAACTACACCACCAATGTACTATACAACTACACCACCACTATACTATATAACTACACCACCACTATACTACACAACTACACCACCGCTACACTATACATCTACACCACTATACTATACTACACAACTACACCACCACTACACTATACAACTACACAACCACTACACTATAAAACTACACCACTACTATACTATACAACTAAACCACCACTACACTATACAACTACACCACCACTATACAACTACACATCCAATATACTAAACAACTACACCAACACTATATTAAACAACTACCCCACCACTATACTAAACAACTACACCACCACTATACTAAACAACTACACCACCACTACACTATACAACTACACCACCACTACACTATACAACTACACCACTACTACACTATACAACTACACCACCACTACACTATACAACTAAACCACCACCACACTCTACAATTACACCACCACTATACAACTACATCACTACTACACCATACAACTACACCACCACTATACTATACAACTACACCACCACTATACAACTACACCAGCACTACACTAGACAACTACACCACCACTATGCTATACAACTACACCACAACTACACTACACAACTACACCACCACTACACTACACAACTACACCACCACTATACTACACAACTACACCACCACTACACCATACAACTACACCAACACTATACAACTACACCACCACTACACTAGACAACTACACCACCACCACACTATACAACTACACCACAACTACACTATACAACAACACCACCACTACACTACACAACTACACCACCACTACACTATACAACTACACCACCACAATACTCTACCACTACACTATACAACTACACCACCAATGCACTATACAACTACACCACCACTACACTATACAACTACACCACCACTATACTGCACAACTACACCAGCACTACACTACACAACTACACCACCAGTAAACTATACAACTACACCACCACTACACTACACAACTACACCACCACTACACCACCACTACACTATACAACTACACCACCACTATACAACTACACCACCACTATACTATACAACTACTCCACCACTATACTACACAACTACACCACCACTACACTACACAACTACACCACCACTACACCACCACTACACTATACAACTACACGACCACTATACAACTACACCACCACTATACTATACAACTACTCCACCACTATACTACACAACTACACCAGCACTACACTATACAACTACACCACCACTATACTACACAACTATACCACCACTACACTATACAACTACACCACCACTATACAACTACACCACCACTACACTATACAACCACACCACCACTATACTCTACAACTACACCACCAATGCACTAGACAACTACACCACCACTATACTATACAACTACACCACCACTACACTATACAACTACACCACCACTACACTATACAACTACACCACTATACTATACTACACAACTACACCACCACAACACTATACAACCACACCACTACTATACTACACAACTACACCACCACTATACTATACAACTACACCACCACTATACTAAACAACTACACCACTACTACACTATACAACTACACCACTACTACACTATACAACTACACCACCACTATACAACTACACCACCACTACACTAAACAACTACACCACCGCTACACAATACCACTATACCACCACTACACTATACAACTTCACCACCACTATACAACTACACCACCACTATACTAAACAACTACACCACCACTATACTAAACAACTACATCACCACTATACTAAAGAACTACACCACCACTATACTAAACTAAACAACTACACCACCACTACACTACACAACAACAATACCACTACAAAACTACACCACCACTATACTATACAACTACACCACCACTACACTACACAATTACACCACCACTATACTACACAACTTCACTGCCACTCTACTACACAACTACAACACCACTACACTATACAACTACACCACCACTACAATAGACAACTACACCACCACTATACAACTACACCACCACTATACAACTACACCACCAATGCACTACACAAGATCACCACCACTATACTATACAGCTACACCACCACTATACTAAACAACTACACCACCACTACACTACACAACTACACCACCACTATACTATACAACTACACCACCACTACACAACTACACCACCACTACACTATACAACTACACCACCACTATACTACACAACTACACCACCACTACACTATACAACTACACCACCACTAAACTATACAACTACACCACCACTATACAATACAACTACACCACCACTATACTATACAACTACACCACCACTATACTGCACAACTACACCACCACTAAACTACACAACTACACCACCAGTAAACTATACAACTACACCACCACTAAACTACACAACTACACCACCAGTAAACTATACAACTACACCACCACTATACTCTACAACTACACCACCAATGTACTATACAACTACACCACCACTATACTATACAACTACACCACCACTATACTACACAACTACACCACCGCTACACTACACAACTACACCACCACTATACTCTACAACTAAACCACCACTACACTATACAACTACACCACCCCTACACTATACAACTACACCACCACTACACTATACAACTACACCACCACTAAACTATACAACTACACCACCACTATACAATACAACTACACCACCACTATACTATAAAACTACACCGCCACTACACTATACAACTACACCACCACTACACTATACAACTACACCACCACTATACTCTACAACTACACCACCAATGTACTATACAACTACACCACCACTATACTATACAACTACACCACCACTATACTACACAACTACACCACCGCTACACTATACATCTACACCACTATACTATACTACACAACTACACCACCACTACACTATACAACTACACCACCACTACACTATAAAACTACACCACTACTATACTATACAACTAAACCACCACTACACTATACAACTACACCACCACTATACAACTACACATCCAATATACTAAACAACTACACCAACACTATATTAAACAACTACCCCACCACTATACTAAACAACTACACCACCACTATACTAAACAACTACACCACCACTACACTATACAACTACACCACCACTACACTATACAACTACACCACTACTACACTATACAACTACACCACCACTACACTATACAACTAAACCACCACCACACTCTACAATTACACCACCACTATACAACTACATCACTACTACACCATACAACTACACCACCACTATACTATACAACTACACCACCACTATACAACTACACCAGCACTACACTAGACAACTACACCACCACTATGCTATACAACTACACCACAACTACACTACACAACTACACCACCACTACACTACACAACTACACCACCACTATACTACACAACTACACCACCACTACACCATACAACTACACCAACACTATACAACTACACCACCACTACACTAGACAACTACACCACCACCACACTATACAACTACACCACAACTACACTATACAACAACACCACCACTACACTACACAACTACACTACCACTATACTACACAACTACACCACCACTACACTACACAACTACACCACCACTATACTACACAACTACACCACCACTACACTACACAACTACACCACCACCACTACACCACCAATACAACACTACACCACCACCACTACACCACCACTACACCACTACCCAACCACTACACCACTTCACCACAACTACACCACCACCACACCACTACACCACCACAACACCACTACACCACCACTACACCACTACACCACCACTACACCACCACCACTACACCACCAATACACCACTACACCACCACCACTACACCACCACTACACCACTACCAAACCACTACACCACCACTACACCACCACCACACCACTACACCTCCACTACACCACTACACCACCAATACACCACTACACCACCACACCACCACTACACAACTACACCACCACTTTACTCTTTAACTAAACCACCACTAGACTATACAGCTACACCACCCCTACACTATACAACTACACCACCACTACACTATACAACTACACCACCAATGCACTATACAACTACACCACCACTATACTATACATCTACACAACCACTACACTATACAACTACACCACCACTACTCTATACAACTACACCACCACTATACTATACTACACAACTACACCACCACTACACTATACAACTACACCACCACTATACTACACAACTACACCACCACTATACTATACAACTACACCACCACTATACTAAATAACTACACCACCACGACACTATACAACTACACCACTACTACACTATACAACTACACCACCACTACACTAAACAACTACACCACCACTCTACAACTACACCACCAGTATACTATACAACTACACCACCACTACACTATACAACTACACCACCACTACACTATACAACTAAACCACCACCACACTCTACAACTACACCACCACTATACAACAACATCACTACTACACTATACAACTACACCACCACTATACTGTACAACTACACCACCACTACACTAGACAACTACACCACCACTATACTATACAACTACACCACAACTACACTATACAACTACACCAGCACTAAACTATACAACTACACCACCACTACACTATACAACTATACCACCACTACACTACACAACTACACCACCACTACACTACACAACTACACCACCACTACACTACACAACTACACCGCCACTATACTACACAACTACACCACCACTACACTACACAACTACACCACCACTACACCATACAACTACACCCCCACTATACAACTACACCACCACCACACTAGACAACTACACCACCACTACACTATACAACTACACCACAACTACACTATACAACTACACCACCACTACACTACACAACTACACCACCACTATACTACACAACTACTCCACCACTATACTACACAAATACACCACCACTACACTACACAACTACACCACCACTACACTATACAACTACACCACCACAATACTCTACCACTACACTATACAACTACACCACCAATGCACTATACAACTACACCACCACTACACTATACAACTACACCACCACTATACTGCACAACTACACCAGCACTACACTACACAACTACACCACCAGTAAACTATACAACTACACCACCACTACACTACACAACTACACCACCACTACACCACCACTACACTATACAACTACACCACCACTATACAACTACACCACCACTATACTATACAACTACTCCACCACTATACTACACAACTACACCACCACTACACTACACAACTACACCACCACTACACCACCACTACACTATACAACTACACCACCACTATACAACTACACCACCACTATACTATACAACTACTCCACCACTATACTACACAACTACACCAGCACTACACTATACAACTACACCACCACTATACTACACAACTATACCACCACTACACTATACAACTACACCACCACTATACAACTACACCACCACTACACTATACAACCACACCACCACTATACTCTACAACTACACCACCAATGCACTAGACAACTACACCACCACTATACTATACAACTACACCACCACTACACTATACAACTACACCACCACTACACTATACAACTACACCACTATACTATACTACACAACTACACCACCACAACACTATACAACCACACCACTACTATACTACACAACTACACCACCACTATACTATACAACTACACCACCACTATACTAAACAACTACACCACTACTACACTATACAACTACACCACTACTATACTATACAACTACACCACCACTATACAACTACACCACCAGTATACTATACAACTACACCACCACTACACTAAACAACTACACCACCGCTACACAATACCACTATACCACCACTACACTATACAACTTCACCACCACTATACAACTACACCACCACTATACTAAACAACTACATCACCACTATACTAAAGAACTACACCACCACTATACTAAACTAAACAACTACACCACCACTACACTACACAACAACAATACCACTACAAAACTACACCACCACTATACTATACAACTACACCACCACTACACTATACAACTAAACCACCACTATACTATACAACTACACCACCACTACACAACTACACCACCACTACACTATACAACTACACCACCACTATACTACACAACTACACCACCGCTACACTATACAACTACACCACCACTAAACTATACAACTACACCACCACTATACAATACAACTACACCACCACTATACTATACAACTACACCACCACTACACTATACAACTACACCACCACTATACTACACAACTACTCCACCACTATACTACACAAATACACCACCACTACACTACACAACTACACCACCACTACACTATACAACTACACCACCACAATACTCTACCACTACACTATACAACTACACCACCAATGCACTATACAACTACACCACCACTACACTATACAACTACACCACCACTATGCTGCACAACTACACCAGCACTACACTACACAACTACACCACCAGTAAACTATACAACTACACCACCACTACACTACACAACTACACCACCACTACACCACCACTACACTATACAACTACACCACCACTATACAACTACACCACCACTATAACTATACTATACAACTACTCCACCACTATACTACACAACTACACCACCACTACACTATACAACTACACCACCACTATACTACACAACTATACCACCACTACACTATACAACTACACCACCACTATACAACTACACCACCACTACACTATACAACCACACCACCACTATACTCTACAACTACACCACCAATGCACTAGACAACTACACCACCACTATACTATACAACTACACCACCACTACACTATACAACTACACCACCACTACACTATACAACTACACCACTATACTATACTACACAACTACACCACCACTACACTATACAACCACACCACCACTATACTACACAACTACACCACCACTATACTATACAACTACACCATCACTATACTAAACAACTACACCACTACTACACTATACAACTACACCACCACTACACTATACAACTACACCACCATTATACAACTACACCACCAGTATACTATACAACTACACCACCACTACACTAAACAACTACACCACCACTACACAATACCACTATACCACCACTACACTATACAACTTCACCACCACTATACAACTACACCACCACTATACTAAACAACTACACCACCACTATACTAAACAACTACATCACCACTATACTAAAGAACTACACCACCACTATACTAAACAACTACACCACCACTACACTACACAACAACAATACCACTACAAAACTACACCACCACTATACTATACAACTACACCGCCACTACACTATACAACTAAACCACCACTACACTAAACAATTACACCACCACTATACTACACAACTTCACTGCCACTCTACTACACAACTACAACACCACTACACTATACAACTACACCACCACTACACTAGACAACTACACCACCACTATACAACTACACCACCACTATACAACTACACCACCAATGCACTACACAAGATCACCACCACTATACTATACAGCTACACCACCACTATACTAAACAACTACACCACCACTACACTACACAACTACACCACCACTATACTATACAACTACACCACCACTACACAACTACACCACCACTACACTATACAACTACACCACCACTATACTACACAAATACACCACCACAACACTATACAACTACACCACCACTAAACTATACAACTACACCACCACTATACAATACAACTACACCACCACTATACTATACAACTACACCACCACTACACTATACAACTACACTACCACTACACTACACAACTACACCACCGCTATACTCTACAACTAAACCACCACTACACTATACAACTACACCACCCCTACACTATACAACTAAACCACCACTACACTATACAACTACACCACCACTACACTATACAACTACACCACCACTATACTGCACAACTACACCACCACTAAACTACACAACTACACCACCAGTAAACTATACAACTACACCACCAGTAAACTATACAACTACACCACCACTACACCACCACTACACTATACAACTACACCACCACTATACAACTACACCACCACTACACTATACAACTTCACCACCACTACACTATACAACTACACCACCACTACACTATACAACTACAACACCACTTCACTATACAACTACACCACCACTACACTACACAACTACACCACCACTTTACTCTGCAACTAAACCACCACTAGACTATACAGCTACACCACCCCTACACTATACAACTACACCACCACTACACTATACAACTACACCACCAATGCACTATACAACTACACCACCACTATACTCTACAACTACACCACCAATGTACTATACAACTACACGACCACTATACTATACAACTACACCACCACTATACTACACAACTACACCACCGCTACACTACACAACTACACCACCACTATACTCTACAACTAAACCACCACTACACTATACAACTACACCACCCCTACACTATACAACTACACCACCACTAAACTATACAACTACACCACCACTATACAATACAACTACACCACCACTATACTCTACAACTAAACCACCACTACACTATACAACTACACCACCACTACTCTATACAACTACACCACCACTATACAATACAACTACACCACCACTATACTCTACAACTACACCACCAATGTACTATACAACTACACCACCACTATACTATACAACTACACCACCACTATACTACACAACTACACCACCGCTACACTATACATCTACACCACTATACTATACTACACAACTACACCACCACTACACTATACAACTACACCACCACTACACTATAAAACTACACCACTAATATACTACACAACTAAACCACCACTACACTATACAACTACACCACCACTTTACAACTACACCACCAGTATACTATACAACTACACCACCACTACACTAAACAACTACACCACCACTACACAATACCACTACACCACCACTACACTATACAACTACACCACAACTACACTATACAACTACTCCAGCACTAAACTATACAACTACACCACCACTACACTATACAACTACACCACCACTACACTACACAACTACACCACCACTACACTACACAACTACACCACCACTACACCATACAACTACACCCCCACTATACAACTACACCACCACCACACTAGACATCTACACCACCACTAAACTATACAACTACACCACAACTTCACTATACAACTACACCACCACTACACTACACAACTACACCACCACTATACTACACAACTACTCCACCACTATACTACACAAATACACCACCACTACACTACACAACTACACCACCACTACACTATACAACTACACCACCACAATACTCTACCACTACACTATACAACTACACCACCAATGCACTATACAACTACACCACCACTACACTATACAACTACACCACCACTATACTGCACAACTACACCAGCACTACACTACACAACTACACCACCAGTAAACTATACAACTACACCACCACTACACTACACAACTACACCACCACTACACCACCACTACACTATACAACTACACCACCACTATACAACTACACCACCACTATACTATACAACTACTCCACCACTATACTACACAACTACACCACCACTACACTATACAACTACACCACCACTATACTACACAACTATACCACCACTACACTATACAACTACACCACCACTATACAACTACACCACCACTACACTATACAACTTCACCACCACTACACTATACAACTACACCACCACTACACTATACAACTACAACACCACTACACTATACAACTACACCACCACTACACTACACAACTACACCACCACTTTACTCTGCAACTAAACCACCACTAGACTATACAGCTACACCACCCCTACACTATACAACTACACCACCACTACACTATACAACTACACCACCAATGCACTAGACAACTACACCACCACTACACTACACAACTACACCACCACTACACCACCACTACACTATACAACTACACCACCAATGCACTATACAACTACACCACCACTACACTATACAACTACACCACCACTATACTGCACAACTACACCAGCACTACACTACACAACTACACCACCAGTAAACTATACAACTACACCACCACTACACTACGCAACTACACCACCACTACACCACCACTACACTATACAACTACACCACCACTATACAACTACACCACCACTATACTATACAACTACTCCACCACTATACTACACAACTACACCACCACTACACTACACAACTACACCACCACTACACCACCACTACACTATACAACTACACCACCACTATACAACTACACCACCACTATACTATACAACTACTCCACCACTATACTACACAACTACACCAGCACTACACTATACAACTACACCACCACTATACTACACAACTATACCACCACTACACTATACAACTACACCACCACTATACTATACAACTACACCACCACTATACAATACAACTACACCACCACTATACTCTACAACTAAACCACCACTACACTATACAACTACACCACCACTACTCTATACAACTACACCACCACTATACTCTACAACTACACCACCAATGTACTATACAACTACACCACCACTATACTATACAACTACACCACCACTATACTACACAACTACACCACCGCTACACTATACATCTACACCACTATACTATACTACACAACTACACCACCACTACACTATACAACTACACCACCACTACACTATAAAACTACACCACTAATATACTACACAACTAAACCACCACTACACTATACAACTACACCACCACTTTACAACTACACCACCAGTATACTATACAACTACACCACCACTACACTAAACAACTACACCACCACTACACAATACCACTACACCACCACTACACTATACAACTACACCACAACTACACTATACAACTACTCCAGCACTAAACTATACAACTACACCACCACTACACTATACAACTACACCACCACTACACTACACAACTACACCACCACTACACTACACAACTACACCACCACTACACTACACAACTACACCGCCACTATACTACACAACTACACCACCACTACACTACACAACTACACCACCACTACACCATACAACTACACCCCCACTATACAACTACACCACCACCACACTAGACATCTACACCACCACTAAACTATACAACTACACCACAACTTCACTATACAACTACACCACCACTACACTACACAACTACACCACCACTATACTACACAACTACTCCACCACTATACTACACAAATACACCACCACTACACTACACAACTACACCACCACTACACTATACAACTACACCACCACAATACTCTACCACTACACTATACAACTACACCACCAATGCACTATACAACTACACCACCACTACACTATACAACTACACCACCACTATACTGCACAACTACACCAGCACTACACTACACAACTACACCACCAGTAAACTATACAACTACACCACCACTACACTACACAACTACACCACCACTACACCACCACTACACTATACAACTACACCACCACTATACAACTACACCACCACTATACTATACAACTACTCCACCACTATACTACACAACTACACCACCACTACACTATACAACTACACCACCACTATACTACACAACTATACCACCACTACACTATACAACTACACCACCACTATACAACTACACCACCACTACACTATACAACTTCACCACCACTACACTATACAACTACACCACCACTACACTATACAACTACAACACCACTACACTATACAACTACACCACCACTACACTACACAACTACACCACCACTTTACTCTGCAACTAAACCACCACTAGACTATACAGCTACACCACCCCTACACTATACAACTACACCACCACTACACTATACAACTACACCACCAATGCACTAGACAACTACACCACCACTACACTACACAACTACACCACCACTACACCACCACTACACTATACAACTACACCACCAATGCACTATACAACTACACCACCACTACACTATACAACTACACCACCACTATACTGCACAACTACACCAGCACTACACTACACAACTACACCACCAGTAAACTATACAACTACACCACCACTACACTACGCAACTACACCACCACTACACCACCACTACACTATACAACTACACCACCACTATACAACTACACCACCACTATACTATACAACTACTCCACCACTATACTACACAACTACACCACCACTACACTACACAACTACACCACCACTACACCACCACTACACTATACAACTACACCACCACTATACAACTACACCACCACTATACTATACAACTACTCCACCACTATACTACACAACTACACCAGCACTACACTATACAACTACACCACCACTATACTACACAACTATACCACCACTACACTATACAACTACACCACCACTACACTATACAACCACACCACTACTATACTACACAACTACACCACCACTATACTATACAACTACACCACCACTATACTAAACAACTACACCACTACTACACTATACAACTACACCACTACTACACTATACAACTACACCACCACTATACAACTACACCACCAGTATACTATACAACTACACCACCACTACACTAAACAACTACACCACCGCTACACAATACCACTATACCACCACTACACTATACAACTTCACCACCACTATACAACTACACCACCACTATACTAAACAACTACACCACCACTATACTAAACAACTACATCACCACTATACTAAAGAACTACACCACCACTATACTAAACTAAACAACTACACCACCACTACACTACACAACAACAATACCACTACAAAACTACACCACCACTATACTATACAACTACACCACCACTACACTATACAACTAAACCACCACTATACTATACAACTACACCACCACTACACAACTACACCACCACTACACTATACAACTACACCACCACTATACAATAAAACTACACCACCACTATACTATACAACTACACCACCACTACACTATACAACTACACTACCACTACACTACACAACTACACCACCGCTATACTCTACAACTAAACCACCACTACACTATACAACTACACCACCCCTACACTATACAACTACACCACCACTACACTATACAACTACACCACCACTACACTATACAACTACACCACCACTATACTGCACAACTACACCACCACTAAACTACACAACTACACCACCAGTAAACTATACAACTACACCACCACTACACTACACAACTACACCACCACTACACCACCACTACACTATACAACTTCACCACCACTATACAACTACACCACCACTATACTAAACAACTACACCACCACTATACTAAACAACTACATCACCACTATACTAAAGAACTACACCACCACTATACTAAACTAAACAACTACACCACCACTACACTACACAACAACAATACCACTACAAAACTACACCACCACTATACTATACAACTACACCACCACTACACTATACAACTAAACCACCACTACACTACACAATTACACCACCACAATACTACACAACTTCACTGCCACTCTACTACACAACTACAACACCACTACACTATACAACTACACCACCACTACAATAGACAACTACACCACCACTATACAACTACACCACCACTATACAACTACACCACCAATGCACTACACAAGATCACCACCACTATACTATACAGCTACACCACCACTATACTAAACAACTACACCACCACTACACTACACAACTACACCACCACTATACTATACAACTACACCACCACTACACAACTACACCACCACTACACTATACAACTACACCACCACTATACTACACAACTACACCACCACTACACTATACAACTACACCACCACTAAACTATACAACTACACCACCACTATACAATACAACTACACCACCACTATACTATACAACTACACCACCACTATACTGCACAACTACACCACCACTAAACTACACAACTACACCACCAGTAAACTATACAACTACACCACCACTAAACTACACAACTACACCACCAGTAAACTATACAACTACACCACCACTATACTATACAACTACACCACCACTATACTACACAACTACACCACCGCTACACTACACAACTACACCACCACTATACTCTACAACTAAACCACCACTACACTATACAACTACACCACCCCTACACTATACAACTACACCACCACTACACTATACAACTACACCACCACTAAACTATACAACTACACCACCACTATACAATACAACTACACCACCACTATACTATAAAACTACACCGCCACTACACTATACAACTACACCACCACTACACTATACAACTACACCACCACTATACTCTACAACTACACCACCAATGTACTATACAACTACACCACCACTATACTATACAACTACACCACCACTATACTACACAACTACACCACCGCTACACTATACATCTACACCACTATACTATACTACACAACTACACCACCACTACACTATACAACTACACCACCACTACACTATAAAACTACACCACTACTATACTATACAACTAAACCACCACTACACTATACAACTACACCACCACTATACAACTACACGTCCAATATACTAAACAACTACACCAACACTATATTAAACAACTACCCCACCACTATACTAAACAACTACACCACCACTATACTAAACACCTACACCACCACTACACTATACAACTACACCACCACTACACTATACAACTACACCACTACTACACTATACAACTACACCACCACTACACTATACAACTAAACCACCACCACACTCTACAATTACACCACCACTATACAACTACATCACTACTACACCATACAACTACACCACCACTATACTATACAACTACACCACCACTATACAACTACACCAGCACTACACTAGACAACTACACCACCACTATGCTATACAACTACACCACAACTACACTACACAACTACACCACCACTACACTACACAACTACACCACCACTATACTACACAACTACACCACCACTACACCATACAACTACACCAACACTATACAACTACACCACCACTACACTAGACAACTACACCACCACCACACTATACAACTACACCACAACTACACTGTACAACAACACCACCACTACACTACACAACTACACTACCACTATATTACACAACTACACCACCACTACACTACACAACTACACCACCACTATACTACACAACTACACCACCACTACACTACACAACTACACCACCACCACTACACCACCAATACAACACTACACCACCACCACTACACCACCACTACACCACTACCCAACCACTACACCACTTCACCACAACTACACCACCACCACACCACTACACCACCACAACACCACTACACCACCACTACACCACTACACCACCACTACACCACCACCACTACACCACCAATACACCACTACACCACCACCACTACACCACCACTACACCACTACCAAACCACTACACCACCACTACACCACCACCACACCACTACACCTCCACTACACCACTACACCACCAATACACCACTACACCACCACACCACCACTACACAACTACACCACCACTTTACTCTTTAACTAAACCACCACTAGACTATACAGCTACACCACCCCTACACTATACAACTACACCACCACTACACTATACAACTACACCACCAATGCACTATACAACTACACCACCACTATACTATACATCTACACAACCACTACACTATACAACTACACCACCACTACTCTATACAACTACACCACCACTATACTATACTACACAACTACACCACCACTACACTATACAACTACACCACCACTATACTATACAACTACACCACCACTATACTAAATAACTACACCACCACGACACTATACAACTACACCACTACTACACTATACAACTACACCACCACTACACTAAACAACTACACCACCACTCTACAACTACACCACCAGTATACTATACAACTACACCACCACTACACTATACAACTACACCACCACTACACTATACAACTAAAGCACCACCACACTCTACAACTACACCACCACTATACAACTACATCACTACTACACTATACAACTACACCACCACTATACTGTACAACTACACCACCACTACACTAGACAACTACACCACCACTACACTATACAACTACACCACAACTACACTATACAACTAAACCACCACCACACTCTACAACTACACCACTACTACACTATACAACTACACCACCACTACACTACACAACTACACCACCACTACACTACACAACTACACCACCACTACACTACACAACTACACCACCACTACACTAGACAACTACACCACCACTACACTATACAACTACACCACAACTACACTATACAACTACACCAGCACTAAACTATACAACTACACCACTACTACACTATACAACTACACCACCACTACACCACAATACTCTACCACTACACTATACAACTACACCACCAATGCACTATACAACTACACCACCACTACACTATACAACTACACCACCACTATACTGCACAACTACACCAGCACTACACTACACAACTACACCACCAGTAAACTATACAACTACACCACCACTACACTACACAACTACACCACCACTACACCACCACTACACTATACAACTACACCACCACTATACAACTACACCACCACTATACTATACAACTACTCCACCACTATACTACACAACTACACCACCACTACACTACACAACTACACCACCACTACACCACCACTACACTATACAACTACACCACCACTATACAACTACACCACCACTATACTATACAACTACTCCACCACTATACTACACAACTACACCAGCACTACACTATACAACTACACCACCGCTTTACTACACAACTATACCACCACTACACTATACAACTACACCACCACTATACAACTACACCACCACTACATTATACAACCACACCGCCACTATACTCTACAACTACACCACCAATGCACTAGACAACTACACCACCACTATACTATACAACTACACCACCACTACACTATACAACTACACCACCACTACACTATACAACTACACCACTATACTATACTACACAACTACACCACCACAACACTATACAACCACACCACTACTATACTACACAACTACACCACCACTATACTATACAACTACACCACCACTATACTAAACAACTACACCACTACTACACTATACAACTACACCACTACTACACTATACAACTACACCACCACTATACAACTACACCACCAGTATACTATACAACTACACCACCACTACACTAAACAACTACACCACCGCTACACAATACCACTATACCACCACTACACTATACAACTTCACCACCACTATACAACTACACCACCACTATACTAAACAACTACACCACCACTATACTAAACAACTACATCACCACTATACTAAAGAACTACACCACCACTATACTAAACTAAACAACTACACCACCACTACACTACACAACAACAATACCAATACAAAACTACACCACCACTATACTATACAACTACACCACCACTACACTATACAACTAAACCACCACTATACTATACAACTACACCACCACTACACAACTACACCACCACTACACTATACAACTACACCACCACTATACAATAAAACTACACCACCACTATACTATACAACTACACCACCACTACACTATACAACTACACTACCACTACACTACACAACTACACCACCGCTATACTCTACAACTAAACCACCACTACACCATACAACTACACCACCCCTACACTATACAACTACACCACCACTACACTATACAACTACACCACCACTACACTATACAACTACACCACCACTATACTGCACAACTACACCACCACTAAACTACACAACTACACCACCAGTAAACTATACAACTACACCACCACTACACTACACAACTACACCACCACTACACCACCACTACACTATACAACTTCACCACCACTATACAACTACACCACCACTATACTAAACAACTACACCACCACTATACTAAACAACTACATCACCACTATACTAAAGAACTACACCACCACTATACTAAACTAAACAACTACACCACCACTACACTACACAACAACAATACCACTACAAAACTACACCACCACTATACTATACAACTACACCACCACTACACTATACAACTAAACCACCACTACACTACACAATTACACCACCACAATACTACACAACTTCACTGCCACTCTACTACACAACTACAACACCACTACACTATACAACTACACCACCACTACAATAGACAACTACACCACCACTATACAACTACACCACCACTATACAACTACACCACCAATGCACTACACAAGATCACCACCACTATACTATACAGCTACACCACCACTATACTAAACAACTACACCACCACTACACTACACAACTACACCACCACTATACAATACAACTACACCACCACTCCACTCCACCTACTACAACTACACCACCACTATACTGCACAACTACACCACCACTACACTATACAACTACACCACCACTAAACTATACAACTACACCACCACTATACAATACAACTAACCACCACTATACTATACAACTACACCACCACTATACTGCACAACTACACCACCACTAAACTACACAACTACACCACCAGTAAACTATACAACTACACCACCACTAAACTACACAACTACACCACCAGTAAACTATACAACTACACCACCACTATACTCTACAACTACACCACCAATGTACTATACAACTACACCACCACTATACTATACAACTACACCACCACTATACTACACAACTACACCACCGCTACACTACACAACTACACCACCACTATACTCTACAACTAAACCACCACTACACTATACAACTACACCACCCCTACACTATACAACTACACCACCACTACACTATACAACTACACCACCACTAAACTATACAACTACACCACCACTATACAATACAACTACACCACCACTATACAATACAACTACACCACCACTATACTATAAAACTACACCGCCACTACACTATACAACTACACCACCACTACACTATACAACTACACCACCACTATACTCTACAACTACACCACCAATGTACTATACAACTACACCACCACTATACTATACAACTACACCACCACTATACTACACAACTACACCACCGCTACACTATACATCTACACCACTATACTATACTACACAACTACACCACCACTACACTATACAACTACACCACCACTACACTATAAAACTACACCACTACTATACTATACAACTAAACCACCACTACACTATACAACTACACCACCACTATACAACTACACGTCCAATATACTAAACAACTACACCAACACTATATTAAACAACTACCCCACCACTATACTAAACAACTACACCACCACTATACTAAACAACTACACCACCACTACACTATACAACTACACCACCACTACACTATACAACTACACCACTACTACACTATACAACTACACCACCACTACACTATACAACTAAACCACCACCACACTCTACAATTACACCACCACTATACAACTACATCACTACTACACCATACAACTACACCACCACTATACTATACAACTACACCACCACTATACAACTACACCAGCACTACACTAGACAACTACACCACCACTATGCTATACAACTACACCACAACTACACTACACAACTACACCACCACTACACTACACAACTACACCACCACTATACTACACAACTACACCACCACTACACCATACAACTACACCAACACTATACAACTACACCACCACTACACTAGACAACTACACCACCACCACACTATACAACTACACCACAACTACACTATACAACAACACCACCACTACACTACACAACTACACTACCACTATACTACACAACTACACCACCACTACACTACACAACTACACCACCACTATACTACACAACTACACCACCACTACACTACACAACTACACCACCACCACTACACCACCAATACAACACTACACCACCACCACTACACCACCACTACACCACTACCCAACCACTACACCACTTCACCACAACTACACCACCACCACACCACTACACCACCACAACACCACTACACCACCACTACACCACTACACCACCACTACACCACCACCACTACACCACCAATACACCACTACACCACCACCACTACACCACCACTACACCACTACCAAACCACTACACCACCACTACACCACCACCACACCACTACACCTCCACTACACCACTACACCACCAATACACCACTACACCACCACACCACCACTACACCACTACACCACCACCACACCACTACACCACTACACCACCACTACACCACCACTACACCACTACACCACCACTACACCACCACTACACCACTACACCACCACTACACCATTACACCACCACTACACCACCATCACACCACCACTACACCACTACACCACCACTACACTTCTACTACACCACCACTACACCTTTACACCACCACTACGCCACCACTACACCACTACTACACCACTACACTACCATCACTACACCTCTACACCAACACTACACCACCACTACACCTCTACTACACCAGCACTACACCCCTACTACACCACCACTACACCTCTACTACGCCACCACACCACCACTACACCTCTACTACACCTCTACTACATCACCACTACACCACCACTACACCACACCACCACTACCCCACCACTACCACTGAACTACACACCACTACACCACCACTACACCACCACTACACCTCTACTACACCACCACTACACCTATACTACACCACCACTACACCTATACTACACGCCACTACACCACCACTACACCACACCACCACTACCCCACCACTAAACCTATACTAAAGGTGTAGTGGTGGTGTAGTAAAGGTGTAGTTGTGTTGTAGTAGAGGTGTAGTGGTGGTGGTGTTGTAGAGGTGTAGTGGTGATGGTGTTGTAGAGGTGTAGTGGTCGTGGTGTTGTAGTGGTGTAGTGGTGGTGGTGTTGTAGAGGTGTAGTGGTGGTGGTGTTGTAGAGGTGTAGTGGTGGTGGTGTTGTAGAGCTGTAGTGGTCGTGGTGTTGTAGAGGTGTAGTGGTGGTGGTGTTGTAGAGGTGTAGTGGTGGTGTAGTAGTGGTGGTGTAGTAGAGGTGTAGTAGTGGTGGTGTTGTAGAGGTGTAGTGGTGGTGGTGTAGTAGAGGTGTAGTGGTGGTGGTGTAGTAGAGGTGTAGTGGTGGTGGTGTTGTAGAGGTGTAGTGGTGGTGTAGTAGTGGTGGTGTAGTAGTGGTGGTGTAGTAGATGTGTAGTGGTGGTGTAGTAGAGGTGTAGTGGTGGTGTGGTGGTGTAGTAAAGGTGTAGTGGTGGTGGTGTTGTAGAGGTGTAGTGGTGGTGTAGTGGTGGTGGTGTAATAGATGTGTAGTGGTGGTGTAGTAGAGGTGTAGTGGTGGTGTGGAGGCATAGTAGAGGTGTAGTGGTGGTGTAGTGGTGGTGTAGTAGATGTGTAGTGGTGGTGTAGTAGAGGTGTATTTGTGGTGGTGTTGTAGAGGTGTAGTGGTGGTGTAGTGGTGGTGGTGTAGTAGATGTGTGGTGGTGGTGTGGTGGCGTAGTAGAGGTGTAGTGGTGGTGAAGTAGAGGTGTAGTGGTGGTGTAGTAGAGGTGTAGTGGTGGTGTAGTGGTGGTGTAGTAGAGGTGTAGTAGAGGTGTAGTGGTGGTGGTGTAGTAGAGGTGTAGAGCTGTAGTAGTGGTGGTGGTGTAGTAGAGGTGTAGTGGTGTTGTAGTAGTGGTGTAGTGGTGTTGTAGTAGAGGTGTAGTGGTGGTGTAGTAGTGGTGGTGGTGTAGTAGAGGTGTACTGGTGGTGGTGTAGTAGAGGTGTAGTGGTGTTGTAGTAGTGGTGTAGTGGTGTTGTAGTAGAGGTGTAGTGGTGGTGTAGTAGTGGTGGTGGTGTAGCGGTGGTGGTGTAGTGGTGGTGGTGTAGTAGTGTAGGTGGTGGTGTTGTAGTAGAGGTGTAGTGGTGGTGTAGTAGTGGTGGTGCAGTAGTGGTGGTGTAGTAGATGTGTAGTGGTGGTGTAGTAGAGGTGTAGTGGTGGTGTGGTGGTGTAGTAGAGGTGTAGTGGTGGTGGTGTTGTAGAGGTGTAGTGGTGGTGTAGTGGTGGTGGTGTAGTAGATGTGTAGTGGTGGTGTAGTAGAGGTGTTGGTGGTGTGGAGGCATAGTAGAGGTGTAGTGGTGGTGTAGTGGTGGTGTAGTAGATGTGTAGTGGTGGTGTAGTAGAGGTGTAGTGGTGGTGGTGTTGTAGAGGTGTAGTGGTGGTGTAGTGGTGGTAGTGTAGTAGATGTGTGGTGGTGGTGTTGTGGCGTAGTAGAGGTGTAGTGGTGGTGAAGTAGAGGTGTAGTGGTGGTGTAGTAGAGGTGTAGTGGTGGTGTAGTGGTGGTGTAGTAGAGGTGTAGTAGAGGTGTAGTGGTGGTGTAGTAGAGGTGTAGAGCTGTAGTAGTGGTGGTGGTGTAGTAGAGGTGTTGTGGTGTTGTAGTAGTGGTGTAGTGGTGTTGTAGTAGAGGTGTAGTGGTGGTGTAGTAGTGGTGGTGGTGTAGTAGAGGTGTACTGGTGGTGGTGTAGTAGAGGTGTAGTGGTGTTGTAGTAGTGGTGTAGTGGTGTTGTAGTAGAGGTGTAGTGGTGGTGTAGTAGTGTTGGTGGTGTAGCGGTGGTGGTGTAGTGGTGGTAGTGTAGTAGTGTAGGTGGTGGTGTTGTAGTAGAGGTGTAGTGGTGGTGTAGTAGTGGTGGTGCAGTAGTGGTGGTGTAGTAGATGTGTAGTGGTGGTGTAGTAGAGGTGTAGTGGTGGTGTGGTGGTGTAGTAGAGGTGTAGTGGTGGTGGTGTTGTAGAGGTGTAGTGGTGGTGTAGTGGTGGTGGTGTAGTAGATGTGTAGTGGTGGTGTAGTAGAGGTGTAGTGGTGGTGTGGAGGCATAATAGAGGTGTAGTGGTGGTGTAGTGGTGGTGTAGTAGATGTGTAGTGGTGGTGTAGTAGAGGTGTAGTGGTGGTGGTGGTGTTGTAGAGGTGTAGTGGTGGTGTAGTGGTGGTAGTGTAGTAGATGTGTGGTGGTGGTGTTTTGGCGTAGTAGAGGTGTAGTGGTGGTGAAGTAGAGGTGTAGTGGTGGTGTAATAGAGGTGTAGTGGTGGTGTAGTAGAGGTGTAGTAGAGGTGTAGTGGTGGTGTAGTAGAGGTGTAGAGCTGTAGTACTGGTGGTGGTGTAGTAGAGGTGTTGTGGTGTTGTAGTAGTGGTGTAGTGGTGTTGTAGTAGAGGTGTAGTGGTGGTGTAGTAGTGGTGGTGGTGTAGTAGAGGTGTACTGGTGGTGGTGTAGTAGAGGTGTAGTGGTGTTGTAGTAGTGGTGTTGTAGTAGTGGTGTAGTGGTGTTGTAGTAGAGGTGTAGTGGTGGTGTAGTAGTGGTGGTGGTGTAGCGGTGGTGGTGTAGTGGTGGTGGTGTAGTAGTGTAGGTGGTGGTGTTGTAGTAGTGGTGTAGTGGTGTTGTAGTAGAGGTGTAGTGGTGGTGTAGTAGTGGTGGTGAATGGTTCGAGGTTCATAAACAGGTCATAGTCAGGCAGGTACAAAACGTCTGGCAGGCTTGGCATCAGGGCAGGCAGAATGGTCAGAACCGGGGAAACTAGGATACAGAACTTGAGAAAGCAGTTAGATGGGAAAACACGCTGGTAAGACCTGACAAGACAAGACGAACTGGCTTCAGACAAACAGCGAAAACAGGTATTAAAACACTGGGGATAATGAGGAAGATGGGCGACACCTGGAGGAGTGTGGAGACAAGCACGAATACAGGTGAAACAGATCAGAGTGTGACAATTAGGGCTTTTCCATTTTCTACATGCTTCCATTCTGTTCCCGTTGCGCTCCTTTGCTAGAATATGAATGACTAGGGCTTTTCCAATCTCTATATGCTTCCGTTATTTTCCTGTTACTCTCTGTGTGGTGCTTTGGGTCCAGCCTACACTTACTGAGCACATAAATACACTGTCTCTCTTTGGTAGTCCCAAGGCTCCTGCTGCCCAGGCCCCTTCTCTTTGTGGTTGTGCCCAGGCCCCTCTCTCTTTGTGGTTGTGCCCAGGCCCCTCTCTCTTTGTGGTTGTTCCCAGGCCCCTCTCTCTCTTTCTGTCTCTGGTTTTCCCCAGGACCCTGTCTTTTTTGATGATTGTCCCAGGGTGATTGTCCCCTGTCTCTCTGAGGTTGTCTTCAGGCCACTGTGTCTCTTGGTGATTGTCCCCAGCCCCCTGTCTCTGTGTTGTTGTCCCAAAGCCCCTGTCTTCCCGTGGTTGTCCCCAGGCCCCTGTCTCTCTGTGATTGTCCCCAGACCCCTGTCTCTCTTGAAGGTTGTCCCCAGGCCCCTGTCTCTCTGTGATTGTCCCCAGGCCCCTGTCTCTCTTGGTGGTTGTCCCCAGGCCCCTGTCTCTCTTGGTGGTTGTCCCCAGGCCCCTGTCTCTCTTGGTGGTTGTCCCCAGGCCCCTGTCTCTCTTGGTGGTTGTCCCCAGGCCCCTGTCTTTCTTGAAGGTTGTCCCCAGGCCCCTGTCTTTCTTGGTGGTTGTCCCCCAGGCCCATGTCTCTTTGTGATTGTCCCCCAGGCCCATGTCTCTCTTGGTGGTTGTCCCCAGGCCCCTGTCTCTCTTGGTAGTTGTCCCCAGGCCCCTGTCTCTCTTGGTGGTTGTCCCCAGGCCTGTCTCTCTTGGTGGTTGTCCCACAGGGCTGTCTCTCTTGGTGATTGTCCCCACGCCCCTGTCTCTCTTGGTGGTTGTCCCCAGGCCCATGTCTCTTTGTGATTGTCCCCAGGCCCCTGGCTCTCTGTGATTGTCCCCAGGCCCCTGGCTCTCTGTGATTGTCCCCTGCCCCTGCCTCTCTTGATGGTTGTCCCCAGGCCCATGTCTCTCTTGGTGGTTGTCCCCAGGCCCATGTCTCTCTTGGTGGTTGTCCCCCTGGCCCATGTCTCTCTTGGTGGTTGTCCCCAGGCCCCTGTCTCTCTTGGTGGTTGTCCCCAGGCCCCTGTCTCTCTTGGTGGTTGTCCCCCTGGCCCATGTCTCTCTTGGTGGTTGTCCCCAGGCCCCTGTCTCTCTTGGTGGTTGTCCCCAGGCCCCTGTCTCTCTTGGTGGTTGTCCCCAGGCCTGTCTCTCTTGGTGGTTGTCCCCAGGCCCCTGTCTCTCTTGGTGGCTGTCCCCAGGCCCCTGTCTCTCTCTGTGATTGTCCCCAGGCCTCTGTCTCTCTTGGTGGTTGTCCCCAGGCCTCTGTCTCTCTTTGTGATTGTCCCCAGGCCTCTGTCTCTCTTGGTGGTTGTCCCCAGGCCCATGTCTCTCTGTGATTGTCCCCAGGCCCCTGCCTCTCTGTGATTGTCCCCAGGCTCCTGTCTCTCTTGGTGGTTGTCCCCAGGCCCCTGTCTCTCTTGGTGGTTGTCCCCAGGCCCCTGTCTCTCTTTGTGATTGTCCCCAGGCCTCTGTCTCTCTTGGTGGTTGTCCCCAGGCCCCTGTCTCTCTTTGTGATTGTCCCCAGGCCTCTGTCTCTCTTGGTGGTTGTCCCCAGGCCCATGTCTCTCTGTGATTGTCCCCAGGCCCCTGCCTCTCTGTGATTGTCCCCAGGCTCCTGTCTCTCTTGGTGGTTGTCCCCCAGGCCCATGTCTCTTTGTGATTGTCCCCAGGCCCCTGCCTCTCTTGATGGTTGTCCCCAGGCCCCTGTCTCTCTTGGTGGTTGTCCCCAGGCCCCTGTCTCTCTGAGGCCAGCGGAAGTGCACTTCAGATGGTGAGGATCCCAGAGGAGAGGAGGAGGAGAGTAGTAGAGGAGGGGAGGGGGGAGGAAAGGAGGGGAGAAGGAGAGGAGGGGAAGAGGAGAGGAGAGGTAACCCTACCCCTCATTACTCCTTGTTCTGCTAACTCTATCCTTTATTAGGCTCTACACCACAACAGACTCCTGTTCTTCCCACCTGTCCCCAACTGGCCTCTCTGGCCCTCTGTTCTCCCCCTCACCCCCTAACTCCCCCCTTTTCTCTCTGCTAGTTATCAGGTGTCCTTGGCTCTCTGTCGGTTCCTTTGTCTGAGGGAACAAAGACTCTCTCCCTTTCTCTTTCTCTAACTCTCTTTCTCAATGTCTCTAATGTCCCTAACGCTCTATTTGCCAAATTCCCCATGCCCTAATGGCATGTCTGGCTTTACTTCTTGTATTGTAAAACGTACATGACCAGTCAAAGGTTTGGACACACCTACTCATTCAAGAGTTTTTCTTTATCTGACTATTTTCTACATTGTAAAATATATAGTGAAGACATCAAAACTATGAAATAACACATATGGAATGATGTAGTAACCAAAAAAGTTTTAAACATATCAAAATATATTTTGTATTTTACATTCTTCAAAATAGCCACCTTTTGCTTTGATGAAAGCTTTGCACACTTGGCATTCTGTCAACCAGCTTCATGAGGTAGTCACCTGGAATGCATGTCAATTAACAGGTGTGCCTTGTTAATTTGTGGAATTCCGTTCCTTCTTAATGAATTTGAGTAGATCAGTTGTGTTCTGACACGGTAGGGGTGGTATACAGAAGATAGCCCTATTTGTTAAAAGACCAAGTCCATAGTATGGCAAGAACAGCTTAAATAAGCAAAGATAAATGACATTCCGTCAAGTGCAGTCGCAAAACCATCAAGCGCTACGATGAAACTGGCTCTTATAAGGACTGCCTTAGAAAAGGAAGACGCATTTACCACTGCTGCAGACCTTCATGGACGAATTGCTGCAAAGAAACCACTAGTAAAAGACTCCGAAAATAAGAAGAGACTTGCTTGGGCCAAGAATCACGAGCAATGGACATTAGACCTGGTGTAAATCTGTCCTTTGGTCTGATGAGTCCAAATTTGAGATTTGCGTTTCCAACCGCTGTGCCTTTTTGAGGAGCAAAGAATGTGAACGGATGATCTCCGCATGTGTGGTTCCCACCGTGAAGCATGGAGCAGGACGTGTGATGTGTGGGGGTGCTTTGCTGGTGACAGTCAGGGATTTATTTAGAATTCAGGGCACACTTAAACAGCGTTCTCCAGCCTTACGCCATCCCATCTGGTTTGCGCTTAGTGGGACTAACATTTGTGTTTCAACAGGACAATGACCCAAAACACACCTCCAGGTTGTGTAAGGGCTATTTGACCAAGAAGGAGAGTGATGGAGTGCTGCATCAGATGACCTGGCCTCAACAATCACCCGACCTCAACCCAATTGAGATGGTTTGGGATGAGTTGGACCGCAGAGTGAAGGAAGAGCAGCCAAAAAGTTCTCAGCATATGTGGGAACTCCTTCAAGACTATTGAAAAAGCATTCCAGGTGAAGCTGGTTGAGAGAATGCCAAGAATGTGCAAAGCTTTCATTAAGGCTACTTTGAAGAATCTAAAATCTAAAATATGTTTTCATTTGTTTAACACTATTTTGGTTACTACACGATTCTATATGTGTTATTTCATAGTTTTTATGTTTCATTCTACAATATAGAAAATAGTCAAAATAAAGAAAAACCCTTGAATGAGTAGGTGTGTCCAAACTTTTGACTGGTACTGTATATTCAACCATACAGAGGAGAGAGACATAGCTGAAGCTCTTCTAAATTAATTGTCCTATCCTTGAAAACTTCCCTTTAGGCTCCCATACCTTTTTTGTCTATCCATATTTAGCTGACATTTATGCTGTATTCAGGTGTGATATGTTCAGGTGTGTTTTATCTCTCTCTCTCCATGCTGTCACTGTCACTTTCTACTCAAGCTCTATCACCCACCAGGTGCCCTTCGAGAGTTTCTCAATGAGCTTGACACATTGATAAGCTAATTTCCTGACAATGGCTCATCGTTCTTCGTACTTGGCGACTTCAACCTCCCAATGTCTGCCTTTGACTAATTTCTTTTTCAGCTTTTTCTTTCCCATCCTTGCCTATTTTGACCTAACCCTTTCCCAGTCCCCTCCCACTCACAAGGCAGGAAATTCGCTTGTCCTCCTCTCTACTTGGTCTCTGTTCTCCTACTAATCTCACTGTAACCCCCCTCCAGGTCTCTGTTCTCCTACTAATCTCACTGTAACCCCCCTCCAGGTCTCTGTTCTCCTACTAATCTCACTGTAACCCCCCTCCAGGTCTCTGTTATCCTACTAATCTCACTGTAACCCTCCTCCAGGTCTCTGTTCTCCTACTAATCTCACTGTAACCCCCCTCCAGGTCTCTGTTCTCCTACTAATCTTACTGTAACCCCCCTCTAGGTCTCTGTTCTCCTACTAATCTCACTGTAACCCCCCTCCAGGTCTCTGTTCTCCCACTAACCTCACTACAACCCCTCTCCAGGTCTCTGTTCTCCTACTAATCTCACTGCAACCCCCCTCCAACTCTCTGTTCTCCTACTAATCTCACTGTAACCCCCCTCCAGGTCTCTGTTCTCCTACTAATCTCACTGTAACCCCCCTCCAGGTCTCTGTTCTCCTACTAATCTCACTGTAACCCCCCTCCAGGTCTCTGTTCTCCTACTAATCTCACTGCAACCCCCCTCCAGGTCTCTGTTCTCCTACTAATCTCACTGCAACCCCCCTCCAGGTCTCTGTTCTCCTACTAATCTCACTGCAACCCCCCTCCAGGTCTCTGTTCTCCTACTAATCTCACTGCAACCCCCCTCCAGGTCTCTGTTCTCCTACTAATCTCACTGCAACCCTCCTCCAGGTCTCTGATCTCTACTACCTCAACCCTAACCGCTCATCCCCTACCCAGATGGTCATGCGCCATCACAATCTTCTCTCTCTCTCCCACTACTCTCTCCTCTTCTATCCTATCATCTCTCCCTTCTGCAAAATCCTTCTCTCCCCGGTTTCGTGATTCTGCCTCTTCGACCCTAATCTCCTCCCTTTCCACATCCTATGACTCGCGCTGTACCCTTTCCTTCCTTCCGGCTGGCTCGGCCCTCCCCTCCTGCTCTGTGGCTGAGTGACTCATTGGGCGCTTACAGAACAGGGCTGCGGGAAGCTGAGTAAAAATGGAGGATAACTTCCAGAGGACTTATCATATTTTCTCTCCCTTCCTCTCTTCCTCTCATCCTCTCTATCTGCTGCTAAATCGACTTTCAATCACTCTAAACGTTGAGCCTCTGCTCTTTTTTTAAACTCTTTTCCACCTTCACCTCCTTAATCGTCCAAATGGTTGACAACATCTGCTCCTCATTCACTCAGCCTATTGAGTCCACTGGTCTCACTCATTCACTCAGCCTATTGAGTCCACTGGTCCCACTCCTTCACTCAGCCTATTGAGTCCACTGGTCCCACTCATTCACTCAGCCTATTGAGTCCACTGGTCCCACTCCTTCACTGAGCCTATTGAGTCCACTGGTCCCACTCCTTCACTCAGCCTATTGAGTCCACTGGTCCCATTCATTCACTCAGCCAATTGAGTCCACTGGTCCCACTCCTTCACTCAGCCTATTGAGTCCACTGGTCCCATTCATTCACTCAGCCTATTGAGTCCACTGGTCCCACTCCTTCACTCAGCCTATTGAGTCCACTGGTCCCATTCATTCACTCAGCCTATTGAGTCCACTGGTTCCACTCAGTCACTCAGCCTGTTGAGTCCACTGGTCCCATTCACACAGAACTACCCTCAGTCCAACTCAAGCTGGAGAGATCACAGTCCAACTCAAGCTGGAGAGATCACAGTCCAACTTTAGCTGGAGAGATCACAATCCAACTTAGATCTGTAAAGTTACTGTCTGAATGGATCTCCACCGGGGCAGTCCCGTCTTATTTACTGATCACACAGACAAGTTATATTTGCATGATTTAGCTAATTCATTATTCATAATTAATTCATCATTCATAACATGTTACAGACCAATACCTCACGAGGTTTCTTCCCTCCAAGCTGAGACCTTGAAATTGAGACATCCTTTTCTCTAAACAAGGTTCTGGGCGTACTGCCAAAATACAGATACCGATAGTGAGGATTCATCCCAGGCACGATCAATCAGTCACTTGTGTTGTAATTATGTGCAAATAGTTAATGAAAGGGTAATAAAAAAACAAGGTTGTATTTACAATGTTGTTTGTCCTCCACTGGTCGCTCTTTTCTCATTGCAACGAGCCACACATCGTGCTGCTTTGACAGATATGGGAGTTTATAAATGTTTGATTTGTTTTTAAATTCTTTTTGGTTCTGTGTGATATGTGGCAAAAGTCTGTCTTCTCTTGAGAGCCAGGTCTGCCTATTGCTGCCTGTCTCAATAGCAAGGTTATGCTCACAGAGTCTGTACATAGTCAATGTTTTTTGGGGGTCAGTCACAGTGGTTTTCTGTCTCTCTCCCTCTCTGTCTCTCTCTCTCTCTGTCTGTCTCTCTCTCTGTCTGTCTCTCTCTCTGTCTGTCTGTCTGTCTGTCTGTCTGTCTGTCTGTCTGTCTGTCTGTCTGTCTGTCTGTCTGTCTGTCTGTCTGTCTGTCTGTCTGTCTGTCTGTCTGTCTGTCTGTCTGTCTGTCTGTCTGTCTGTCTGTCTGTCTGTCTGTCTGTCTGTCTGTATCTCTCTCTGTCTCTCTCTCTCTCTCTGTCTCTGTCTCTACCTGTTCTGTTTAGCTCTGGAACAAATCACTTCTTTATAGCTGTAGAAATATGTTGTAATTACCCTTTATGTTCCTAGCCAGCGTATTCTGGCTGCCACATCCACACACACACACACACACACACACACACACACCACACACACACACACACACACACACACACACACACACACACACACACACACACACACACACACACACACACCCACACACACACATCAAATAAAGTATATTTTTATATAAAGAGCCTAAATACATCCTAATCATTAGGTCTACACCAGGATGTAGTGGTGCTAACATTGCTAATTGTAATTGAGGGCAGGAAGCCTTTGTGTTTTGTGTGTGTGTGTGTGTGTGTCTGTGTGTGTGTGTGGGCCCTAATGAAAGATGCGTTAGTGTGGTCACATCCTATGAGATCACATCCTAAGTTCTCCTGATTCTCTCACACACACACACACACACACACACACACACACACACACACACACACACACACACACACACACACACACACACACACACACACACACACACATTGAATGCAGAATGAGGGAGAGCTTGATTTGTTGTATAGGAAAGTTTCTTAACCTGTTATGGCTAGGGGGCAGTATTTTCACGGCTGGATAAAAAACGTACCGATTTAATCTGGTTACTACTCCTGCCCAGTAACTAGAATATGCATATAATTATTGGCTTTGGATAGAAAACACCCTAAAGTTTCTAAAACTGTTTGAATGGTGTCTGTGAGTATAACAGAACTCATATGGCAGGCAAAAACCTGAGAAGATTTCATGCAGGAAGTGGCCTGTCTGACAAGGTGTCGTTCTTCTTGTCTCTGTTTATTGAAGAGTGAGGATCTTAGCTGTCCCGTGACACTTCCTACGGCTGCCATAGGTTCTCAGAAGGCGGCAAAAAGCGGAATCGTGGCTTTGCAGGCTCTGGCTGAAACAAAGTAGCGCGTTTGGGTAGTGGCTGGTTACAGTACTGTGAGACTCAGGCTCGTGCCCGCGTCGACCGATAGGTTTGTTTTCATTCCTCTGTTTAGCTAAATGGACATTCCCGGTCGGAATATTATCGCTTTTTTACGAGAAAAATGGCATAAAAATGGATTTTAAACAGCGGTTGACATGCTTCGAAGTACGGTAATGGAATATTTAGAATTTTTTTGTCACGAATTGCGCCATGCGCGCAACCCTGATTTACCATTTCTGATAATGTCTGGGACGCACGAACAAAACGCCGCTATTCGGATATAACGATGGATTATTTTGGACCAAACCAACATTTGTTATTGAAGTAGCAGTCCTGGGAGTGCATTCTGACGAAGACAACAAAAGGTAATCAAACTTTTATAATAGTAAATCTGATTTTGGTGAAGGCTAAACCTGCCGGGTGTCTAAATAGCTAGCCCGTGATGGCTGGGCTATGTACTTAGAATATTGCAAAATGTGCTTTCACCAAAAAGCTATTTTAAAATCGGACATATCGAGTGCATAGAGGAGTTCTGTATCTATAATTCTTAAAATAATTGTTATGCTTTTTGTGAACGTTTATTGTGAGTAATTTAGTAAATTGTTAACAAATTCCCCGGAAGTATGCTAGTTCTGAACGTCACATGCTAATGTAAAAAGCTGTTTTTTGATATAAATATGAACTTGATTGAACAAAACATGCATATATTGTATTACATAATGTCCTAGGTGTGTCATCTGATGAAGATCATCAAAGGTTAGTGCTGCATTTAGCTGTCTTCTGGGTTTTTGTGACATTATATGCTAGCTTGAAAAATGGGTGTCTGATTATTTCTGGCTTGGTACTCTGCTTTCGCTGTAAAGCCTTTTTGAAATCGGACAGTGTGGTTAGATAAAGGAGAGTCTTGTCTTTAAAATGCTGTGAAATAGTCATATGTTTGAAAAATTGAAGTTTTTGTATTTTTGAGGAATTTGTAATTCGCGCCACGCCTATCATTGGATATTGGAGCAGGTGTTCCGCTAGCGGAATGTCTAGATGTAAGAGGTTAATACCTTTTGGAAACATAACACGTTTTATAAGGAGGACGGGATCCACACAAATAATTTTACCCTTTCACAGCATTATAAGGCTGCATTGAGACAAGGACTTATCAATGACCCAAGCCCAGCTCAGTTAATCCCTAGCATTGTGTTGCTGAGTCATCATAATACTTCAGCAAATGTACGTTATCCCAGGGGCGTTGGAAGACACAATGTAACTAACCTAATTTATGTCCCTCTTACTGCCCTGAATGCCTCTGCTTATCCTACAGCTGTTGTGTATGCAGTAATTATGTCTATGAAGCAGATTTATGCTGTTAGCACAGAGGTGGTATGCCCTACTAGGAAGTCCACTGTGTGTAGCTCATCCTGCACCAACATAAATAACATGAGAATATCTACTCCTGCTAAGCTTCCCAGTAAAGCAATGAAAACAAGCAAGCATCCCAGGAAAGTCCTCAAAATTGCCCACCTTAACATAAGAAACAAGGTTCATGAAATTAAAAACTTGCTAGTAACAGATGACATTCATCTCTGAAACTCACTTAGACGATATCTTTGATGATACAGTGGTAGCAATACAAGCTAAGAACATTTACAGAAAAGACAGAAATGCAAACGGTGGAGGCATTGCTGTTTATATTCAGAACAACATTCCTGTAAAGATTAGATAGGATCTCACGTTAAATACCGTGTAAGTAATATGGCTACAGGTTCATCTGCCGCACCTAAAGCCCATTCTGGTGGGAAGCTGCTATATACCACCAAGTGTTAACAGTCAGTATTTGGATAATTTGAAATGCTTGATAATTTATGTGATATCAACAAAGAGGTACAATTTTTCTTGGTGATTTAAATATTGACTTTCATCAAGCTGCCACTCAAGAAAAAGCTTCTAACTGACTAGTGCCTGCAACCTGGTTCTGTCACGTTCACTGTCCTCAAACTCCCTGTCATAGATCAGCCAAGGCGTAGCGTGCCAGTAATTCCACATACTTTATTAGTGAAACCGAACAAAACAAAGAAACAGGTAAAACAGAAATGAACGTGACGCAACTGAGGCGCGCGCGCACACAAAACACTCACAGAAAGAATATAATTACCCACAACTGAAGGAGGGAAAAAAGGCTGCCTAAGTATGATTCCCAATCAGAGACAACGATAAACAGCTGCCTCTGATTAGGAACCATACTCGGCTCAACACAAAGAAATAGAAAACATAGAAATGAACATAGAAATACAAAATCTAGAATGCCCACCCAAATCACACCCTGACCTAAACAAAAAAAGAGAAAATAAACAGCAATCAGGGCGTGCCAGGTTCATATTATCAGTCAATGTACCAGGTTATTTACAAACAGCACATGAATGAAATCATCAACATTTATTGATCATATCTTTACTAACGCTACAGAAATGTGCTTGAAAGCAGTATCCAGATCCATCAGATGTAGTGACCACAATATAGTAGCCATATCTAGGAAAACCAAAGTTCCAAAGGCTGGGCCTAATATGATGTATAAGAGGTCATACAATAAGTTTTGTAGCGATTCCTATTTTGTTGATGTAAAGAATATTTGTTGGTCTGTGGTGTGTAATGAAGAGAAAATGGACATTGCACTTGACAAATTTATTAAATATCTTCTCCTAGTTACTAATAAGCACCCATTAAGAAAATGTCTGTAAAAACGGTTAAATCCCTGTGGATTGATGAGGAATTGAAAAATTGTATGGTTGAGAGGGATGAGGCTAAAGGAATGGCAGATAAGTCTGGCTGCACAACTGATTGGCAAAGGTATTGAAAATTGAGAAATCATGTGACTAAACACAATAAAAATAAGAAGAAACTACACTATGAAACAAAGATATATTACATAAAATATGACAGTAAAAAGCTTTGGACAAAGAATGTCAGTAAAAAGATTGGAGCA
Source organism: Salmo salar (assembly GCF_965601325.2). NCBI lineage: Eukaryota > Metazoa > Chordata > Actinopteri > Salmoniformes > Salmonidae > Salmo > Salmo salar. Next base: position 4,012,278 of record NC_138303.1, read on the forward strand.
CCTTCAATGACATTTTGGGGAAAAACGCAAACTCAGCTCCATCATTCATTGAATCAGATGGCTCATTCATCACAAAATCGACTGTTATTGGCAACTACTTTAATTATATTTTCATTGGTAAGACTAGCAACCTTAGGCATGACATGCCAGCACAAACGCTGACACTACACATCCAGGTATACCTGACCAAATTATGAAAGACAATCATTTACATGTTGAATTCCATAGTGTGGAAGAGGTGAAAATATTATTGTTGTCTATCAAAAATGACAAACCACCGGGGTCTGACAACTTGGATGGAAAATTACTGAGGATAATAGCAGACGATATTGCCACTTCTATTTGCCATATCTTCAATTTAAGCCTACTAGAAAGTGTATGAAAGACAACAGACTTTCAGCACACTTATAGGGAAGGACATTCAACAAGCACAACACTTACACAAATGACTGATGATTGGCTTAGAGAAACTGATGATAAAAATATTGTGGGGGCTCTTTTGTTAGACTTCAGTGCAGCTTTTGACATTATTGATCATAGTCTGCTGCTGGAAAAACTTATGCGTTATGGCTTTACACCCCCTGTTATATTGTGGATAAATAGTTACCTGTCTAACAGAACACAGAGGGTGTTCTTTAATGGAAGCCTCTCCAACATAATCCAGGTAGAATCAGGAATTCCCCAGGGCAGCTGTCTACGCCCCTTACTTTTTTCAATCTTTACTAACGACATGCCTGGGGACGACCTGCAGCCCAGAGCCTCCTGAGACGGCCTGCAGCCCAGAGCCTCCTGAGACGGCCTGCAGCCCAGAACTTCCAGCGGCGGCCTGCAGCCCACAACCTCCAGCAATGATCTACAGTCCGGTTCTTTTGATGACGATCCACGATCCGGTGGTAATAAAGTAGAAGGATCAGCGGGTGGAGCGGGGATTACGCCCCGAACCGGAGCCGCCTCCTCGGCTGGAGGTTAAGGTTATGTGGACTGCATTTGAGCCACCATAGATAAGAGTTATCCACCCAACCCTCCCTTTTGTTTTTGTTGTGTATGTTTAGTGGCATTCGGAGTCTGCACCCTTGGAGGGGGGGGGGGGTACTGTCACGTCCTGACCATAGTAAGATATTATTTTCTATGGTAGAGTAGGTCAGGGCGTGACAGGGGGTGTTTTGTGTTTTTCTATATTTTCTATTTCTATGTTTAAGTTCTAGGTTTCTATTTCTATGTTTTTTTGGGGGGGGATGATCTCCAATTAGAGGCAGCTGGTCCTCGTTGTCTCTAATTGGAGATCATATTTAAGTAGGGTTTTTTTTCCACCTGTGTTTATGGGCAGTTGTTTTCTGTTTAGTCTCTGTACCTGACAGAACTGTGATCTGATCGTTTTCCATTTGTTATTTTGTCTTTAGTGTTTTTGAGTTAATAAATATCCATAATGAGCACTCAACACGCTGCGCTTTGGTCCCCTCTATATGACAGCCATTACACTCTGAGAACGCGGCTAGGCATGCCGTCTGTGCCGGCAGCCTTAAGAGGGTTAACACGTTTAAATGTTTTACTCACGTTGGCTGCGGTGAAGGAGAGCCCGCAGGTTTTGGTAGCGGGCCGTGTCGGTGGCACTGTATTGTCCTCAAAGTGAGCAAAGAAGTTGTTTAGTTTGTCTGGGAGCAAGACATCGTGGTCCGCGACGGGGCTGGTTTTCTTTTTGTATTCCATGATTGACTGTAGACCCTGCCACATACCTCTTGGGTCTGAGCCGTTGAATTGCGATGCTACTTTGTCTCTATACTGACGCTTAGCTTGTTTGATTGCCTTGCGGAGGGAATAGCTACACTGTTTGTATTCGGTCATGTTTCCGGTCGCCTTGCCCTGATTAAAAGCAGTGGTTCGTGCTTTCAGTTTTGCGCGAATGCTGCCATCAATCCACGGTTTCTGGTTGGGGAATGTTTTAATAGACGCTGTGGGTACAACATCACCGATGCACTTGCTAATAAACTCACTTACCGAATCAGCGTATTCATCAATGTTTTTGTCCGACGCTATGCGGAACATATCCCAGTCCACGTGATCGAAGCAATCTTGAAGCTTGGAATCCGATTGGTCTGACCAGCGTTGAACTGACCCGAGCACAGGCGTTTCCTGTTTTAGTTTCTGTCTATAGGCTGGGAGCAACAAAATGGAGTCGTGGTCAGATTTTCCGAAAGGAGGGCGGGGGAGGGCTTGGTATGCGTCACGGAAGTTAGAATAACAATGATCCAGAATTTTTCCAGCCCGTGTCGCGCATTCAATATGCTGATAATATTTAGGGAGCCTTGTTTTCAGATTAGCCTTGTTAAAATCCCCTGATACAATAAATACAGCCCCAGGATATGTGGTTTCCAGTTTACATAGAGTCCAATGAAGTTCTTTCAGGGCCGTCGATGTGTCTGTTAGAAGTATTGTTATGTCTTGACCTTTGGTGTTGTGGTCTTAAGACCTGAGGTAGACAAGTACAACCCTGGATATTCCAGGAACTATTAGTTAAGGATCTCATTTCATATAAGTATATACATACAGTGCTTTCGGGAAAGTTTTCAGACCCCTTGACTTTTTCCATATTTTGTTACTTTACAGCCTTAATCTAAAATTGATAAAATTGTTTTTCTCCTCATCAATATACAGACAATATCCCACTGTTTTAATAATAACAATAACCCATAATGACAAAAAAATGACCCCACTGTTTATAGAAAGTTTTGCAATTGTATTAAAATAAAAAAATGGAAGTATAACATTTACATAATTATTTCTTTGTTGAAGGACCTTTTGGCAGCGATTACAGCCTCGAGTCTTCCAACAGGTGTAGACCTTACTGTGAAATGCTTACTTACAAGCCCTTAACCAACAGTGCAGTTCAAGAAGAGTTAAGAAAATATTTACCAAATTAACTGTTACAGCTTTCAGAAGGATTGGACCAATACGCAGCATGATTGTAGTTCCACATCTTTTATTCAATCGTGAAATTTAATGCGATATACAATAAACTTGAAAATACAAAACAATTAAGCCGTGACGCAGAGCAGGAAAACACACTACTCACAATTAACAACCCACAGCATACAATAAGAAAACCCCCTACCTAAATATGATCTCCAATCAGAGGCAACAAGAAACAGCTGCCTCCAATTGGAGATCAACCCCAAACAACACCCGACATAGAAACAGAAAACCTAGAACCCACAACATAGAAATAACAACACAGACTGTCAAAAAAACACCCCCCTGTCACGCCCTGACCCATCTACTATAGAAAATGACCTCTTACACTGGTCAGGACGTGACATTAACTAAAGTAAAAAATAATAAAAAGTAACACAATAACATAACAACAATGAGGATATAAACAGGAGGTACCAGTACCGAGTCAGTGTGCAGGGGTTCAGGTTAGTCGAAGTAATTTGTACATGTAGGTGGGGGTAAAGTGACTATTCATAGATAATAAACAGTGAGTAGCAGTAAAAAAAACTGGAGGTTTTTCATTTGATTAATTGTTCAGCAGTCTTATGGCTTGCGAGTAGAAGCTGTGAAGGAGCCTTTTGGACCTAGACTTGGAGCTACAGTACCGCTTGCCGTGCGGTAGCATAGAGACTGGAGTCTTTGACAATTTTATGGGCTTTCCTCTGACACCACCTAGTATATAGGTTCTGGATGGCAGGAAGCTTGGCCCCAGTGATGTACTGGGCCGTAAGCACTACCCTCTGTAGCACCTTACGGTCAGATGCCGAGCAGTTGCCATACCAGGTGGTGATGCAACCAGTCAGGATGCTCTCGATGGTGCAGCTGTATAATTTTTTGAGAATCTGGGGGACCCATGGCAAATATTTTCAGTCTGCTGAGGGGGAAAATATGTTGTCGTGCCCTCTTCACATCAGTCTTCGTATGTTTGGACCATGATAGTTTGTTGATGATGTGGACACCAAGGAACTTGAAAATCTCGACCTGCTCCACTACAGCCCCGTCGACGGTAATGAGGACCTGTTCGGCCCACCTTTACCTGTAGTCCATGATCAGCTCCTTTGTCTTGCTCACATTGAGGGAGAGGTTGTTGTTGTCTTATCATTGTCGGTGATCAGGCCTAACACTGTGTCATCAGCGAAACTTAATGATGGTGTTGGAGTCGTGTTTGGCCACGCAGTTGAGGATGAACAGGGAGTATAGGAGGGGACTGAGCATGCACCCCTGAGGAGCCCCAGTGTTGAGGATCAGCATGGCAGACGTGTTGTTGCCTACCCTGACCACCTGAGGGCAGCCCGTCAGGTAGTCCAGGGTCCAGTTGCAGAGGGAAGTGTTTAGTCCCAGGGTCCCTAGCTTAGTGATGAGCTTTGTGGGCACTATGGTGTTTAACGCTTTGCTGTAGTCAATGAACAGCATTCTCACATAGGTGTTCCTTTTGTCCAGGAGTGAAAGGGAAGTGTGGAGTGCAATAGAGATTGCATCATCTGTGGATCTGTTGGAAGGCGGTATGTGTATTGGAGTGGCTCTAGGGTATCCGGGAGGATGCTGTTGAAGTGAGCCATGACCAGCCTTTCAAAGGACAGCTTGTCACACCGTTATGTGTGGACTTTCTTTGCAGATCCGCTCTGTGATTTGAGCCAGTCGGTCACATTTATTCAGACCCTTTACTAAGTACTTTGTTAAAGCGATTACAGCAGCGATTACAGCCTTGAGTCTTCTTGGGTATGACGCTACAAGCTTGGCACACCTGTATTAAGGCAGTTTCTCATATCCATCTCTGCAGATCCTCCCAAGCTCTGTCAGGTTGGATGGGAAGCGTCACTGCACAGTTATTTTCTGGTCTCTCCAGAGATGTTCGATCGGGTTCAAGTCTGGGCTCTGGCTGGGCCACTTAAGGACATTCAGAGACTTGTCCCGAAGGCACTCCTGCATTGTCTTGGCTGTCTGCTTAGGGTCGTTGTCCTGTTGAAAGGTGAACCTTCGCCCCAGTCTGAGGTCCTGAGCGCTTTGGAGCAGGTTTTCATCAATAATCTCTCTGTACTTTGCTCCGTTCATCTTCCCCTTGATTCTGACTAGTCTCTCAGTCCCTGCCGATGAAACACATTCCCACATCATCATGATGCTGTCACCACCATGCCAGGTTTCCTCCAGACGTGACGCTTGGCATTCAGGCAAAGAGTTCAATCTTGGTTTCATCAGACCAGAGAATCTTGTTTCTTATGATCTGAGATTCTTTTAGGTGCCTTTTGTCAAACTCCAAGCGGGCTGTCATGTGCATTTTACTGAGGAGTGGCTTCTGTCTGGCCACTCTACCATAAAGGTCTGATTGATGGAGTGCTGCAGAGATGGCTGTCCTTTTGGAAGGTTCTCTCATCTCCACAGAGGAACTCTTGAGCTCTGTCAGAGTGACCATTGGGTTCTTGGTCAACTCCCTGACCAAGGCCCTTCTTCCCCAATTGTTCAGTTTGGCCGGGCAAGAGTCTTGGTGGTTCCAAACTTCTTCCATTTAAGAATGATGGAGGTCACTGTGTTCTTGGGGACCTTCAATGCTGCAGACATTTTTTGGTACCCTTCCCCAGATCTATGCCTCGACACAATCCAATCTACGAACAATTCCTTCGACCTCATGGCTTGGTTTTTGCTCTGACATGCACTTTCAACTGTAGGACATATAGAAATGTGTGTGCTTTTCCAAATCATGTTAAATCAATTGAATTTACCACAGGTGGACTCCAATCAAGTTCTAGAAACCTTTCAAGGATGATCAATGAACTCAATGTTGAGTCTCAAAGCAAAGAGTCTGAATACTTGTCATTATGGGGTATTGTGTGTAGATTGATGAGGGGAAAAAATTATTTAATACATTTTAGAATAAGGCTTTAATGGAACAAACTAATTGTGGAGAAGGTGAAGGGGTCTGAATACTTTCCTAATGCACAGTACATCTATATATCATTTGGTTAGAGTATAGTACATCGGAAATTAATGAGCAAACAAATATAGAACAGGACAATCCAAGTGTGTGTGTGTGTGTGTGTGTGTGTGTGTGTGTGTGTGTGTGTGTGTGTGTGTGTGTGTGTGTGTGTGTGTGTGTGTGTGTGTGTGTGTGTGTGAGAAACAAAAAAATATAAACAAAATAAATGAAGTGTGTGTATTCATTAAAAAAAATATCTTAGAGTCCTTGACTATCAGGCTGTTCTCTCTCTCTCTCTCTCCAGACGATTGGCTTGTTCTCTCTCTCTCTCTCGCTCGCTCTCTCTCTTACTCTCCGTCTCTCTCTCAATTTCATTTCAATTTAAGGGCTTTTTTGAGATGGAAACATATGTTTACATTGCTAAAGTAAATGAAACAGATAATAAACAAAAGTGAAATAAACAATACAAAGATGTACAGTAAACATTAAACTCACAAAAGTTCCAAAATAATATTATGTGCAAATAGTTCAAACATTAAGGGTTGTATTTACAATGGTGTTTGTTCTTCACTGGTTACCCCTTTCTTGTGGCAACAGGCTACAAATCTTGCTGCTGTGATTGCACACTGTGGTATTTCACCCAGTAGATATTGGAGTTTATCAAAATTGGATTCGTTTTTAAATTCTTTGTGGATCTGTGTAATCTGATGGAAATATGTGTCTCTAATAAGGTCATATGTTTGGCAGGAGGTTAGGAAGTGCAGCTCAGTTTCCACCTCATTTTGTGGGCAGTGTTGCACATAGCATTTCTTCTCTTGAGAGCCAGGTCTGCCTGTTGTACACGGAGGAATACTTTTGCATAATTCTGCATGCAGAGTCTGAATTTGGTGTTTGTCCCATTTTGTGAATTCTTGGTTGGTGAGCGGACCCCAGACCTCACAACCATAAAGGGCAATGGGTTCTATAATTTATTCAAGTATTTTTTGCCAGATCATAATTGGTATGTCGAATTTTATGTTCCTTTTGATTGCATAGAAAGCCCTTCTTGCTTTGTCTCTCAGATCGTTCACAGCTTTGTGGAAGTTACCTGTGGCGCTGATGTTTAGGCCGAGGTATGTATAGTTTTTTGTGTGCTCTAGGGCAACGGTGTCTAGATGGAATTTGTATTTGTGGTCCTCGCAATTGAACCTTTTTTGGACACCATTATTTTTAAGTTACTGTGATTGACAGTCAGGGCCCAGGTCTGGCAGAATCTGTTCAGAAAATCTAGGTGCTGCTGTTGGTTTTGTTTGGGGACAGAAGCACCAGATCATCAGCAAACAGTAGGCTTAAGCTGCATCCCTGTCTCACCCCATGACCCTGTGGAAAGAAATGTGTGTGTTTTGCCAATTTTAACCGCACACTTGTTGTTTGTGTACATGGATTTTATGATGTCGTATCTTGTTTTTCCCCCAACACCACTTTCCATCAATTTGTTTAGCAGACCCTCATGTCAAATTGAGTCAAAAGCTTTTTTGGAAATCAACAAACCATATGTAACAACTGTCTTCAAGAATGGACCAAGGCGCAGCGGGATATGTGGATAATCATATTTTAATTCAAAAGAATAAGGCATCCACAGGAAAAAACAATAAACAAGACAGCAACAGTTTTGCAGGCTATCAAACGCAGTGCAAAAACAACTACCCACAATCCCAAAGAAAAACACACCCTTCTATATAGGACTCCCAATCAAAGGCAACTCAACACACCTGCCTTCAATTGGGAGTCCAATCCCCAACACAAACCCTTAACATACAAAAAACCTGCCACATCCTGACCAAAACTGATACCATACCTCCCTCTGCTGGTCAGGATGTGACAGTACCCCCCCTCAAGGTGCTGACCCCGGAATGCACCTAAAAAAAAGAGAACACAAAAGAATCCCCAATACCCCAACAAAACCAATAAACAATAACCCCTAAACAATTAGGGAGGGAAGGGAGGGTGGCTGCCGTCACCGACGGCACTGTGCTACACCCTCCCTCCCCAACCCACCTATCCTGGAGGTGGCTCAGGTGCAGGACGTGGACCTCGCTCCACCTTCGGCATCGCCCACTTCGGTGGCGCCGATAGTTGCGCCAGGCAGACGGGCCACTCGGGCTGACCCTGGCAGTCGGACCACTCTGGCTGGGCCGGAAGACATGCGGGCCACTCTGGCTGGGCCGGAAGACATGCGGGCCACTCGGGCTGGGCCGGAGAACAGGCGGGCTACTCAGGCTGGGCCGGAGGACAGGCGGGCCACTCGGGCTGGGCCGGAGGACAGGCGGGCCACTCGGGCCACTCGGGCTGGTCCGGAGGACAGGCGGGCCACTCGGGCTGGACCAGAGGACAGGCGGGCCACTCGGGCCACTCGGGCTGGGCCGGAGGACAGGCGGGCCACTCGGGCTGGGCCAGAGGACAGGCGGGGCACTCGGGCTGGGCCGGAGGACAGGCGGGCCACTCGGGCTGGGCCGGAGGACAGGCGGGCCACTCGGGCTGGGCCGGAGGACGGGAAGGCCACTCGGGCTGGGCCGGAGGACGGGAGGGCCACTCGGGCTGGGCTGGAGGATGGGCGGGCCACTCGGGCTGGGCCGGAGGACGGGCGGGCCACTCTGGCAGCTCCGGGCAGTCGGGCCACTCTGGCAGCTCCGGGTAGTCGGGCGGCTCTGGCAGCTCCGGGCAGTCGGGCGGGTCTGGCAGCTCCTGACTAGCGGGCGGCTCTGGCAGCTCCTGAATGGCGGGCGGCTCTGGCAGCTCCTGACTGGCGGGCGGCTCTGGCGGCTCCTGACTGGCGGGCGGCTCTGGCGGCTCCTGACTGGCGGGCGGCTCAGGCGACTCTTGACTGGCGGGCAGCTCAGGTGACTCTTGACTGGCGGGCAGCTCAGGTGACTCTTGACTGGCGGGCAGCTCAGGTGACTCTTGACTGGCGGGCAGCTCAGGTGACTCTTGACTGGCGGGCAGCTCAGGTGACTCTTGACTGGCGGGCAGCTCAGGTGACTCTTGACTGGCGGGCAGCTCAGGTGACTCTTGACTGGCGGGCAGCTCAGGTGACTCTTGACTGGCGGGCAGCTCAGGTGACTCTTGACTGGCGGGCAGCTCAGGTGACTCTTGACTGGCGGGCAGCTCAGGTGACTCCTGACTGGTGGGTAGCTCTGGCGACTCTTGACTGGCGGGCAGCTTTGGCGACTCTTGACTGGCGAGGCTGGGCTGACGCACTAGACGCCTGATGCGTGGGGCTTGTACTGGACGTGCCAGCCTGGAGACACGCACCTCTATGCTAGTGCGTATAGCGGGAAACACCGGACCGTCGAGGCGCACTGGCGGTCTTGAGCGCAGGGTTGGCATCACCCCTTCCGGCTCGATGCTCACCTCACCCTGGCACATGCGGGGCACTGGTACAGGGCGGACTGGCCTGTGCGTCCATATAGGCGAGATGGTGCGTACCTCAGCATAACATGGCGCCCTCCACCTCATACGCACCTCCCTGTAATCACGGGTAGCTGGCTTACGGCTCTTCCTTGGCCTGGCCAAACTACCCGTGTGACCCCCCCAAAAAAATTATTGGGGCTGCCTCTCGGGTTCCCTTACCTCCCTTAGTTTGTCCTCCCAAAATCGTCTTTCGTCCTGCCAAGTCCATTCCTTTCGTTCCTCCTGGCGCTGCTCCCTCCTCTTCCGCTGCTTGGTCCTTTGGTGGTGGGTAGTTCTGTAACAACTGTCTTCAAGAATGGACCAAGGCGCAGCGGGAATGTGGATACTCATATTTTAATTCAAAAGAGTAAGGCATCCACAGGAAAAACCAATAAACAAGACAGCAACAGTTTTGCAGGCTATCAAACGCAGTGCAAAAACAACTACCCACAATCCCAACGAAAAACACACCCTTCTATATAGGACTCCCAATCAAAGGCAACTCAACACACCTGCCTTCAATTGGGAGTCCAATCCCCAACACAAACCCTTAACATACAAAAAACCTGCCACATCCTGACCAAAACTGATACCATACCTCCCTCTGCTGGTCAGGACGTGACACCATAAGAGAAGACTTTGCCTTTGTTTTGGTTTGTTTGTTTGTCAATTAGGGTGTGCAGGGTGAATATGTGGTCTGTCATACAGTAATTTGGTAAAAAGGCAATTTGACATTTTGCTCAGTACATTGTTTTTACTGAGGAAATGTACGAGTCTGCTGTTAATGATATTGCAGAGGATTTTCCCAAGGTTGCTGTTGACGCATATCCCACGGTAGTTATTGGGGTCAATTTTGTCTCCACTTTTGTCGATTGGGGTGATCAGTCCTTGGTTCCAAATATCGGGGAAGATGCGAGAACTAAGGATGATGTTAAATAGTTTAAGTATAGCCAATGGGAATTTGTGGTCTGTATATGTTATCATTTCATTGAAGATACCATCAACACCACAGGCCTTTTTGGGTTGGAGGGTTTGTATTTTGTCCTGTAGCTCATTCAATGTAATTGGAGAATCCAGTGGCTTCTGGCAGTCTTTAATAGTTGATTCTAAGATTTATATTTGATCATGTATATGTTTTTGCTGTTTGTTCTTTGTTATAAGGCCAAAAAGATTGTAGAAGTGGTTTATCCATACATCTCCATTTTGGATAGATAACTCTTCGTGTTGTTGTTTGTTTAGTGTTTTCCAATTTTCCCAGAAGTGGTTTGATTCTATGGATTCTTTCCGTAGTGTATTTCTGTATTGTTTTAGTGATTCACCTTAGTGAAGGAGTAGGCTCCGGTTTTATGGCTCTCTATGCTTTTGGTTGGACAGGTTTCTCAATTTTCTTTCTTGGGTTTTTCATTTCTTCATCAAACCATTTGTCATTGTTGTTCATTTTCTTGGGTTGTCTGCTAGAGAAGCTATGAGGTCAAATATACTGTTTAGGTTTTTTACTGCTAAGTTTACCACATCACATTTTTTTCCAGGAAGTTGTCTAGAAGGGACAGAATTTGTTTTTTGCCTACTTGTTTTTTGGTAGGTTTCTACATGACTTTCCTTCCATCTATAGCATTTCTTAATATAATTCCATTCCTTTGGCTTTGATACCTCATAATTGAGTATTGCTCTGTTCAAGTGGACTGTGGTTTTTCTGTGATCTGATAGGGGTGTTAGTGGGCTGACTGTGAACGCTCTGAGAGACTCTGGGTTGAGGTCAGTGATACAGTAATCTACAGTACTACTGCTAGGGGATGAGCTATAAGTGTACCTACAGTAACAGTCTCCTCGAAGCATAACATTGACTATGTAGAGACCCAGCGTCCGGCAGAGCTGCAGGAGTTGTGACCCGATTTTGTTGGTTGTTTTGTCATAGTTGTGTCTAGGGGGGCATATTTTGGAGGGAATACTGTCACCTCCAGGTAGGTGTTTGTCCCCCTGTGTGCTGAGGGTGTCAGGTTCTTGTCCAGTTCTGACATTTAGGTCACCACAGACTAGTACATGTCCCTGGGCCTGGAAATGGTTGATCTCTCCCTCTAGGATGGAGAAGCTGTCATCGTTAAAGTATGGGGATTCAATTGGGGGGATATAGGTAGCACACAGGAGGACATTTTTCTATGTTGAGATAATTTTCTTATTCATTTCTAGCCAGATGTAAAATGTTTCTGTTTTCACTAATTTAATAAAGTGAGTTAGGTCTGCTCCATACCAAATTAGCATCCGCTCTGTGGCCCGCTCACTGCTATCTCCCTCGCGCTCTCTCTCTCTCTTTCTCTCACTCTGGCTCTCTCTCTCTCTTTCTCTCACTCTGGCTCTCTTTCTCTCACTCTGGCTCTCTCTCTCTCACTCTGGCTCTCTCTTTCTCTCACTGGCTCTCTTTCTCTCACTCTGGCTCTCTCTCTCTCTTTCTCTCACTCTGGCTCTCTCTCTCTTTCACTCTGGCTCTCTCTTTCTCTCACTCTGGCTCTCTCTCTCTCTCACTCTGGCTCTCTCTTTCTCTCACTGGCTCTCTCTCTCTCTTTCTCTCACTCTGTCTCTCTCTCTCTCACTGGCTCTCTCTCTCTCTCTCTCTCTCTCTCGCTGTCTCTCTCCTTTCTCGCTCTCTCTACTCGCTCCCACCCGTCTCTCTCTATCTCTCTCTGTCCTCCTCTCTCCATTACTCTGTCAGAATACCTCTGTCTCTCTACCTCTCTCTCTTTTCTATGTGCCGGAGGCCAGCCTCTACTGTACATCTTTCTACCTCATACAACCAAGAGAAAAAAAACTGAAGCTCTGAGGTGACCAACAACCTTTTGTTTAAAACACAACTTGGCACTCCAATTAACTTGTAGAGCACTTACCTTGACCCACCAGTGGTAAACAGAGAGCCAGTTATCTTGACCCACCAGTGGTAAACAGAGAGCCAGTTACCTTGACCCACCAGTGGTAAACAGAGAGCCAGTTACCTTGACCCACCAGTGGTCAACAGCACTCGATATGTCCGATTTTAAAATAGCTTTTTGGTGAAAGCACATTTTGCAATATTCTAAGTACATAGCCCAGGCATCACGGGCTAGCTATTTAGACACCCGGCAAGTTTAGCACTCACCATAATCATATTTACTATTATAAAAGTTTGATTACCTTTTGTTGTCTTCGTCAGAATGCACTCCCAGGACTGCTACTTCAATAACAAATGTTGGTTTGGTCCAAAATAATCCATCGTTATATCCGAATAGCGGCGTTTTGTTCGTGCGTCCCAGACACTATCTGAAATGGTAAATCAGGGTCGTGCGCATGGCGCAATTCGTGACAAAAAAATTCTAAATATTCCATTACCGTACTTCGAAGCATGTCAACCGCTGTTTAAAATCAATTTTTATGCCATTTTTCTCTTAAAAAAGCGATAATATTCCGACCGGGAATGTCCATTTAGCTAAACTGAGGAAAGTAAACAAAGCTTTCGGTCGACGCGGGCACGAGCCTGAGTCTCACAGTACTGTAATCAGCCACTACCCAAACGCGCTACTTTTTTTCAGCCAGAGCCTGCAAAGCCACGATTCCGCTTTTTGCCGCCTTCTGAGACCCTATGGCAGCCGTAGGAAGTGTCACGGGACAGCTAAGATCCTCACTCTTCAATAAACAGAGACAAGAAGAACGACACCTTGTCAGACAGGCCACTTCCTGCCTGAAACCTTGTCAGGTTTTTGCCTGCCAAATGAGTTCTGTTATACTCACAGACACCATTCAAACAGTTTTAGAAACTTTAGGGTGTTTTCTATCCATATGTAATAAGTATATGCATATTCTAGTTACTGGGTAGGAGTGGTAACCAGATTAAATCGGGTACGTTTTTTATCCAGCCGTGCCAATACTGCCCCCTAGCCCTAACAGGTTATCTTGACCTACCAGTGGTAAACAGAGAGACAGTTACCTTGACCCACCAGTGGTAAACAGAGAGCCAGTTACCTTGACCCACCAGTGGTAAACAGAGAGCCAGTTACCTTGACCCACCAGTGGTCAACAGAGAGCCAGTTACCTTGACCCACCAGTGGTAAACAGAGAGCCAATTACCTTGACCCATCAGTGGTAAACAGAGAGCCAGTTACCTTGACCCACCAGTGGTAAACATAGAGACAGTTACCTTGACCTACCAGTGGTAAACACCTTGACCCACCAGTGGTAAACAGAGAGCCAGTTACCTTGACCCATCAGTGGTCAACATAGATACAGTTACCTTGACCCACCAGTGGTAAACAGAGAGCCAGTTACCTTGACCCACCAGTGGTAAACAGAGAGCCAGTTACCTTGACCCACCAGTGGTAAACAGAGAGCCAGTTACCTTGACCCACCAGTGGTCAACATAGAGCCAGTTACCTTGACCCACCAGTGGTAAACAGAGAGCCAGTTACCTTGACCCACCAGTGGTAAACATAGATACAGTTACCTTGACCCACCAGTGGTAAACAGAGAGCCAGTTACCTTGACCCACCAGTGGTAAACAGAGAGCCAGTTACCTTGACCCACCAGTGGTAAACACCTTGACCCACCAGTGGTAAACAGAGAGCCAGTTACCTTGACCCACCAGTGGTAAACAGAGAGACAGTTACCATGACCCACCAGTGGTAAACAGAGAGCCAGTTACCTTGACCCACCAGTGGTCAACATAGATACAGTTACCTTGATCCACCAGTGGTAAACATAGAGCCAGTTACCTTGACCCACCAGTGGTAAACAGAGAGCCAGTTACCTTGACCCACCAGTGGTAAACAGAGAGCCAGTTACCTTGACCCACCAGTGGTAAACACCTTGACCCACCAGTGGTAAACAGAGAGCCAGTTACTTTGACCCACCAGTGGTAAACAGAGAGACAGTTACCTTGACCCACCAGTGGTAAACAGAGAGCCAGTTACCTTGACCCACCAGTGGTCAACATAGATACAGTTACCTTGACCCACCAGTGGTAAACATAGAGCCAGTTACCTTGACCCACCAGTGGTAAACAGAGCCAGTTACCTTGACCCACCAGTGGTAAAGAGAGAGCCAGTTACCTTGACCCACCAGTGGTAAACAGAGCCAGTTACCTTGACCCACCAGTGGTCAACATAGATACAGTTACCTTGACCCACCAGTGGTAAACAGAGAGCCAGTTACCTTGACCCACCAGTGGTAAACACAGAGCCAGTTACCTTGACCCACCAGTGGTAAACAGAGAGCCAGTTACCTTGACCCACCAGTGGTAAACAGAGAGACAGTTACCTTGACCCACCAGTGGTAAACAGAGAGACAGTTACCTTGACCCACCAGTGGTCAACATAGATACAGTTACCTTGACCCACCAGTGGTAAACAGAGAGCCAGTTACCTTGACCCACCAGTGGTAAACAGAGAGACAGTTACCTTGACCCACCAGTGGTAAACACAGAGCCAGTTACCTTGACCCACCAGTGGTAAACATAGAGCCAGTTACCTTGACCCACCAGTGGTAAACAGAGAGCCAGTTACCTTGACCCACCAGTGGTAAACAGAGAGCCAGTTTGAAAATAAGGGCTTCAAAGAACAGCATACAACAAAAAACAAATGGATAGCATACGATCATAGATTCATTTTAGACTACACAAGCTTACAAACAACTACTCGATTTTGTCTCTGCGTTATATTGGCATCGACCATGTCACCCTCCCTAGGAGAGGGGGTGACCTCATCAATTTATTGTTAAAATGAGAGGCTGCCTGGATCTTTAACTTAAAGACCCTTGTACCCTTCGGTCTCAATGTAGACTTTGATCTGAAGCCATTCTTGTGATTACTGTGACTTTGCCATTGTAATTGTTTGTAAGCTTGTGTAGTCTAAAATGAATTTATGATCGTATGCTATCCATTTTTTTTTTGTATGCTGTTCTTTGTATGCCATTTTTATATTTGAGAAATAACCAATGATATTAGGCCACACTTGGCCATGATTATAGACACCTGTGTGTCTTTTGACACTATATAAACGAGTCATCTCTCAGTGTTTGTGATCATACCCTGATGAAGACAGCTTGGCTGTGGAAACGTTGGATATTACATTTTTGCATCTGAGCTCCTAGAGTGTGCGGCTCTCTCTTATTTTCTAGTTTTCTACTCCGCTAGCCAGCACCTCGCCTTAATAGGTGTTCTACTCCTCTTGCCAGCACCTCGCCTTAATAGGTGTTCTACTCCGCTAGCCAGCACCTCGCCTTAATAGGTGTTCTACTCCGTTAGCCAGCACCTCTCCTTAATAGGTGTTCTACTCCGCTAGCCAGCACCTCTCCTTAATAGGTGTTCTACTCCGTTAGCCAGCACCTCTCCTTAAAAGGTGTTCTACTCC
Source organism: Salmo salar (assembly GCF_965601325.2). Classification (NCBI taxonomy): domain Eukaryota; kingdom Metazoa; phylum Chordata; class Actinopteri; order Salmoniformes; family Salmonidae; genus Salmo; species Salmo salar. Next base: position 4,027,974 of record NC_138303.1, read on the forward strand.
ATTGGCCAGCACCTCTCCTTAATAGGTGTTCTACTCCGTTAGCCAGCACCTCTCCTTAATAGGTGTTCTACTCCGTTGGCCAGCACCTCTCCTTAATAGGTGTTCTACTCCGTTAGCCAGCACCTCGCCTTAAATGGTGTGCGTTTCTTTTTCTTCTAAACATAGAGCCAGTTACCTTGACCTTAAAAGTGCTCCCAAACTTTTAAATATGTCTCCGTTTGTTTCCTACTCTACTCATTTTACCCATAAACCCTCTCTGTGTTCTCTACCAGACCTCATGGCCCCTCCCACCCAGGGGGTGATTATGCTAATCAGACCAGAGCCAGGAATAATGGTGATAATTACAACAGAGCTCTGTTCTGCTGCTGCTTCTAAAATTACATTCCCCCGGAACAATCATCACTCAGCAGCTTCAGTTGCAACCGGGCTAGGGAGATGATTCCCCATTAACAGCCCAGAGATGGGCTCTCCCCGAGGATACACACACACACACGCATGGATACACACACACACACTAAGGTTGAGTATGGAAAGGTGTGAGAGGCAGTGGGAGGACAGAGAGAGAGGTCTGTTAAGAGATTGAGGACAGCTGCTGTGCCATAATCAATTTACAACTGCTACCGATGTGTGTGTGTGTGTGTGTGTGTGTGTGTGTGTGTGTGTGTGTGTGTGTGTGTGTGTGTGTGTGTGTGTGTGTGTGTATGAGTGTCTGTGTGTGTGTATGAGTGTCTGTGTGTGTGTACATGAGTGTCTGTGTGTGTGTACATGAGTGTCTGTGTGTGTATATGTGTGCGCGTGTGTGAATGCAAGAATTCTGTATTAAACCGATAAGCTTGTCTTTGTAGAGCAGTGAACATGATGATGAGGACAATAGGAGTTAACAGCAGAGCTGATGATGAGGACAATAGGAGTTAAAAGCAGAGAAGATGATGAGGACAATAGAAGTTAAACAGCAGAGCAGATGATGAGGACAATAGGAGTTAAAAGCAGAGAAGATGATGAGGACAATAGCAGCAGATTATGTGGACAATAGGAGTTAACAGCAGAGCAGATGCTGAGGACAATAGGAGCAGATGATGAGGACAGTAGGAGTTAACAGCAGAGCTGATGATGAGGACAATATGAGTTAACAGCAGAGCAGATGATGAGGACAATAGGAGTTAACAGCAGAGCAGAAGATGAGGACAATAGGAGCAGATGATGAGGACAATAGGAGTTAACAGCAGAGCAGATGAGGAGGACAATAGGAGTTAACAACAGAGCTGATGATGAGGACAATATGAGTTAACAGCAGAGCAGATGATGAGGACAATAGGAGCAGATGATGAGGACAATAGGAGTTAACAGCAGAGCTGATGATGAGGACAATATGAGTTAACAGCAGAGCAGATGATGAGGACAATAGGAGCTGATGATGAGGACAATAGGAGTTAACAGCAGAGCTGATGATGAGGACAATATGAGTTAACAGCAGAGCAGATGATGAGGACAATAGGAGCAGATGATGAGGACAATAGGAGTTAACAACAGAGCAGATGATGAGTACAATAGGAGCAGATGATGAGGACAATAGGAGTTAACAGCAGAGCAGATGATTAGGACAATAGGAGCAGATGATGAGGACAATAGGAGTTAACAGCAGAGCAGATGATGAGGACAATAGGAGCAGATGATGTGGACAATAGGAGTAGATGATGAGGACAATAGGAGTTAACAGCAGAGCAGATGATGAGGACAATAGGAGTTAACAGCAGAGCAGATTATGAGGACAATAGGAGCAAACAGCAGAGCTGATGAGGAGGACAATAGGAGCAGATGATGAGGACAAAAGGAGAGGTTGATGAGGACAATATGAGCTAAGAGCATAGCAGATGATGTTAACAATAGGAGCTAACAGCAGAGCTGATGATGAGGACAATAGGAGTTCTACTAATGGAGATCTGACTGATATACTGAACACTGGAGTCATGACTGATATACTGAACACTGGATTCATGACTGAAACACTGAACACTGGAGTTCTGACTGAAACACTGAACACTGGAGTCATGACTGATATACTGAACACTGGATTCATGACTGAAACACTGAACACTGGAGTTCTGATTGAAACACTGAACACTGGAGTCATGACTGAAACACTGAACACTGGATTCATGACTGAAACACTGAACACTGTATTCATGACTGATATAGTGAACACTGGAGTCATGACTGATATACTGAACACTGGATTCATGACTGAATCACTGAACACTGGAGTCATGACTGAAACACTGAACACTGGAGTCATGACTTATATATTGTACACTGGAGTTCTGACTGATATACTGAACACTGGAGTTCTGACTAATATACTGAACACTGGAATCATGACTGAATCACTGAACACTGGAGTTCTGACTGATATACTGAACACTGGAGTCATGACTGAATCACTGAACACTGGATTCATGACTGATATACTGAACACTGGGGTCATAACTGATATACTGAACAGTGGAGTCATGACTGAAACACTGAACACTGGAGTCATGACTTAAACACTGAACACTGGAGTCATGACTGATATACTGAACACTGGAGTCATGACTGAAACACTGAACACTGGAGTCATGACTGAAACACTGAACACTGCAGTCATACTGATATACTGAACACTGGAGTTCTGACTGATATACTGAATGCTGGAGTTCTGACTGATATACTGAACACTGGAGTTCTGACTGATATACTGAACACTGGAGTCATGACTGATATACTGAACACTGGAGTCATGACTGATATACTGAACACTGGAGTCATGACTGATATACTGAACACTGGAGTTCTGACTGAAACACTGAACACTGGAGTTCTGACTGAAACACTGAACACTGGAGTTCTGATTGATATACTGAACACTGGAGTCATGACTGAATCACTGAACACTGGATTCATGACTGATATACTGAACACTGGGGTCATAATTGATATACTGAACAGTGGAGTCATGACTGAAACACTGAACACTGGAGTCATGACTTAAACACTGAACACTGGAGTCATGACTGATATACTGAACACTGGAGTCCTGACTGAAACACTGAACACTGGAGTCATGACTGAAACACTGAACACTGGAGTCATGACTGATATACTGAACACTGGAGTTCTGACTGATATACTGAACGCTGGAGTTCTGACTGATATACTGAACACTGGAGTTCTGACTGATATACTGAACACTGGAGTCATGACTGATATACTGAACACTGGAGTCATGACTGATATACTGAACACTGGAGTCATGACTGATATACTGAACACTGGAGTTCTGACTGAATCACTGAACACTGGAGTTCTGACTGAAACACTGAACACTGGAGTTCTGACTGAAACACTGAACACTGGAGTTCTGACTGATATACTGAACACTGGTTTCATGACTGAATCACTGAACACTGGATTCCTGACTGATATACTGAACGCTGGAGTCATGACTGAATCACTGAACACTGGAATCACGACTGAAACACTGAACACTGGAGTCATGACTGATGTACTGAATAGTTGTCAATCAACTGCCTACATGAACACAGCTGATTGACAGAAATCATCACTGCAAAACTACTGTAGCAATGTGTTGAACACTGGATGTGAGCTTGTAGGCAGAACTCTCTCTCTCTCTCTCTCTCTCACACACACACACACACACACACACACACACAGTAAAAGCAGATATTTGTGAGTGAAAGCTACATTTCATGCCTGTGTAATTTATAAGTGCAACACCAACGAGAGAGGAGAGGAGAGGAGAGAAAGAAATAAAGAAAATGGAGAGAGAGAAAGAAAGAAAGAAAATGGAGAGAGAGAAAGAAAGAAAGAAAATGGAGAGAAAGAAAGAAAATGGAGAGAAAGAAAGAAAATGGAGAGAGAGAAAGAAAATGGAGAGAGAAAGAAAGAAAGAAAGAAAGAAAGAAAATGGAGAGAAAGAAAGAAAATGGAGAGAGAGAAAGAAAGAAAGAAAGAAAGAGGGAAAATGGAGAGAGAGAGAGAGAGAGAGAGACAGTGTATGTTTCCTCATTGTAGCTCTTGGTAAAGAGATGATGACCCACAAAGCCTGAGAGAGAGCACAGAGGGCATTGAGAAAATACGTGTTTGTGTGAGTGTGTTTCCACAGCAACCAGACTCTATTAATGACTTATAGCCTCTGAAGATTCCAGCTGCAACACGCACACACAGCCTGAGGCTGAAATACCACTCTTCTTCTCTACCTCCCTGTAAGACGCACACACTCCTCTGGAGGTCCTTCTGGAACGGGAGAAGTATGGGAACAGTTTAGACAGTGTAAATGGTTGACCCAGGGAGGGAGGAGAGGGAGTGAGGGAGGAGAGAGAGAGGGAGGGAGGGAGGGAGGGAGGGAGGGAGGGAGGGAGGGAGGGAGGGAGGGAGGGAGGGAGGGAGCTACTGGAATGTGGAATGTGGAATTGGGAGTAATGTCAGTGTTTCATTGGTTTCTGTACTGAAGACCCTCTTTCTGTTGTAAACAAGCTCTTATGGGCTGCATTAATTATGTACAGTATATACTGTACGCTTACAAAAAAATGGTTCCAAAAGGGTTCTTTGGCAGTCCCCAAAGGATAACTATTTTTGGTTCCAGGTAAAAACCCATTTGGGTTCGATGTAGAACCCTCAGTGAAAAGGGTTCTACATCGAACCCAAAAGGGTTCTACCTGCAACCAAAAAGGGTTCTTCAAAGGGTTCTCCTATGGCGACAGCCAAAGAACCCTTTTAGGTTCTAGATAGCACTGTTTGGTTCCAGGTAGAAACCTACATTCTAGATACACCTTTTGGTTCCAGGTAGAACCATTTTAGGTTCTTAATAACACCTTTTGGTTCCAGGTTGAACCCTTTTAGGTTCTAGATAACACCTTTTGGTTCCAGGTAGAACCCTTTTAGGTTCTAGATAACACCTTTTGGTTCCAGGTAGAACCATTTAGGTTCTAGATTAGGCAGAAATGTTGCAGATGGGAAGATCTCTAATGAGATAACATGGGAGAATGTATTGGGAGAGGTTTAAGTCCCTAGTGAGACACAATGGGAGAAGGTATTGGGAGAGGTTCAAGTCCCTAGTGAGACACAATGGGAGAACGGAGGGATATATTGGGAGAGGAAAAGGTAGAATGATGATTTATTGGGATGTGAGAGGTGTCTGCTGGTTCTGGTAGTGTCATGCTGTGAGGGGTGTCTGCTGGTCCTGGTAGTTATGGGTGCGCTCGCTTCCATGCCCGCCCGGTCGTCAGTTAAGGCTTGGTTTTTTCCTTCCCTTGGAAAATCTCTTTGGTCTGGGAGTAGGGCCTTGCCTTGACGACATCTCGGGGCGAGCACACACTCTGACCAGATTACCCACTGTGGGAGCACACACTCTGTCCAGATTACAAACTATGGGAGCATGTCCTCCGTCCAGATTACCCACTGTGGGAGCATACCCTCTGACCAGATTACCCACTATGGGAGCATGTCCTCCGTCCAGATTACTCACTGTGGGAGCATACCCTCTGACCAGATTACCCACTGTGGGAGCATGTCCTCCGTCCAGATTTCCCACTGTGGGAGCATACACACTGACCAGATTACCCACTATGGGAGCATGTCCTCCGTCCAGATTACCCTCTGACCAGATTACCCACTATGGGAGCACACATTCTGACCAGAACATGTATATACAGTTGAAGTCGGAGATTTACATACACCATAGCCAAATACATTTAAACTCAGTTTTTCACAATTCCTGACATTTAATCCAAGTAAAAATTCCCCGTTTTAGGTTCACCACTTTATTTAGAGAATGTGAAATTTCAGAATAATAGTAGAGAGAATGATTTATTTCAGCTTTGATTTCTTTCATCACATTCCAAGTAGGTCAGAAGTTTACATACACTCAATTAGTATTTGGTAGCATTGCCTTTAAATTGTTTAAAACTTGGGTCAAACGTTTCAGCTAGTCTTCCACAAGCTTCCCACAATACATTGGGTGAATTTTGGCCCATTCCTCCTGACAGAGCAGGTGTAACTGAGTCAGGTTTGTAGGCCTCCTTGCTCGCACACACTTTTTCAGTTCTGCCCACAAATGTTCTATAGGATTGAGGTCAGGGCTTTGTCATGGCCACTCCAATACCTTGACTTTGTTGTCCTTAAGCCATTTTGCCACAACTTTGGAAGTATGCTTGGGGTCATTGTCCATTTGGAAGACCCATTTGCGACCAAGCTTTAACTTCCTGACTGATGTCTTGAGATGTTGCTTCAATATATCCACATAATTTTCCTCCCTCATGATGCCATCTATTTTGTGAAGTGCACCAGTCCATCCTGCAGCAAAGCACCCCCACAACATGATGCTGCCACCCCATGCTTCACAGTTGGGATGGTGTTCTTTGGCTTGCAAGCATCCCCCTTTTTCCTCCAAACATAACGATGGTCATTATGGCCAAACAGTTCTATTTTTGTTTCATCAGACCAGAGGACATTTCTCCAGAAAGTACAATCTTTGTCCCCATGTGCAGTTGCAAACCGTAGTCTGGATTTTTTATGGTGGTTTTGGAGCAGTGGCTTCTTCCTTGCTCAGCGGCCTTTCAGGTTATGTCGATATAGGACTCGTTTTACTGTGAATATAGATACTTTTGTACCTGTTTCCTCCAGCTTCTTCACAAGGTATTTTGCTGTTGTTCTGGGATTGACTTGCACTTTTCACACCAAAGTACGTTAATCTCTAGGAGACAGAACGCGTCTACTTCCTGAGGGGCATGACGGCTGCATGGTCCCATGGTGTTTATACTTGTGTACTATTGTTTGTACAGATGAACGTAGTACCTTCAGGCACTTGGAAATTACTCCCAAGGATGAACAAAACTTGTGGAGGTCTACATTTTTTTTTTACATTTACATTTACATTTAAGCCATTTAGCAGACGCTCTTATCCAGAGCGACTTACAAAATGGTGCATTCACCTTATGATATCCAGTGGAACAACCACTTTACAATAGTGCATCTAAATATTTTAAGGGGGGGGGGGGGGGGGGGGTTAGAAGGATTACTTTATCCTATCCTAGGTATTCCTTAAAGAGGTGGGGTTTCAGGTGTCTCCGGAAGGTGGTGATTGACTCCGCTGTCCTGGCGTCGTGAGGGAGCTTGTTCCACCATTGGGGTGCCAGAGCAGCGAACAGTTTTGACTGGGCTGAGCGGGAACTGTGCTTCCTCAGAGGTAGGGGGGCCAGCAGGCCAGTGGTGGATGAACGCAGTGCCCTTGTTTGGGTGTAGGGCCTGATCAGAGCCTGAAGGTATGGAGGTGCCGTTCCCTTCACAGCTCCGTAGGCAATCACCATGGTCTTGTAGCGGATGCGAGCTTCAACTGGAAGCCAGTGGAGAGAGCGGAGGAGCGGGGTGACGTGAGAGAACTTGGGAAGGTTGAACACCAGACGGGCTGCGGCGTTCTGGATGAGTTGTAGGGGTTTAATGGCACAGGCAGGGAGCCCAGCCAACAGTGAGTTGCAGTAATCCAGACGGGAGATGACAAGTGCCTGGATTAGGACCTGCGCCGCTTCCTGTGTGAGGCAGGGTCGTACTCTGCGAATGTTGTAGAGCATGAACCTACAGGATCAGGTCACCGCCTTGATGTTAGTGGAGAACGACAGGGTGTTGTCCAGGATCACGCCAAGGTTCTTAGCACTCTGGGAGGAGGACACAAGGGAGTTGTCAACCGTGATGGCGAGATCATGGAACGGGCAGTCCTTCCCCGGGAGGAAGAGCAGCTCCGTCTTGCCGAGGTTCAGCTTGAGCTGGTGATCCGTCATCCACACTGATATGTCTGACAGACATGCAGAGATGCGATTCGCCGCCTGGATATCAGAAGGGGGAAAGGAGAAGATTAATTGTGTGTCGTCTGCATAGCAATGATAGGAGAGACCATGTGAGGATATGACAGAGCCAAGTGACTTGGTGTATAGCGAGAATAGGAGAGGGCCTAGAAACAGAGCCCTGGGGGACACCAGTGGTGAGAGCGCATGGTGCGGAGACAGACTCTCGCCACGCCACCTGGTAGGAGCGACCTGTCAGGTAGGACGCAATCCAAGCGTGGGCCGCGCCGGAGATGCCCAACTCGGAGAGGGTGGAGAGGAGGATCTGATGGTTCACAGTATCAAAGGCAGCAGATAGGTCTAGAAGTATGAGAGCAGAGGAGAGAGAGTTAGCTTTAGCAGTTAGCTTTTTTTTTCTGAGGTCTTGGCTGATTTCTTTTGATTTTTCCTTGATGTCAAGCAAAGAGGCACTGAGTTTGAAGGTAGGCCTTGAAATACATCCACAGGTACACCTCCAATTGACTCAAATGATGTCAATTAGCCTATCAGAAGCTTCTAAATCCATGACATTGTTTTCTGGAATATTCCAAGCTGTTTAAAGCACAGTCAACTTAGTGTATGTAAACTTCTGACCCATTGGAATTGTGATACAGTGAATTATAAGTGAAATTATCTGTCTGTAAGCAACTGCTGGAAAAGTTACTTGTGTCATGCACAAAGTAGATGTCCTGACCGACTTGCCAAAACAATAGTTTGTTAACAAGAAATTTGTGGAGTGGTTGAAAAACGAGATTTTAATGACTCCAACCAAAGTGAATGTAAACATCTGACTTCAACTGTATATATATAACCTATCTCACTATCTACACTGAACAAAACTGGCCAGCCAACCCTGGTAAATAAAGTGACTACAGAAGGCCAGCCAACCCTGGTATAAAAGTGACTAGAGAAGGCCAGCCAACCCTGGTATATAAAGTGACTAGAGAAGGCCAGCCAACCCTGGTATATAAAGTGACTAGAGAAGGCCAGCCAACCCTGCTATATAAAGTGACTGGAGAAGGCCAGCCAACCCAGCTATATAAAGTGACTAGAGAAGGCCAGCCAACACTGCTATATAAAGTGACTAGAGAAGGCCAGCCAACCCTGCTATATAAAGTGACTAGAGAAGGCCAGCCAACCCTGCTATATACAGTGACTAGAGAAGGCCAGCCAACCCTGGTACATAAAGTGACTAGAGAAGGCCAGCCAACCCTGGTATATAAAGTGACTACAGAAGGCCAGCCAACCCTGGTATATAAAGTGACTAGAGGAGGCCAGCCAACCCTGGTACATAAAGTGACTAGAGAAGGCCAGCCAACGCTGGGATATAAAGTGACTACAGAAGGCCAGCCAACCCTGGTATATAAAGTGACTAGAGGAGGCCAGCCAACCCTGCTATATAAAGTGACTAGTGAAGGCCAGCCAACCCTGGTATACAAAGTGACTAGAGAAGGCCAGCCAACCCTGGTATAAAAGTGACTAGAGAAGGCCAGCCAACCCTGGTATATAAAGTGACTAGAGAAGGCCAGCCAACCCTGGTATATAAAGTGACTACAGAAGGCCAGCCAACCCTGCTATATAAAGTGACTAGAGAAGGCCAGCCAACCCTGCTATATAAAGTGACTAGAGAAGGCCAGCCAACCCTGCTATATAAAGTGACTAGAGAAGGCCAGCCAACCCTGGTATATAAAGTGACTAGAGAAGGCCAGCCAACACTGGTATATAAAGTGACTAGAGAAGGCCAGCCAACCCTGGTATATAAAGTGACTAGAGAAGGCCAGCCAACCCTGGTATATAAAGTGACTACAGAAGGCCAGCCAAACCTGGTATATAAAGTGACTAGAGAAGGCCAGCCAACCCTGGTATATAAAGTGACTAGAGAAGGCCAGCCAGCCCTGGTATATAAAGTGACTACAGAAGGCCAGCCAACCCTGGGATATAAAGTGCAGTGGTATGCTACTAGTCTTAAACCTTTGGATGCCAGCTGTCATAGTGCCCTTTCTTTGGTTACAGGTGATAGTTTTGATACTCATTACTGCATCCTGTATCAAAAGGTTGGCTGGACTCCACTAAAAGACCCATAGATCTCCATTACTCCCCATTTTGTTTACAAGACTCTACTTCATAAATGACTGTGTTATCTAACGTTGCTGTTTGAAGAATGGACACCTGATTTGCGTAACTTGTTCACAGGATGCGGTTGAGGTTGAGGTTCCTACAGTTTTCACCGAGCTAGGTAAATCTGCTTTTAGTTTTAAAAGCACCATATTGCTGGAACAAAATTCAAAACACATTTCATTTTTTAATTATTTTTATTTCACCTTTATTTAACCAGTTTGGCTAGTTGAGAACAAGTTCTCATTTACAATTGCGACCTGGCCAAGATAAAGCAAAGCAGTTCGACACATTCAAAACAACACAGAGTTACACATGGAATAAACAAACATACAGTCAATAATACAGTAGAAAAAAATTTATACATTGTGTGAAAATGAGGTAAGATAAGGGAGGTAAGGCAATAAATATGCCATGGTGGCGAAGTAATTACAATATAGCAGATAAACACTGGAATGGTAGATGTGCAGAAGATGAATGTGCAAGTAGAGATACTGGGGTGCAAAGGAGCAAGATCAATAAATACAGTACGGGGATGAGGTAGTTGGATGGGCTATTTACAGATGGGCTACGTACAGGTGCAGTGATCTGTGAGCTGCTCTGACAGCTGGTGCTTATATCTAGTGATGGAGATATGTGTCTCCAGAGCTTCAGTGATTTTTACAGTTTGTTCCAGTCATTGGCAGCAGAGAACTAGAAGGAAAGGCGGCCAAAGAGGAATTGGCTTTGGGGGTAACCAGTGAGATATACCTACTGGAGCGTGTGCTACGGGTGGGTGCTGCTATGGTGACCAGTGAGCTGAGATAAGGCGGGGCTTTACCTAGCAAAGACTTATAGATGATCTGGAGCCAGCAGGTTTGGCGACGAGTATGAAGCGAGGGCCAACCAACGAGAGCGTACAGGTCGCATGGGGCTTTGGTGACAAAACGGATGGCACTGTGATAGACTGCATCCAATTTGTTGAGTAGAGTGTTGGAGGCTATTTTGTAAATGACATCGCCAAAGTCAAAAATCGGTAGGATAGTCAGTTTTACGAGGGTATGTTTGGCAGCATGAATGAAGGATGCTTTGTTGCGAAATAGGAAGCTGACTCTAGTTTTAATTTGGGATTGGGGATGTTTAATGTGAGTCTGGAAGGAGAGTTTACAGCCTAACCAGACACCTAGGTATTTGTAGTTGTCCAAATATTCTAAGTCAGAACCGTCCAGAGTAGTGATGCTGGACGGGCAGGCAGGTGCGGGCAGTGATCGGTTGAAGAGCATGCATTTAGTTTTACTTGCATTTAAGAGCAGTTGGAGGCCACGGAAGGAGAGTTGTATGGCATTGAAGCTTGTTTGGAGGTTTGTTAACACAGTGTCCAAAGAAGGGCCAGAAGTATACAGAATTATGTCGTCTGCGTAGAGGTGGATCAGAGAATCACCAGCAGCATGAGCGACGTCATTGATGTATACAGAGAAGAGAGTCGGCCCGAGAATTGAACCCTGTGGCCCCCCCAATAGAGACTGCCAGAGGTCCAGACAACAGGCCCTCCGATTTGATGTTCTTGGCCTTTAGGGCAATTTAAAGTATTGATTGGGGACTTATTTGTGGAGGAATGTCACTGTTTTTCCAGGGTATTTTTGATGTTTTATATGTGCTTAACGTGACTGTGTTTTTGTGTTTTATATTTTGTGTTTAATGTGTATATTTATGTTGTGGGCTCAAATTACTGGCACCCCCGACTGGCAATGCACAAACAGTACTTCAAAAAATCAGATGAGACTAAAATGTAACGTTTTGGTCAGATACAGCATCGGCATGTTTGGCGTCTTACAGAGATGCATACAAGGAGAGGCACCTCATACCCACGGTGAAATATGGTGGTGGGTCAGTGATGTTTTGGGGATGTTTTAATTTAATTCCAGAGGTCCAGGGGCACTGGTTAAGGTTGATGGCATAATGAAATCCACCAAGAATCAGGCAATTTTGGCTGACAATCTGGTTGCCTCTGCCATAAGAGCCATCTGGCAGACAATGACCTAAAATATACCTCAAGATTCACACAGAAATGGCTCTGTGACAACAAAATCAACCATCTCAGTCACCGGACCTCAATCCAATCGAAAACCTGTGGGCTGAGTGGAAGAGGGCAGTTGATGAGCGCAAACCCAAGAATGTGAAGGATCTTGAAAGGATCTGCATAGAGGAATGGTCCAAAATCCCTCCAAATGTGTTCCTTCACGTTGTCAAACATTACAGGAAAAGACTCCATGCTGTTATCCTTACCAGAGGTGGTTGCACTAAGTACTAAATGAGGAGTGACAATAATAATGAAACCTTGATTTTGGTGAAATGTATTTTGTATTAAATAAATGTATGATTCTGGTGGGTTCCATTGAAACATTAATAAAGTACAGTATTTCTCACATGTTGGTATTTTGAGTTTCTCTCTATAATTATATTGTTTATATTTGTTTTAAGTATTGTTTGTGCATTGCCAGTCAAGGGTGTCAGTAATTTTGGAGACCACTGTATTGGTTACATTTGTAAAATAGACCTAGGTCAATTAGGTCAAATCCCGAAGTGAAACTATGAGATCAGGTTGCACAGCATTGTGTGTGTGTGTGTGTGTGTGTGTGTGTGTGTGTATGTGTATGTGTGTGTGTAATGCTTTCTAACTGTTCTTTACTGTCATTGTGTTGAGATGCTCATTATGTCACACAATAACAAGCTGCCAAGACCAGACCTCTCTTTCGCTCTCTTTCGGTCATCACTAATTTTCTCTCATCCTCTGGTTCCTGGGTTACGGCAGGGCAACTCCTGGCCGGGGAGGCTTTGATCTACAGATGGCCTTGTCCTTTTCCTCCTTCCGCCCTCTCTCTTCCGCTCCCCCCTCTCGCTCTCCTCCTGTCCTGTTCTCTTGTCTAAAACAGCTGATGATCAGCTGAGTCCCACTGTTCTGTATCTAATAACATGTCTTCATACGAATAAAATCAACCACCCCGTCCTCCCATTGGCTTAGGAAGGGGCTATGTGGGAGGTGCTGGGGGCAGGGGTGAGTGCTTGATTGGTTGAGTCACAGGAAGAGATTTTTATTCTAAAGGTTAAACCAGTAGGTTGGTGTCTGACTGATTGACAACAGAAAAAAATGGAGAGAGATTGAAATGTCTGTGGTCACCATCATCTCACCATCTTTATTTTTTTGACCTTCATTTAACTAGGCAAGTCAGTTAACAACAAATTCTTATTTTCAATGATGGCCTAGGAACAGTGGGTTAACTGCCCTGTTCAGGGGCAGAACGACAGATTTGTACCTTGTCAGCTCAGGGATTCGATCTTGCAACCTTTCGGTTACTAGTCCAACGCTCTAACCACTAGGCTACGCTGCCGCCCCATCTATACTACACCCCTCCATCCATCCATCCATCATCACTCCATCCCTCATCTCACCATCTATCCATAATCCTTCCCTCCATCACTCCATCCACCCCTCCCATCTAGACCTTAATGTAGTAGCCATGGGACTCTGTTAGCTACGACATCACATCTAGCCCTTCAGTCAGTAGCCATGGGACTCTGTTAGCTACCATATCACATATAGACCTTCAGTCAGTAGCCAGGGACTCTGTTAGCTACCACATCACATATAGACCTTCAGTCAGTAGCCATGGGACTCTGTTAGCTACCACATCACACATAGACCTTCAGTCAGTAGCCATGGGACTCTGTTAGCTACCACATCACATCTAGACCTTCAGTCAGTAGTTATGGGACTCTGTTAGCTAACACATCACATATAGACCTTCAGTCAGTAGCTATGGGACTCTGTTAGCTACCACATCACACAGAGACCTTCAGTCAGTAGCCATGGGACTCTGTTAGCTACCACATCACACATAGACCTTCAGTCAGTAGCCATGGGACTCTGTTAGCTACCACATATCATCTAGACCATAATGTAGTAGCTATGGGACTCTGTTAGCTATCACATCACATATAGACCTTAATGTAGTAGCCATGGGACTCTGTTAGCTACCACATCAAATATAGACCTTCAGTCAGTAGCGATGGGACTCTGTTAGCTACCACATCACATAGAGACCTTCAGTCAGTAGCCATGGGACTCTGTTAGCTACCAGATCACATCTAGCCCTTCAGTCAGTAGCCATGGGACTCTGTTAGCTAATACATCACATAGAGACCTTCAGTCAGTAGCCATGGGACTCTGTTAGCTACCACATCACATCTAGACCATAATGTAGTAGCCATGGGACTCTGTTAGCTACCACATCACATCTAGACCATAATGTAGTAGCCATGGGACTCTGTTAGCTACCACATCACATATAGACCTTTAGTCAGTAGCCATGGGACTCTGTTAGCTACGGCATCACATAGAGACCTTCAGTCAGTAGCCATGGGACTCTGTTACCTACCACATCGCATATAGACCTTCAGTCAGTAGCCATGGGACTCTGTTAGCTACCACATCACACATATACCTTAATTTAAAAGCCATGGGACTCTGTTAGCTACCATATCACATATAGACCTTCAGTCAGTAGCCATGGGACTCTGTTAGCTACCACATCACATAGAGACCTTCAGTCAGTAGCCATGGGACTTTGTTAGCTACCACATCACATCTAGACCTTCAGTCAGTAGCTATGGGACTCTGTTAGCTACAATATCACATGTAGCCCTTAATTTAGTAGCCATGGGACTCTGTTAGCTACCACATCACATATAGACCTTTAGTCAGTAGCCATGGGACTCTGTTAGCTACGACATCACATATAGACTTCAGTCAGTAGCTATGGGACTCTGTTAGTTACCACATCACATATAGACTTCAGTCAGTAGCTATGGGACTCTGTTAGCTACGGCATCCCATCTAGACCTTCAGTCAGTAGCTCTGGGAGTCTGTTAGCTACCACATCACACATAGACCTTAATTTAGTAGCCATGGGACACTGTTAGCTACGGCATCCCATCTAGCCCTTCAGTCAGTTGCTCTGGGACTCTCACACCAGAAGCCAGGACCTTGAAATATTGCTTTTTCTCATCTCCTCATCTGTCACTACTTTGTCATTAGTGTTTAGGCATTAAAAAGATTGGAGTGGATTTGGGACAGAGAGGCAGTGTCATTGTGAATATTTCTCATCCTCTCAGACTAGTATTATAATAGACTGTAAGCACTCCTTCCAGACTCACGTCAAACATCTCCAATCCAAAGTTAAATCTAGAATTGGCTTCCTTTTTCGCAACAAAGCATCCTTCACTCATGCTGCCAAACATACCCTGGTAAAACTGACCATCCTACCGATCCTCGACTTTGGCGATGTCATTTACAAAATAGCCTCCAACACTCTACTCAACAAATTGGATGCAGTCTATCACAGTGCCATCCGTTTTGTCACCAAAGCCCCATATACTACCCACCACTGCGACCTGTACGCTCTCGTTGGCTGGCCCTCGCTTCATACTCGTCGCCAAACCCACTGGCTCCAGGTCATCTACAAGACCCTGCTAGGTAAAGTCCCCCCTTATCTCCGCTCACTGGTCACCATAGCAGTACCCACCTGTAGCACACGCTCCAGCATGTATATCTCTCTGGTCACCCCCAAAGCCAATTCCTCCTTTGGCCGTCTCTCCTTCCAGTTCTCTGCTGCCAATAACTGGAACGAACTACAAAAATCTCTGAAACTGGAAACACTTATCTCCCTCACTAGCTTTAAGCACCAGCTGTCAGAGCAGCTCACAGATCACTGCACCTGTACATAGCCCATCTATAATTTAGCCCTAACAACTACCTCTTCCCCTACTGTATTTATTTATTTTGCTCCTTTGCACCCCATTATTTCTATTTCTACTTTGCACTTTCTTCCACTACAAATCTACCATTCCAGTGTTTTACTTGCTATATTGTATTTACTTTGCCACCATGGCCTTTTTTGCCTTTGCCTCCCTTATCTCACCTCATTTGCTCACATTGTATATAGACGTATTTTATACTGTATTATTGACTGTATGTTTGTTTTACTCCATGTGTAACTCTGTGTTGTTGTATGTTGTCAAACTGCTTTGCTTTATCTTGGCCAGGTCGCAATTGTAAATGAGAACTTGTTCTCAACTTGCCTACCTGGTTAAATAAAGGTGAAAAAAATAAAATAAATAATAATCATTACATGAAATGGTGTCTATCACTCTAACAGGTCCATTTGACTTTCTGCAGCCAGACCAAGACCCAGATCATGTCCTGTACTACATTCAGCAGTTATTTGTGGTTTGTTTCCATGTCTTCCAGCTGTGAGACACGCTAATGTAAGTGTATAATGTAGAGCCAGGAGGAGTGCTGAGAATGTAGCCTAGTGCCTTAGGTTAATTGAGTGGCTGGAGACCCTATATATAGTACTGAAAGAGAGGAACCCATTTTTAAAGAGCCTCTGGCTGTCCCTGTCCCTTAGCTTCAGTCCCTCTGGACACAGGACCTTTTAATACTGAGCAGAACTGCACTGGCCTCAATAGTGACAGCTAATCTCTGACTGATACTGTATTCTCCGTCCGTCCGTCCGTCCGTCCGTCCGTCCGTCCGTCTGTCCGTCTGTCTGTCTGTCTGTCTGTCTGTCTGTCTGTCTCTGTATCCCTCTCTCTCTCTCTCCCCCTCCCTCTCTCTCCATCTTCCTGTCACTGTTTCTGTCTCTGTATCCCTCTTTGTCTCGCTCTGTCTCGCTCTCTCTCTCTCTCCCCCTTCCCCCTCTCTCCGTCCGTCCGTCCCTCTCTCTCTCTCTCAGGGGCCTTTTTATGCATCAGCCTGACACACGTCTCAGTAAGGATGTTTCAGAAAACAGCAGACGTGAGGATGTGTGTTTGAAAGGGTGTCAGTTGAGTTGGCTTAAGGGTCTTTCTCTCTCTCTCTCAATTTAAAGGGCTTTATTGTCATGGGAAACAAATTGTATGTTTACATTGCCAAAACAAATGGAATAGATGATAAACAAAATAAAAAATAAACAAGGGAAATATTAGTAAACAATTTTTTAACTAGGCAAGTCAGTTAAGAACAAATTCTTATTTACAATGATGGCCTACCCCCGGCCAAACCCGGACGACGCTGGGACAATTGTGAGCCGCCCTGTGGGATTCCCAATCACGGCTGGTTGTGATACAGCCTGGAATTAAACCAGGGTCTGTAGTGACACCTCTAACACTGAAATGCAGTGCCTTAGACCGGCTGTGCCTCTCGGGAGCCATTACACTCAGAATATAGGAATTTAAAATGTTATATTATTGGCTATGTACAGTGTTTTAACAATGTGCAAGTAGTTGTAGTATAAATAAACAGATACAAAATAAATAAACATAAATATAGGTTGTATTTACAATGTTGCTTGTGTTCCACTGGTTGCCATTTTTTCATAGCAACAAGTCACAAATCTTGCTGCTGTGATTGCACAACAGTGTTCTGCCTAAGAGATATGGGAGTTCATACAATTTTTATTTGTTTTCCAATTCTTTGTGGGTCTGTGTGATCTGTGAAAAATATGTGTCTCTAATATGGTCATACATTTGTCAGGAGGTTAGGAAGTACAGCTCAGTTTCCATCTCATTTTGTGGGTAGTGTGCACATAGCCTGTCTTCTCTTGAGAGCCAGGTTTGCCTACGGCAGCCTTTCTCAATAGCAAGGCTATGTTCACTGAGTATAAGCTTTCCATAATTTTGGGTCAGTCCCAGTTGTCAGATATTTTGCCACTGTGTCTCTCTGTTTAGGACCAGATAGCATTCCAATTTGCTCTGTTTTTTTGGTTGATTCTTTCCAGTGTGTCAAATCGTTTTCTCATGCTTTGGTTGTGTCTAAATGTGCTTCTGTCCTGGGGCTCTGTGGGGTCTGTTTGTGTTTGTGAACAGAGCCCCAGAACCAGCTGGCTGATGGGACTCTTCTCTAGGTTAATCTCTCTGTAGGTTCATCTCTCTGTAGGTGAGGGCTCTATGGGGTCTAATTGTGTTGATGTCCTGGGGAACCAGAACCAGCTGGCTGATGGGACTCTTCTCTAGGTTAATCTCTCTGTAGGTGAGGGATTTGAGTTGGAAAGTGTGGGCATCGCTTCCTTTTAGGCGGTTGTAGAATTGAACAGCTCTTTTCTAGACTTTGATAACTAGTGTGTATAATCCTAATTCTGCTCTGCATTTTTGAGAGGTTTTCAATCTACACAAAGCATAGTTTTGCAGAATTCTGCTTGCAGAGTCTCAATTGGGTGTTTGTCCCATTGTGTGAATTCTTGGTTAGTGAGTTGACAACAGACCTTACAACACATAGATGGCAATGGGTTTGATACCTGACTGAAGTATTTGTAGCCAGATCCTAATTGGGATGTTGAGGTTTTTTTTGATGGCATAGAAGGCCCTTCTTGCCTTGTCTCTTAAATCATTCACAGCCTTGTGAAAGTTACATGCGGTGTTGATATTTATGCCAAGGTGTAATTATTTGTGTGCTCTAGGGCAACGGTGTCTAGAAGGAATTTATATTTGTGATCCTAGCAACTGGATCTTTTTTGGAACACCATTATTTGTGTCTTACTGAGGCTGACTGTCTGGGTCCAAGTCTGACAGAATCTGTGCAGAAGATCTAGGTGCTGCTGTAGGCCTTCCTTGGTTGGGGACAGAAGCACCAGATCATCAGCAAACAGTTCATTTCTGTTTCCAGTAGGGTGAGGCCGGGGGCTGCAGATTGTTCTAGTGCCCTCGCCAATTTGTTGATAAATATGTTGAGGGTGGGGCTTAAGCTGCATCCCTGTCTCACCCCACAACCCTGTGGAAAGAAATGTGTGTTTTTTGCCAATTTTAACCTCACAGTTTTTGTTTATGTACAAGGATTTTATAAGTCATATGTTTTTCCCCCCAACACCATTTACCATCAATTTGTATAGCAGACCCTCGTGCCAAATTGAGTCAAAAGCTTTTTTGAAATCAACAAAACATGAGAAGACTTTGCTTTTGTTTTGTTTTGTTTGTTTGTCAATTCGGTGAGCAGGGTGAATACGTGTTCTGTCGTACAGTAATTTGGTAAAAAGCCAATTTGACATTTGCTCAGTACATTGTTTTCACTGAGGAAATGTACGAGTCTGCTGTTAATGATAATGCAGAGGATTTTTCCAAGGTTGCTGTTGATGCATATCCCACAGTAGTTATTGGGGTCACATTTGCCTCCACTTTTGTGGATTGGGGTGATCAGTCCTTGGTTACAAATATTGGGGAAGATGCCAGAGCTGAGGATGATGTTCAAGAGTTTAAGTATAGCTTATTGGAATTTGTGGTCTGTATATTTATCATTTCATGTAGGATACCATCAACCCCACAGGCCTTTTTGGGTTGGAGGGTTTGTATTTTGTCCTGTAGTTCATTCAATGTCATTGGAGAAACCAGTGGGTTCTGGTAGTCTTCAATAGTTGATTCTAAGATTTGTATTTGATCATGTTTTTGCTGTTTGTTCTTTGTTATAGAGCCAAAAAGATTGTAGAAGTGGTTTATCCATACATCTCCGTTTTGGATAGATAACTCTTCGTGTTGTTGTTTGTTTAGTGTTTTCCAATTTTCCCAGAAGTGGTTAGATTCTATGGATTCTTTCCGTAGTGTATTTCTGTATTGTTTTAGTGATTCACCTTAGTGAAGGAGTAGGCCCCGGTTTTATGGGTCTCTATGCTTGTGGTTGGACAGGTTTCTCAATTTTATATTGTATAATTTCATGTAGGATACCATCAACCCCACAGGTCTTTCTGGGTTGGAGTTCATTCAATGTAATTGGAGAATCCAACAGGTTCTGCAAATCAAATCAAATCAAATGTTATTAGTCACATGCTCCGAATACAACAGGTTTAGACCTTACAGTGAAATGCTTACTTACGAGCCCCTCACCAACAATGCAGTTTCAACAAAATACGGATAATTGTGAGAGATAAAAGTAACAAGTAATTACAGAGCAAAATAACAATAGCGAGACGATATAGTATAACAATATATACAGGGGGGTACCGATACATAGTCAATGTGCGGGAGCACCGGTTAGTTGAGGTAGTACGTGCATGTAGGTAGAGTTATTAAAGTGACTATGAATAGATGACAACAGAGTGTAGCAGTGGTGTAAAGAGGGGGTGGGGTGGGGCAGGGCAATGCAAATAGTCTGGGTAGCCATTTGACTAGATGTTCAGGAGTCTTATGGCTTGGGGGTAGAAGCTGTTTAGAAGCCTCTTGGACCTAGACATGGCGCTCCGGTACCGCTTTCTGTGCGGTAGCAGAGAGAACAGTCTATGACTAGGGTGGCTAGAGTCTTTGACAATTTTTAGGGCCATCCTTTGACACCATGCCGTGTCAAAGGATGACCCTAAATATTGGATGGCAGGAAGCTTGGCCCCAGTGATGTACTGGGCCATTCGCACTACCCTCTGTAGTCCCTTGTGGTCAGAGGCCGAGCAGTTGCCATACCAGGCAGTGATGCAACCAGTCAGGATGCTCTCGATGGTGCAGCTGTAGAAACTTTTGTCGATCTGAAGACCAATCCCAAGTCTTTTCAGTCTCCTGAGGGGGAATAGGCTTTGTCGTGCCGTCTTCACAACTGCCTTAGTGTGCTTGAACCATGTTAGTTTGTTGGTGATGTGGACACCAAGGAACTTGAAACTCTCAAACTGCTCCACTACAGCCCCTTCGATAAGAATGGGACGTGCTCTGTCCTCTTTTTCCTGTAGTCCACAATCATCTCCTTTATCATCATCATGTTGAGGGAGAGGTTGTTATCCTGGCACCACACGACCAGGTCTCTGACCTCCTCCCTACAGGCTGTCTCGTTGTTGTCGGTGATCAGGCCTACCACTGTTGTGTCATCGGCAAACTTAACCTCTATGGGCTAGGTGGGACGCTAGCGTGCCACCCGTGGTGCACTCCATCAACAGCAGGTGCATTTCAAGAGCGGCAAATTTGAATCCAAATAAATGTCAAAATTCAAATTTTTCAAACATACAACTGTTTTACACCCTTTGAAAGATAAACATCTCCTTAATCTAACCACGTTTTACGATTTCAAAAAGGTTTTACGGCGAAAGCATAAATTTAGAGTATGTTAGGACAGTACATTTACAAGAGTTGTGTGTAATGTTTTGTCAATTCAAAGACGGGGTCACCAAAACCATAAAACTAGCTAAAATGATGCACTAACCTTTTACAATCTCCATCAGATGACACTCCTAGGACATTATGTTAGACAATGCATGCATTTTTAGTTCTATCAAGTTCATATTTCTATCCAAAAACAGCGTTTTACTATGGCATTGATGTTGAGGAAATCGTTTCCCTCCAATAACCTGCAGTCAAGTCAGCGTCACAAATTAAATAATTAAAATTAGAAAACATTGGTAAAATATTATATTGTCATTTAAAGAATTATAGATTTACATCTCTTGAACGCAATCAACTTGCCAGATTTAAAAATAATCTTACTGGGAAATCACACTTTGCAATAATCTGAGCACTGCGCCCAGAAAAATACGCGTTGCGATACAGACTAGACGTCATGTTGGGGAGATCTAAAATCGAAAATACTATGTAAATAATCCATTACCTTTGATTCTCTTCATCAGATGTCACTTCCAGGTATCACAGGTCCATAACGAATGTAGTTTTGTTCAAAAAAGCTCATCATTTATGTCCAAAAATCTCTGTCTTGTTAGCACATGATCTAAGCCAGCCGGACTTCTCGTCATGAACGAGGGGAAAAAATATATTTACGTTCGTTCAAACATGTCAAACGTTGTATAGCATAAATCATTAGGGCCTTTTTTAACCAGAACATGAATAATATTCAAGGTGGACGAATGCATACTCTTTCATAACGTATTGGAACGAGGGTACCCAACATGAACTCGCGCGCCAGGTGTCTAATGGGACATCATCGTTCCATGGCTCTTGTTCGGTCAGATCTCCCTCCAGAAGACTCAAAACACTTTGTAAAGGCTGGTGACATCTAGTGGAAGCAATAGGAAGTGCCAAAATATTCCTCAGCCCCTGTGTTTTTAAATGGGATAGGTTTAAAGGTAATACAACACATCAGGTATCCACTTCCTGTCAGAAAATGTCTCAGGGTTTTGCCTGCCAAATGAGTTCTGTTATACTCACAGACACCATTCAAACAGTTTTAGAAACTTTAGAGTGTTTTCTATCCATATATGATAAGTATATGCATATTCTAGTTACTGGGTAGGATTAGTAACCAGATTAAATCGGGTACATTTTTTTATCCAGACGTGCAAATGCTGCCCCCTAGCCCTAACAGGTTAATGATGGTGTTGGAGTCGTGCCTGGCCATGCGGTCATGAGTGAACAGGGAGTACAGGAGGGGACTGAGCATGCACCCCTGAGGGGCCCCTATGTTCAGGAACAGCGTGGCGGATGTGTTGTTACCTAACCTCACCACCTGGGGGCGGCCCGTCAGGAAGTCCAGGATCCAGTTGCAGAGGGAGGTGTTTAGTCCCAGGGTCCTTAGCTTATTGATGAGATTTGAGGAAACTATGGCGTTGAACGCTGAGGTGTAGTCAATGAATAGCATTCTGACATAGGTGTTATTTTGTCCAGGTAGGAAAGGGCAGTGTGGAGTGCAATTGAGTTGGCATCATCTGTGACTCTGTTCTGCTATTCAAATTGGAGTGGGTCTAGGGTTTCTGGGAAAATGGTATTGATGTGAGCCATGACCAGCCTTTCAAAGCACTTCATGGCTACAGATGTGAGTGCTACGGGTCGGTAGTCATTTAGGCAGGTTACCTTCATGTTCTTGGGCACAGGCACTATGCTGGACTGCATAAAACATGTTGGTATTACAGACTCGGACAGGGAGAGGTTGAAAATGTCAGTGAAGACACTTGCCAGTTGGTCAGCACATGCTTGCAGTACACGTCCTGGTGATCTGTCTGGCCCTTCGGCCTTGTGAATGCTGACCTGTTTAAAGGACTTACTCACATCGGCTGCAGAGCTGGTGCTCTCATGTATGTTTCGGTGTTATTTGCCTCGAAGCAAGCATAGAAGTAGTTTAGCTCATCTGGTAGGCTCGTGTCACTGGGCAGCTCTCGGCTGTGCTTCCCTTTGTAGTCTGTAATGGTTTGTAAGTCCTGCCACATCCGACGAGCGTCAGAGCCGGTGTAGTACGACTCGATCTTAGTCCTGTATTGACGCTTTGCCTGTTTGATGGTTCGTCGGAGGGCAAAGCGGGATTTCTTATAATTTTCCGGGTTAGAGTCCCGCTCCTTGAATGCGGAAGCTCTAGCCTTTAGCTCAGTGCGGATGCTGCCTGTAATCCATGGCTTCTGGTTGGGGTATGTATGTACAGTCACTGTGGGGATGACGTCATCAATGCACTTATTGATGAAGCCAATGACTGATGTGGTGTACTCCTCAATGCCATCGGAGGAATCCCGGAACATATTCCAGTCTGTGCTAGCAAAACAGTCCTGTAGCTTAGCATTTGCATACTCTGACCACTTTTTTATTTATCTAGTCACTTGTGCTTCCTGCTTTAATTTTAGCTTGTAAGCAGGAATCAGGAGTATAGAATTATGGTCAGATTTTCCAAATGGAGTGCTTTGTATGCGTCTCTGTGTGTGGAGTATAGGTGGTCCAGAGTTTTTTTTCCTCTGGTTGCACATGTAACATGCTGATCGAAATTTCCCTGCATTAAAGTCGCCTCTGGGTGAGCGTTTTCTTGTTTTCTTATGGCGGAATACAGCTCATTCAATGCTGTCTTAGTGCCAGCCTCTGACAGTGTTGTTGTGTAAACAGCTACAAAGAATACAGATGAAAACTCTCTCGGTAGGTAGTGTGGTCTACAGATTATCATGAGATACTCTACCTCAGGCGATCAATAGCTCGAGATGTCCATAGATAGCGTGCACCAGCTGTTGTTTACAAAAATACGTAGACCAGCTGTTGTTTACAAAAATACGTAGACCGCCACCCCTTGTCTTACAAGACGCCACTGGGAGTCTTTAATAGTTTATTCTATGATTTGTATTTGATCGTGTATATGTTTTTACTGTTTGTTCTTTATTATAGAGCCAAAAAGATTGGAGAAATGGTTAATCCATACATCTCCGTTTTGGATAGATAACTCTTTGTGTTGTTGTTAGTTTAGAGTTTTCTCTTTCTCTCTCTCTCTCTCTCATATTACAGGAAGCAGATGCCCAGTAACATCAATGACAGTGATCACTCAGAATTACCTCAATGTTCCTCCTCCTCTCTTTCCTGTGTGTGTGAGGCAGGTAGGGCTGATAATAGACAGAGGGAGAGAAAAAACAGAAAGAGAGGAAGCAATAGAGGGAGAGGAGGAAACAGAGAGAGAAAGGAGAGGGAGAAAGAGAAAAAGAAAGAGAGAGAAAGGAGAGGGAGAAACAGAGAGAGTGAGAGAAAGGAGAGGGAGGAACAGAGAGCGAGAGAAAGAGAGAGAGAGAGAGAGAGAAAGGAGAGGGAAAAAGAGAGCAAGAGAGAGAAAGGAGAGGGAAAAAAGAGAAAGAGAAAGGAGAGAGAGAAACAGATAGAGGAAAGTAGAGGGAGAAACAGAGAGAAAGGAGAGGGAGAATCACCCAGATATGTTTAGAAACATTTTCCTTAAGTTGTTGGGTATTATCTCTCTAAACTGTTGCTTACAATCTGAACAACCTAAACAACTGCAGATGTCAGAAACCACTTCCATGAATGTATGTTCAGATCTGGATAAGCTGTTATTAATATTTTACCATGAAGCATTGTGTATATGACTTGAACTGGATTGGCATGCAACTTGAGCACATTTATTGGAATGGTAAACAGTGGGCTAAAACAGCACCACAGCATTAAAATTGTGTTTAGTGGTGGTGTTGTAGAACTGGTGTTTTAGTGCTGGTGCTTTAGTGCTGGTGTTGTAGTGCTGGTGCTTTAGTGCTGGTGTTTTAGTGCTGGTGCTTTAGTGCTGGTGTTTTAGTGCTGGTGTTTTAGTGCTGGTGTTTTAGTGCTGGTGTTTTAGTGGTGGTGTTTTATTGGTGATGTTTTAGTGGTGGTGTTTTAGTAATGGTGTTTTGGTGGTGGTGTTTTATTGCTGGACTTTTAGTGGTCGTGTTTTAGTGGTAGTGTTTTATTGCTGGTGTTTTAGTGGTGGTGTTTTAGTGCTGGTGTTTTAGTGCTGGTGTTTTAGTGGTGGTGTTTTAGTGCTGGTGTTGTAGTGCTGGTGTTGTAGTACTGGTGTTTTATTGGTGGTGTTTTAGTGCTGGTGTTTTAGTGCTGGTGTTTTAGTGCTGGTGTTTCTGTGGTGGTGTTTCTGTGGTGGTGTTTCAGTGCTGGGATTTTAGTGCTGGTGTTTTAGTCGTGGTGTTTTTGTGCTGGTGTTTTTGTGCTGGTGTTTTAGTGGTGGTGTTTTAGTGGTGGTGTTTTAGTGCTGGTGTTTTAGTGCTGGTGTTTTAGTGGTAGTGTTTTAGTGGTGGTATTTTAGTGGTGGTATTTTAGTGCTGGTGTTTTAGTGCTGGTGTTTTAGTGCTGGTGTTTTAGTGCTGGTGTTTTAGTGCTGGTGTTTTATTGGTGGTGTTTTAGTGGTGGTGTTTTAGTGGTGGTATTTTAGTGGTGGTGTTTTAGTGCTGGTGTTTTAGTGCTGGTGTTTTAGTGGTGGTGTTTTAGTGCTGGTGTTTTAGTGGTGGTGTTTTAGTGCTGGTGTTGTAGTGCTGGTGTTGTAGTGCTGGTGTTGTAGTGCTGGTGTTTTAGTGCTGGTGTTTTAGTAATGGTGTTTTGGTTGTGGTGTTTTAGTGCTGGACTTTTAGTGGTCGTGTTTTAGTGGTAGTGTTTTAGTGCTGGTGTTTTAGTGCTGGTGTTTTAGTGCTGGTGTTTTAGTGCTGGTGTTGTAGTGCTGGTGTTGTAGTGCTGGTGTTGTAGTGCTGGTGTTTTATTGCTGGTGTTTTAGTGGTGGTGTTGTAGTGCTGGTGTTGTAGTACTGGTGTTTTATTGGTGGTGTTTTAGTGCTGGTGTTTTAGTGCTGGTGTTTCTGTGGTGGTTTTTCTGTGGTGGTGTTTCAGTGCTGGGATTTTAGTGCTGGTGTTTTAGTCGTGGTGTTTTTGTGCTGGTGTTTTTGTGCTGGTGTTTTAGTGGTGGTGTTTTAATGGTGGTGTTTTAGTGCTGGTGTTTTAGTGCTGGTGTTTTAGTGGTGGTGTTTTAGTGGTGGTATTTTAGTGGTGGTATTTTAGTAGTGGTGTTTTAGTGCTGGTGTTTTAGTGCTGGTGTTTTAGTGCTGGTGTTTTAGTGCTGGTGTTTTAGTGCTGGTGTTTTATTGGTGGTGTTTTAGTGGTGGTATTTTAGTGCTGGTGTTTTAGTGCTGGTGTTTTAGTGCTGGTGTTTTAGTGGTGGTGTTTTAGTGCTGGTGTTTTAGTGGTGGTGTTTTAGTGCTGGTGTTGTAGTGGTGGTGTTGTAGTGCTGGTGTTTTAGTGCTGGTGTTTTAGTAATGGTGTTTTGGTGGTGGTGTTTTAGTGCTGGACTTTTAGTGGTCGTGTTTTAGTGGTAGTGTTTTAGTGCTGGTGTTTTAGTGCTGGTGTTTTAGTGCTGGTGTTTTAGTGCTGGTGTTGTAGTGCTGGTGTTGTAGTGCTGGTGTTGTAGTGCTGGTGTTGTAGTGCTGGTGTTTTATTGCTGGTGTTTTAGTGGTGGTGTTTTAGTGCTGGTGTTTTAGTGCTGGTGTTTTAGTGCTGGTGTTTCTGTGGTGGTGTTTCAGTGGTGGTGTTTTAGTGCTGGGATTTTAGTGCTGGTGTTTTAGTCGTGGTGTTTTTGTGCTGGTGTTTTAGTGGTGGTGTTTTAGTGGTGGTGTTTTAGTGCTGGTGTTTTAGTGCTGGTGTTTTATTGCTGGTGTTTTAGTGGTGGTGTTTTAGTGGTGGTATTTTAGTGGTGGTGTTTTAGTGCTGGTGTTTTAGTGCTGGTGTTTTAGTGCTGGTGTTTTAGTGCTGGTGTTTTAGTGGTGGTGTTTTAGTGCTGGTGTTGTAGTGGTGGTGTTGTAGTGCTGGTGTTTTAGTGCTGGTGTTTTAGTGGTGGTGTTTTAGTGCTGGTGTTTTAGTGCTGGTGTTTTAGTGGTGGTGTTGTAGTACTGGTGTTTTATTGCTGGTGTTTTAGTGGTGGTGTTTTAGTGGTGGTATTTTAGTGGTGGTGTTTTAGTACTGGTGTTTTAGTGCTGGTGTTTTAGTGCTGGTGTTTTAGTGGTGGTGTTTTAGTGGTGGTGTTGTAGTGGTGGTGTTGTAGTGGTGGTGTTTTAGTGCAGGTGTTTTAGTGCTGGTGTTTTAGTGGTAGTGTTTTAGTACTGGTGTTTTAGTACTGGTGTTTTAGTGGTGGTGTTGTAGTGCTGGTGTTTTAGTGGTGGTGGTTTAGTGGTCGTGTTTTAGTACTGGTGTTTTAGTGGTGGTGTATAACTGGTGGGTTTTAGTGCTGGTGTTTTAGTGGTAGTGTTTTAGTACTGGTGTTTTAGTGGTGGTGTTTTATTGGTGATGTTTTAGTGGTGGTGTTTTAGTAATGGTGTTTTAGTGGTGGTGTTTTAGTGCTGGTATTTTAGTGGTGGTGGTTTAGTGGTCGTGTTTTAGTACTGGTGTTTTTAGTGGTGGTGTATAACTGGTGGGTTTTAGTGCTGGTGTTTTAGTGGTAGTGTTTTTGTACTGGTGTTTTAGTGGTGGTGTTTTAGTGCTGGTGTTTTAGTGGTGTTTATTAGTGCTGGTATTTTAGTGCGTGTGTTTTAGTGCTGGTGTTTTAGTGCTGGTGTTTTAGTGGTGGTGTTTTAGTGGTAGTGTTTTAGTGGTAGTGTTTTAGTGGTAGTGTTTTAGTGGTAGTATTTAAGTGGTGGTGTTTAGTACTGGTGTTTTAGTGGTTGTGTTTTAGTGGTAGTGTTTAAGTGGTGGTGTTTTAGTACTGGTGTTTTAGTGGTAGTGTTTTATTCCTGGTGTTTTAGTGGTGGCGTTTTAGTGGTGGAGTTTTAGTGGTAGTGTTTAGTGGTGGTGTTTTAGTAAAGGTGTTTTAGTGCTGGTGTTTTAGTGGTGGTGTTGTAGTACTGGTGTTTTATTGCTGGTGTTTTAGTGGTGGTGTTTTAGTGGTGGTGTTGTAGTGGTGGTGTTGTAGTGGTGGTGTTTTAGTGCAGGTGTTTTAGTGCTGGTGTTTTAGTGCTGGTGCTTTAGTGGTAGTGTTTTAGTACTGGTGTTTTAGTACTGGTGTTTTAGTGGTGGTGTTGTAGTGCTGGTGTTTTAGTGGTGGTGGTTTAGTGGTCGTGTTTTAGTACTGGTGTTTTAGTGGTGGTGTATAACTGGTGGGTTTTAGTGCTGGTGTATTAGTGGTAGTGTTTTAGTACTGGTGTTTTAGTGGTGGTGTTTTATTGGTGATGTTTTAGTGGTGGTGTTTTAGTAATAGTGTTTTAGTGGTGGTGTTTTAGTGCTGGTGTTTTAGTGGTGGTGGTTTAGTGGTCGTGTTTTAGTACTGGTGTTTTAGTGGTGGTGTATAACTGGTGGGTTTTAGTGCTGGTGTTTTAGTGGTAGTGTTTTTGTACTGGTGTTTTAGTGGTGGTGTTTTAGTGGTGGTGTATTAGTGGTGGTGTTTTAGTGGTGGTGTTTAGTGGTAGTGTTTTAGTGCTGGTGTTTTAGTGCTGGTGTTTATTAGTGCTGGTGTTTTAGTGGTGGTGTTTTAGTGCTGGTGTTTTAGTGGTAGTGTTTTATTGGTGGTGTTTTAGTGGTAGTGTTTTAGTGGTAGTGTTTTTGTGGTAGTTTTTAAGTGGTGGTGTTTAGTACTGGTGTTTTAGTGGTTGTGTTTTAGTGGTAGTGTTTAAGTGGTGGTGTTTTAGTACTGGTGTTTTAGTGGTAGTGTTTTATTCCTGGTGTTTTAGTGGTGGCGTTTTAGTGGTGGGGTTTTAGTGGTAGTGTTTAGTGGTGGTGTTTTAGTAAAGGTGATTTAGTGGTGATGTTTTAGTGGTGGTGTATTACTGTTGGGTTTTAGTGCTGGTGTGTTAGTGGTGGTGTTTTAGTGGTGGTGTTTTAGTACTGGTGTTTTAGTGGGGGTGTTTTAGTGGTGATGTTTTAGTGGTCGTGTTTTAGTGGTGGTGTTTTAGTGGTGGTGTGTTAGTGCTGGTGTTTTAGTGGAGGTGTTTTAGTTCTGGTGTTTTAGTGGAGGTGTTTACGTTTTGGTGTTTTAGTGGTGGTGTTTTAGTTGTTGTGTTTTAGTGGTGGTGTTTTAGTGGAGGTGTTTTAGTACTGGTGTTTTAGTGGAGGTGTTTAAGTTCTGGTGTTTTAGTGGTGGTGTTTTAGTGGTGATGTTTTAGTACTGGTGTTTTAGAGGTGGTGTTTTAGTGGTTGTGTTTTAGTGGTGGTGTTTTAATGGTGGTGTTTTAGTAGTGTTGTTTTAGATCTGGTGTTTTAATGGTGGTATTTTAGTGGTGGTGTTTTAGTACTGGTGTTTTAGTGGTCGTGTTTTAGTACTGGTGTTTTATTGGTGGTGTTTTAGAGCTGGTGTTTTAGTTCTGTTTTTTTAGTGGTGGTGTTTTAGTGGTAGTGTTTTAGTGGTGGTGTTTTAGTGGTGGTGTTTTAGTGCTGGCGTTTTAGTGGTGGGGTTTTAGTGATTGTGTTTTATTGCTGGTGTTTTAGTGGTGGTGTTTTAGTACTGGTGTTTTAGTGGTGGTGTTTTAGTACTGGTGCTTTAGTGGTGGTGTGTTAGTGCTGGTGTTTTAGTGGTGGTGTTAAAGTGGTGAAGTTTTAGGACTAGTGTTTTAGTGGAGGTTTTTTAGTTCTGGTGTTTTAGTAGTGGTGTTTTAGTGGTGGTGTTTTAGTTCTGGTGTTTTAGTGGTGGTGTTTAACTTCTGGTGTTTTAGTAATGGTGTTTTAGTGGAGGTGTTTTAGTTCTGGTGTTTTAGTGGGGGTGTTTTAGTGGTAGTGTTTTAGTACTGGTGTTTTAGTGGTGGTGTTGTAGTGCTGGTGTTTTAGTGGTGGTGGTTTAGTGGTCGTGTTTTAGTACTGGTGTTTTAGTGGTGGTGTATAACTGGTGGGTTTTAGTGCTGGTGTTTTAGTGGTAGTGTTTTAGTGGTGGTGGTTTAGTGGTCGTGTTTTAGTACTGGTGTTTATTAGTGCTGGTGTTTTAGTGCTGGTGTTTTAGTGCTGGTGTTTTAGTGCTGGTGTTTTAGTGCTGGTGTTTTAGTGGTAGTGTTTTAGTGGTAGTGTTTTAGTGGTAGTGTTTTAGTGGTAGTATTTAAGTGGTGGTGTTTAGTACTGGTGTTTTAGTGGTGGTGTTTTAGTGGTAGTGTTTTAGTGGTAGTGTTTTAGTGGTAGTGTTTTAGTGGTAGTATTTAAGTGGTGGTGTTTAGTACTGGTGTTTTAGTGGTTGTGTTTTAGTGGTAGTGTTTAAGTGGTGGTGTTTTAGTACTGGTGTTTTAGTGGTAGTGTTTTATTCCTGGTGTTTTAGTGGTGGCGTTTTAGTGGTGGAGTTTTAGTGGTAGTGTTTTAGTGGTGGTGTTGTAGTGGTGGTGTTGTAGTGGTGGTGTTTTAGTGCAGGTGTTTTAGTGCTGGTGTTTTAGTGCTGGTGCTTTAGTGGTAGTGTTTTAGTACTGGTGTTTTAGTACTGGTGTTTTAGTGGTGGTGTTGTAGTGCTGGTGTTTTAGTGGTGGTGGTTTAGTGGTCGTGTTTTAGTACTGGTGTTTTAGTGGTGGTGTATAACTGGTGGGTTTTAGTGCTGGTGTATTAGTGGTAGTGTTTTAGTACTGGTGTTTTAGTGGTGGTGTTTTATTGGTGATGTTTTAGTGGTGATGTTTTAGTGGTGGTGTTTTAGTAATAGTGTTTTAGTGGTGGTGTTTTAGTGCTGGTGTTTTAGTGGTGATGGTTTAGTGGTCGTGTTTTAGTACTGGTGTTTTAGTGGTGGTGTATAACTGGTGGGTTTTAGTGCTGGTGTTTTAGTGGTAGTGTTTTTGTACTGGTGTTTTAGTGGTGGTGTTTTAGTGGTGGTGTATTAGTGGTGGTGTTTTAGTGGTGGTGTTTAGTGGTAGTGTTTTAGTGCTGGTGTTTTAGTGCTGGTGTTTATTAGTGCTGGTGTTTTAGTGGTGGTGTTTTAGTGCTGGTGTTTTAGTGGTAGTGTTTTATTGGTGGTGTTTTAGTGGTAGTGTTTTAGTGGTAGTGTTTTAGTGGTAGTTTTTAAGTGGTGGTGTTTAGTACTGGTGTTTTAGTGGTTGTGTTTTAGTGGTAGTGTTTAAGTGGTGGTGTTTTAGTACTGGTGTTTTAGTGGTAGTGTTTTATTCCTGGTGTTTTAGTGGTGGCGTTTTAGTGGTGGGGTTTTAGTGGTAGTGTTTAGTGGTGGTGTTTTAGTAAAGGTGATTTAGTGGTGATGTTTTAGTGGTGGTGTATTACTGTTGGGTTTTAGTGCTGGTGTGTTAGTGGTGGTGTTTTAGTGGTGGTGTTTTAGTACTGGTGTTTTAGTGGGGGTGTTTTAGTGGTGATGTTTTAGTGGTCGTGTTTTAGTGGTGGTGTTTTAGTGGTGGTGTGTTAGTGCTGGTGTTTTAGTGGAGGTGTTTTAGTTCTGGTGTTTTAGTGGAGGTGTTTACGTTTTGGTGTTTTAGTGGTGGTGTTTTAGTTGTTGTGTTTTAGTGGTGGTGTTTTAGTGGAGGTGTTTTAGTACTGGTGTTTTAGTGGAGGTGTTTAAGTTCTGGTGTTTTAGTGGTGGTGTTTTAGTGGTGATGTTTTAGTACTGGTGTTTTAGAGGTGGTGTTTTAGTGGTTGTGTTTTAGTGGTGGTGTTTTAATGGTGGTGTTTTAGTAGTGTTGTTTTAGATCTGGTGTTTTAATGGTGGTATTTTAGTGGTGGTGTTTTAGTACTGGTGTTTTAGTGGTCGTGTTTTAGTACTGGTGTTTTATTGGTGGTGTTTTAGAGCTGGTGTTTTAGTTCTGTTTTTTTAGTGGTGGTGTTTTAGTGGTAGTGTTTTAGTGGTGGTGTTTTAGTGGTGGTGTTTTAGTGCTGGCGTTTTAGTGGTGGGGTTTTAGTGATTGTGTTTTATTGCTGGTGTTTTAGTGGTGGTGTTTTAGTACTGGTGTTTTAGTGGTGGTGTTTTAGTACTGGTGCTTTAGTGGTGGTGTGTTAGTGCTGGTGTTTT
This sequence comes from Salmo salar, assembly GCF_965601325.2. NCBI lineage: Eukaryota > Metazoa > Chordata > Actinopteri > Salmoniformes > Salmonidae > Salmo > Salmo salar. The sequence continues at coordinate 4,060,070 of NC_138303.1, forward strand.
AGTGGTGGTGTTAAAGTGGTGAAGTTTTAGGACTAGTGTTTTAGTGGAGGTTTTTTAGTTCTGGTGTTTTAGTAGTGGTGTTTTAGTGGTGGTGTTTTAGTTCTGGTGTTTTAGTGGTGGTGTTTAACTTCTGGTGTTTTAGTAATGGTGTTTTAGTGGAGGTGTTTTAGTTCTGGTGTTTTAGTGGGGGTGTTTTAGTGGTGATGTTTTAGTGGTCGTGTTTTAGTGGTGGTGTTTTAGTGGTGGTGTGTTAGTGCTGGTGTTTTAGTGGAGGTGTTTTAGTTCTGGTGTTTTAGTGGAGATGTTTACGTTTTGGTGTTTTAGTGGTGGTGTTTTAGTTGTTGTGTTTTAGTGGTGGTGTTTTAGTGGAGGTGTTTTAGTACTGGTGTTTTAGTGGAGGTGTTTAAGTTCTGGTGTTTTAGTGGTGGTGTTTTAGTGGTGATGTTTTAGTACTGGTGTTTTAGAGGTGGTGTTTTAGTGGTTGTGTTTTAGTGGTGGTGTTTTAATGGTGGTGTTTTAGTAGTGTTGTTTTAGATCTGGTGTTTTAATGGTGGTATTTTAGTGGTGGTGTTTTAGTACTGGTGTTTTAGTGGTCGTGTTTTAGTACTGGTGTTTTATTGGTGGTGTTTTAGAGCTGGTGTTTTAGTTCTGTTTTTTTAGTGGTGGTGTTTTAGTGGTAGTGTTTTAGTGGTGGTGTTTTAGTGGTGGTGTTTTAGTGCTGGCGTTTTAGTGGTGGGGTTTTAGTGATTGTGTTTTATTGCTGGTGTTTTAGTGGTGGTGTTTTAGTACTGGTGTTTTAGTGGTGGTGTTTTAGTACTGGTGCTTTAGTGGTGGTGTGTTAGTGCTGGTGTTTTAGTGGTGGTGTTAAAGTGGTGAAGTTTTAGGACTAGTGTTTTAGTGGAGGTTTTTTAGTTCTGGTGTTTTAGTAGTGGTGTTTTAGTGGTGGTGTTTTAGTTCTGGTGTTTTAGTGGTGGTGTTTAACTTCTGGTGTTTTAGTAATGGTGTTTTAGTGGAGGTGTTTTAGTTCTGGTGTTTTAGTGGGGGTGTTTTAGTGGTAGTGTTTTAGTGGAGGTGTTTTAGTGAAGGTGTTTTAGTGAAGGTGTTTTAGTTCTGGTGTTTTAGTGGTAGTGTTTTAGTGGTGGTGCTTTAGTGGTAGTGTTTAAGTGGGGGTGTTTTAGTGGTGGTGTTTCAGTGGTGGTGTTTTATTTGCAGTGTTTTAATGGTGTTGTTTTATTGCTGGTGTTTTAGTGCTGGTGCTTTAGTGGTGGTGTTTTAGTGGTGATGTTTTAGTTTTGGCGTTTTAGTACTGGTGATTTAGTACTGGTGTTTTAGTGCTGGTGTTTTAGTGCTGGTGCTTTAGTGGTGGGGTTTTAGTGGTGGTGTTTTAGTGGTGGTGTTTTATTGCTGGTGTTTTAGTGGTGGTGTTTTAGTACTGGTGTTTTAGTGGTGGTGTTTTAGTACTGGTGTGTTAGTGGTGGTGTGTTAGTGGTGGTGTTTTAGTGGTGGTGTTTAAGTTCTGGTGTTTTAGTGGTGGTGTTAAAGTGGTGAAGTTTTAGGACTGGTGTTTTAGTGGAGGTTTTTTAGTTCTGGTGTTTTAGTGGTGGTGTTTAAGTTCTGGTGTTTTAGTAATGGTGTTTTAGTGGAGGTGTTTTAGTTCGGGTGTTTTAGTGGTGGTGTTTCAGTGGTAGTGTTTTAGTGGAGGTGTTTTAGTGGAGGTGTTTTAGTGGAGGTGTTTTAGTTCTGGTGTTTTAGTGGTGGTGTTTTAGTGGTGGGGTTTAAGTGGTAGTGTTTAAGTGGGGGTGTTTTAGTTGTGGTGTTTTAGTGGTGGTGTTTTATTGGCAGTGTTTTAATGGTGTTGTTTTATTGCTGGTGTTTTAGTGCTGGTGTTTTAGTGCTGGTGCTTTAGTGATCGTGTTTTAGTGGTGGTGTTTTAGTGGTGGTGTTTTAGTGCTGGTGTTTTAGTGCTGGTGTTTTAGTGCTGGTGTTTTAGTGGTGGTGTTGTAGTACTGGTGTTTTAGTGGTGGTGTTTTAGTGGTGGTGTTTTAGTGCTGGTATTTTAGTGCTGGTGTTTTAGTGCTGGTGTTTTAGTGCTGGTGTTTTAGTGGTGGTGTTGTAGTGGTGGTGTTTTAGTGCAGGTGTTTTAGTGCTGGTGTTTTAGTGCTGGTGTTTTAGTGGTAGTGTTTTAGTACTGGTGTTTTAGTGCTGGTGTTTTAGTGGTGGTGGTTTAGTGGTCGTGTTTTAGTACTGGTGTTTTAGTGGAGGTGTATAACTGGTGGGTTTTAGTGCTGGTGTATTAGTGGTAGTGTTTTAGTACTGGTGTTTTAGTGGTGGTGTTTTATTGGTGATGTTTTAGTGGTGGTGTTTTAGTAATAGTGTTTTAGTGGTGGTGTTTTAGTGCTGGTGTTTTAGTGGTGGTGGTTTAGTGGTCGTGTTTTAGTACTGGTGTATTAGTGGTGGTGTATAACTGGTGGGTTTTAGTGCTGGTGTTTTAGTGGTAGTGTTTTAGTGCTGGTGTTTTAGTGCTCGTGTTTATTAGTGCTGGTGTTTTAGTGGTGGTGTTTTAGTGCTGGTGTTTTAGTGGTAGTGTTTTAGTGGTGGTGTTTTAGTGGTAGTGTTTTAGTGGTAGTGTTTTAGTGGTAGTGTTTAAGTGGTGGTGTTTAGTACTGGTGTTTTAGTGGTTGTGTTTTAGTGGAAGTGTTTAAGTGGTGGTGTTTTAGTACTGGTTTTTTAGTGGTAGTGTTTTATTCCTGGTGTTTTAGTGGTGGCGTTTTAGTGGTGGGCTTTTACTGGTAGTGTTTAGTGGTAGTGTTTAAGTGGGGGTGTTTTAGTGGGGGTGTTTTAGTGGTAATGTTTTAGTGGAGGTGTTTTAGTTCTGGTGTTTTAGTTCTGGTGTTTTAGTGGTGGTGTTTTAGTGGTGGTGTTTTAGTGGTGGTGTTTTAGTGGTAGTGTTTAAGTGGGGGTGTTTTAGTGGTGGTGTTTTAGTGGTGGTGTTTTTTTTGCAGTGTTTTAATGGTGTTGTTTTATTGCTGGTGTTTTAGTGCTGGTGTTTTAGTGGTGGGGTTTTAGTGATTGTGTTTTATTGCTGGTGTTTTAGTGGTGGTGTTTTAGTACTGGTGTGTTAGTGGTGGTGTGTTAGTGGTGGTGTTTTAGTGGTGGTGTTTAAGTTCTGGTGTTTTAGTGGTGGTGTTAAAGTGGTGAAGTTTTAGGACTGGTGTTTTAGTGGAGGTTTTTTAGTTCTGGCGTTTTAGTAGTGGTGTTTTAGTGGTGGTGTTTTAGTTCTGGTGTTTTAGTGGTGGTGTTTAAGTTCTGGTGTTTTAGTAATGGTGTTTTAGTGGAGGTGTTTTAGTTCGGGTGTTTTAGTGGGGGTGTTTCAGTGGTAGTGTTTTAGTGGAGGTGTTTTAGTCCAGGTGTTTTAGTTCTGGTGTTTTAGTGGTGGTGTTTTAGTGGTGGGGTTTAAGTGGTTGTGTTTAAGTGGGGGTGTTTTAGTTGTGGTGTTTTAGTGGTGGTGTTTTATTGGCAGTGTTTTAATGGTGTTGTTTTATTGCTGGTGTTTTAGTGCTGGTGTTTTAGTGCTGGTGCTTTAGTGATCGTGTTTTAGTGGTGGTGTTTTAGTGGTGGTGTTTTAGTGCTGGTGTTTTAGTGCTGGTGTTTTAGTGGTGGTGTTGTAGTACTGGTGTTTTATTGCTGGTGTTTTAGTGGTGGTGTTTTAGTGGTGGTATTTTAGTTCTGGTGTTTTAGTGCTGGTGTTTTAGTGCTGGTGTTTTAGTGGTGGTGTTGTAGTGGTGGTGTTTTAGTGCAGGTGTTTTAGTGCTGGTGTTTTAGTGCTGGTGTTTTAGTGGTAGTGTTTTAGTACTGGTGTTTTAGTGCTGGTGTTTTAGTGGTGGTGGTTTAGTGGTCGTGTTTTAGTACTGGTGTTTTAGTGGTGGTGTATAACTGGTGGGTTTTAGTGCTGGTGTATTAGTGGTAGTGTTTTAGTACTGGTGTTTTAGTGGTGGTGTTTTATTGGTGATGTTTTAGTGGTGGTGTTTTAGTAATAGTGTTTTAGTGGTGGTGTTTTAGTGCTGGTGTTTTAGTGGTGGTGGTTTAGTGGTCGTGTTTTAGTACTGGTGTATTAGTGGTGGTGTATAACTGGTGGGTTTTAGTGCTGGTGTTTTAGTGGTAGTGTTTTAGTACTGGTGTTTTAGTGGTGGTGTTTTATTGGTGATGTTTTAGTGGTGGTGTTTTAGTGCTGGTGGTTTAGTGGTGGTGGTTTAGTGGTCGTGTTTTAGTACTGGTGTTTTAGTGGTGGTGTTTTATTGCTGGTGTTTTAGTGGTGGTGTTGTAGTGGTGGTGTATTAGTGGTGGTGTTTTAGTAGTGGTGTTTAGTGGTAGTGTTTTAGTGCTGGTGTTTTAGTGCTCGTGTTTATTAGTGCTGGTGTTTTAGTGGTGGTGTTTTAGTGCTGGTGTTTTAGTGGTAGTGTTTTAGTACTGGTGTTTTAGTGGTTGTGTTTTAGTGGTAGTGTTTAAGTGGTGGTGTTTTAGTACTGGTTTTTTAGTGGTAGTGTTTTATTCCTGGTGTTTTAGTGGTGGCGTTTTAGTGGTGGGCTTTTAGTGGTAGTGTTTAGTGTTGGTGTTTTAGTAAAGGTGTTTTAGTGGTGATGTTTTAGTGGTGGTGTATTACTGTTGGGTTTTAGTGCTGGTGTGTTAGTGGTGGTGTTTTAGTGGTGGTGTTTTAGTACTGGTGTTTTGGTGGGGGTGTTTTAGTGGTGGTGTTTTAGTGGTGGTGTTTTAGTGGAGGTGTTTTAGTTCTGGTGTTTTAGTGGAGGTGTTTTAGTTCTGGTGTTTTAGTGGAGGTGTTTACGTTCTGGTGTTTTAGTGGTGGTGTTTTAGTGGAGGTGTTTTAGTACTGGTGTTTTAGTGGAGGTGTTTAAGTTCTGGTGTTTTAGTGGTGGTGTTTTAGTGGTGATGTTTTAGTACTGGTGTTTTAGTGGTGGTGTTTTAGTGGTTGTGTTTTAGTGGTGGTGTTCGAATGGTGGTGTTTTAGTGGTGTTGTTTTAGATCTGGTGTTTTAATGGTGGTATTTTAGTGGTGGTGTTTTAGTACTGGTGTTTTAGTGGTCGTGTTTTAGTACTGGTGTTTTATTGGTGGTGTTTTAGAGCTGGTGTTTTAGTTCTGTTTTTTTAGTGGTGGTGTTTTAGTGGTGGTGTTTTAGTGGTGGTGTTTTAGTGCTGGCGTTTTAGTGGTGGGGTTTTAGTGATGGTGTTTAATTGCTGGTGTTTTAGTGGTGGTGTTTTAGAACTGGTGTTTTAGTGGTGGTGTTTTAGTACTGGTGTTTTAGTGGTGGTGTGTTAGTGCTGGTGTTTTAGTGGTGGTGTTAAAGTGGTGAAGTTTTAGGACTGGTGTTTTAGTGGAGGTTTTTTAGTTCTGGCGTTTTAGTAGTGGTGTTTTAGTGGTGGTGTTTTAGTTCTGGTGTTTTAGTGGTGGTGTTTTAGTGGTGGTGTGTTAGTGCTGGTGTTTTAGTGGAGGTGTTTTAGTGGAGGTGTTTTAGTTCTGGTGTTTTAGTGGTGGTGTTTTAGTGGTGGGGTTTAAGTGGTAGTGTTTAAGTGGGGGTGTTTTAGTTGTGGTGTTTTAGTGGTGGTGTTTTATTGGCAGTGTTTTAATGGTGTTGTTTTATTGCTGGTGTTTTAGTGCTGGTGTTTTAGTGCTGGTGCTTTAGTGATCGTGTTTTAGTGGTGGTGTTTTAGTGCTGGTGTTTTAGTGCTGGTGTTTTAGTGGTGGTGTTTTAGTGGTGGTGTTTTAGTGGTGGTGTTTTAGTGGTAGTGTTTAAGTGGGGGTGTTTTAGTGGTGGTGTTTTAGTGGTGGTGTTTTATTTGCAGTGTTTTAATGGTGTTGTTTTATTGCTGGTGTTTTAGTGCTAGTGCTTTAGTGGTCGTGTTTTAGTGGTGGTGTTTTAGTGGTGGTGTTTTAGTGGTGGTGTTTTAGTGGTGATGTTTTAGTGATGGCGTTTTAGTACTGGTGATTTAGTACTGGTGTTTTAGTGCTGGTGTTTTAGTGCTGGTGCTTTAGTGGTCTTGTTTTAGTGGTGGGGTTTTAGTGGTGGTGTTTTAGTGGTGGTGTTTTATTGCTGGTTTTTTAGTGGTGGTGTTTTAGTACTGGTGTTTTAGTGGTGGTGTTTTAGTACTGGTGTTTTAGTGGTGGTGTGTTAGTGGTGGTGTGTTAGTGGTGGTGTTTTAGTGGTGGTGTTTAAGTTCTGGTGTTTTAGTGGTGGTGTTAAAGTGGTGAAGTTTTAGGACTGGTGTTTTAGTGGAGGTTTTTTAGTGCTGGTGTTTTAGTGGTAGTGTTTTAGTGGTGGTGTTTTAGTGGTAGTGTTTTAGTGGTAGTGTTTTAGTGGTAGTATTTAAGTGGTGGTGTTTCGTACTGGTGTTTTAGTGGTTGTGTTTTAGTGGTAGTGTTTAAGTGGTGGTGTTTTAGTACTGGTGTTTTAGTGGTAGTGTTTTATTCCTGGTGTTTTAGTGGTGGCGTTTTAGTGGTGGGGTTTTAGTGGTAGTGTTTAGTGGTGGTGTTTTAGTAAAGGTGTTTTAGTGGTGATGTTTTAGTGGTGGTGTATTACTGTTGGGTTTTAGTGCTGGTGTATTAGTGGTGGTGTTTTAGTGTTGGTGTTTTAGTACTGTTGTTTTAGTGGGGGTGTTTTAGTGGGGGTGTTTTAGTGCTGTTTTTTTAGTGCTGGTTTTTTAGTGCTGGTGTTTTAGTTGTGGGGTTTTAGTGCTGGTATTTAGTGGTCATGTTTTAGTGGTGGTGTTTTAGTGGTGATGTTTAGTGGTGGGGTTTTAGTGGTGGTGTTTTATTGCTGGTGTTTTAGTGGTCGTGTTTTAGTGGTGGTGTTTTAGTGGAGGTGTTTTAGTACTGGTGTTTTAGTGGAGGTGTTTAAGTTCTGGTGTTTTAGTGGTGGTGTTTTAGTGGTGATGTTTTAGTACTGGTGTTTTAGTGGTGGTGTTTTAGTGGTGGTGTTTTAGTGCTGGTGTTGTAGTGTTGGTGTTGTAGTGCTGGTGTTTTAGTGCTGGTGTTTTAGTGCTGGTGTTTTAGTGCTGTGTTTTAGTGGTGGTGTTGTAGTGGTGGTGTTGTAGTGGTGGTGTTTTAGTGCAGGTGTTTTAGTGCTGGTGTTTTAGTGCTGGTGTTTTAGTGGTAGTGTTTTAGTACTGGTGTTTTAGTACTGGTGTTTTAGTGGTGGTGTTGTAGTGCTGGTGTTTTAGTGGTGGTGGTTTAGTGGTCGTGTTTTAGTACTGTTGTTTTAGTGGTGGTGTATTAATGGTGGGTTTTAGTGCTGGTGTATTAGTGGTAGTGTTTTAGTACTGGTGTTTTAGTGGTGGTGTTTTATTGGTGATGTTTTAGTGGTGGTGTTTTAGTAATAGTGTTTTAGTGGTGGTGTTTTAGTGCTGGTGTTTTAGTGGTGGTGGTTTAGTGGTCGTGTTTTAGTACTGGTGTATTAGTGGTGGTGTATAACTGGTGGGTTTTAGTGCTGGTGTTTTAGTGGTAGTGTTTTTGTACTGGTGTTTTAGTGGTGGTGTTTTAGTGCTGGTGTTTTAGTGGTGGTGTTGTAGTGGTGGTGTATTAGTGGTGGTGTTTTAGTGGTGGTGTTTAGTGGTAGTGTTTTAGTGCTGGTGTTTTAGTGCTGGTGTTTATTAGTGCTGGTGTTTTAGTGGTGGTGTTTTAGTGCTGGTGTTTTAGTGGTAGTGTTTTAGTGGTGGTGTTTTAGTGGTAGTGTTTTAGTGGTAGTGTTTTAGTGGTAGTGTTTAAGTGGTGGTGTTTAGTACTGGTGTTTTAGTGGTTGTGTTTTAGTGGTAGTGTTTAAGTGGTGGTGTTTTAGTACTGGTGTTTTAGTGGTGGTGTTGTAGTGCTGGTGTTTTAGTGGTGGTGGTTTAGTGGTCGTGTTTTAGTACTGGTGTTTTAGTGGTGGTGTATAACTGGTGGGTTTTAGTGCTGGTGTTTTAGTGGTAGTGTTTTAGTACTGGTGTTTTAGTGGTAGTGTTTTATTGGTGATGTTTTAGTGGTGGTGTTTTAGTAATGGTGTTGTAGTGCTGGTGTTTTAGTGCTGGTGTTTTAGTGGTGGTGGTTTAGTGGTCGTGTTTTAGTACTGGTGTTTTAGTGGTGGTGTATAACTGGTGGGTTTTAGTGCTGGTGTTTTAGTGGTAGTGTTTTTGTACTGGTGATTTAGTGGTGGTGTTTTAGTGCTGGTGTTTTAGTGGTGGTGTTGTAGTGGTGGTGTATTAGTGGTGGTGTTTTAGTGGTGGTGTTTAGTGGTAGTGTTTTAGTGCTGGTGTTTTAGTGCTGGTGTTTATTAGTGCTGGTGTTTTAGTGGTGGTGTTTTAGTGCTGGTGTTTTAGTGGTAGTGTTTTAGTGGTGGTGTTTTAGTGGTAGTGTTTTAGTGGTAGTGTTTTAGTGGTAGTGTTTAAGTGGTGGTGTTTAGTACTGGTGTTTTAGTGGTTGTGTTTTAGTGGTAGTGTTTAAGTGGTGGTGTTTTAGTACTGGTGTTTTAGTGGTAGTGTTTTATTCCTGGTGTTTTAGTGGTGGCGTTTTAGTGGTGGGGTTTTAGTGGTAGTGTTTAGTGGTGGTGTTTTAGTAAAGGTGTTTTAGTGGTGGTGTATTACTGTTGGGTTTTAGTGCTGGTGTGTTAGTGGTGGTGTTTTAGTGGTGGTGTTTTAGTACTGGTGTTTTAGTGGGGGTGTTTTAGTGGGGGTGTTTTAGTGGTGATGTTTTAGTGGTCGTGTTTTAGTGGTGGTGTTTTAGTGGTGGTGTTTTAGTGGTTGTGTGTTAGTGCTGGTGTTTTTGTGGAGGTGTTTTAGTTCTGGTGTTTTAGTGGAGGTGTTTACGTTCTGGTGTTTTAGTGGTGGTGTTTTAGTTGTTGTGTTTTAGTGGTGGTGTTTTAGTGGAGGTGTTTTAGTTCTGGTGTTTTAGTGGTGGTGTTTTAGTGGTGATGTTTTAGTACTGGTGTTTTAGTGGTTGTGTTTTAGTGGTTGTGTTTTAGTGGTAGTGTTTTAGTACTGGTGTTTTAGTACTGGTGTTTTAGTGGTGGTGTATAACTGGTGGGTTTTAGTGCTGGTGTATTAGTGGTATTGTTTTAGTACTGGTGTTTTAGTGGTGGTGTTTTATTGGTGATGTTTTAGTGGTGGTGTTTTAGTAATAGTGTTTTAGTGGTGGTGTTGTAGTGCTGGTGTTTTAGTGCTGGTGTTTTAGTACTGGTGTTTTAGTGGTGGTGTATAACTGGTGGGTTTTAGTGCTGGTGTTTTAGTGGTAGTGTTTTTGTACTGGTGTTTTAGTGGTGGTGTTTTAGTGCTGGTGTTTTAGTGGTGGTGTTGTAGTGGTGGTGTATTAGTGGTGGTGTTTTAGTGGTGGTGTTTAGTGGTAGTGTTTTAGTGCTGGTGTTTTAGTGCTGGTGTTTATTAGTGCTGGTGTTTTAGTGCTGGTGTTTTAGTGCTGGTGTTTTAGTGGTACTGTTTTAGTGGTGGTGTTTTAGTGGTAGTGTTTTAGTGGTAGTGTTTTAGTGGTAGTGTTTAAGTGGTGGTGTTTAGAACTGGTGTTTTAGTGGTTGTGTTTTAGTGGTAGTGTTTAAGTGGTGGTGTTTTAGTACTGGTGTTTTAGTGGTGGTGTTGTAGTGCTGGTGTTTTAGTGGTGGTGTTTTAGTGGTGATGTTTTAGTACTGGTGTTTTAGTGGTTGTGTTTTAGTGGTTGTGTTTTAGTGGTAGTGTTTTAGTACTGGTGTTTTAGTACTGGTGTTTTAGTGGTGGTGTATAACTGGTGGGTTTTAGTGCTGGTGTATTAGTGGTATTGTTTTAGTACTGGTGTTTTAGTGGTGGTGTTTTATTGGTGATGTTTTAGTGGTGGTGTTTTAGTAATAGTGTTTTAGTGGTGGTGTTTTAGTGCTGGTGTTTTAGTGGTGGTGGTTTAGTGGTCGTGTTTTAGTACTGGTGTATTAGTGGTGGTGTATAACTGGTGGGTTTTAGTGCTGGTGTTTTAGTGGTGGTGGTTTAGTGGTCGTGTTTTAGTACTGGTGTATTAGTGGTGGTGTATAACTGGTGGGTTTTAGTGCTGGTGTTTTAGTGGTAGTGTTTTAGTACTGGTGTTTTAGTGGTGGTGTTTTATTGGTGATGTTTTAGTGGTGGTGTTTTAGTAATGGTGTTGTAGTGCTGGTGTTTTAGTGCTGGTGTTTTAGTGGTGGTGGTTTAGTGGTCGTGTTTTAGTACTGGTGTTTTAGTGGTGGTGTATAACTGGTGGGTTTTAGTGCTGGTGTTTTAGTGGTAGTGTTTTTGTACTGGTGTTTTAGTGGTGGTGTTTTAGTGCTGGTGTTTTAGTGGTGGTGTTGTAGTGGTGGTGTATTAGTGGTGGTGTTTTAGTGGTGGTGTTTAGTGGTAGTGTTTTAGTGCTGGTGTTTTAGTGCTGGTGTTTAATAGTGCTGGTGTTTTAGTGGTGGTGTTTTAGTGCTGGTGTTTTAGTGGTAGTGTTTTAGTGGTGGTGTTTTAGTGGTAGTGTTTTAGTGGTAGTGTTTTAGTGGTAGTGTTTAAGTGGTGGTGTTTAGAACTGGTGTTTTAGTGGTTGTGTTTTAGTGGTAGTGTTTAAGTGGTGGTGTTTTAGTACTGGTGTTTTAGTGGTGGTGTTGTAGTGCTGGTGTTTTAGTGGTGGTGGTTTAGTGGTCGTGTTTTAGTACTGGTGTTTTAGTGGTGGTGTATAACTGGTGGGTTTTAGTGCTGGTGTATTAGTGGTAGTGTTTTAGTACTGGTGTTTTAGTGGTGGTGTTTTATTGGTGATGTTTTAGTGGTGGTGTTTTAGTAATAGTGTTTTAGTGCTGGTGTTTTAGTGCTGGTGTTTTAGTGGTGGTGTTTTAGTGCTGGTGTTTATTAGTGCTGGTGTTTTAGTGGTGGTGTTTTAGTGCTGGTGTTTTAGTGGTAGTGTTTTAGTGGTGGTGTTTTAGTGGTAGTGTTTTAGTGGTAGTGTTTTAGTGGTAGTGTTTAAGTGGTGGTGTTTAGTACTGGTCTTTTAGTGGTTGTGTTTTAGTGGTAGTGTTTAAGTGGTGGTGTTTTAGTACTGGTGTTTTAGTGGTAGTGTTTTATTCCTGGTGTTTTAGTGGTGGCGTTTTAGTGGTGGGGTTTTAGTGGTAGTGTTTAGTGGTGGTGTTTTAGTAAAGGTGTTTTAGTGGTGGTGTATTACTGTTGGGTTTTAGTGCTGGTGTGTTAGTGGTGGTGTTTTAGTGGTGGTGTTTTAGTACTGGTGTTTTAGTGGGGGTGTTTTAGTGGGGGTGTTTTAGTGGTGATGTTTTAGTGGTCGTGTTTTAGTGGTGGTGTTTTAGTGGTGGTGTTTTAGTGGTTGTGTGTTAGTGCTGGTGTTTTAGTGGAGGTGTTTTAGTTCTGGTGTTTTAGTGGAGGTGTTTACGTTCTGGTGTTTTAGTGGTGGTGTTTTAGTTGTTGTGTTTTAGTGGTGGTGTTTTAGTGGAGGTGTTTTAGTTCTGGTGTTTTAGTGGTGGTGTTTTAGTGGTGATGTTTTAGTACTGGTGTTTTAGTGGTTGTGTTTTAGTGGTTGTGTTTTAGTGGTAGTGTTTTAGTACTGGTGTTTTAGTACTGGTGTTTTAGTGGTGGTGTATAACTGGTGGGTTTTAGTGCTGGTGTATTAGTGGTATTGTTTTAGTACTGGTGTTTTAGTGGTGGTGTTTTATTGGTGATGTTTTAGTGGTGGTGTTTTAGTAGTAGTGTTTTAGTGGTGGTGTTTTAGTGCTGGTGTTTTAGTGGTGGTGGTTTAGTGGTCGTGTTTTAGTACTGGTGTATTAGTGGTGGTGTATAACTGGTGGGTTTTAGTGCTGGTGTTTTAGTGGTAGTGTTTTAGTACTGGTGTTTTAGTGGTGGTGTTTTATTGGTGATGTTTTAGTGGTGGTGTTTTAGTAATGGTGTTGTAGTGCTGGTGTTTTAGTGCTGGTGTTTTAGTGGTGGTGGTTTAGTGGTAGTGTTTTAGTACTGGTGTTTTAGTGGTGGTGTATATCTGGTGGGTTTCAGTGCTGGTGTTTTAGTGGTAGTGTTTTTGTACTGGTGTTTTAGTGGTGGTGTTTTAGTGCTGGTGTTTTAGTGGTGGTGTTTAACTTCTGGTGTTTTAGTAATGGTGTTTTAGTGGAGGTGTTTTAATTCTGGTGTTTTAGTGGTGGTGTTGTAGTGCTGGTGTTTTAGTGGTGGTGGTTTAGTGAAGGTGTTTTAGTGAAGGTGTTTTAGTGGTAGTGTTTTAGTGGTGGTGTTTTAGTGGTAGTGTTTAAGTGGGGGTGTTTTAGTGGTGGTGTTTTAGTGGTGGTGTTTTATTTGCAGTGTTTTAATGGTGTTGTTTTATTGCTGGTGTTTTAGTGCTGGTGCTTTAGTGGTCGTGTTTTAGTGGTGGTGTTTTAGTGGTGGTGTTTTAGTGGTGGTGTTTTAGTGGTGATGTTTTAGTTTTAGTGTTTTAGTGCTGGTGTTTTAGTGGTGGTGTTTTAGTACTGGTGTGTTAGTGGTGGTGTGTTAGTGGTGGTGTGTTAGTGGTGGTGTTTTAGTGGTGGTGTTTAAGTTCTGGTGTTTTAGTGGTGGTGTTAAAGTGGTGAAGTTTTAGGACTGGTGTTTTAGTTAGAGGTTTTTTAGTTCTGGCGTTTTAGTAGTGGTGTTTTAGTGGTGGTGTTTTAGTTCTGGTGTTTTAGTGGTGGTGTTTTAGTAATGGTGTTTTAGTTCAATGGGTGTTTTAGTGGAGGGTGTTTTAGTTCTGGTGTTTTAGTGGTGGTGTTTTAGTGGTGATGTTTTAGTGTTGGTGTTTTAGTGGTAGTGTTTTAGTGGTGGTGTTTTAGTGGTGGTGTTTTAGTACTGGTGTTTTAGTGGTAGTGTTTTATTCCTGGTGTTTTAGTGGTGGGGTTTTAGTGGTAGTGTTTAGTGGTGGTGTTTTAGTAAAGGTGTTTTAGTGGTGATGTTTTAGTGGTGGTGTATTACTGTTGGGTTTTAGTGCTGGTGTGTTAGTGGTGGTGTTTTAGTGGTGGTGTTTTAGTACTGGTGTTTTAGTGGGGGTGTTTTAGTGGGGGTGTTTTAGTGCTGTTTTTTAGTGCTGTTTTTTTAGTGCTGGTGTTTTAGTGCTGGTGTTTTAGTGGTGGGGTTTTAGTGCTGGTATTTAGTGGTCATGTTTTAGTGGTGGTGTTTTAGTGGTGATGTTTAGTGGTGGGGTTTTAGTGGTGGTGTTTTATTGCTGGTGTTTTAGTGGTCGTGTTTTAGTGGTGGTGTTTTAGTGGTGGTGTTTTAGTGGTGGTGTTTTAGTGGAGGTGTTTTAGTACTGGTGTTTTAGTGGAGGTGTTTAAGTTCTGGTGTTTTAGTGGTGGTGTTTTAGTGGTAATGTTTTAGTACTGGTGTTTTAGTGGTGGTGTTTTAGTTTTGGTGTTTTAGTGCTGGTGTTGTAGTGTTGGTGTTGTAGTGCTGGTGTTTTAGTGCTGGTGTTTTAGTGCTGGTGTTTTAGTGCTGGTGTTTTAGTGCTGGTGTTTTAGTGGTGGTGTTGTAGTGGTGGTGTTTTAGTGCAGGTGTTTTAGTGCTGGTGTTTTAGTGCTGGTGTTTTAGTACTGGTGTTTTAGTGGTGGTGTTGTAGTGCTGGTGTTTTAGTGGTGGTGGTTTAGTGGTCGTGTTTTAGTACTGGTGTTTTAGTGGTGGTGTATAACTGGTGGGTTTTAGTGCTGGTGTATTAGTGGTAGTGTTTTAGTACTGGTGTTTTAGTGGTGGTGTTTTATTGGTGATGTTTTAGTGGTGGTGTTTTAGTAATAGTGTTTTAGTGGTGGTGTTTTAGTGCTGGTGTTTTAGTGGTGGTGGTTTAGTGGTCGTGTTTTAGTACTGGTGTATTAGTGGTGGTGTATAACTGGTGGGTTTTAGTGCTGGTGTTTTAGTGGTAGTGTTTTAGTACTGGTGTTTTAGTGGTGGTGTTTTATTGGTGATGTTTTAGTGGTGGTGTTTTAGTAATGGTGTTGTAGTGCTGGTGTTTTAGTGCTGGTGTTTTAGTGGTGGTGGTTTAGTGGTCGTGTTTTAGTACTGGTGTTTTAGTGGTGGTGTATAACTGGTGGGTTTTAGTGCTGGTGTTTTAGTGGTAGTGTTTTTGTACTGGTGTTTTAGTGGTGGTGTTTAAGTGCTGGTGTTTTAGTGGTGGTGTTGTAGTGGTGGTGTTTAGTGGTAGTGTTTTAGTGCTGGTGTTTTAGTGCTGGTGTTTATTAGTGCTGGTGTTTTAGTGGTGGTGTTTTAGTGCTGGTGTTTTAGTGGTGTTGTTTTAGTGGTGTTGTTTTAGTGGTTATGTTTTAGTCGTAGTGTTTTAGTGGTAGTGTTTAAGTGGTGGTGTTTAGTACTGGTGTTTTAGTGGTTGTGTTTTAGTGGTAGTGTTTCAGTGGTAGTGTTTTATTCCTGGTGTTTTAGTGGTGGCGTTTTAGTGGTGGGGTTTTAGTGGTAGTGTTTAGTGGTGGTGTTTTAGTAAAGGTGTTTTAGTGGTGGTGTATTACTGTTGGGTTTTAGTGGTGATGATTTAGTGGTCGTGTTTTAGTGGTGGTGTTTTAGTGGTGGTGTTTTAGTGGTTGTGTGTTAGTGCTGGTGTTTTAGTGGAGGTGTTTTAGTTCTGGTGTTTTAGTGGAGGTGTTTACGTTCTGGTGTTTTAGTGGTGGTGTTTTAGTTGTTGTGTTTTAGTGGTGGTGTTTTAGTGGAGGTGTTTTAGTTCTGGTGTTTTAGTGGTGGTGTTTTAGTGGTGATGTTTTAGTACTGGTGTTTTAGTGGTTGTGTTTTAGTGGTTGTGTTTTAGTGGTGGTGTTTTAATGGTGGTGTTTTAGTGGTGTTGTTTTAGATGTGGTGTTTTAATGGTGGTATTTTAGTGGTGGTGTTTTAGTACTGGTGGTTTAGTGGTCGTGTTTTAGTACTGGTGTTTTATTGGTGGTGTTTTAGAGCTGGTGTTTTAGTTCTGTTTTTTTAGTGGTGGTGTTTTAGTGGTAGTGTTTTAGTGGTGGTGTTTTAGTGGTGGTGTTTTAGTGCTGGCGTTTTAGTGGTGGGGTTTTAGTGATTGTGTTTTATTGCTGGTGTTTTAGTGGTGGTGTTTTAGTACTGGTGTTTTAGTGTTGGTGTTTTAGTACTGGTGCTTTAGTGGTGGTGTGTTAGTGCTGGTGTTTTAGTGGTGGTGTTAAAGTGGTGAAGTTTTAGGACTAGTGTTTTAGTGGAGGTTTTTTAGTTCTGGTGTTTTAGTAGTGGTGTTTTAGTGGTGGTGTTTTAGTTCTGGTGTTTTAGTGGTGGTGTTTAACTTCTGGTGTTTTAGTAATGGTGTTTTAGTGGAGGTGTTTTAGTTCTGGTGTTTTAGTGGGGGTGTTTTAGTGGTAGTGTTTTAGTGGAGGTGTTTTAGTGAAGGTGTTTTAGTGAAGGTGTTTTAGTTCTGGTGTTTTAGTGGTAGTGTTTTAGTGGTGGTGCTTTAGTGGTAGTGTTTAAGTGGGGGTGTTTTAGTGGTGGTGTTTTAGTTGTGGTGTTTTATTTGCAGTGTTTTAATGGTGTTCTTTTATTGCTGGTGTTTTAGTGCTGGTGCTTTAGTGGTGGTGTTTTAGTGGTGGTGTTTTAGTGGTGGTGTTTTAGTGGTGGTGTTTTAGTGGTGATGTTTTAGTTTTGGCGTTTTAGTACTGGTGATTTAGTACTGGTGTTTTAGTGCTGGTGTTTTAGTGCTGGTGCTTTAGTGGTGGGGTTTTAGTGGTGGTGTTTTAGTGGTGGTGTTTTATTGCTGGTGTTTTAGTGGTGGTGTTTTAGTACTGGTGTTTTAGTGGTGGTGTTTTAGTACTGGTGTGTTAGTGGTGGTGTGTTAGTGGTGGTGTGTTCGTGGTGGTGTTTTAGTGGTGGTGTTTAAGTTCTGGTGTTTTAGTGGTGGTGTTAAAGTGGTGAAGTTTTAGGACTGGTGTTTTAGTGGAGGTTTTTTAGTTCTGGCGTTTTAGTAGTGGTGTTTTAGTGGTGGTGTTTTAGTTCTGGTGTTTTAGTGGTGGTGTTTAAGTTCTGGTGTTTTAGTAATGGTGTTTTAGTGGAGGTGTTTTAGTTCGGGTGTTTTAGTGGGGGTGTTTCAGTGGTAGTGTTTTAGTGGAGGTGTTTTAGTGGAGGTGTTTTAGTTCTGGTGTTTTATCGGTGGTGTTTTAGTGGTGGGGTTTAAGTGGTAGTGTTTAAGTGGGGGTGTTTTAGTTGTGGTGTTTTAGTGGTGGTGTTTTATTGGCAGTGTTTTAATGGTGTTGTTTTATTGCTGGTGTTTTAGTGCTGGTGCTTTAGTGATCGTGTTTTAGTGGTGGTGTTTTAGTGGTGGTGTTTTAGTGCTGGTGTTTTAGTGCTGGTGTTTTAGTGGTGGTGTTGTAGTACTGGTGTTTTATTGCTGGTGTTTTAGTGGTGGTGTTTTAGTGGTGGTGTTTTAGTGCTGGTGTTTTAGTGCTGGTGTTTTAGTGGTGGTGTTGTAGTGGTGGTGTTGTAGTGGTGGTCTTTTAGTGCAGGTGTTTTAGTGCTGGTGTTTTAGTGCTGGTGTTTTAGTGCTGGTGTTTTAGTGGTAGTGTTTTAGTACTGGTGTTTTAGTACTGGTGTTTTAGTGGTGGTGGTTTAGTGGTCGTGTTTTAGTACTGGTGTTTTAGTGGTGGTGTATAACTGGTGGGTTTTAGTGCTGGTGTATTAGTGGTAGTGTTTTAGTACTGGTGTTTTAGTGGTGGTGTTTTATTGGTGATGTTTTAGTGGTGGTGTTTTAGTAATAGTGTTTTAGTGGTGGTGTTTTAGTGCTGGTGTTTTAGTGGTGGTGGTTTAGTGGTCGTGTTTTAGTACTGGTGTATTAGTGGTGGTGTATAACTGGTGGGTTTTAGTGCTGGTGTTTTAGTGGTAGTGTTTTAGTACTGGTGTTTTAGTGGTGGTGTTTTATTGGTGATGTTTTAGTGGTGGTGTTTTAGTGCTGGTGGTTTAGTGGTGGTGGTTTAGTGGTCGTGTTTTAGTACTGGTGTTTTAGTGGTGGTGTTTTAGTGCTGGTGTTTTAGTGGTGGTGTTGTAGTGGTGGTGTATTAGTGGTGGTGTTTTAGTAGCGGTGTTTAGTGGTAGTGTTTTAGTGCTGGTGTTTTAGTGCTCGTGTTTATTAGTGCTGGTGTTTTAGTGGTGGTGTTTTAGTGCTGGTGTTTTAGTGGTAGTGTTTTAGTGGTGGTGTTTTAGTGGTAGTGTTTTAGTGGTAGTGTTTTAGTGGTAGTTTTTAAGTGGTGGTGTTTAGTACTGGTGTTTTAGTGGTTGTGTTTTAGTGGTAGTGTTTAAGTGGTGGTGTTTTAGTACTGGTGTTTTAGTGGTAGTGTTTTATTCCTGGTGTTTTAGTGGTGGCGTTTTAGTGGTGGGGTTTTAGTGGTAGTGTTTAGTGGTGGTGTTTTAGTAAAGGTGTTTTAGTGGTGATGTTTTAGTGGTGGTGTATTACTGTTGGGTTTTAGTGCTGGTGTGTTAGTGGTGGTGTTTTAGTGGTGGTGTTTTAGTACTGGTGTTTTAGTGGGGGTGTTTTAGTGGGGGTGTTTTAGTGGTGGTGTTTTAGTGGTGGTGTTTTAGTGGAGGTGTTTTAGTTCTGGTGTTTTAGTGGAGGTGTTTTAGTTCTGGTGTTTTAGTGGAGGTGTTTACGTTCTGGTGTTTTAGTGGTGGTGTTTTAGTTGTTGTGTTTTAGTGGTGGTGTTTTAGTACTGGTGTTTTAGTGGAGGTGTTTAAGTTCTGGTGTTTTAGTGGTGGTGTTTTAGTGTTGATGTTTTAGTACTGGTGTTTTAGTGGTGGTGTTTTAGTGGTTGTGTTTTAGTGGTGGTGTTTTAATGGTGGTGTTTTAGTGGTGTTGTTTTAGATCTGGTGTTTTAGTGGTCGTGTTTTAGTACTGGTGTTTTATTGGTGGTGTTTTAGAGCTGGTGTTTTAGTTCTGTTTTTTTAGTGGTGGTGTTTTAGTGGTGGTGTTTTAGTGGTGGTGTTTTAGTGCTGGCGTTTTAGTGGTGGGGTTTTAGTGATGGTGTTTTATTGCTGGTGTTTTAGTGGTGGTGTTTTAGAACTGGTGTTTTAGTGGTGGTGTTTTAGTACTGGTGTTTTAGTGGTGGTGTGTTAGTGCTGGTGTTTTAGTGGTGGTGTTAAAGTGGTGAAGTTTTAGGACTAGTGTTTTAGTGGAGGTTTTTTAGTTCTGGTGTTTTAGTAGTGGTGTTTTAGTGGTGGTGTTTTAGTTCTGGTGTTTTAGTGGTGGTGTTTAACTTCTGGTGTTTTAGTAATGGTGTTTTAGTGGAGGTGTTTTAGTTCTGGTGTTTTAGTGGGGGTGTTTTAGTGGTAGTGTTTTAGTGGAGGTGTTTTAGTTCTGGTGTTTTAGTTCTGGTGTTTTAGTGGTGGTGTTTTAGTGGTAGTGTTTTAGTGGTGGTGTTTTAGTGGTAGTGTTTTAGTGGTAGTGTTTTAGTGGTAGTTTTTAAGTGGTGGTGTTTAGTACTGGTGTTTTAGTGGTTGTGTTTTAGTGGTAGTGTTTAAGTGGTGGTGTTTTAGTACTGGTGTTTTAGTGGTAGTGTTTTATTCCTGGTGTTTTAGTGGTGGCGTTTTAGTGGTGGGGTTTTAGTGGTAGTGTTTAGTGGTGGTGTTTTAGTAAAGGTGTTTTAGTGGTGATGTTTTAGTGGTGGTGTATTACTGTTGGGTTTTAGTGCTGGTGTGTTAGTGGTGGTGTTTTAGTGGTGGTGTTTTAGTTCTGGTGTTTTAGTGGGGGTGTTTTAGTGGGGGTGTTTTAGTGGTGGTGTTTTAGTGGTGGTGTTTTAGTGGAGGTGTTTTAGTTCTGGTGTTTTAGTGGAGGTGTTTTAGTTCTGGTGTTTTAGTGGAGGTGTTTACGTTCTGGTGTTTTAGTGGTGGTGTTTTAGTTGTTGTGTTTTAGTGGTGGTGTTTTAGTACTGGTGTTTTAGTGGAGGTGTTTAAGTTCTGGTGTTTTAGTGGTGGTGTTTTAGTGTTGATGTTTTAGTACTGGTGTTTTAGTGGTGGTGTTTTAGTGGTTGTGTTTTAGTGGTGGTGTTTTAATGGTGGTGTTTTAGTGGTGTTGTTTTAGATCTGGTGTTTTAGTGGTCGTGTTTTAGTACTGGTGTTTTATTGGTGGTGTTTTAGAGCTGGTGTTTTAGTTCTGTTTTTTTAGTGGTGGTGTTTTAGTGGTGGTGTTTTAGTGGTGGTGTTTTAGTGCTGGCGTTTTAGTGGTGGGGTTTTAGTGATGGTGTTTTATTGCTGGTGTTTTAGTGGTGGTGTTTTAGAACTGGTGTTTTAGTGGTGGTGTTTTAGTACTGGTGTTTTAGTGGTGGTGTGTTAGTGCTGGTGTTTTAGTGGTGGTGTTAAAGTGGTGAAGTTTTAGGACTAGTGTTTTAGTGGAGGTTTTTTAGTTCTGGTGTTTTAGTAGTGGTGTTTTAGTGGTGGTGTTTTAGTTCTGGTGTTTTAGTGGTGGTGTTTAACTTCTGGTGTTTTAGTAATGGTGTTTTAGTGGAGGTGTTTTAGTTCTGGTGTTTTAGTGGGGGTGTTTTAGTGGTAGTGTTTTAGTGGAGGTGTTTTAGTTCTGGTGTTTTAGTTCTGGTGTTTTAGTGGTGGTGTTTTAGTGGTAGTGTTTAAGTGGGGGTGTTTTAGTGGTGGTGTTTTAGTGGTGGTGTTTTATTTGCAGTGTTTTAATGGTGTTGTTTTATTGCTGGTGTTTTAGTGCTGGTGCTTTAGTGGTCGTGTTTTAGTGGTGGTGTTTTAGTGGTGGTGTTTTAGTGGTGGTGTTTTAGTGGTGGTGTTTTAGTGGTGATGTTTTAGTGCTGGCGTTTTAGTACTGGTGATTTAGTACTGGTGTTTTAGTGCTGGTGTTTTAGTGCTGGTGCTTTAGTGGTCTTGTTTTAGTGGTGGGGTTTTAGTGGTTGGGTTTTAGTGGTGGTGTTTTATTGCTGGTGTTTTAGTGGTGGTGTTTTAGTGGTGGTGTTTTAGTGGTGGTGTTTTAGTACTGGTGTTTTAGTGGTGGTGTGTTAGTGGTGGTGTGTTAGTGGTGGTGTTTTAGTGGTGGTGTTTAAGTTCTGGTGTTTTAGTGGTGGTGTTAAAGTGGTGAAGTTTTAGGACTGGTGTTTTAGTGGAGGTTTTTTAGTTCTGGCGTTTTAGTAGTGGTGTTTTAGTGGTGGTGTTTTAGTTCTGGTGTTTTAGTGGTGGTGTTTAAGTTCTGGTGTTTTAGTAATGGTGTTTTAGTGGAGGTGTTTTAGTTCGGGTGTTTTAGTGGGGGTGTTTTAGTGGTAGTGTTTTAGTGGAGGTGTTTTAGTGGAGGTGTTTTAGTGGAGGTGTTTTAGTTCTGGTGTTTTAGTGGTGGTGTTTTAGTGGTGGGGTTTAAGTGGTAGTGTTTAAGTGGGGGTGTTTTAGTGGTGGTGTTTTAGTGGTGGTGTTTTAGTGCTGGTGTTTTAGTGCTGGTGCTTTAGTGATCGTGTTTTAGTGGTGGTGTTTTAGTGGTGGTGTTTTAGTGGTGGGTTTTAGTGTTGGGGTTTTAGTGGTGATGTTTTATTGCTGGTGTTTTATAGGTGGTGTTTTAGTACTGGTGTTTTAGTTCTGGTGTGTTAGTGCTGGTGATTTAGTGCTGGTGTTTTAGTGGTGGTGTTTAAGTTCTGGTGTTTTAGTGGTGGTGTTTTAGTGGTGGTGTTTTCGTACTGGTGTTTTAGTTCTTGTGTTTTAGTGGTGGTGTTTTAGTGGTGGTGTTTTAGTGGTGGTGTTTTAGTTCTGGTGTTTTAGTGGTGGTGTTTAAGTTCTCTTGTTTTAGTAATGGTGTTTTAGTGGATGTGTTTTAGTTCTGGTGTTTTAGAGGTGGTGTTTTAGTGGAGGTGTTTTAGTGGTGGTGTTTTAGTGGTAGTGTTTTAGTGGTGGTGTTTTAGTGGGTGTGTTTTAGTTCTGGTGTTTTAGTGGTGGTGTTTTAGTGGTGGTGTTTTATTGCTGGTGTTTTAGTGGTGGTGTTTTATTGCTGGTGTTTTAGTGATGGTGTTTTAGTGGTGGTGTTTTATTGCTGGTGTTTTAGTGGTGTTGTTTTAGTGCTGGTGTTTTAGTGGTAGTGTTTTAGTGGTGGTGTTTTAGTGGTAGTGTTTTAGTGGTAGTGTTTTAGTGGTAGTGTTTAAGTGGTGGTGTTTAGTACTGGTGTTTTAGTGGTTGTGTTTTAGTGGTAGTGTTTAAGTGGTGGTGTTTTAGTACTGGTGTTTTAGTGGTAGTGTTTTAGTAATGGTGTTTTAGTTCGGGTGTTTTAGTGGGGGTGTTTTAGTGGTAGTGTTTTAGTGGAGGTGTTTTAGTGGAGGTGTTTTAGTTCTGGTGTTTTAGTGGTGGTGTTTTAGTGGTGATGTTTTAGTGTTGGTGTTTTAGTGGTAGTGTTTTAGTGGTGGTGTTTTAGTGGTGGTGTTTTAGTACTGGTGTTTTAGTGGTAGTGTTTTATTCCTGGTGTTTTAGTGGTGGGGTTTTAGTGGTAGTGTTTAGTGGTGGTGTTTTAGTAAAGGTGTTTTAGTGGTGATGTTTTAGTGGTGGTGTATTACTGTTGGGTTTTAGTGCTGGTGTGTTAGTGGTGGTGTTTTAGTGGTGGTGTTTTAGTACTGGTGTTTTAGTGGGGGTGTTTTAGTGGGGGTGTTTTAGTGCTGTTTTTTAGTGCTGTTTTTTTAGTGCTGGTGTTTTAGTGCTGGTGTTTTAGTGGTGGGGTTTTAGTGCTGGTATTTAGTGGTCATGTTTTAGTGGTGGTGTTTTAGTGGTGATGTTTAGTGGTGGGGTTTTAGTGGTGGTGTTTTATTGCTGGTGTTTTAGTGGTCGTGTTTTAGTGGTGGTGTTTTAGTGGTGGTGTTTTAGTGGTGGTGTTTTAGTGGAGGTGTTTTAGTACTGGTGTTTTAGTGGAGGTGTTTAAGTTCTGGTGTTTTAGTGGTGGTGTTTTAGTGGTGATGTTTTAGTACTGGTGTTTTAGTGGTGGTGTTTTAGTTTGTGTTTTAGTGCTGGTGTTGTAGTGTTGGTGTTGTAGTGCTGGTGTTTTAGTGCTGGTGTTTTAGTGCTGGTGTTTTAGTGCTGGTGTTTTAGTGCTGGTGTTTTAGTGGTGGTGTTGTAGTGGTGGTGTTTTAGTGCAGGTGTTTTAGTGCTGGTGTTTTAGTGCTGGTGTTTTAGTACTGGTGTTTTAGTGGTGGTGTTGTAGTGCTGGTGTTTTAGTGGTGGTGGTTTAGTGGTCGTGTTTTAGTACTGGTGTTTTAGTGGTGGTGTATAACTGGTGGGTTTTAGTGCTGGTGTATTAGTGGTAGTGTTTTAGTACTGGTGTTTTAGTGGTGGTGTTTTATTGGTGATGTTTTAGTGGTGGTGTTTTAGTAATAGTGTTTTAGTGGTGGTGTTTTAGTGCTGGTGTTTTAGTGGTGGTGGTTTAGTGGTCGTGTTTTAGTACTGGTGTATTAGTGGTGGTGTATAACTGGTGGGTTTTAGTGCTGGTGTTTTAGTGGTAGTGTTTTAGTACTGGTGTTTTAGTGGTGGTGTTTTATTGGTGATGTTTTAGTGGTGGTGTTTTAGTAATGGTGTTGTAGTGCTGGTGTTTTAGTGCTGGTGTTTTAGTGGTGGTGGTTTAGTGGTCGTGTTTTAGTACTGGTGTTTTAGTGGTGGTGTATAACTGGTGGGTTTTAGTGCTGGTGTTTTAGTGGTAGTGTTTTTGTACTGGTGTTTTAGTGGTGGTGTTTAAGTGCTGGTGTTTTAGTGGTGGTGTTGTAGTGGTGGTGTTTAGTGGTAGTGTTTTAGTGCTGGTGTTTTAGTGCTGGTGTTTATTAGTGCTGGTGTTTTAGTGGTGGTGTTTTAGTGCTGGTGTTTTAGTGGTGTTGTTTTAGTGGTGTTGTTTTAGTGGTTATGTTTTAGTGGTAGTGTTTTAGTGGTAGTGTTTAAGTGGTGGTGTTTAGTACTGGTGTTTTAGTGGTTGTGTTTTAGTGGTAGTGTTTCAGTGGTAGTGTTTTATTCCTGGTGTTTTAGTGGTGGCGTTTTAGTGGTGGGGTTTTAGTGGTAGTGTTTAGTGGTGGTGTTTTAGTAAAGGTGTTTTAGTGGTGGTGTATTACTGTTGGGTTTTAGTGGTGATGATTTAGTGGTCGTGTTTTAGTGGTGGTGTTTTAGTGGTGGTGTTTTAGTGGTTGTGTGTTAGTGCTGGTGTTTTAGTGGAGGTGTTTTAGTTCTGGTGTTTTAGTGGAGGTGTTTACGTTCTGGTGTTTTAGTGGTGGTGTTTTAGTTGTTGTGTTTTAGTGGTGGTGTTTTAGTGGAGGTGTTTTAGTTCTGGTGTTTTAGTGGTGGTGTTTTAGTGGTGATGTTTTAGTACTGGTGTTTTAGTGGTTGTGTTTTAGTGGTTGTGTTTTAGTGGTGGTGTTTTAATGGTGGTGTTTTAGTGGTGGTGTTTTAGATGTGGTGTTTTAATGGTGGTATTTTAGTGGTGGTGTTTTAGTACTGGTGGTTTAGTGGTCGTGTTTTAGTACTGGTGTTTTATTGGTGGTGTTTTAGAGCTGGTGTTTTAGTTCTGTTTTTTTAGTGGTGGTGTTTTAGTGGTAGTGTTTTAGTGGTGGTGTTTTAGTGGTGGTGTTTTAGTGCTGGCGTTTTAGTGGTGGGGTTTTAGTGATTGTGTTTTATTGCTGGTGTTTTAGTGGTGGTGTTTTAGTACTGGTGTTTTAGTGTTGGTGTTTTAGTACTGGTGCTTTAGTGGTGGTGTGTTAGTGCTGGTGTTTTAGTGGTGGTGTTAAAGTGGTGAAGTTTTAGGACTAGTGTTTTAGTGGAGGTTTTTTAGTTCTGGTGTTTTAGTAGTGGTGTTTTAGTGGTGGTGTTTTAGTTCTGGTGTTTTAGTGGTGGTGTTTAACTTCTGGTGTTTTAGTAATGGTGTTTTAGTGGAGGTGTTTTAGTTCTGGTGTTTTAGTGGGGGTGTTTTAGTGGTAGTGTTTTCGTGGAGGTGTTTTAGTGAAGGTGTTTTAGTGAAGGTGTTTTAGTTCTGGTGTTTTAGTGGTAGTGTTTTAGTGGTGGTGCTTTAGTGGTAGTGTTTAAGTGGGGGTGTTTTAGTGGTGGTGTTTTAGTTGTGGTGTTTTATTTGCAGTGTTTTAATGGTGTTCTTTTATTGCTGGTGTTTTAGTGCTGGTGCTTTAGTGGTGGTGTTTTAGTGGTGGTGTTTTAGTGGTGGTGTTTTAGTGGTGGTGTTTTAGTAATGGTGTTGTAGTGCTGGTGTTTTAGTGCTGGTGTTTTAGTGGTGGTGGTTTAGTGGTCGTGTTTTAGTACTGGTGTTTTAGTGGTGGTGTATAACTGGTGGGTTTTAGTGCTGGTGTTTTAGTGGTAGTGTTTTTGTACTGGTGTTTTAGTGGTGGTGTTTAAGTGCTGGTGTTTTAGTGGTGGTGTTGTAGTGGTGGTGTTTAGTGGTAGTGTTTTAGTGCTGGTGTTTTAGTGCTGGTGTTTATTAGTGCTGGTGTTTTAGTGGTGGTGTTTTAGTGCTGGTGTTTTAGTGGTGTTGTTTTAGTGGTGTTGTTTTAGTGGTTATGTTTTAGTGGTAGTGTTTTAGTGGTAGTGTTTAAGTGGTGGTGTTTAGTACTGGTGTTTTAGTGGTTGTGTTTTAGTGGTAGTGTTTCAGTGGTAGTGTTTTATTCCTGGTGTTTTAGTGGTGGCGTTTTAGTGGTGGGGTTTTAGTGGTAGTGTTTAGTGGTGGTGTTTTAGTAAAGGTGTTTTAGTGGTGGTGTATTACTGTTGGGTTTTAGTGGTGATGATTTAGTGGTCGTGTTTTAGTGGTGGTGTTTTAGTGGTGGTGTTTTAGTGGTTGTGTGTTAGTGCTGGTGTTTTAGTGGAGGTGTTTTAGTTCTGGTGTTTTAGTGGAGGTGTTTACGTTCTGGTGTTTTAGTGGTGGTGTTTTAGTTGTTGTGTTTTAGTGGTGGTGTTTTAGTGGAGGTGTTTTAGTTCTGGTGTTTTAGTGGTGGTGTTTTAGTGGTGATGTTTTAGTACTGGTGTTTTAGTGGTTGTGTTTTAGTGGTTGTGTTTTAGTGGTGGTGTTTTAATGGTGGTGTTTTAGTGGTGGTGTTTTAGATGTGGTGTTTTAATGGTGGTATTTTAGTGGTGGTGTTTTAGTACTGGTGGTTTAGTGGTCGTGTTTTAGTACTGGTGTTTTATTGGTGGTGTTTTAGAGCTGGTGTTTTAGTTCTGTTTTTTTAGTGGTGGTGTTTTAGTGGTAGTGTTTTAGTGGTGGTGTTTTAGTGGTGGTGTTTTAGTGCTGGCGTTTTAGTGGTGGGGTTTTAGTGATTGTGTTTTATTGCTGGTGTTTTAGTGGTGGTGTTTTAGTACTGGTGTTTTAGTGTTGGTGTTTTAGTACTGGTGCTTTAGTGGTGGTGTGTTAGTGCTGGTGTTTTAGTGGTGGTGTTAAAGTGGTGAAGTTTTAGGACTAGTGTTTTAGTGGAGGTTTTTTAGTTCTGGTGTTTTAGTAGTGGTGTTTTAGTGGTGGTGTTTTAGTTCTGGTGTTTTAGTGGTGGTGTTTAACTTCTGGTGTTTTAGTAATGGTGTTTTAGTGGAGGTGTTTCTAGTTCTGGTGTTTTAGTGGGGGTGTTTTAGTGGTAGTGTTTTCGTGGAGGTGTTTTAGTGAAGGTGTTTTAGTGAAGGTGTTTTAGTTCTGGTGTTTTAGTGGTAGTGTTTTAGTGGTGGTGCTTTAGTGGTAGTGTTTAAGTGGGGGTGTTTTAGTGGTGGTGTTTTAGTTGTGGTGTTTTATTTGCAGTGTTTTAATGGTGTTCTTTTATTGCTGGTGTTTTAGTGCTGGTGCTTTAGTGGTGGTGTTTTAGTGGTGGTGTTTTAGTGGTGGTGTTTTAGTGGTGGTGTTTTAGTAATGGTGTTGTAGTGCTGGTGTTTTAGTGCTGGTGTTTTAGTGGTGGTGGTTTAGTGGTCGTGTTTTAGTACTGGTGTTTTAGTGGTGGTGTATAACTGGTGGGTTTTAGTGCTGGTGTTTTAGTGGTAGTGTTTTTGTACTGGTGTTTTAGTGGTGGTGTTTAAGTGCTGGTGTTTTAGTGGTGGTGTTGTAGTGGTGGTGTTTAGTGGTAGTGTTTTAGTGCTGGTGTTTTAGTGCTGGTGTTTATTAGTGCTGGTGTTTTAGTGGTGGTGTTTTAGTGCTGGTGTTTTAGTGGTGTTGTTTTAGTGGTGTTGTTTTAGTGGTTATGTTTTAGTGGTAGTGTTTTAGTGGTAGTGTTTAAGTGGTGGTGTTTAGTACTGGTGTTTTAGTGGTTGTGTTTTAGTGGTAGTGTTTCAGTGGTAGTGTTTTATTCCTGGTGTTTTAGTGGTGGCGTTTTAGTGGTGGGGTTTTAGTGGTAGTGTTTAGTGGTGGTGTTTTAGTAAAGGTGTTTTAGTGGTGGTGTATTACTGTTGGGTTTTAGTGGTGATGATTTAGTGGTCGTGTTTTAGTGGTGGTGTTTTAGTGGTGGTGTTTTAGTGGTTGTGTGTTAGTGCTGGTGTTTTAGTGGAGGTGTTTTAGTTCTGGTGTTTTAGTGGAGGTGTTTACGTTCTGGTGTTTTAGTGGTGG
Organism: Salmo salar; assembly: GCF_965601325.2. Taxonomy (NCBI): domain Eukaryota; kingdom Metazoa; phylum Chordata; class Actinopteri; order Salmoniformes; family Salmonidae; genus Salmo; species Salmo salar. Next base: position 4,086,563 of record NC_138303.1, read on the forward strand.
TGTTTTAGTTGTTGTGTTTTAGTGGTGGTGTTTTAGTGGAGGTGTTTTAGTTCTGGTGTTTTAGTGGTGGTGTTTTAGTGGTGATGTTTTAGTACTGGTGTTTTAGTGGTTGTGTTTTAGTGGTTGTGTTTTAGTGGTGGTGTTTTAATGGTGGTGTTTTAGTGGTGTTGTTTTAGATGTGGTGTTTTAATGGTGGTATTTTAGTGGTGGTGTTTTAGTACTGGTGGTTTAGTGGTCGTGTTTTAGTACTGGTGTTTTATTGGTGGTGTTTTAGAGCTGGTGTTTTAGTTCTGTTTTTTTAGTGGTGGTGTTTTAGTGGTAGTGTTTTAGTGGTGGTATTTTAGTGGTGGTGTTTTAGTGCTGGCGTTTTAGTGGTGGGGTTTTAGTGATTGTGTTTTATTGCTGGTGTTTTAGTGGTGGTGTTTTAGTACTGGTGTTTTAGTGTTGGTGTTTTAGTACTGGTGCTTTAGTGGTGGTGTGTTAGTGCTGGTGTTTTAGTGGTGGTGTTAAAGTGGTGAAGTTTTAGGACTAGTGTTTTAGTGGAGGTTTTTTAGTTCTGGTGTTTTAGTAGTGGTGTTTTAGTGGTGGTGTTTTAGTTCTGGTGTTTTAGTGGTGGTGTTTAACTTCTGGTGTTTTAGTAATGGTGTTTTAGTGGAGGTGTTTTAGTTCTGGTGTTTTAGTGGGGGTGTTTTAGTGGTAGTGTTTTAGTGGAGGTGTTTTAGTGAAGGTGTTTTAGTGAAGGTGTTTTAGTTCTGGTGTTTTAGTGGTAGTGTTTTAGTGGTGGTGCTTTAGTGGTAGTGTTTAAGTGGGGGTGTTTTAGTGGTGGTGTTTTAGTTGTGGTGTTTTATTTGCAGTGTTTTAATGGTGTTCTTTTATTGCTGGTGTTTTAGTGCTGGTGCTTTAGTGGTGGTGTTTTAGTGGTGGTGTTTTAGTGGTGGTGTTTTAGTGGTGGTGTTTTAGTGGTGATGTTTTAGTTTTGGCGTTTTAGTACTGGTGATTTAGTACTGGTGTTTTAGTGCTGGTGTTTTAGTGCTGGTGCTTTAGTGGTGGGGTTTTAGTGGTGGTGTTTTAGTGGTGGTGTTTTATTGCTGGTGTTTTAGTGGTGGTGTTTTAGTACTGGTGTTTTAGTGGTGGTGTTTTAGTACTGGTGTGTTAGTGGTGGTGTGTTAGTGGTGGTGTGTTCGTGGTGGTGTTTTAGTGGTGGTGTTTAAGTTCTGGTGTTTTAGTGGTGGTGTTAAAGTGGTGAAGTTTTAGGACTGGTGTTTTAGTGGAGGTTTTTTAGTTCTGGCGTTTTAGTGGTGGTGTTTTAGTTCTCGTGTTTTAGTGGTGGTGTTTAAGTTCTGGTGTTTTAGTAATGGTGTTTTAGTGGAGGTGTTTTAGTTCGGGTGTTTTAGTGGGGGTGTTTCAGTGGTAGTGTTTAAGTGGGGGTGTTTTAGTTGTGGTGTTTTAGTGGTGGTGTTTTATTGGCAGTGTTTTAATGGTGTTGTTTTATTGCTGGTGTTTTAGTGCTGGTGCTTTAGTGATCGTGTTTTAGTGGTGGTGTTTTAGTGGTGGTGTTTTAGTGCTGGTGTTTTAGTGCTGGTGTTTTAGTGGTGGTGTTGTAGTACTGGTGTTTTATTGCTGGTGTTTTAGTGGTGGTGTTTTAGTGGTGGTGTTTTAGTGCTGGTGTTTTAGTGCTGGTGTTTTAGTGGTGGTGTTGTAGTGGTGGTGTTGTAGTGGTGGTGTTTTAGTGCAGGTGTTTTAGTGCTGGTGTTTTAGTGCTGGTGTTTTAGTGCTGGTGTTTTAGTGGTAGTGTTTTAGTACTGGTGTTTTAGTACTGGTGTTTTAGTGGTGGTGGTTTAGTGGTCGTGTTTTAGTACTGGTGTTTTAGTGGTGGTGTATAACTGGTGGGTTTTAGTGCTGGTGTATTAGTGGTAGTGTTTTAGTACTGGTGTTTTAGTGGTGGTGTTTTATTGGTGATGTTTTAGTGGTGGTGTTTTAGTAATAGTGTTTTAGTGGTGGTGTTTTAGTGCTGGTGTTTTAGTGGTGGTGGTTTAGTGGTCGTGTTTTAGTACTGGTGTATTAGTGGTGGTGTATAACTGGTGGGTTTTAGTGCTGGTGTTTTAGTGGTAGTGTTTTAGTACTGGTGTTTTAGTGGTGGTGTTTTATTGGTGATGTTTTAGTGGTGGTGTTTTAGTGCTGGTGGTTTAGTGGTGGTGGTTTAGTGGTCGTGTTTTAGTACTGGTGTTTTAGTGCTGGTGTTTTAGTGCTGGTGTTTTAGTGGTGGTGTTGTAGTGGTGGTGTATTAGTGGTGGTGTTTTAGTAGCGGTGTTTAGTGGTGGTGTTTTAGTGCTGGTGTTTTAGTGGTAGTGTATTAGTGGTGGTGTTTTAGTGGTAGTGTTTTAGTGGTAGTGTTTTAGTGGTAGTTTTTAAGTGGTGGTGTTTAGTACTGGTGTTTTAGTGGTTGTGTTTTAGTGGTAGTGTTTAAGTGGTGGTGTTTTAGTACTGGTGTTTTAGTGGTAGTGTTTTATTCCTGGTGTTTTAGTGGTGGCGTTTTAGTGGTGGGGTTTTAGTGGTAGTGTTTAGTGGTGGTGTTTTAGTAAAGGTGTTTTAGTGGTGATGTTTTAGTGGTGGTGTATTACTGTTGGGTTTTAGTGCTGGTGTGTTAGTGGTGGTGTTTTAGTGGTGGTGTTTTAGTACTGGTGTTTTAGTGGGGGTGTTTTAGTGGTGGTGTTTTAGTGGTGGTGTTTTAGTGGAGGTGTTTTAGTTCTGGTGTTTTAGTGGAGGTGTTTTAGTTCTGGTGTTTTAGTGGAGGTGTTTACGTTCTGGTGTTTTAGTGGTGGTGTTTTAGTTGTTGTGTTTTAGTGGTGGTGTTTTAGTGGAGGTGTTTTAGTACTGGTGTTTTAGTGGAGGTGTTTAAGTTCTGGTGTTTTAGTGGTGGTGTTTTAGTGGTGATGTTTTAGTACTGGTGTTTTAGTGGTGGTGTTTTAGTGGTTGTGTTTTAGTGGTGGTGTTTTAATGGTGGTGTTTTAGTGGTGTTGTTTTAGATCTGGTGTTTTAGTGGTCGTGTTTTAGTACTGGTGTTTTATTGGTGGTGTTTTAGAGCTGGTGTTTTAGTTCTGTTTTTTTAGTGGTGGTGTTTTAGTGGTGGTGTTTTAGTGGTGGTGTTTTAGTGCTGGCGTTTTAGTGGTGGGGTTTTAGTGATGGTGTTTTATTGCTGGTGTTTTAGTGGTGGTGTTTTAGAACTGGTGTTTTAGTGGTGGTGTTTTAGTACTGGTGTTTTAGTGGTGGTGTGTTAGTGCTGGTGTTTTAGTGGTGGTGTTAAAGTGGTGAAGTTTTAGGACTAGTGTTTTAGTGGAGGTTTTTTAGTTCTGGTGTTTTAGTAGTGGTGTTTTAGTGGTGGTGTTTTAGTTCTGGTGTTTTAGTGGTGGTGTTTAACTTCTGGTGTTTTAGTAATGGTGTTTTAGTGGAGGTGTTTTAGTTCTGGTGTTTTAGTGGGGGTGTTTTAGTGGTAGTGTTTTAGTGGAGGTGTTTTAGTTCTGGTGTTTTAGTTCTGGTGTTTTAGTGGTGGTGTTTTAGTGGTAGTGTTTAAGTGGGGGTGTTTTAGTGGTGGTGTTTTAGTGGTGGTGTTTTATTTGCAGTGTTTTAATGGTGTTGTTTTATTGCTGGTGTTTTAGTGCTGGTGCTTTAGTGGTCGTGTTTTAGTGGTGGTGTTTTAGTGGTGGTGTTTTAGTGGTGGTGTTTTAGTGGTGGTGTTTTAGTGGTGATGTTTTAGTGCTGGCGTTTTAGTACTGGTGATTTAGTACTGGTGTTTTAGTGCTGGTGTTTTAGTGCTGGTGCTTTAGTGGTCTTGTTTTAGTGGTGGGGTTTTAGTGGTGGGGTTTTAGTGGTGGTGTTTTATTGCTGGTGTTTTAGTGGTGGTGTTTTAGTACTGGTGTTTTAGTGGTGGTGTTTTAGTACTGGTGTTTTAGTGGTGGTGTGTTAGTGGTGGTGTGTTAGTGGTGGTGTTTTAGTGGTGGTGTTTAAGTTCTGGTGTTTTAGTGGTGGTGTTAAAGTGGTGAAGTTTTAGGACTGGTGTTTTAGTGGTGGTGTTTTAGTGGTGGTGTTTTAGTGCTGGTGTTTTAGTGCTGGTGCTTTAGTGATCGTGTTTTAGTGGTGGTGTTTTAGTGGTGGTGTTTTAGTGGTGGGTTTTAGTGTTGGGGTTTTAGTGGTGATGTTTTATTGCTGGTGTTTTATAGGTGGTGTTTTAGTACTGGTGTTTTAGTTCTGGTGTGTTAGTGCTGGTGATTTAGTGCTGGTGTTTTAGTGGTGGTGTTTAAGTTCTGGTGTTTTAGTGGTGGTGTTTTAGTGGTGGTGTTTTCGTACTGGTGTTTTAGTTCTTGTGTTTTAGTGGTGGTGTTTTAGTGGTGGTGTTTTAGTGGTGGTGTTTTAGTTCTGGTGTTTTAGTGGTGGTGTTTAAGTTCTCTTGTTTTAGTAATGGTGTTTTAGTGGATGTGTTTTAGTTCTGGTGTTTTAGAGGTGGTGTTTTAGTGGAGGTGTTTTAGTGGTGGTGTTTTAGTGGTAGTGTTTTAGTGGTGGTGTTTTAGTGGGTGTGTTTTAGTTCTGGTGTTTTAGTGGTGGTGTTTTAGTGGTGGTGTTTTAGTGGTGGTGTTTTATTGCTGGTGTTTTAGTGGTGGTGTTTTATTGCTGGTGTTTTAGTGATGGTGTTTTAGTGGTGGTGTTTTATTGCTGGTGTTTTAGTGGTGGTGTTTTAGTGCTGGTGTTTTAGTGGTAGTGTTTTAGTGGTGGTGTTTTAGTGGTAGTGTTTTAGTGGTAGTGTTTTAGTGGTAGTGTTTAAGTGGTGGTGTTTAGTACTGGTGTTTTAGTGGTTGTGTTTTAGTGGTAGTGTTTAAGTGGTGGTGTTTTAGTACTGGTGTTTTAGTGGTAGTGTTTTATTCCTGGTGTTTTAGTGGTGGTGTTTTAGTGGTGGGGTTTTAGTGGTAGTGTTTAGTGGTGGTGTTTTAGTAAAGGTGTTTTAGTGGTGATGTTTTAGTGGTGGTGTATTACTGTTGGGTTTTAGTGCTGGTGTGTTAGTGGTGGTGTTTTAGTGGTGGTGTTTTAGTGGGGGTGTTTTAGTGGGGGTGTTTTAGTGGGGGTGTTTTAGTGGTGGTGTTTTAGTGGTGGTGTGTTAGTGCTGGTGTTTTAGTGGAGGTGTTTTAGTTCTGGTGTTTTAGTGGAGGTGTTTACGTTCTGGTGTTTTAGTGGTGGTGTTTTAGTTGTTGTGTTTTAGTGGTGGTGTTTTAGTGGTGATGTTTTAGTACTGGTGTTTTAGTGGTGGTGTTTTAGTGGTTGTGTTTTAATGGTGGTGTTTTAATGGTGGTGTTTTAGTGGTGTTGTTTTAGATCTGGTGTTTTAATGGTGGTATTTTAGTGGTGGTGTTTTAGTACTGGTGTTTTAGTGGTCGTGTTTTAGTGCTGGTGTTTTATTGGTGGTGTTTTAGAGCTGGTGTTTTAGTTCTGTTTTTTTAGTGGTGGTGTTTTAGTGGTAGTGTTTTAGTGGTGGTGTTTTAGTGGTGGTGTTTTAGTGCTGGTGTTTTAGTGGTGGTGTTTTAGAACTGGTGTTTTAGTGGTGGTGTTTTAGTACTGGTGTTTTAGTGGTGATGTGTTAGTGCTGGTGTTTTAGTGGTGGTGTTAAAGTGGTGAAGTTTTAGGACTAGTGTTTTAGTGGAGGTTTTTTAGTTCTGGTGTTTTAGTAGTGGTGTTTTAGTGGTGGTGTTTTAGTTCTGGTGTTTTAGTGGTGGTGTTTTAGTGGTAGTGTTTTAGTGGTGGTGTTTTAGTGGGTGTGTTTTAGTTCTGGTGTTTTAGTGGTGGTGTTTTAGTGGTGGTGTTTTAGTGGTGGTGTTTTATTGCTGGTGTTTTAGTGGTGGTGTTTTATTGCTGGTGTTTTAGTGATGGTGTTTTAGTGGTGGTGTTTTATTGCTGGTGTTTTAGTGGTGGTGTTTTAGTGCTGGTGTTTTAGTGGTAGTGTTTTAGTGGTGGTGTTTTAGTGGTAGTGTTTTAGTGGTAGTGTTTTAGTGGTAGTGTTTAAGTGGTGGTGTTTAGTACTGGTGTTTTAGTGGTTGTGTTTTAGTGGTAGTGTTTAAGTGGTGGTGTTTTAGTACTGGTGTTTTAGTGGTAGTGTTTTATTCCTGGTGTTTTAGTGGTGGTGTTTTAGTGGTGGGGTTTTAGTGGTAGTGTTTAGTGGTGGTGTTTTAGTAAAGGTGTTTTAGTGGTGATGTTTTAGTGGTGGTGTATTACTGTTGGGTTTTAGTGCTGGTGTGTTAGTGGTGGTGTGTTAGTGGTGGTGTTTTAGTGGTGGTGTTTAAGTGGGGGTGTTTTAGTGGTGGTGTTTTAGTGGTGGTGTTTTATTTGCAGTGTTTTAATGGTGTTGTTTTATTGCTGGTGTTTTAGTGGAGGTGTTTTAGTGGAGGTGTTTTAGTTCTGGTGTTTTAGTGGTGGTGTTTTAGTGGTGGTGTTTTAGTGGTGATGTTTTAGTGGTAGTGTTTTAGTGCTGGTGTTTTAGTGGTGGTGTTTTAGTACTGGTGTTTTAGTGGTAGTGTTTTATTCCTGGTGTTTTAGTGGTGGGGTTTTAGTGGTAGTGTTTAGTGGTGGTGTTTTAGTAAAGGTGTTTTAGTGGTGATGTTTTAGTGGTGGTGTATTACTGTTGGGTTTTAGTGCTGGTGTGTTAGTGGTGGTGTTTTAGTGGTGGTGTTTTAGTACTGGTGTTTTAGTGGGGGTGTTTTAGTGGGGGTGTTTTAGTGCTGTTTTTTAGTGCTGTTTTTTTAGTGCTGGTGTTTTAGTGCTGGTGTTTTAGTGGTGGGGTTTTAGTGCTGGTATTTAGTGGTCATGTTTTAGTGGTGGTGTTTTAGTGGTGATGTTTAGTGGTGGGGTTTTAGTGGTGGTGTTTTATTGCTGGTGTTTTAGTGGTCGTGTTTTAGTGGTGGTGTTTTAGTGGTGGTGTTTTAGTGGTGGTGTTTTAGTGGAGGTGTTTTAGTACTGGTGTTTTAGGTGAGGTGTTTAAGTTCTGGTGTTTTAGTGGTGGTGTTTTAGTGGTGATGTTTTAGTACTGGTGTTTTAGTGGTGGTGTTTTAGTTTTGGTGTTTTAGTGCTGGTGTTGTAGTGTTGGTGTTGTAGTGCTGGTGTTTTAGTGCTGGTGTTTTAGTGCTGGTGTTTTAGTGCTGGTGTTTTAGTGCTGGTGTTTTAGTGGTGGTGTTGTAGTGGTGGTGTTTTAGTGCAGGTGTTTTAGTGCTGGTGTTTTAGTGCTGGTGTTTTAGTACTGGTGTTTTAGTGGTGGTGTTGTAGTGCTGGTGTTTTAGTGGTGGTGGTTTAGTGGTCGTGTTTTAGTACTGGTGTTTTAGTGGTGGTGTATAACTGGTGGGTTTTAGTGCTGGTGTATTAGTGGTAGTGTTTTAGTACTGGTGTTTTAGTGGTGGTGTTTTATTGGTGATGTTTTAGTGGTGGTGTTTTAGTAATAGTGTTTTAGTGGTGGTGTTTTAGTGCTGGTGTTTTAGTGGTGGTGGTTTAGTGGTCGTGTTTTAGTACTGGTGTATTAGTGGTGGTGTATAACTGGTGGGTTTTAGTGCTGGTGTTTTAGTGGTAGTGTTTTAGTACTGGTGTTTTAGTGGTGGTGTTTTATTGGTGATGTTTTAGTGGTGGTGTTTTAGTAATGGTGTTGTAGTGCTGGTGTTTTAGTGCTGGTGTTTTAGTGGTGGTGGTTTAGTGGTCGTGTTTTAGTACTGGTGTTTTAGTGGTGGTGTATAACTGGTGGGTTTTAGTGCTGGTGTTTTAGTGGTAGTGTTTTTGTACTGGTGTTTTAGTGGTGGTGTTTAAGTGCTGGTGTTTTAGTGGTGGTGTTGTAGTGGTGGTGTTTAGTGGTAGTGTTTTAGTGCTGGTGTTTTAGTGCTGGTGTTTATTAGTGCTGGTGTTTTAGTGGTGGTGTTTTAGTGCTGGTGTTTTAGTGGTGTTGTTTTAGTGGTGTTGTTTTAGTGGTTATGTTTTAGTGGTAGTGTTTTAGTGGTAGTGTTTAAGTGGTGGTGTTTAGTACTGGTGTTTTAGTGGTTGTGTTTTAGTGGTAGTGTTTCAGTGGTAGTGTTTTATTCCTGGTGTTTTAGTGGTGGCGTTTTAGTGGTGGGGTTTTAGTGGTAGTGTTTAGTGGTGGTGTTTTAGTAAAGGTGTTTTAGTGGTGGTGTATTACTGTTGGGTTTTAGTGGTGATGATTTAGTGGTCGTGTTTTAGTGGTGGTGTTTTAGTGGTGGTGTTTTAGTGGTTGTGTGTTAGTGCTGGTGTTTTAGTGGAGGTGTTTTAGTTCTGGTGTTTTAGTGGAGGTGTTTACGTTCTGGTGTTTTAGTGGTGGTGTTTTAGTTGTTGTGTTTTAGTGGTGGTGTTTTAGTGGAGGTGTTTTAGTTCTGGTGTTTTAGTGGTGGTGTTTTAGTGGTGATGTTTTAGTACTGGTGTTTTAGTGGTTGTGTTTTAGTGGTTGTGTTTTAGTGGTGGTGTTTTAATGGTGGTGTTTTAGTGGTGGTGTTTTAGATGTGGTGTTTTAATGGTGGTATTTTAGTGGTGGTGTTTTAGTACTGGTGGTTTAGTGGTCGTGTTTTAGTACTGGTGTTTTATTGGTGGTGTTTTAGAGCTGGTGTTTTAGTTCTGTTTTTTTAGTGGTGGTGTTTTAGTGGTAGTGTTTTAGTGGTGGTGTTTTAGTGGTGGTGTTTTAGTGCTGGCGTTTTAGTGGTGGGGTTTTAGTGATTGTGTTTTATTGCTGGTGTTTTAGTGGTGGTGTTTTAGTACTGGTGTTTTAGTGTTGGTGTTTTAGTACTGGTGCTTTAGTGGTGGTGTGTTAGTGCTGGTGTTTTAGTGGTGGTGTTAAAGTGGTGAAGTTTTAGGACTAGTGTTTTAGTGGAGGTTTTTTAGTTCTGGTGTTTTAGTAGTGGTGTTTTAGTGGTGGTGTTTTAGTTCTGGTGTTTTAGTGGTGGTGTTTAACTTCTGGTGTTTTAGTAATGGTGTTTTAGTGGAGGTGTTTTAGTTCTGGTGTTTTAGTGGGGGTGTTTTAGTGGTAGTGTTTTAGTGGAGGTGTTTTAGTGAAGGTGTTTTAGTGAAGGTGTTTTAGTTCTGGTGTTTTAGTGGTAGTGTTTTAGTGGTGGTGCTTTAGTGGTAGTGTTTAAGTGGGGGTGTTTTAGTGGTGGTGTTTTAGTTGTGGTGTTTTATTTGCAGTGTTTTAATGGTGTTCTTTTATTGCTGGTGTTTTAGTGCTGGTGCTTTAGTGGTGGTGTTTTAGTGGTGGTGTTTTAGTGGTGGTGTTTTAGTAATGGTGTTGTAGTGCTGGTGTTTTAGTGCTGGTGTTTTAGTGGTGGTGGTTTAGTGGTCGTGTTTTAGTACTGGTGTTTTAGTGGTGGTGTATAACTGGTGGGTTTTAGTGCTGGTGTTTTAGTGGTAGTGTTTTTGTACTGGTGTTTTAGTGGTGGTGTTTAAGTGCTGGTGTTTTAGTGGTGGTGTTGTAGTGGTGGTGTTTAGTGGTAGTGTTTTAGTGCTGGTGTTTTAGTGCTGGTGTTTATTAGTGCTGGTGTTTTAGTGGTGGTGTTTTAGTGCTGGTGTTTTAGTGGTGTTGTTTTAGTGGTGTTGTTTTAGTGGTTATGTTTTAGTGGTAGTGTTTTAGTGGTAGTGTTTAAGTGGTGGTGTTTAGTACTGGTGTTTTAGTGGTTGTGTTTTAGTGGTAGTGTTTCAGTGGTAGTGTTTTATTCCTGGTGTTTTAGTGGTGGCGTTTTAGTGGTGGGGTTTTAGTGGTAGTGTTTAGTGGTGGTGTTTTAGTAAAGGTGTTTTAGTGGTGGTGTATTACTGTTGGGTTTTAGTGGTGATGATTTAGTGGTCGTGTTTTAGTGGTGGTGTTTTAGTGGTGGTGTTTTAGTGGTTGTGTGTTAGTGCTGGTGTTTTAGTGGAGGTGTTTACGTTCTGGTGTTTTAGTGGTGGTGTTTTAGTTGTTGTGTTTTAGTGGTGGTGTTTTAGTGGAGGTGTTTTAGTTCTGGTGTTTTAGTGGTGGTGTTTTAGTGGTGATGTTTTAGTACTGGTGTTTTAGTGGTTGTGTTTTAGTGGTTGTGTTTTAGTGGTGGTGTTTTAATGGTGGTGTTTTAGTGGTGTTGTTTTAGATGTGGTGTTTTAATGGTGGTATTTTAGTGGTGGTGTTTTAGTACTGGTGGTTTAGTGGTCGTGTTTTAGTACTGGTGTTTTATTGGTGGTGTTTTAGAGCTGGTGTTTTAGTTCTGTTTTTTTAGTGGTGGTGTTTTAGTGGTAGTGTTTTAGTGGTGGTGTTTTAGTGGTGGTGTTTTAGTGCTGGCGTTTTAGTGGTGGGGTTTTAGTGATTGTGTTTTATTGCTGGTGTTTTAGTGGTGGTGTTTTAGTACTGGTGTTTTAGTGTTGGTGTGTTAGTGCTGGTGTTTTAGTGGTGGTGTTAAAGTGGTGAAGTTTTAGGACTAGTGTTTTAGTGGAGGTTTTTTAGTTCTGGTGTTTTAGTAGTGGTGTTTTAGTGGTGGTGTTTTAGTTCTGGTGTTTTAGTGGTGGTGTTTAACTTCTGGTGTTTTAGTAATGGTGTTTTAGTGGAGGTGTTTTAGTTCTGGTGTTTTAGTAATGGTGTTTTAGTGGAGGTGTTTTAGTTCTGGTGTTTTAGTGGGGGTGTTTTAGTGGTAGTGTTTTAGTGGAGGTGTTTTAGTGAAGGTGTTTTAGTGAAGGTGTTTTAGTGAAGGTGTTTTAGTGGTAGTGTTTTAGTGGTGGTGCTTTAGTGGTAGTGTTTAAGTGGGGGTGTTTTAGTGGTGGTGTTTTAGTTGTGGTGTTTTATTTGCAGTGTTTTAATGGTGTTCTTTTATTGCTGGTGTTTTAGTGCTGGTGCTTTAGTGGTGGTGTTTTAGTGGTGGTGTTTTAGTGGTGGTGTTTTAGTGGTGGTGTTTTAGTGGTGATGTTTTAGTTTTGGCGTTTTAGTACTGGTGATTTAGTACTGGTGTTTTAGTGCTGGTGTTTTAGTGCTGGTGCTTTAGTGGTGGGGTTTTAGTGGTGGTGTTTTAGTGGTGGTGTTTTATTGCTGGTGTTTTAGTGGTGGTGTTTTAGTACTGGTGTTTTAGTGGTGGTGTTTTAGTACTGGTGTGTTAGTGGTGGTGTGTTAGTGGTGGTGTGTTCGTGGTGGTGTTTTAGTGGTGGTGTTTAAGTTCTGGTGTTTTAGTGGTGGTGTTAAAGTGGTGAAGTTTTAGGACTGGTGTTTTAGTGGAGGTTTTTTAGTTCTGGCGTTTTAGTAGTGGTGTTTTAGTGGTGATGTTTTAGTTCTGGTGTTTTAGTGGTGGTGTTTAAGTTCTGGTGTTTTAGTAATGGTGTTTTAGTGGAGGTGTTTTAGTTCGGGTGTTTTAGTGGGGGTGTTTCAGTGGTAGTGTTTTAGTGGAGGTGTTTTAGTGGAGGTGTTTTAGTTCTGGTGTTTTATCGGTGGTGTTTTAGTGGTGGGGTTTAAGTGGTAGTGTTTAAGTGGGGGTGTTTTAGTTGTGGTGTTTTAGTGGTGGTGTTTTATTGGCAGTGTTTTAATGGTGTTGTTTTATTGCTGGTGTTTTAGTGCTGGTGCTTTAGTGATCGTGTTTTAGTGGTGGTGTTTTAGTGGTGGTGTTTTAGTGCTGGTGTTTTAGTGCTGGTGTTTTAGTGGTGGTGTTGTAGTACTGGTGTTTTATTGCTGGTGTTTTAGTGGTGGTGTTTTAGTGCTGGTGTTTTAGTGCTGGTGTTTTAGTGCTGGTGTTTTAGTGGTGGTGTTGTAGTGGTGGTGTTGTAGTGGTGGTGTTTTAGTGCAGGTGTTTTAGTGCTGGTGTTTTAGTGCTGGTGTTTTAGTGCTGGTGTTTTAGTGGTAGTGTTTTAGTACTGGTGTTTTAGTACTGGTGTTTTAGTGGTGGTGGTTTAGTGGTCGTGTTTTAGTACTGGTGTTTTAGTGGTGGTGTATAACTGGTGGGTTTTAGTGCTGGTGTATTAGTGGTAGTGTTTTAGTACTGGTGTTTTAGTGGTGGTGTTTTATTGGTGATGTTTTAGTGGTGGTGTTTTAGTAATAGTGTTTTAGTGGTGGTGTTTTAGTGCTGGTGTTTTAGTGGTGGTGGTTTAGTGGTCGTGTTTTAGTACTGGTGTATTAGTGGTGGTGTATAACTGGTGGGTTTTAGTGCTGGTGTATTAGTGGTGGTGTTTTAGTAGCGGTGTTTAGTGGTGGTGTTTTAGTGCTGGTGTTTTAGTGGTAGTGTATTAGTGGTGGTGTTTTAGTGGTAGTGTTTTAGTGGTAGTGTTTTAGTGGTAGTTTTTAAGTGGTGGTGTTTAGTACTGGTGTTTTAGTGGTTGTGTTTTAGTGGTAGTGTTTAAGTGGTGGTGTTTTAGTACTGGTGTTTTAGTGGTAGTGTTTTATTCCTGGTGTTTTAGTGGTGGCGTTTTAGTGGTGGGGTTTTAGTGGTAGTGTTTAGTGGTGGTGTTTTAGTAAAGGTGTTTTAGTGGTGATGTTTTAGTGGTGGTGTATTACTGTTGGGTTTTAGTGCTGGTGTGTTAGTGGTGGTGTTTTAGTGGTGGTGTTTTAGTACTGGTGTTTTAGTGGGGGTGTTTTAGTGGGGGTGTTTTAGTGGTGGTGTTTTAGTGGTGGTGTTTTAGTGGAGGTGTTTTAGTTCTGGTGTTTTAGTGGAGGTGTTTTAGTTCTGGTGTTTTAGTGGAGGTGTTTACGTTCTGGTGTTTTAGTGGTGGTGTTTTAGTTGTTGTGTTTTAGTGGTGGTGTTTTAGTGGAGGTGTTTTAGTACTGGTGTTTTAGTGGAGGTGTTTAAGTTCTGGTGTTTTAGTGGTGGTGTTTTAGTGGTGATGTTTTAGTACTGGTGTTTTAGTGGTGGTGTTTTAGTGGTTGTGTTTTAGTGGTGGTGTTTTAATGGTGGTGTTTTAGTGGTGTTGTTTTAGATCTGGTGTTTTAGTGGTCGTGTTTTAGTACTGGTGTTTTATTGGTGGTGTTTTAGAGCTGGTGTTTTAGTTCTGTTTTTTTAGTGGTGGTGTTTTAGTGGTGGTGTTTTAGTGGTGGTGTTTTAGTGCTGGCGTTTTAGTGGTGGGGTTTTAGTGATGGTGTTTTATTGCTGGTGTTTTAGTGGTGGTGTTTTAGAACTGGTGTTTTAGTGGTGGTGTTTTAGTACTGGTGTTTTAGTGGTGGTGTGTTAGTGCTGGTGTTTTAGTGGTGGTGTTAAAGTGGTGAAGTTTTAGGACTAGTGTTTTAGTGGAGGTTTTTTAGTTCTGGTGTTTTAGTAGTGGTGTTTTAGTGGTGGTGTTTTAGTTCTGGTGTTTTAGTGGTGGTGTTTAACTTCTGGTGTTTTAGTAATGGTGTTTTAGTGGAGGTGTTTTAGTTCTGGTGTTTTAGTGGGGGTGTTTTAGTGGTAGTGTTTTAGTGGAGGTGTTTTAGTTCTGGTGTTTTAGTTCTGGTGTTTTAGTGGTGGTGTTTTAGTGGTAGTGTTTAAGTGGGGGTGTTTTAGTGGTGGTGTTTTAGTGGTGGTGTTTTATTTGCAGTGTTTTAATGGTGTTGTTTTATTGCTGGTGTTTTAGTGCTGGTGCTTTAGTGGTCGTGTTTTAGTGGTGGTGTTTTAGTGGTGGTGTTTTAGTGGTGGTGTTTTAGTGGTGATGTTTTAGTGCTGGCGTTTTAGTACTGGTGATTTAGTACTGGTGTTTTAGTGCTGGTGTTTTAGTGCTGGTGCTTTAGTGGTCTTGTTTTAGTGGTGGGGTTTTAGTGGTGGGGTTTTAGTGGTGGTGTTTTATTGCTGGTGTTTTAGTGGTGGTGTTTTAGTACTGGTGTTTTAGTGGTGGTGTTTTAGTACTGGTGTTTTAGTGGTGGTGTGTTAGTGGTGGTGTGTTAGTGGTGGTGTTTTAGTGGTGGTGTTTAAGTTCTGGTGTTTTAGTGGTGGTGTTAAAGTGGTGAAGTTTTAGGACTGGTGTTTTAGTGGTGGTGTTTTAGTGGTGGTGTTTTAGTGCTGGTGTTTTAGTGCTGGTGCTTTAGTGATCGTGTTTTAGTGGTGGTGTTTTAGTGGTGGTGTTTTAGTGGTGGGTTTTAGTGTTGGGGTTTTAGTGGTGATGTTTTATTGCTGGTGTTTTATAGGTGGTGTTTTAGTACTGGTGTTTTAGTTCTGGTGTGTTAGTGCTGGTGATTTAGTGCTGGTGTTTTAGTGGTGGTGTTTAAGTTCTGGTGTTTTAGTGGTGGTGTTTTAGTGGTGGTGTTTTCGTACTGGTGTTTTAGTTCTTGTGTTTTAGTGGTGGTGTTTTAGTGGTGGTGTTTTAGTGGTGGTGTTTTAGTTCTGGTGTTTTAGTGGTGGTGTTTAAGTTCTCTTGTTTTAGTAATGGTGTTTTAGTGGATGTGTTTTAGTTCTGGTGTTTTAGAGGTGGTGTTTTAGTGGAGGTGTTTTAGTGGTGGTGTTTTAGTGGTAGTGTTTTAGTGGTGGTGTTTTAGTGGGTGTGTTTTAGTTCTGGTGTTTTAGTGGTGGTGTTTTAGTGGTGGTGTTTTAGTGGTGGTGTTTTATTGCTGGTGTTTTAGTGGTGGTGTTTTATTGCTGGTGTTTTAGTGATGGTGTTTTAGTGGTGGTGTTTTATTGCTGGTGTTTTAGTGGTGGTGTTTTAGTGCTGGTGTTTTAGTGGTAGTGTTTTAGTGGTGGTGTTTTAGTGGTAGTGTTTTAGTGGTAGTGTTTTAGTGGTAGTGTTTAAGTGGTGGTGTTTAGTACTGGTGTTTTAGTGGTTGTGTTTTAGTGGTAGTGTTTAAGTGGTGGTGTTTTAGTACTGGTGTTTTAGTGGTAGTGTTTTATTCCTGGTGTTTTAGTGGTGGTGTTTTAGTGGTGGGGTTTTAGTGGTAGTGTTTAGTGGTGGTGTTTTAGTAAAGGTGTTTTAGTGGTGATGTTTTAGTGGTGGTGTATTACTGTTGGGTTTTAGTGCTGGTGTGTTAGTGGTGGTGTTTTAGTGGTGGTGTTTTAGTGGGGGTGTTTTAGTGGGGGTGTTTTAGTGGGGGTGTTTTAGTGGTGGTGTTTTAGTGGTGGTGTGTTAGTGCTGGTGTTTTAGTGGAGGTGTTTTAGTTCTGGTGTTTTAGTGGAGGTGTTTACGTTCTGGTGTTTTAGTGGTGGTGTTTTAGTTGTTGTGTTTTAGTGGTGGTGTTTTAGTGGTGATGTTTTAGTACTGGTGTTTTAGTGGTGGTGTTTTAGTGGTTGTGTTTTAATGGTGGTGTTTTAATGGTGGTGTTTTAGTGGTGTTGTTTTAGATCTGGTGTTTTAATGGTGGTATTTTAGTGGTGGTGTTTTAGTACTGGTGTTTTAGTGGTCGTGTTTTAGTGCTGGTGTTTTATTGGTGGTGTTTTAGAGCTGGTGTTTTAGTTCTGTTTTTTTAGTGGTGGTGTTTTAGTGGTAGTGTTTTAGTGGTGGTGTTTTAGTGGTGGTGTTTTAGTGCTGGTGTTTTAGTGGTGGTGTTTTAGAACTGGTGTTTTAGTGGTGGTGTTTTAGTACTGGTGTTTTAGTGGTGGTGTGTCAGTGCTGGTGTTTTAGTGGTGGTGTTAAAGTGGTGAAGTTTTAGGACTAGTGTTTTAGTGGAGGTTTTTTAGTTCTGGTGTTTTAGTAGTGGTGTTTTAGTGGTGGTGTTTTAGTTCTGGTGTTTTAGTGGTGGTGTTTTAGTGGTAGTGTTTTAGTGGTGGTGTTTTAGTGGGTGTGTTTTAGTTCTGGTGTTTTAGTGGTGGTGTTTTAGTGGTGGTGTTTTAGTGGTGGTGTTTTATTGCTGGTGTTTTAGTGGTGGTGTTTTATTGCTGGTGTTTTAGTGATGGTGTTTTAGTGGTGGTGTTTTATTGCTGGTGTTTTAGTGGTGGTGTTTTAGTGCTGGTGTTTTAGTGGTAGTGTTTTAGTGGTGGTGTTTTAGTGGTAGTGTTTTAGTGGTAGTGTTTTAGTGGTAGTGTTTAAGTGGTGGTGTTTAGTACTGGTGTTTTAGTGGTTGTGTTTTAGTGGTAGTGTTTAAGTGGTGGTGTTTTAGTACTGGTGTTTTAGTGGTAGTGTTTTATTCCTGGTGTTTTAGTGGTGGTGTTTTAGTGGTGGGGTTTTAGTGGTAGTGTTTAGTGGTGGTGTTTTAGTAAAGGTGTTTTAGTGGTGATGTTTTAGTGGTGGTGTATTACTGTTGGGTTTTAGTGCTGGTGTGTTAGTGGTGGTGTTTTAGTGGTGGTGTTTTAGTGGGGGTGTTTTAGTGGGGGTGTTTTAGTGGTGGTGTTTTAGTGGTGGTGTGTTAGTGCTGGTGTTTTAGTGGAGGTGTTTTAGTTCTGGTGTTTTAGTGGAGGTGTTTACGTTCTGGTGTTTTAGTGGTGGTGTTTTAGTTGTTGTGTTTTAGTGGTGGTGTTTTAGTGGTGATGTTTTAGTACTGGTGTTTTAGTGGTGGTGTTTTAGTGGTTGTGTTTTAATGGTGGTGTTTTAATGGTGGTGTTTTAGTGGTGTTGTTTTAGATCTGGTGTTTTAATGGTGGTATTTTAGTGGTGGTGTTTTAGTACTGGTGTTTTAGTGGTCGTGTTTTAGTGCTGGTGTTTTATTGGTGGTGTTTTAGAGCTGGTGTTTTAGTTCTGTTTTTTTAGTGGTGGTGTTTTAGTGGTAGTGTTTTAGTGGTGGTGTTTTAGTGGTGGTGTTTTAGTGCTGGTGTTTTAGTGGTGGTGTTTTAGAACTGGTGTTTTAGTGGTGGTGTTTTAGTACTGGTGTTTTAGTGGTGGTGTGTTAGTGCTGGTGTTTTAGTGGTGGTGTTAAAGTGGTGAAGTTTTAGGACTAGTGTTTTAGTGGAGGTTTTTTAGTTCTGGTGTTTTAGTAGTGGTGTTTTAGTGGTGGTGTTTTAGTTCTGGTGTTTTAGTGGTGGTGTTTAACTTCTGGTGTTTTAGTAATGGTGTTTTAGTGGAGGTGTTTTAGTTCTGGTGTTTTAGTGGGGGTGTTTCAGTGGTAGTGTTTTTGTGGTAGTGTTTTAGTGGTAGTGTTTAAGTGGGGGTGTTTTAGTGGTGGTGTTTTAGTGGTGGTGTTTTAGTGGTGGTGTTTTAGTGGTAGTGTTTTAGTGGTGGTGTTTTAGTGGTAGTGTTTAAGTGGGGGTGTTTTAGTGGTGGTGTTTTATTTGCAGTGTTTTAATGGTGTTCTTTTATTGCTGGTGTTTTAGTGCTGGTGCTTTAGTGGTCGTGTTTTAGTGGTGGTGTTTTAGTGGTGGTGTTTTAGCGGTGGTGTTTTAGTGGTGATGTTTTAGTGCTGGCGTTTTAGTACTGGTGATTTAGTACTGGTGTTTTAGTGCTGGTGTTTTAGTGCTGGTGCTTTAGTGGTCTTGTTTTAGTGATGGGTTTTAGTGGTGGTGTTTTATTGCTGGTGTTTTAGTGGTGGTGTTTTAGTGGTGGTGTTTTAGTACTGGTGTGTTAGTGGTGGTGTGTTAGTGGTGGTGTGTTAGTGGTGGTGTTTTAGTGGTGGTGTTTAACTTCTGGTGTTTTAGTGGTGGTGTTAAAGTGGTGAAGTTTTAGGACTGGTGTTTTAGTGGTGGTGTTTTAGTACTGGTGTTTTAGTGGTGGTGTGTTAGTGCTGGTGTTTTAGTGGTGGTGTTTTAGTTGTCGTGTTTTAGTGCTGGTGTTTTAGTGGTGATGTTTTAGTGTTGATGTTTTGGTGGGTTTTAGTGCTGGTGTTTTAGTGGTGGTGTTTTAGTGGTTGTGTTTTAGTGGTGGTGTTTTAATGGTGGTGTTTTAGTTCTGGTGTTTTAGTGGTGGTGTTTTAGTGGTAGTGTTTTATTGCTGGTGTTTTAGTGATGGTGTTTAAGTGATGGTGGATTATTGCTGGTGTTTTAGTGGTGGTGTTTTAGTGCTGGTGTTTTAGTGGTGGTGTTTTAGTACTGGTGTTTTAGTGGTGGTGTTTTAGAGCTGGTGTTTTAGTTCTGGTGTTTTCGTGGTGGCGTTTAAGTGGAGGTGTTTTAGTTCTGGTGTTTTAGTGCTGTTCTTTTAGTGCTGGTGTTTTAGTGGTGGTGTTTAAGTGGTGGTGTTTTAGTGCTGGTATTTGAGTGGTCGTGTTTTAGTGCTGGTGTTTTAGTGGTTGTGTTTTAGTGCTGGTATTTTAGTGCTGGTGATTTAGTGCTGGTGTTTTAGTGGTGGTGTTTTAGTGGTGGTGTTTTAGTTGTGGTGTTTTAGGTGTCGTGTTTTAGTACTGGTGTTTTAGTGGAGGTATTTAAGTTCTGGTGTTTTAGTGGTGGTGTTTTAGTGGTGGTGTTTTAGTTGTCGTGTTTTAGTGCTTTTGTTTTAGTGGTGTTGTTTTAGTGGTGGTGTTTTAGTGGTGGTGTTTTAATGGTGGTGTTTTAGTACTGGTGTTTTAGTTCTGGTGTTTTAGTGGTGGCGTTTTAGTGGAGGTGTTTTAGTTCTGGTGTTTTAGTGGTGGTGTTTTAGTGGTGGTGTTTTAGTGGTAGTGTTTTAGTGGTGGTGTTTTAGTTCTGGTGTTTTAGTGGTGGTGTTTTAGTTCTGGTGTTTTAGTGGTGGTGTTTTAGTGGTAGTGTTTTATTGCTGGTGTTTTAGTGATGGTGTTTTAGTGATGGTGGATTATTGCTGGTGTTTTAGTGGTGGTGTTTTAGTGGTGGTGTTTTATTGCTGGTGTTTTAGTGGTGGTGTTTTAGTTCTGGTGTTTTAGTGTTTGTGTGTTAGTACTGGTGTTTTAGTGGTGGTGTTTTAGTGGTGGTGTTTTATTGCTGGTGTTTTAGTGGTGGTGTTTTAGTACTGATGTTTTATTGGTGGTGTTTTAGTGGTGGTGTTTAAGTTCTGGTGTTTTAGTGGTGATGTTTTAGTGGTGGTGTTTTAGTACTGGTGTTTTAGTGGAGGTGTTTTAGTTCTGGTGTTTTAGTGGTGGTGTTTTAGTGGTGGTGTTTTAGTTCTGGTGTTTTAGTGGTGTTTTTTTATTGGCAGTGTTTTAGTGGTGGTGTTTTATTGCTGGTGTTTTAGTGGTGGTGTTTTAGTGGTGGTGTTTAAGTGGTGCTGTTTTAGTGGTGCTGTTTTAATGGTGGTCTTTTAGTACTGGTGTTTTAGTGGTGGTGTTTTAGTACTGGTGTTTTAGTGGTGGTGTTTTAGTACTGATGTTTTAGTGGTGGTGTTTTAGTGGTGGTGTTTTAGTACTGATGTTTTAGTGGTGGTGTTTTAGTGGTGGTGTTTTAGTGGTGGTGTTTTAGTACTGATGTTTTAGTGGTGGTGTTTTAGTGGTGGGTTTTAGTGGTGTGGTTTTAGTGGTGGTGTTTTATTGCTGGTGTTTTAGTGGTGGTGTTTTAGTACTGGTGTTTTACTGCTAGGTGTGTTAGTGCTGGTGTTTTATTGGTGGTGTTTAAGTTCTGGTGTTTTAGTGGTGGTGTTTTAGTGGTGGTGTTTTAGTTCTGGTGTTTTAGTTCTTGTGTTTTAGTGGTGATGTTTTAGTGGTGGTGTTTTAGTTCTGGTGTTTAAGTGGTGGTGTTTAAGTTCTGGTCTTTTAGTAATGGTGTTTTGGAGGAGGTGTTTTAGTTCTGGTGTTTTAGTGGTGGTGTTGTAGTGGAGGTGTTTTAATTCTGGTGTTTTAGTGGTGGTCTTTTAGTGATGGTCTTCTAGTGGTGGTGTTTTAGTACTGGTGTTTTAGTACTGGTGTATTAGTGGTAGTGTTTTAGTGGTGCTGTTTTAGTTGTCATGTTTTAGTGGTGGTGTTTTATTGCTGGTGTTTTAGTGCTAGCGTTTTAGTGGTGGTGTCTTAGTGATGTTTTAGTGGTGATGTTTTAGTGGTGATGTTTTAGTGGTGGTGTTTTAGTGGTGATGTTTTAGTGCTGGTGTTTTAGTACTGGTGTTTTAGTGCTGGTGTTTTAGTGGGGGTGTTTTAGTGGTGGTTTTTTAGTGATTGTGTTTTGGTGGTGAAGTTTTAGTGGTGGGGTTTTAGTGCTGGTATTTTAGTGGTGGTGTTTTAGTGGTTGTGTTTTAGTACTGGTGTTTTAGTACTGATGTTTTAGTGGTGTGGTTTTAGTGGTAGTGTTTTATTGCTGGTGTTTTAGTGGAGGTGTTTAAGTTCTGGTGTTTTAGTGTTGGTGTTTTAGTGGTGGTGTTTTAGTGGTGGTGTTTTAGTACTGGTGTTTTAGTACTGGTGTATTAGTGGTAGTGTTTTAGTGGTGCTGTTTTAGTTGTCGTGTTTTAGTGCTGGTGTTTTAGTGGTGATGTTTTAGTGGTGATGTTTTGGTGGGTTTTAGTGCTGGTGTTTTAGTGGTGGTGTTTTAGTGGTGGTGTTTTAGTGTTGGTGTTTTAGTGGAGGTGTTTTAGTTGTCGTGTTTTAGTGCTGGTGTTTTAGTGGTGATGTTTTAGTGGTGATGTTTTGGTGGGTTTTAGTGCTGGTGTTTTAGTGGTGGTGTTTTATTGGTGGCGTTTAAGTGATTGTGTTTTAGTGCTGGTATTTGAGTGGTCGTGTTTTAGTGCTGGTGTTTTAGTGGTTGTGTTTTAGTGCTGGTATTTTAGTGGTCGTGTTTTAGTGCTGGTGTTTTAGTGGTGGTGTTTTAGTACTGGTGTTTTAGTCGAGGTATTTAAGTTCTGGTGTTTTAGTGTTGGTGTTTTAGTGGTGGTGTTTTAGTGGTGGTGTTTTAGTACTGGTGTTTTAGTACTGGTGTTTAAGTACTGGTGTTTAAGTGGTGTGGTTTTAGTGGTAGTGTTTTATTGCTGGTGTTTTAGTGCTGGTGTTTTAGTGCTGTTTTTTTAGTGGTGGTGTTTTAGTGCTGGTGTTTTAGTGGTGGGGTTTTAGTGGTGGTGTTTTAGTACTGATGTTTTAGTGGTGGTGTTTTAGTGCTGGTGTTTTAGTGGTGGGGTTTTAGTGGTAGTATTTTAGTGGGGGTGTTTTAGTACTGGTGTTTTAGTGGTGGGGTTTTAGTGGTGATATTTTAGTGGGGGTGTTTTAGTACTGTTGTTTTAGTGTGGATGTTCTAGTGCTTGTGTTGTAGTGGTGGTGTTTTAGTAGTGGGGTTTTAGTGGTAGTATTTTAGTGGCAGTGTTTTAGTACTGGTGTTTTAGTGGTGGGGTTTTAGTGCTGGTGTTATAGTGCTGGTGTTTTAGTGCTGGTCTTTTAGTGCTGGTGTTTTAGTGCTGGTGTTTTAGTGCTGGTATTCTAGTTGATGTGTTTTATTGCTGGTGTTTTAGTGGGAGGGTTTTATTAGTGATTGTGTTTTGGTGGTGAGGTTTTTGGTGGTGGGATTTTAGTTCTGGTATTTTAGTTCTGGTGTATTAGTGGTGGTGTTTTAGTACTGGTGTTTTAGTACTGGTGTTTTAGTGGTGTGGTTTTAGTGCTGGTGTTTTAGTGCTGGTGTTTTAGTGCTGGTGTTTTAGTGGTGGCGTTTTAGTGCTGGTGTTTTAGTGGTGGGTTTTAGCGGTGGGGATTTAGTACTGATGTTTTAGTGGTGGTGTTTTAGTGCTGATGTTATAGTGGTGGTGTTTTAGTGCTGGTGTTTTAGTGCTGGTGTTTTAGTGCTGGTCTTTTAGTGGTGGTGTTTTAGTGGTGGGGTTTTAGTGGTAGTATTTTAGTGGTAGTATTTTAGTGGGCGTGTTTTAGTACTGGTGTTTTAGTGGTGGGGTTTTAGTGCTGGTGTTTTAGTGGTGGGGTTTTAGTGGTGGGGTTTTTGTTCTGTTGTTTTAGTGGTGGTGTTTTAGTGCTGGTATATTAGTGCTGGTGTTTTAGTGGTGGTGTTTTAGTGGTGGTGTTTTAGTGGTTGTGTTTTAGTGGTGGTCTTTTAGTTCTGGTGTTTTAGATGTGATGTTTTAGTGGTGGTGTTTTAGTGGTGGTGTTTTAGTGGTGGGTTTTTAGTACTGGTGTTTTAGTGGTGGTGTTTTAGTAAATATGATTTAGTGGTGGTGTTTTAGTGGTGGTGTTTTAGTACCGATGTTTTAGTGGTGGTGTTTTAGTGGTGGTGTTTTAGTGGTGGTCTTTTAGTTCTGGTGTTTTAGTGCTGGTGTTTTAGTGCTGGTGTTTTAGTGGTGGCGTTTTAGTGCTGGTCTTTTAGTGGTGGGTTTTAGTGGTGGTGTTTTAGTACTGATGTTTTAGTGGTGGTGTTTTAGTGCTGATGTTATAGTGGTGTTGTTTTAGTGGTGTTGTTTTAGTGCTGGTGTTTTAGTGCTGGTCTTTTAGTTCTGGTGTTTTAGTGCTGGTGTTTTAGTGCTGGTGTTTTAGTGGTGGCGTTTTAGTGCTGGTCTTTTAGTGGTGGGTTTTAGTGGTGGTGTTTTAGTACTGATGTTTTAGTGGTGGTGTTTTAGTGCTGATGTTATAGTGGTGGTGTTTTAGTGCTGGTGTTTTAGTGCTGGTGTTTTAGTGCTGGTCTTTTAGTGGTGGTGTTTTAGTGGTGGGGTTTTAGTGGTAGTATTTTAGTGGTAGTATTTTAGTGGGGGTGTTTTAGTACTGGTGTTTTAGTGGTGGGGTTTTAGTGCTGGTGTTTTAGTGGTGGGGTTTTAGTGGTGGGGTTTTTGTTCTGTTGTTTTAGTGTTGGTGTTTTAGTGCTGGTATATTAGTGCTGGTGTTTTAGTGGTGGTTTTTTAGTGGTGGTGTTTTAGTGGTGGTGTTTTAGTGGTGGTGTTTTAGTGGTGGTCTTTTAGTTCTGGTGTTTTAGATGTGATGTTTTAGTGGTGGTGTTTTAGTGGTGGGTTTTTAGTACTGGTGTTTTAGTGGTGGTGTTTTAGTACCTATGATTTAGTGGTGATGTTTTAGTGGTGGTGTTTTAGTACTGATGTTTTAGTGGTGGTGTTTTAGTGGTGGTCTTTTAGTTCTGGTGTTTTAGATGTGATGTTTTAGTGGTGGTGTTTTAGTGGTGTGTTTTTAGTACTGGTTTTTTAGTGGTGATGTTTTAGTACCTATGATTTAGTAGTGGTGTTTTAGTGGTGGTGTTTTAGTACTGATGTTTTAGTGGTGGTGTTTTAGTGGTGGTGTTTAGTACTGGTGTTTTAGTGGTGATGTTTTAGTGGTGGTGTTTTAGTGGTGGTGTTTTAGTGGTGTTTTTTTAGTACTGATGTTTTAGTGGTGGTGTTTTAGTGCTGGTTTTTTAGTGGTGGCGTTTTAGTGCTGGTGTTTTAGTGGTGGGTTTTAGTGGTGGTGTTTTAGTACTGATGTTTTAGTGGTGGTGTTTTAGTGCTGATGTTATAGTGGAGGGTGTTTTAGTGCTGGTGTTTTAGTGCTGGTGTTTTAGTGCTGGTCTTTTAGTGGTGGTGTTTTAGTGGTGGGGTTTTAGTGGTAGTATATTAGTGGTAGTATTTTAGTGGGGGTGTTTTAGTACTGGTGTTTTAGTGGTGGGGTTTTAGTGCTGGTGTTTTAGTGGTGGGGTTTTAGTGGTGGGGTTTTTGTTCTGTTGTTTTAGTGGTGGTGTTATAGTGCTGGTATATTAGTGCTGGTGTTTTAGTGGTGGTTTTTTAGTGGTGGTGTTTTAGTGGTGGTGTTTTAGTACTGATGTTTTAGTGGTGGTGTGTTAGTACCTATGATTTAGTGGTGGTGTTTTAGTGGTGGTGTTTTAGTGCTGATGTTTTAGTGGTGGTGTTTTAGTGGTGGGTTTTTAGTACTGGTTTTTTAGTGGTGGTGTTTTAGTACCTATGATTTAGTGGTGGTGTTTTAGTGGTGGTGTTTTAGTGGTGGTGTTTAGTACTGGTGTTTTAGTGGTGATATTTTAGTGGTGGTGTTTTAGTGGTGGTGTTTTAGTGGTGTTTTTTTAGTACTGATGTTTTAGTGGTGGTGTGTTAGTGCTGGTGTTTTAGTGGTGGTGTTTTAGTGGTGGTTTTAAGTTCTGGTGTTTTAGTAATGGTGTTTTAGTGGAGGTGTTTTAGTTCTGGAGTTTTAGTGGAGTTGTTTTAGTTCTGGTGTTTTAGTGGTGGTGTTTTAGTGTTGGTGTTTTAGTGGTGGTGTTTAAGTTCTGGTGTATTAGTTTTGGTGTTTTAGAGGAGGTGTTTTAGTTCTGGTGTTTTAGTGGAGGTGTTTTAGTTCTGGTGTTTTAGTGGTGGTGTTTTAGTGGAGGTCTTTTAGTTCTGGTGTTTTAGTGGTGGTGTTTTAGTGGTGGTGTTTTATTAGCAGTGTTTTAGTGGCGGTGTTTTAGTGGTGGTGTTTTAGTGGTGGTGTTTTAGTGTTGGTGTTTAAGTGGTGGTGTTTAAGTGGTGGTGTTTTAGTGCTGGTGTTTTAGTGCTGGTGTTTTAGTGCTGGTGTTTTAGTGGTGGTGTTTTAGTGCTGGTGTTTTAGTGGGGGTGTTTTAGTGGTGGTGTTTTAATGCCTGAGTTTTAGTGCTGGTGTTTTAGTTGTGGTGTTTTAGTGCTGGTGTTTCAGTGGTGGGGTTTTAGTGGGGGTCTTTTAGTGTTTGTGTTTAAGTTCTGGTGTATTAGTTTTGGTGTTTTAGAGGAGGTGTTTTAGTTCTGGTGTTTTAGTGGAGGTGTTTTAGTTCTGGTGTTTTAGTGGTGGTGTTTTAGTGGAGGTGTATTAGTTCTGGTGTTTTAGTGGTGGTGTTTTAGTGGTGTTGTTTTATTGGCAGTGTTTTAGTGGTGGTGTTTTAGTGGTGGTGTTTTAGTGTTGGTGTTTAAGTGGTGGTGTTTAAGTGGTGGTGTTTTAGTGGTGGTGTTTTAGTGGTGGTGTTTTAGTGGTGGTCTTTTAGTTCTGGTGTTTTAGTGGTGGTGTTTTAGTGGTGGTGTTTTAGTGGTGGTGTTTTAGTGGTGGGTTTTTAGTACTGGTGTTTTAGTGGTGGTGTTTTAGTACCTATGATTTAGTGGTGGTGTTTTAGTGGTGGTGTTTTAGTACTGATGTTTTAGTGGTGGTGTTTTAGTGGTGGTGTTTTAGTGGTGGTCTTTTAGTTCTGGTGTTTTAGTGCTGGTGTTTTAGTCCTGGTGTTTTAGTGCTGGTGTTTTAGTGGTGGCGTTTTAGTGCTGGTGTTTTAGTGGTGGGTTTTAGTGGTGGTGTTTTAGTACTGATGTTTTAGTGGTGGTGTTTTAGTGCTGATGTTATAGTGGTGGTGTTTTAGTGCTGGTGTTTTAGTGCTGGTGTTTTAGTGCTGGTCTTTTAGTGGTGGTGTTTTAGTGGTGGGGTTTTAGTGGTAGTATTTTAGTGGTAGTATTTTAGTGGGGGTGTTTTAGTACTGGTGTTTTAGTGGTGGGGTTTTAGTGCTGGTATTTTAGTGGTGGGGTTTTAGTGGTGGGGTTTTTGTTCTGTTGTTTTAGTGGTGGTGTTTTAGTGCTGGTATATTAGTGCTGGTGTTTTAGTGGTGTTTTTTTAGTGGTGGTGTTTTAGTGGTGGTGTTTTAGTGGTGGTGTTTTAGTGGTGGTCTTTTAGTTCTGGTGTTTTAGATGTGATGTTTTAGTGGTGGTGTTTTAGTGGTGGGTTTTTAGTACTGCTTTTTTAGTGGTGGTGTTTTAGTACCTATGATTTAGTGGTGGTGTTTTAGTGGTGGTGTTTTAGTACTGATGTTTTAGTGGTGGTGTTTTAGTGGTGGTGTTTAGTACTGGTGTTTTAGTGGTGATGTTTTAGTGGTGTTGTTTTAGTGGTGGTGTTTTAGTGCTGTTTTTTTAGTACTGATGTTTTAGTGGTGGTGTTTTAGTGCTGGTTTTTTAGTGGTGGCGTTTTAGTGCTGGTGTTTTAGTGGTGGGTTTTAGTGGTGGTGTTTTAGTACTGATGTTTTAGTGGTGGTGTTTTAGTGCTGATGTTATAGTGGTGGTGTTTTTGTGCTGGTGTTTTAGTGCTGGTGTTTTAGTGCTGGTCTTTTAGTGGTGGTGTTTTAGTGGTGGGGTTTTAGTGGTAGTATTTTAGTGGTACTATTTTAGTGGGGGTGTTTTAGTACTGGTGTTTTAGTGGTGGGGTTTTAGTGCTGGTGTTTTAGTGGTGGGGTTTTAGTGGTGGGGTTTTTGTTCTGTTGTTTTAGTGGTGGTGTTTTAGTGCTGGTATATTAGTGCTGGTGTTTTAGTGGTGGTGTTTTAGTGGTGGTGTTTTAGTGGTGGTGTTTTAGTGGTGGGTTTTTAGTACTGGTGTTTTAGTGGTGGTGTTTTAGTACCTATGATTTAGTGGTGGTGTTTTAGTGGTGGTGTTTTAGTACTGATGTTTTAGTGGTGGTGTTTTAGTGGTGGTGTTTTAGTGGTGGTCTTTTAGTTCTGGTGTTTTAGATGTGATGTTTTAGTGGTGGTGTTTTAGTGGTGGTGTTTTAGTGGTGGGTTTTTAGTACTGGTTTTTTAGTGGTGGTGTTTTAGTACCTATGATTTAGTGGTGGTGTTTTAGTGGTGGTGTTTTAGTACTGATGTTTTAGTGGTGGTGTTTTAGTGGTGGTGTTTTAGTGGTGGTGTTTAGTACTGGTGTTTTAGTGGTGATGTTTTAGTGGTGGTGTTTTAGTGGTGGTGTTTTAGTGGTGTTTTTTTAGTGCTGGTGTTTTAGTGCTGGTGTTTTAGTGCTGGTCTTTTAGTGGTGGTGTTTTAGTAATGGTGTTTTAGTGCTGGTGTTTTAGTGCTGGTATTCTAGTTGTCCTGTTTTATTGCTGGTGTTTTAGTGGTGGGGTCTTAGTGGTGATGATTTAGTGGTGGTATTTTAGTGATTGTGTTTTGGTGGTGAGGTTTTAGTGGTGGGGTTTTAGTTCTGGTATTTTAGTGGTGGTGTTTTAGTGGTGGTGTTTTAGTACTGGTGTTTTAGTACTGGTGTTTTAGTGGTGTGGTTTTAGTGGTAGTGTTTTATTGCTGGTGTTTTAGTGCTGATTTTTTAGTGGTGGTGTTTTAGTGCTGGTGTTTTAGAGGTGGTGTTTTAGTGGTGGTGTTTTAGTACTGGTCTTTTAGTGGTGGTGTTTTAGTGCTGGTGTTTTAGTGCTGGTATTCTAGTTGTCGTGTTTTATTGCTGGTGTTTTAGTGGGGGTGTTTTAGTGGTGGTTTTTTAGTGATTGTGTTTTGGTGGTGAGGTTTTAGTGGTGGGGTTTTAGTTCTGGTATTTTAGTGGTGTGGTTTTATTGGTGTTTTTTTAGTGGTGGTGTTTTAGTGGTGGTGTTTTAGTGGTGGTGTTTTAGTGGTGGTGTTTTATTGGCAGTGTTTTAATGGTGGTGTTTTATTGCTGGTGTTTTAGTGATGGTGGATTATTGCTGGTGTTTTAGTGGTGGTGTTTTAGTGGTGGTGTTTTAGTTGTGGTGTTTTAGTTCTGGTGTTTTAGTGATGGTGTTTTAGTTCTGGTGTTTTAGTGTTTGTGTGTTAGTACTGGTGTTTTATTGCTGATCTTTTATTGCTGGTGTTTTAGTGATGGTGGATTATTGCTGGTGTTTTAGTGGTGGTGTTCTAGTGGTGGTGTTTTAGTGGTGGAGTTTTAGTTCTGGTGTTTTAGTGATGGTGTTTTAGTTCTGGTGTTTTAGTGTTTGTGTGTTAGTACTGGTGTTTTAGTGGTGGTGTTTTAGTGGTGGTGTTTTATTGCTGGTTTTTTATGAGGTGATTTTTTAGTACTGATGTTTTAGTGGTGGTGTGTTAGTGCTGGTGTTTTAGTGGTGGTGTTTTAGTGGTGGTGTTTAAGTTCTGGTGTTTTAGTAATGGTGTTTTAGTGGAGGTGTTTTAGTTCTGGTGTTTTAGTGGAGGTGTTTTAGTTCTGGTGTTTTAGTGGTGGTGTTTTAGTGTTGGTGTTTTAGTGGTGGTGTTTTAGTGGTGGTGTTTAAGTTCTGGTGTATTAGTTTTGGTGTTTTAGAGGAGGTGTTTTAGTTCTGGTGTTTTAGTGGAGGTGTTTTAGTTCTGGTGTTTTAGTGGTGGTGTTTTAGTGGAGGTGTTTTAGTTCTGGTGTTTTAGTGGTGGTGTTTTAGTGGTGGTGTTTTATTGGCAGTGTTTTAGTGGTGTTGTTTTAGTGGTGGTGTTTTAGTGGTGGTGTTTTAGTGTTGGTGTTTAAGTGGTGGTGTTTAAGTGGTGGTGTTTTATTGCTGGTGTTTTAGTGCTGGTGCTTTTAGTGGTGGGGGTTTTAGTGGTGGTGTTTTAGTGCCTGAGTTTTAGTGCTGGTGTTTTAGTGGTGGTGTTTTAGTGCTGGTGTTTCAGTGGTGGGGTTTTAGTGGGGGTCTTTTAGTGGTTGTGTTTTAGTGCTGGTATTTTAGTGGTCGTGTTTTAGTGCTGGTGTTTTAGTGGTGGGGTTTCAGTGGTGGGGTTTTAGTGCTGGTGTTTTAGTTGTGGGGATTCAGTGGTGGTGTTTTAGTGCTGGTGTTTTAGTGGTGGGGTTTTAGTGGTGGTGTTTTAGTACTGATGTTTTAGTGGTGGTGTTTTAGTGGTGGGGTTTTAGTGGTAGTATTTTAGTGGGGGTGTTTTAGTACTGGTGTTTTAGTGGTGGGGTTTCAGTGGTGGTATTTTAGTGGGGGTGTTTTAGTACTGTTGTTTTAGTGATGGTGTTTTAGTGCTTGTGTTTTAATGGTGGTGTTTTAGTGGTGGGGTTTTAGTGGTGTTTTTTTAGTGGTGGTGTTTTAGTGGTTTTGTTTTAGTGGAGGTGTTTTAGTGGTGGTGTTTTAGTGGTGGTCTTTTAGTTCTGGTGTTTTAGATGTGATGTTTTAGTGGTGGTGTTTTAGTGGTGTTTTTTTAGTACTGGTGTTTTAGTGGTGGTGTTTTAGTACTGATGTTTTAGTGGTGGTGTTTTAGTGGTGGTGTTTTAGTGGTGATGTTTTAGTTGTGGTGTTTTTTTTTGCTGGTGTTTTACTGCTGGTGTTTTAGTGATGGTGTTTTAGTGATGGTGTTTTAGTACCTATGATTTAGTGGTGGTGTTTTAGTGGTGGTGTTTTAGTACTGATGTTTTAGTGTTGGTGTTTTAGTGGTGGTGTTTTAGTGGTGGTCTTTTAGTTCTGGTGTTTTAGTGCTGGTGTTTTAGTGCTGGTGTTTTAGTGCTGGTGTTTTAGTGCTGGTGTTTTAGTTGTGGCGTTTTAGTGCTGGTGATTTAGTGGTGGGTTTTAGTGGTGGTGTTTTACTACTGATGTTTTAGTGGTGGTGTTTTAGTGCTGATGTTATAGTGGGGGTGTTTTAGTGGTGGTATTTTGGTGATTGTGTTTAGGTGGTGAGGTTTTAGTGGTGGGGTTTTAGTTCTGTTTTTTTAGTGGTGGTGTTTTAGTGGTGGTGTTTTAGTACTGGTGTTTTAGTGGTGTGGTTTTAGTGGTAGTGTTTTATTGCTGGTGTTTTAGTGCTGTTTTTTTAGTGCTGGTGTTTTAGTGGTGGGGTTTTATTGGTGGTTTTTTAGTGGTGGTTTTTTAGTGGTGGTGTTTTAGTGGTGGTGTTTTAGTGGTGGTCTTTTAGTACTGGTGTTTTAGTGGGGATGTTTTAATGGTGGTGTTTTAGTGGTGATGTTTTAGTGGTGATGTTTTAGTGGTGGTGTATTAGTGGTGTTTTTTTAGTACTGGTGTTTTAGTGGTGGTGTTTTAGTGGTGATGTTTTAGTGGTGATGTTTTAGTGGTGATGTTTTAGTGGTGGTGTTTTAGTGGTGGTGATTTAGTACTGATGTTTTAGTGGTGGTGTTTTAGTGGTAGGGTTTTAGTGGTGGTGTTTTAGTGGTGGTGTTTAAGTGGTGGTGTTTTAGTGCTGTTTTTTGAATGGTCGTGTTTTAGTGATGGTGTTTTAGTGGTGGGGTTTTAGTGGTTGGGTTTTAGTGTAGGTGTTTTAGTGGTTGTGTTTTAGTGCTGGTATTTTAGTGCTCGTGTTTTAGTGCTGGTGTTTTAGTGGTGGGGTTTTAGTGGTGGGGTTTTAGTGGAGGTGTTTTAGTGGGGGTGTTTTAGTGGTGGTGTTTTGTGGTGGTGTTTTAGTGGTGGTGTTTTAGTGCTGATTTTTTAGTGCTGGTGTTTTAGTGGTGGGGTTTTAGTGGTAGTATTTTAGTGGGGGTGTTTTAGTACTGGTGTTTTAGTGGTGGAGTTTTAGTGGTGGTATTTTCGTGGTGGTGTTTTAGTACTGTTGTTTTAGTGTGGGTGTTTTAGTGCTGGTGTTTTAGTGGTGGTGTTTTAGTACTGATGTTTTAGTGGTGGTGTTTTAGTGGTGGTGTTTTAGTGGTGATGTTTTAGTGGTGGTATTTTAGTGGTGGTATTTTAGTACTGGTATTTTAGTGGTGATGTTTTAGTGGTGGTGTTTTAGTGGTGGTATTCTAGTTGTCGTGTTTTACTACTGGTGTTTTAGTGGGGGTGTTTTAGTGGTGTTTTTTTGGTCATTGTGTTTAGGTGGTGAGGTTTTAGTGGTGGGGTTTTAGTTCAGTTTTTTTAGTGGTGGTGTTTTAGTGGTGGTGTTTTAGTACTGGTGTTTTAGTACTGGTGTTTTAGTGGTGTGGTTTTAGTGGTAGTGTTTTATTGCTGGTGTTTTAGTGCTGGTGTTTTAGTGCTGTTTTTTTAGTGCTGGTGTTTTAGTGGTGGGGTTTTATTGGTGGTTTTTTAGTGGTGGTGTTTTAGTGGTGGTGTTTTAGTGGTGGTCTTTTAGTACTGGTGTTTTAGTGGTGATGTTTTAATGGTGGTGTTTTAGTGGTGATGTTTTAGTGGTGATGTTTTAGTGGTGAGTTTTAGTGGTGTTTTTTTAGTACTGGTGTTTTAGTGGAGGTGTTTTAGTGGTGATGTTTTAGTGGTGATGTTTTAGTGGTGATGTTTTAGTGGTGGTGTTTTAGTACTGATGTTTTAGTGGTGGTGTTTTAGTGGTGGTGTTTTAGTGGTGGTGTTTTAGTGGTGGTCTTTTAGTACTGGTGTTTCAGTGGTGATGTTTTAGTGGTGGTTTTTTAGTACTGGTGTTTTAGTGGTGGTGTTTTAGTACTGATGTTTTAGTGGTGGTGTTTTAGTGGTGGTGTTTTAGTACTGATGTTTTAGTGGTGGTGTTTTCGTGGTGGTGTTTTAGTGGTGATGTTTTAGTGGTGGTGTTTTAGTGCTGGTGTTTTAGTGGTGGGGTTTTAGTGCTGGTGTTTTAGTGGTGTGGTTTTAGTGGTGGTGTTTTAGTGGTGGTGTTTTTGTGGTGATGTTTTAGTGGTGATGTTTTATTGCTGGTGTTTTAGTGCTGGTGTTTTAGTGCTGGTGTTTTAGTGCTGGTGTTTTAGTGATGGTGTTTTAGTGCTGGTCTTTTAGTGCTAGTGTTTTATTGGTGGTGTTTTAGTACTGATGTTTTAGTGGTGGTGTTTTAGTGGTGGTGTTTTAGTGGTGATGTTTTAGTGGTGGTGTTTTAGTGGTGGTATTTTAGTACTGGTATTTTACTGGTGATGTTTTAGTGGTGGTGTTTTAGTGGTGATGTTTTAGTGGTGGTGTTTTTTTTTGCTGGTGTTTTAGTGCTGGTGTTTTAGTGCCTGTGTTTTAGTGGTGGTATTTTAGTACTGGTATTTTACTGGTGATGTTTTAGTGGTGGTGTTTTAGTGGTGATGTTTTAGTGGTGGTGGTTTTTTTTGCTGGTGTTTTAGTGCTGGTGTTTTAGTGCTGGTGTTTTAGTGCTGGTCTTTTAGTACTGGTGTTTTAGTGGTGATGTTTTAGTGGTGGTGTTTTAGGTGTGTTGTTTTAGTGTTGGTTTTTTAGTACTGGTGTTTTAGTGGTGGTGTTTTAGTACTGATGTTTTAGTGGCGGTGTTATAGTGGTGGTGTTATAGTGGTTGTGTTTTAGTGGTGGTGTTTTAGTCCTGATGTTTTAGTGGTGGTGTTTTAGTGGTGGTGTTTTAGAACTGATGTTTTAGTGGTGGTGCTTTAGTGGTGGTGTTTTAGTGGTGATGTTATGTGGTGATGTTTTAGTGGTGGTATTTTAGTACTGGTATTTTAGTGGTGATGTTTGAGTGGTGGTGTTTTAGTGGTGATGTTTTAGTGGTGGTTTTTTAGTACTGGTGTTTTAGTGGTGGTGTTTTAGTACTGATGTTTTAGTGGTGGTGTTTTAGTGGTGGTGTTTTAGTACTGATGTTTTAGTGGTGGTGTTTTAGTGGTGATGTTTTAGTGGTAATGTTTTAGTGGTGGTATTTTAGTACTGGTATTTTAGTGGTGATGTTTTAGTGGTGGTGTTTTAGTGGTGATGTTTTAGTGGTGGTGTTTTATTGCTGGTGTTTTAGTGATGGTGTTTTAGTGCTGGTGTTTTAGTGCTGGTGTTTTAGTGGTGGTGTTTTAGTGATGGTGTTTTAGTGCTGGTCTTTTAGTGCTGGTGTTTTAGTGCTGGTGTTTTAGTGCTGGTATTCTAGTTGTCGTATTTTACTACTGGTGTTTTAGTGGGGGTGTTTTAGTGGTGGTTTTTTGGTGATTGTGTTTAGGTGGTGAGGTTTTAGTGGTGGGGTTTTAGTTCTGTTTTTTTAGTGGTGGTGTTTTAGTGGTGGTGTTTTAGTACTGGTGTTTTAGTACTGGTGTTTTAGTGGTGTGGTTTTAGTGGTAGTGTTTTAGTGCTGGTGTTTTAGTGCTGGTGTTTTAGTGCTGGTGTTTTAGTGCTGGTGTTTTATTGGTGGTGTTTTAGTACTGATGTTTTAGTGGTGGTGTTTTAGTGGTGGTGTTTTAGTACTGGTGTTTTAGTACTGGTGTTTTAGTGGTGTGGTTTTAGTGGTAGTGTTTTAGTGCTGGTGTTTTAGTGCTGGTGTTTTAGTGCTGGTGTTTTAGTGCTGGTGTTTTATTGGTGGTGTTTTAGTACTGATGTTTTAGTGGTGTTGTTTTAGTGGTGGTCTTTTAGTACTGATGTTTTAGTGGTGGTGTTTTAGTGGTGGTGTTTTAGTGATGGTGTTTTAGTGCTGGTGTTTTAGTGGTGGTGTTTTAGTGGTGGTGTTTTAGTGGTGGTCTTATGGTACTGGTGTTTTAGTGGTGATGTTTTAGTGGTGGTGTTTTAGGTGTGTTGTTTTAGTGTTGGTTTTTTAGTACTGGTGTTTTAGTGGTGGTGTTTTAGTACTGATGTTTTAGTGGCGGTGTTATAGTGGTGTTGTTATAGTGGTTGTGTTTTAGTGGTGGTTTTTTAGTACTGGTGTTTTAGTGGTGGTGTTTTAGTACTGATGTTTTAGTGGTGGTGTTTTAGTGGTGGTGTTTTAGTACTGATGTTTTAGTGGTGGTGCTTTAGTGGTGGTGTTTTAGTGGTGATGTTTTAGTGGTGATGTTTTAGTGGTGGTATTTTAGTACTGGTATTTTAGTGGTGATGTTTGAGTGGTGGTGTTTTATTGGTGATGTTTTAGTGGTGGTTTTTTAGTACTGGTGTTTTAGTGGTGGTGTTTTAGTACTGATGTTTTAGTGGTGGTGTTTTAGTGGTGGTGTTTTAGTACTGATGTTTTAGTGGTGGTGTTTTAGTGGTGATGTTTTAGTGGTAATAATTTAGTGGTGGTATTTTAGTACTGGTATTTTAGTGGTGATGTTTTAGTGGTGGTGTTTTAGTGGTGATGTTTTAGTGGTGGTGTTTTATTGCTGGTGTTTTAGTGATGGTGTTTTAGTGCTGGTGTTTTAGTGCTGGTGTTTTAGTGGTGGTGTTTTAGTGATGGTGTTTTAGTGCTGGTCTTTTAGTGCTGGTGTTTTAGTGCTGGTCTTTTAGTGCTGGTATTCTAGTTGTCGAGTTTTACTACTGGTGTTTTAGTGGGGGTGTTTTAGTGGTGTTTTTTTGGTGATTGTGTTTAGGTGGTGAGGTTTTAGTGGTGGGGTTTTAGTTTTAATTTTTTAGTGGTGGTGTTTTAGTGGTGGTGTTTTAGTACTGATGTTTTAGTGGTGGTGTTTTCGTGGTGGTGTTTTAGTGGTGATGTTTTAGTGGTGGTGTTTTAGTGCTGGTGTTTTAGTGGTGGGGTTTTAGTGCTGGTGTTTTAGTGGTGTGGTTTTAGTGGTGGTGTTTTAGTGGTGGTGTTTTTGTGGTGATGTTTTAGTGGTGATGTTTTATTGCTGGTGTTTTAGTGCTGGTGTTTTAGTGCTGGTGTTTTAGTGCTGGTGTTTTAGTGATGGTGTTTTAGTGCTGGTCTTTTAGTGCTAGTGTTTTATTGGTGGTGTTTTAGTACTGATGTTTTAGTGGTGGTGTTTTAGTGGTGGTGTTTTAGTGGTGATGTTTTAGTGGTGGTGTTTTAGTGGTGGTATTTTAGTACTGGTATTTTACTGGTGATGTTTTAGTGGTGGTGTTTTAGTGGTGATGTTTTAGTGGTGGTGTTTTTTTTGCTGGTGTTTTAGTGCTGGTGTTTTAGTGCTGGTGTTTTAGTGGTGGTATTTTAGTACTGGTATTTTACTGGTGATGTTTTAGTGGTGGTGTTTTAGTGGTGATGTTTTAGTGGTGGTGGTTTTTTTTGCTGGTGTTTTAGTGCTGGTGTTTTAGTGCTGGTGTTTTAGTGGTGGTCTTTTAGTACTGGTGTTTTAGTGGTGATGTTTTAGTGGTGGTGTTTTAGGTGTGTTGTTTTAGTGTTGGTTTTTTAGTACTGGTGTTTTAGTGCTGGTGTTTTAGTGGTGGTATTTTAGTGATGGTGTTTTAGTGCTGGTCTTTTAGTGCTTGTGTTTTAGTGCTGGTGTTTTAGTGCTGGTATTCTAGTTGTCGTATTTTACTACTGGTGTTTTAGTGGGGGTGTTTTAGTGGTGGTTTTTTGGTGATTGTGTTTAGGTGGTGAGGTTTTAGTGGTGGGGTTTTAGTACTGGTGTTTTTGTACTGGTGTTTTAGTGGTGTGGTTTTAGTGGTAGTGTTTTAGTGCTGGTGTTTTAGTGCTGGTGTTTTAGTGCTGGTGTTTTATTGGTGGTGTTTTAGTACTGATGTTTTAGTGGTGGTGTTTTAGTGGTGGTGTTTTAGTACTGGTGTTTTAGTACTGGTGTTTTAGTGGTGTGGTTTTAGTGGTAGTGTTTTAGTGCTGGTGTTTTAGTGCTGGTGTTTTAGTGCTGGTGTTTTAGTGCTGGTGTTTTAGTGCTGGTGTTTTAGTGGTGGTCTTTTAGTACTGGTGTTTTAGTGGTGATGTTTTAGTGGTGGTGTTTTAGGTGTGTTGTTTTAGTGTTGGTTTTTTAGTACTGGTGTTTTAGTGCTGGTGTTTTAGTGGTGGTATTTTAGTGATGGTGTTTTAGTGCTGGTCTTTTAGTGCTTGTGTTTTAGTGCTGGTGTTTTAGTGCTGGTATTCTAGTTGTCGTATTTTACTACTGGTGTTTTAGTGGGGGTGTTTTAGTGGTGGTTTTTTGGTGATTGTGTTTAGGTGGTGAGGTTTTAGTGGTGGGGTTTTAGTACTGGTGTTTTTGTACTGGTGTTTTAGTGGTGTGGTTTTAGTGGTAGTGTTTTAGTGCTGGTGTTTTAGTGCTGGTGTTTTAGTGCTGGTGTTTTATTGGTGGTGTTTTAGTACTGATGTTTTAGTGGTGGTGTTTTAGTGGTGGTGTTTTAGTACTGGTGTTTTAGTACTGGTGTTTTAGTGGTGTGGTTTTAGTGGTAGTGTTTTAGTGCTGGTGTTTTAGTGCTGGTGTTTTAGTGCTGGTGTTTTATTGGTGGTGTTTTAGTACTGATGTTTTAGTGGTGGTGTTTTAGTGGTGGTGTTTTAGTACTGGTGTTTTAGTACTGGTGTTTTAGTGGTGTGGTTTTAGTGGTAGTGTTTTAGTGCTGATGTTTTAGTGCTGGTGTTTTAGTGCTGGTGTTTTAGTGCTGGTGTTTTATTGGTGGTGTTTTAGTACTGATGTTTTAGTGGTGGTGTTTTAGTGGTGGTGTTTTAGTACTGATGTTTTAGTGGTGGTGTTTTAGTGGTGGTGTTTTAGTGGTGGTGTTTTAGTGGTGGTCTTTTAGTACTGGTGTTTTAGTGGTGATGTTTTAGTGGTGGTGTTTTAGGTGTGTTGTTTTAGTGTTGGTTTTTTAGTACTGGTGTTTTAGTGGTGGTGTTTTAGTACTGATGTTTTAGTGGCGGTGTTATAGTGGTGTTGTTATAGTGGTTGTGTTTTAGTGGTGGTTTTTTAGTACTGGTGATTTAGTGGTGGTGTTTTAGTACTGATGTTTTAGTGGTGGTGTTTTAGTGGTGGTGTTTTAGTACTGATGTTTTAGTGGTGGTGCTTTAGTGGTGGTGTTTTAGTGGTGATGTTTTAGTGGTGATGTTTTAGTGGTGGTATTTTAGTACTGGTATTTTAGTGGTGATGTTTGAGTGGTGGTGTTTTAGTGGTGATGTTTTAGTGGTGGTTTTTTAGTACTGGTGTTTTAGTGGTGTTGTTTTAGTACTGATGTTTTAGTGGTGGTGTTTTAGTGGTGGTGTTTTAGTACTGATGTTTTAGTGGTGGTGTTTTAGTGGTGATGTTTTAGTGGTAATGTTTTAGTGGTGGTATTTTAGTACTGGTATTTTAGTGGTGATGTTTTAGTGGTGGTGTTTTAGTGGTGATGTTTTAGTGGTGGTGTTTTATTGCTGGTGTTTTAGTGATGGTGTTTTAGTGCTGGTGTTTTAGTGGTGGTGTTTTAGTGGTGGTGTTTTAGTGGTGGTGTTTTAGTGGTGGTCTTTTAGTACTGGTGTTTTAGTGGTGATGTTTTTGTGGTGGTGTTTTAGGTGTGTTGTTTTAGTGTTGGTTTTTTAGTACTGGTGTTTTAGTGGTGGTGTTTTAGTACTGATGTTTTAGTGGCGGTGTTATAGTGGTGTTGTTATAGTGGTTGTGTTTTAGTGGTGGTGTTTTAGTACTGGTGTTTTAGTGGTGGTGTTTTAGTACTGATGTTTTAGTGGTGGTGTTTTAGTGGTGGTGTTTTAGTACTGATGTTTTAGTGGTGGTGCTTTAGTGGTGGTGTTTTAGTGGTGATGTTTTAGTGGTGATGTTTTAGTGGTGGTATTTTAGTACTGGTATTTTAGTGGTGATGTTTGAGTGGTGGTGTTTTATTGGTGATGTTTTAGTGGTGGTTTTTTAGTACTGGTGTTTTAGTGGTGGTGTTTTAGTACTGATGTTTTAGTGGTAATGTTTTAGTGGTGGTATTTTAGTACTGGTATTTTAGTGGTGATGTTTTAGTGGTGGTGTTTTAGTGGTGATGTTTTAGTGGTGGTGTTTTATTGCTGGTGTTTTAGTGATGGTGTTTTAGTGCTGGTGTTTTAGTGCTGGTGTTTTAGTGGTGGTGTTTTAGTGATGGTGTTTTAGTGCTGGTCTTTTAGTGCTGGTGTTTTAGTGCTGGTCTTTTAGTGCTGGTATTCTAGTTGTCGAGTTTTACTACTGGTGTTTTAGTGGGGGTGTTTTAGTGGTGTTTTTTTGGTGATTGTGTTTAGGTGGTGAGGTTTTAGTGGTGGGGTTTTAGTTTTAATTTTTTAGTGGTGGTGTTTTAGTGGTGGTGTTTTAGTACTGATGTTTTAGTGGTGGTGTTTTCGTGGTGGTGTTTTAGTGGTGATGTTTTAGTGGTGGTGTTTTAGTGCTGGTGTTTTAGTGGTGGGGTTTTAGTGCTGGTGTTTTAGTGGTGTGGTTTTAGTGGTGGTGTTTTAGTGGTGGTGTTTTTGTGGTGATGTTTTAGTGGTGATGTTTTATTGCTGGTGTTTTGGTGCTGGTGTTTTAGTGCTGGTGTTTTAGTGGTGGTATTTTAGTGATGGTGTTTTAGTGCTGGTCTTTTAGTGCTTGTGTTTTAGTGCTGGTGTTTTAGTGCTGGTATTCTAGTTGTCGTATTTTACTACTGGTGTTTTAGTGGGGGTGTTTTAGTGGTGGTTTTTTGGTGATTGTGTTTAGGTGGTGAGGTTTTAGTGGTGGGGTTTTAGTACTGGTGTTTTTGTACTGGTGTTTTAGTGGTGTGGTTTTAGTGGTAGTGTTTTAGTGCTGGTGTTTTAGTGCTGGTGTTTTAGTGCTGGTGTTTTAGTGCTGGTGTTTTAGTGGTGATGTTTTAGTGGTAATAATTTAGTGGTGGTATTTTAGTACTGGTATTTTAGTGGTGATGTTTTAGTGGTGGTGTTTTAGTGGTGATGTTTTAGTGGTGGTGTTTTATTGCTGGTGTTTTAGTGATGGTGTTTTAGTGCTGGTGTTTTAGTGCTGGTGTTTTAGTGGTGGTGTTTTAGTGATGGTGTTTTAGTGCTGGTCTTTTAGTGCTGGTGTTTTAGTGCTGGTCTTTTAGTGCTGGTATTCTAGTTGTCGAGTTTTACTACTGGTGTTTTAGTGGGGGTGTTTTAGTGGTGTTTTTTTGGTGATTGTGTTTAGGTGGTGAGGTTTTAGTGGTGGGGTTTTAGTTTTAATTTTTTAGTGGTGGTGTTTTAGTGGTGGTGTTTTAGTACTGATGTTTTAGTGGTGGTGTTTTCGTGGTGGTGTTTTAGTGGTGATGTTTTAGTGGTGGTGTTTTAGTGCTGGTGTTTTAGTGGTGGGGTTATAGTGCTGGTGTTTTAGTGGTGTGGTTTTAGTGGTGGTGTTTTAGTGGTGGTGTTTTTGTGGTGATGTTTTAGTGGTGATGTTTTATTGCTGGTGTTTTAGTGCTGGTGTTTTAGTGCTGGTGTTTTAGTGCTGGTGTTTTAGTGATGGTGTTTTAGTGCTGGTCTTTTAGTGCTAGTGTTTTATTGGTGGTGTTTTAGTACTGATGTTTTAGTGGTGGTGTTTTAGTGGTGGTGTTTTAGTGGTGATGTTTTAGTGGTGGTGTTTTAGTGGTGGTATTTTAGTACTGGTATTTTACTGGTGATGTTTTAGTGGTGGTGTTTTAGTGGTGATGTTTTAGTGGTGGTGTTTTTTTTGCTGGTGTTTTAGTGCTGGTGTTTTAGTGCTGGTGTTTTAGTGGTGGTATTTTAGTACTGGTATTTTACTGGTGATGTTTTAGTGGTGGTGTTTTAGTGGTGATGTTTTAGTGGTGGTGGTTTTTTTTGCTGGTGTTTTAGTGCTGGTGTTTTAGTGCTGGTGTTTTAGTGGTGGTCTTTTAGTACTGGTGTTTTAGTGGTGATGTTTTAGTGGTGGTGTTTTAGGTGTGTTGTTTTAGTGTTGGTTTTTTAGTACTGGTGTTTTAGTGCTGGTGTTTTAGTGGTGGTATTTTAGTGATGGTGTTTTAGTGCTGGTCTTTTAGTGCTGGTGTTTTAGTGCTGGTGTTTTAGTGCTGGTATTCTAGTTGTCGTATTTTACTACTGGTGTTTTAGTGGGGGTGTTTTAGTGGTGGTTTTTTGGTGATTGTGTTTAGGTGGTGAGGTTTTAGTGGTGGGGTTTTAGTACTGGTGTTTTAGTACTGGTGTTTTAGTGGTGTGGTTTTAGTGGTAGTGTTTTAGTGCTGGTGTTTTAGTGCTGGTGTTTTAGTGCTGGTGTTTTATTGGTGGTGTTTTAGTACTGATGTTTTAGTGGTGGTGTTTTAGTGGTGGTGTTTTAGTACTGGTGTTTTAGTACTGGTGTTTTAGTGGTGTGGTTTTAGTGGTAGTGTTTTAGTGCTGGTGTTTTAGTGCTGGTGTTTTAGTGCTGGTGTTTTAGTGCTGGTGTTTTATTGGTGGTGTTTTAGTACTGATGTTTTAGTGGTGGTGTTTTAGTGGTGGTGTTTTAGTACTGATGTTTTAGTGGTGGTGTTTTAGTGGTGGTGTTTTAGTGGTGGTGTTTTAGTGGTGGTCTTTTAGTACTGGTGTTTTAGTGGTGATGTTTTAGTGGTGGTGTTTTAGGTGTGTTGTTTTAGTGTTGGTTTTTTAGTACTGGTGTTTTAGTGGTGGTGTTTTAGTACTGATGTTTTAGTGGCGGTGTTATAGTGGTGTTGTTATAGTGGTTGTGTTTTAGTGGTGGTTTTTTAGTACTGGTGATTTAGTGGTGGTGTTTTAGTACTGATGTTTTAGTGGTGGTGTTTTAGTGGTGGTGTTTTAGTACTGATGTTTTAGTGGTGGTGCTTTAGTGGTGGTGTTTTAGTGGTGATGTTTTAGTGGTGATGTTTTAGTGGTGGTATTTTAGTACTGGTATTTTAGTGGTGATGTTTGAGTGGTGGTGTTTTAGTGGTGATGTTTTAGTGGTGGTTTTTTAGTACTGGTGTTTTAGTGGTGTTGTTTTAGTACTGATGTTTTAGTGGTGGTGTTTTAGTGGTGGTGTTTTAGTACTGATGTTTTAGTGGTGGTGTTTTAGTGGTGATGTTTTAGTGGTAATGTTTTAGTGGTGGTATTTTAGTACTGGTATTTTAGTGGTGATGTTTTAGTGGTGGTGTTTTAGTGGTGATGTTTTAGTGGTGGTGTTTTATTGCTGGTGTTTTAGTGATGGTGTTTTAGTGCTGGTGTTTTAGTGGTGGTGTTTTAGTGGTGGTGTTTTAGTGGTGGTGTTTTAGTGGTGGTCTTTTAGTACTGGTGTTTTAGTGGTGATGTTTTTGTGGTGGTGTTTTAGGTGTGTTGTTTTAGTGTTGGTTTTTTAGTACTGGTGTTTTAGTGGTGGTGTTTTAGTACTGATGTTTTAGTGGCGGTGTTATAGTGGTGTTGTTATAGTGGTTGTGTTTTAGTGGTGGTGTTTTAGTACTGGTGTTTTAGTGGTGGTGTTTTAGTACTGATGTTTTAGTGGTGGTGTTTTAGTGGTGGTGTTTTAGTACTGATGTTTTAGTGGTGGTGCTTTAGTGGTGGTGTTTTAGTGGTGATGTTTTAGTGGTGATGTTTTAGTGGTGGTATTTTAGTACTGGTATTTTAGTGGTGATGTTTGAGTGGTGGTGTTTTATTGGTGATGTTTTAGTGGTGGTTTTTTAGTACTGGTGTTTTAGTGGTGGTGTTTTAGTACTGATGTTTTAGTGGTAATGTTTTAGTGGTGGTATTTTAGTACTGGTATTTTAGTGGTGATGTTTTAGTGGTGGTGTTTTAGTGGTGATGTTTTAGTGGTGGTGTTTTATTGCTGGTGTTTTAGTGATGGTGTTTTAGTGCTGGTGTTTTAGTGCTGGTGTTTTAGTGGTGGTGTTTTAGTGATGGTGTTTTAGTGCTGGTCTTTTAGTGCTGGTGTTTTAGTGCTGGTCTTTTAGTGCTGGTATTCTAGTTGTCGAGTTTTACTACTGGTGTTTTAGTGGGGGTGTTTTAGTGGTGTTTTTTTGGTGATTGTGTTTAGGTGGTGAGGTTTTAGTGGTGGGGTTTTAGTTTTAATTTTTTAGTGGTGGTGTTTTAGTGGTGGTGTTTTAGTACTGATGTTTTAGTGGTGGTGTTTTCGTGGTGGTGTTTTAGTGGTGATGTTTTAGTGGTGGTGTTTTAGTGCTGGTGTTTTAGTGGTGGGGTTTTAGTGCTGGTGTTTTAGTGGTGTGGTTTTAGTGGTGGTGTTTTAGTGGTGGTGTTTTTGTGGTGATGTTTTTGTGGTGATGTTTTATTGCTGGTGTTTTGGTGCTGGTGTTTTAGTGCTGGTGTTTTAGTGCTGGTGTTTTAGTGATGGTGTTTTAGTGCTGGTCTTTTAGTGCTAGTGTTTTATTGGTGGTGTTTTAGTACTGATGTTTTAGTGGTGGTGTTTTAGTGGTGGTGTTTTAGTGGTGATGTTTTAGTGGTGGTGTTTTAGTGGTGGTATTTTAGTACTGGTATTTTACTGGTGATGTTTTAGTGGTGGTGTTTTAGTGGTGATGTTTGAGTGGTGGTGTTTTTTTTGCTGGTGTTTAAGTGCTGGTGTTTTAGTGCTGGTGTTTTAGTGGTGGTATTTTAGTACTGGTATTTTACTGGTGATGTTTTAGTGGTGGTGTTTTAGTGGTGATGTTTTAGTGGTGGTGGTTTTTTTTGCTGGTGTTTTAGTGCTGGTGTTTTAGTGCTGGTGTTTTAGTGGTGGTCTTTTAGTACTGGTGTTTTAGTACTGATGTTTTAGT
Source organism: Salmo salar (assembly GCF_965601325.2). Classification (NCBI taxonomy): domain Eukaryota; kingdom Metazoa; phylum Chordata; class Actinopteri; order Salmoniformes; family Salmonidae; genus Salmo; species Salmo salar. Next base: position 4,128,049 of record NC_138303.1, read on the forward strand.
GGTGGTGTTTTAGTGGTGGTGTTTTAGAACTGATGTTTTAGTGGTGGTGCTTTAGTGGTGGTGTTTTAGTGGTGATGTTTTAGTGGTGATGTTTTAGTGGTGGTATTTTAGTACTGGTATTTTAGTGGTGATGTTTGAGTGGTGGTGTTTTAGTGGTGATGTTTTAGTGGTGGTTTTTTAGTACTGGTGTTTTAGTGGTGGTGTTTTAGTACTGATGTTTTAGTGGTGGTGTTTTAGTGGTGGTGTTTTAGTACTGATGTTTTAGTGGTGGTGTTTTAGTGGTGATGTTTTAGTGGTAATGTTTTAGTGGTGGTATTTTAGTACTGGTATTTTAGTGGTGATGTTTTAGTGGTGGTGTTTTAGTGGTGATGTTTTAGTGGTGGTGTTTTATTGCTGGTGTTTTAGTGATGGTGTTTTAGTGCTGGTGTTTTAGTGCTGGTGTTTTAGTGCTGGTGTTTTAGTGATGGTGTTTTAGTGCTGGTCTTTTAGTGCTGGTGTTTTAGTGCTGGTATTCTAGTTGTCGTGTTTTACTACTGGTGTTTTAGTGGGGGTGTTTTAGTGGTGTTTTTTTGGTGATTGTGTTTAGGTGGGGAGGTTTTAGTGGTGGGGTTTTAGTTCTGTTTTTTTAGTGGTGGTGTTTTAGTGGTGGTGTTTTAGTACTGGTGTTTTAGTACTGGTGTTTTAGTGGTGTGGTTTTAGTGGTAGTGTTTTAGTGCTGGTGTTTTAGTGCTGGTGTTTTAGTGCTATGGTTTTAGTGCTGGTGTTTTAGTGCTGGTGTTTTATTGGTGGTGTTTTAGTACTGATGTTTTAGTGGTGGTGTTTTAGTGGTGGTGTTTTAGTGTTGGTTTTTTAGTACTGGTGTTTTAGTGGTGGTGTTTTAGTACTGATGTTTTAGTGGCGGTGTTATAGTGGTGTTGTTATAGTGGTTGTGTTTTAGTGGTGGTTTTTTAGTACTGGTGTTTTAGTGGTGGTGTTTTAGTACTGATGTTTTAGTGGTGGTGTTTTAGTACTGATGTTTTAGTGGTGGTGCTTTAGTGGTGGTGTTTTAGTGGTGATGTTTTAGTGGTGATGTTTTAGTGGTGGTATTTTAGTACTGGTATTTTAGTGGTGATGTTTGAGTGGTGGTGTTTTAGTGGTGATGTTTTAGTGGTGGTTTTTTAGTACTGGTGTTTTAGTGGTGGTGTTTTAGTACTGATGTTTTAGTGGTGGTGTTTTAGTGGTGGTGTTTTAGTACTGATGTTTTAGTGGTGGTGTTTTAGTGGTGATGTTTTAGTGGTAATGTTTTAGTGGTGGTATTTTAGTACTGGTATTTTAGTGGTGATGTTTTAGTGGTGGTGTTTTAGTGGTGATGTTTTAGTGGTGGTGTTTTATTGCTGGTGTTTTAGTGATGTTGTTTTAGTGCTGGTGTTTTAGTGGTGGTGTTTTAGTGGTGGTGTTTTAGTGGTGGTCTTTTAGTACTGGTGTTTTAGTGGTGATGTTTTAGTGGTGGTGTTTTAGGTGTGTTGTTTTAGTGTTGGTTTTTTAGTACTGGTGTTTTAGTGGTGGTGTTTTAGTACTGATGTTTTAGTGGCGGTGTTATAGTGGTGTTGTTATAGTGTTTGTGTTTTAGTGGTGGTTTTTTAGTACTGGTGTTTTAGTGGTGGTGTTTTAGTGGTGGTGTTTTAGTACTGATGTTTTAGTGGTGGTGCTTTAGTGGTGGTGTTTTAGTGGTGATGTTTTAGTGGTGATGTTTTAGTGGTGGTATTTTAGTACTGGTATTTTAGTGGTGATGTTTGAGTGGTGGTGTTTTAGTGGTGATGTTTTAGTGGTGTTTTTTTAGTACTGGTGTTTTAGTGGTGGTGTTTTAGTACTGATGTTTTAGTGGTGGTGCTTTAGTGGTGGTGTTTTAGTGGTGATGTTTTAGTGGTGATGTTTTAGTGGTGGTATTTTAGTACTGGTATTTTAGTGGTGATGTTTGAGTGGTGGTGTTTTAGTGGTGATGTTTTAGTGGTGTTTTTTTAGTACTGGTGTTTTAGTGGTGGTGTTTTAGTACTGATGTTTTAGTGGTGGTGTTTTAGTGGTGGTGTTTTAGTACTGATGTTTTAGTGGTGGTGTTTTAGTGGTGATGTTTTAGTGGTAATGTTTTAGTGGTGGTATTTTAGTACTGGTATTTTAGTGGTGATGTTTTAGTGGTGGTGTTTTAGTGGTGATGTTTTAGTGGTGGTGTTTTATTGCTGGTGTTTTAGTGATGTTGTTTTAGTGCTGGTGTTTTAGTGGTGGTGTTTTAGTGGTGGTGTTTTAGTGGTGGTGTTTTAGTGGTGGTCTTTTAGTACTGGTGTTTTAGTGGTGATGTTTTAGTGGTGGTGTTTTAGGTGTGTTGTTTTAGTGTTGGTTTTTTAGTACTGGTGTTTTAGTGGTGGTGTTTTAGTACTGATGTTTTAGTGGCGGTGTTATAGTGGTGTTGTTATAGTGTTTGTGTTTTAGTGGTGGTTTTTTAGTACTGGTGTTTTAGTGGTGGTGTTTTAGTGGTGGTGTTTTAGTACTGATGTTTTAGTGGTGGTGCTTTAGTGGTGGTGTTTTAGTGGTGATGTTTTAGTGGTGATGTTTTATTGGTGGTATTTTAGTACTGGTATTTTAGTGGTGATGTTTGAGTGGTGGTGTTTTAGTGGTGATGTTTTAGTGGTGTTTTTTTAGTACTGGTGTTTTAGTGGTGGTGTTTTAGTACTGATGTTTTAGTGGTGGTGTTTTAGTACTGATGTTTTAGTGGTGGTGTTTTAGTGGTGGTGTTTTAGTACTGATGTTTTAGTGGTGGTGTTTTAGTGGTGATGTTTTAGTGGTAATGTTTTAGTGGTGTTATTTTATTACTGGTATTTTAGTGGTGATGTTTTAGTGGTGGTGTTTTAGTGGTGATGTTTTAGTGGTGGTGTTTTATTGCTGGTGTTTTAGTGATGGTGTTTTAGTGCGGGTGTTTTAGTGCTGGTGTTTTAGTGGTGGTGTTTTAGTGATGGTGTTTTAGTGCTGGTCTTTTAGTGCTGGTGTTTTAGTGCTGGTCTTTTAGTGCTGGTATTCTAGTTGTCGTGTTTTACTACTGGTGTTTTAGTGGGGGTGTTTTAGTGGTTTTTTTTTGGTGATTGTGTTTAGGTGGTGAGGTTTTAGTGGTGGGGTTTTAGTTTTGGTTTTTTAGTGGTGGTGTTTTAGTGGTGGTGTTTTAGTACTGTTGTTTTAGTACTGGTGTTTTAGTGGTGTGGTTTTAGTGGTAGTGTTTTATTGCTGGTGTTTTAGTGCTGTTTTTTTAGTGCTGGTGTTTTAGTGGTGGTGTTTAAGTGGTGGTGTTTTAGTGCTGGTATTTGAGTGGTCGTGTTTTAGTGCTGTTTTTTTTAGTGGTTGTTTTTTAGTGGTGGTATTTGAGTAGTCGTGTTTTAGTGCTGGTGTTTTAGTGCTTGTGTTTTAGTGGTGGTGTTTTAGTGGTAGTGTTTTAGTGCTGGTGTTTTAGTGGGGGTGTTTTAGTGGTGGTGTTTTAGTGGTGGTGTTTTAGTGGTGGTGTTTTATTGCTGGTGTTTTAGTGGTAGTGTTTTAGTGGTATGGTTTTAGTGGTGGTGTTTTAGTGGTGGTGTTTTAGTGCTGTTTTTTGAATGGTCGTGTTTTAGTGATGGTGTTTTAGTGTTGGGGTTTTAGTGGTGGGGTTTTAGTGTAGGTGTTTTAGTGGTTGTGTTTTAGTGCTGGTATTTTAGTGCTCGTGTTTTAGTGCTGGGGTTTTAGTGGTGGGGTTTTAGTGGTGGGGTTTTAGTGGAGGTTTTTTAGTGAGGGTGTTTTAGTGGTGGTGTTTTAGTGGTGGTGTTTCAGTGGTGGGGTTTCAGTGGTGGTGTTTTAGTGGTGGTGTTTTAGTGGTGGTGTTTTAGAACTGGTGTTTTAGTGGTGGGGTTTTAGTGGTGGTATTTTAGTGGTGGTGTTTTAGTACTGTTGTTTTAGTGTGGGTGTTTTAGTGCTGGTGTTTTAGTGGTGGTGTTTTAGTGCTGGTGTTTTAGTGCTGGTGTTTTAGTGGTCGGTTTTCAGTGCTGGTGTTTTAGTGGTGTGGTTTTAGTGGTGGGGTTTTAGTGGTGGGGTTTTAGTTCTGATGTTTTAGTGGTGGTGTTTTAGTGCTAATGTTTTAGTGGTGGTATTTTAGTACTGGTATTTTAGTGGTGATGTTTTAGTGGTGGTGTTTTAGTGGTGATGTTTTAGTGGTGGTGTTTTATTGCTGGTGTTTTAGTGATGGTGTTTTAGTGCTGGTGTTTTAGTGCTGGTGTTTTAGTGGTGGTGTTTTAGTGATGGTGTTTTAGTGCTGGTCTTTTAGTGCTGGTGTTTTAGTGCTGGTCTTTTAGTGCTGGTATTCTAGTTGTCGTGTTTTACTACTGGTGTTTTAGTGGGGGTGTTTTAGTGGTGTTTTTTTGGTGATTGTGTTTAGGTGGTGAGGTTTTAGTGGTGGGGTTTTAGTTTTGGTTTTTTAGTGGTGGTGTTTTAGTGGTGGTGTTTTAGTACTGGTGTTTTAGTACTGGTGTTTTAGTGGTGTGGTTTTAGTGGTAGTGTTTTATTGCTGGTGTTTTATTGCTGGTGTTTTAGTGCTGTTTTTTTAGTGCTGGTGTTTTAGTGGTGGTGTTTAAGTGGTGGTGTTTTAGTGCTGGTATTTGAGTGGTCGTGTTTTAGTGCTGGTTTTTTTAGTGGTTGTTTTTTAGTGGTGGTATTTGAGTAGTCGTGTTTTAGTGCTGGTGTTTTAGTGCTGGTGTTTTAGTGGTGGTGTTTTAGTGGTAGTGTTTTAGTGCTGGTGTTTTAGTGGTGGTGTTTTAGTGGTGGTGTTTTAGTGGTGGTGTTTTATTGCTGGTGTTTTAGTGGTAGGGTTTTAGTGGTATGGTTTTAGTGGTGGTGTTTTAGTGGTGGTGTTTTAGTGCTGTTTTTTGAATGGTCGTGTTTTAGTGATGGTGTTTTAGTGGTGGGGTTTTAGTGGTGGGGTTTTAGTGTAGGTGTTTTAGTGGTTGTGTTTTAGTGCTGGTATTTTAGTGCTCGTGTTTTAGTGCTGGTGTTTTAGTGGTGGGGTTTTAGTGGAGGTTTTTTAGTGAGGGTGTTTTAGTGGTGGTGTTTTATTGGTGGTGTTTCAGTGGTGGGGTTTCAGTGGTGGTGTTTTAGTGGTGGTGTTTTAGTGGTGGTGTTTTAGAACTGGTGTTTTAGTGGTGGGGTTTTAGTGGTGGTATTTTAGTGGTGGTGTTTTAGTGGTGGGGTTTTAGTGGTGGTGTTTTAGTGGTGGTGTTTTAGTGGTGGTGATTTAGTACTGATGTTTTAGTGGTGGCGTTTTAGGTGTGATATTTTAGTGGTGGTGTTTTAGTGGTGGTATTTTAGTACTGATCTTTTAGTGCTGGTGTTTTAGTGGTGGGGTTTAAGTGGTGTTTTTTGTGGTGGTGTTTTAGTGGTGGTCTTTTAGTACTGGTGTTTTAGTGGTGATGTTTTAGTGGTGATGTTTTAGTGGTGGTGTTTTAGTACTGATGTTTTAGTGGTGGTGTTTTAGTGGTGGTGTTTTAGTGGTGGTGTTTTAGTGGTGGTTTTTTAGTACTGGTGTTTTATTGGTGGTGTTTTAGTACTGATGTTTTAGTGGTGGTGTTTTAGTACTGATGTTTTAGTGGTGTTGTTTTAGTGGTGGTGTTTTATTGGTGATGTTTTAGTGGTGGTCTTTTAGTACTGGTGTTTTAGTGGTGATGTTTTAGTGGTGGTGTTTTAGGTGTGGTGTTTTAGTGGTGGTTTTTTAGTACTGGTGTTTTAGTGGTGGTGTTTTAGTACTGATGTTTTAGTGGCGGTGTTATAGTGGTGGTGTTTTAGTGGTGGTGTTTTAGTACTGATGTTTTAGTGTGGTGTTTTAGTGGTGGTGTTTTAGTACTGATTGTTTTAGTGGTGGTGTTTTAGTGGTGGTGTTTTAGTGGTGATGTTTTAGTGGTGGTGTTTTAGTGGTGGTATTTTAATACTGGTATTTTAGTGGTGATGTTTTAGTGGTGGTGTTTTAGTGGTGATGTTTTAGTGCTGGTATTTTAGTGCTGGTGTTTTAGTGATGGTGTTTTAGTGCTGGTGTTTTAGTGCTGGTATTCTAGTTGTCGTGTTTTACTACTGGTGTTTTAGTGGGGGTGTTTTAGTGGTGGTTTTTTGGTGATTGTGTTTAGGTGGTGAGGTTTTAGTGGTGGGGTTTTAGTTCTGTTTTTTTAGTGCTGGTGTTTTAGTGCTGTTTTTTTAGTGCTGGTGTTTTAGTGGTGGTGTTTAAGTGGTGGTGTTTTAGTGCTGGTATTTGAGTGGTCGTGTTTTAGTGCTGGTGTTTTAGTGGTTGTGTTTTAGTGGTGGTAGGTGAGTAGTCGTGTTTTAGTGCTGGTGTTTTAGTGCTGGTGTTTTAGTGCTGGTGTTTTAGTGGGGGTGTTTTAGTGGTGGTGTTTTAGTGGTGGTGTTTTAGTGCTGGTGTTTTAGTGCTGGTGTTTTAGTGCTGGTGTTTTAGTGGTGGTGTTTTAGTGATGGTCTTTTAGTGCTGGTGTTTTAGTGCTGGTGTTTTACTACTGGTGTTTTAGTGGGGGTGTTTTAGTGGTGGTTTTTTGGTGATTGTGTTTAGGTGGTGAGGTTTTAGTGGTGGGGTTTTAGTTCTGGTTTTTTAGTGGTGGTGTTTTAGTGGTGGTGTTTTAGTACTGGTGTTTTAGTACTGGTGTTTTAGTGGTGTGGTTTTAGTGGTAGTGTTTTATTGCTGGTGTTATAGTGCTGGTGTTTTAGTGCTGTTTTTTTAGTGCTGGTGTTTTAGTGGTGGTGTTTAAGTGGTGGTGTTTTAGTGCTGGTATTTGAGTGGTCGTGTTTTAGTGCTGGTGTTTTAGTGGTTGTGTTTTAGTGGTGGTAGGTGAGTAGTCGTGTTTTAGTGCTGGTGTTTTAGTGCTGGTGTTTTAGTGCGGGTGTTTTAGTGGGGGTGTTTTAGTGCTGTTGTTTTAGTGCTGGTGTTTTAGTGCTGGTGTTTTAGTGGTGGTGTTTTAGTGATGGTGTTTTAGTGCTGGTCTTTTAATGCTGGTGTTTTAGTGCTGGTGTTTTAGTGCTGGTATTCTAGTTGTCGTGTTTTACTACTGGTGTTTTAGTGGGGGTGTTTTAGTGGTGGTTTTTTGGTGATTGTGTTTTGGTGGTGAGGTTTTAGTGGTGGGGTTTAAGTTCTGGTTTTTTAGTGGTGGTGTTTTAGTGGTGGTGTTTTAGTACTGGTGTTTTAGTACTGGTGTTTTAGTGGTGTGGTTTTAGCGGTAGTGTTTTATTGCTGGTGTTTTAGTGCTGGTGTTTTAGTGGGGGTGTTTTAGTGGGGGTGTTTTAGTGGTTGTGTTTTATTGCTGGTGTTTTAGTGGTAGGGTTTTAGTGGTAGGGTTTTAGTGGTGGTGTTTTAGTGGTGGTGTTTAAGTGGTGGTGTTTTAGTGCTGTTTTTTGAATGGTCGTGTTTTAGTGATGGTGTTTTAGTGGTGGGGTTTTAGTGGTGGGGTTTTATTGTAGGTGTTTTAGTGGTTGTGTTTTAGTGCTGGTATTTTAGTGCTCGTGTTTTAGTGCTGGTGTTTTAGTGGTGGGGTTTTAGTGGAGGGGTTTTAGTGGAGGTGTTTTAGTGGAGGTGTTTTAGTGGTGGTGTTTCAGTGGTGGGGTTTCAGTGGTGGTGTTTTAGTGGTGGTGTTTTAGTGGTGGTGTTTTAGTACTGATGTTTTAGTGCTGATTTTTAGTGCTGGTGTTTTAGTGGTGGGGTTTCGGTGGGGGTGTTTTAGTACTGGTGTTTTAGTGGTGGTTTTTTAGTGCTGGTGTTTTAGTGGGGGTGTTTTAGTGGTGGTGTTTTAGTGGTGTTTTATTGCTGGTGTTTTAGTGGTAGGGTTTTAGTGGAACGGTTTTAGTGGTGGTGTTTTAGTGGTGGTGTTTAAGTGGTGGTGTTTTAGTGCTGTTTTTTGAATGGTCGTGTTTTAGTGATGGTGTTTTAGTGGTGGGGTTTTAGTGGTGGGGTTTTAGTGTAGGTGTTTTAGTGGTTGTGTTTTAGTGCTGGTATTTTAGTGCTCGTGTTTTAGTGCTGGTGTTTTAGTGGTGGGGTTTTAGTGGTGGGGTTTTAGTGGTGGGGTTTTAGTGGAGGTGTTTTAGTGGGGGTGTTTTAGTGGTGGTGTTTTAGTGGTGGGGTTTCAGTGGTGGGGTTTCAGTGGTGGTGTTTTAGTGGTGGTGTTTTAGTGGTGGTGTTTTAGTACTGATGTTTTAGTGCTGATTTTTAGTGCTGGTGTTTTAGTGGTGGGTTTTAGTGGTAGTATTTTAGTGGGGGTGTTTTAGTACTGGTGTTTTAGTGGTGGGGTTTTAGTGGTGGTATTTTAGTGGTGGTGTTTTAGTACTGTTGTTTTAGTGTCGGTGTTTTAGTGCTGGTGTTTTAGTGGTGGTGTTTTAGTGCTGGTGTTTTAGTGCTGGTGTTTTAGTGGTGGGTTTTCAGTGCTGGTGTTTTAGTGGTGTGGTTTTAGTGGTGGGGTTTTAGTGGTGGGGTTTTAGTGTAGGTGTTTTAGTGGTGGTGTTTTAGTGGAGTGTTTTAGTGGTGGTATTTTAGTACTGGTGTTTTAGTGGTGGTGTTTTAGTACTGATGTTTTAGTGGTGGTGTTTTAGTGGTGGTGTTTTAGTGGTTATGTTTTAGTGGTGGTGTTTTATTGCTGGTGTTTTAGTGGTGGTATTTTAGTCGAGGTGTTTTAGTACTGTTGTTTTAGTGCATGTGTTTTAGTGCTTGTGTTTTAGTGGGTGTGTTTTAGTGGTGGGGTTTTAGTGCTGGTGATTTAGTGGTGGGGTTTTAGTGGTGGGGTTTTAGTGGTGGGGTTTTAGTGCTGGTATTTTAGTGCTGGTGTTTTAGTGGTGGCGTTTTAGTGGTGGGGTTTTAGTGGTGGGGTTTTAGTGGTGGTTTTTTAGTGGTGGTGTTTTAGTGGGGGTGTTTTAGTGGTGGTGTTTTAGTGGTGGTCTTTAGTACTGGTGTTTTAGTGGTGATGTTTTAGTGGTGGTGTTTTAGTGGTGGTGTTTTAGTGGTGGTGTTTTAGTGGTGGTTTTTAGTACTGGTGTTTTAGTAGTGGTGTTTTAGTAAAGATGTTTTAGTGGTGATGTCTTAGTGGTGTTGTTTTAGTACTGGTGTTTTAGTGCTGGTGTTTTAGTACTGGTGTTTTAGTGGTGTGGTTTTAGTGGTAGTGTTTTATTGCTGGTGTTTTAGTGCTGGTGTTTTAGTGCTGTTTTTTTAGTGCTGGTGTTTTAGTGGTGGTGTTTTAGTACTGATGTTTTAGTGGTGGTGTTTAAGTGGTGGTGTTTTAGTGCTGGTATTTGAGTGGTCGTGTTTTAGTGCTGGTGTTTTAGTGGTTGTGTTTTAGTGGTGGTAGGTGAGTAGTCGTGTTTTAGTGCTGGTGTTTTAGTGCTGGTGTTTTAGTGCGGGTGTTTTAGTGGGGGTGTTTTAGTGGTGGTGTTTTAGTGCTGGTGTTTTAGTGCTGGTGTTTTAGTGCTGGTGTTTAGTGCTGGTGTTTTAGTGGTGGTGTTTTAGTGATGGTGTTTTAGTGCTGGTCTTTTAGTGCTGGGTTTTTAGTGCTGGTGTTTTAGTGCTGGTATTCTAGTTGTCGTGTTTTACTACTGGTGTTTTAGTGGGGGTGTTTTAGTGGTGGTTTTTTGGTGATTGTGTTTAGGTGGTGAGGTTTTAGTGGTGGGGTTTTAGTTCTGGTTTTTTAGTGGTGGTGTTTTAGTGGTGGTGTTTTAGTACTGGTGTTTTAGTACTGGTGTTTTAGTGGTGTGGTTTTAGTGGTAGTGTTTTATTGCTGGTGTTTTAGTGCTGGTGTTTTAGTGCTGTTTTTTTAGTGCTGGTGTTTTAGTAGTGGTGTTTTAGTGGGGGTGTTTTAGTGGTGGTGTTTTAGTGCTGGTGTTTTAGTGCTGGTGTTTAGTGGGGGTGTTTTAGTGGGGGTGTTTTAGTGGTTGTGTTTTATTGCTGGTGTTTTAGTGGTAGGGTTTTAGTGGTAGGGTTTTAGTGGTGGTGTTTTAGTGGTGGTGTTTAAGTGGTGGTGTTTTAGTGCTGTTTTTTGAATGGTCGTGTTTTAGTGATGGGGTTTTAGTGGTGGGGTTTTAGTGGTGGGGTTTTATTGTAGGTGTTTTAGTGGTTGTGTTTTAGTGCAGGTATTTTAGTGCTCGTGTTTTAGTGCTGGTGTTTTAGTGGTGGGGTTTTAGTGGAGGGGTTTTAGTGGAGGTGTTTTAGTGGTGGTGTTTCAGTGGTGGGGTTTCAGTGGTGTTGTTTTAGTGGTGGTGTTTTAGTGGTGGTGTTTTAGTACTGATGTTTTAGTGCTGATTTTTAGTGCTGGTGTTTTAGTGGTGGGGTTTCAGTGGGGGTGTTTTAGTACTGGTGTTTTAGTGGTGGTTTTTTAGTGCTGGTGTTTTAGTGGGGGTGTTTTAGTGGTGGTGTTTTAGTGGTGTTTTATTGCTGGTGTTTTAGTGGTAGGGTTTTAGTGGAACGGTTTTAGTGGTGGTGTTTTAGTGGTGGTGTTTAAGTGGTGGTGTTTTAGTGCTGTTTTTTGAATGGTCGTGTTTTAGTGATGGTGTTTTAGTGGTGGTGTTTTAGTGGTGGGGTTTTAGTGTAGGTGTTTTAGTGGTTGTGTTTTAGTGCTGGTATTTTAGTGCTCGTGTTTTAGTGCTGGTGTTTTAGTGGTGGGGTTTTAGTGGTGGGGTTTTAGTGGTGGGGTTTTAGTGGAGGTGTTTTAGTGGGGGTGTTTTAGTGGTGGTGTTTTAGTGGTGGGGTTTCAGTGGTGGGGTTTCAGTGGTGGTGTTTTAGTGGTGGTGTTTTAGTGGTGGTGTTTTAGTACTGATGTTTTAGTGCTGATTTTTAGTGCTGGTGTTTTAGTGGTGGGTTTTAGTGGTAGTATTTTAGTGGGGGTGTTTTAGTACTGGTGTTTTAGTGGTGGGGTTTTAGTGGTGGTATTTTAGTGGTGGTGTTTTAGTACTGTTGTTTTAGTGTCGGTGTTTTAGTGCTGGTGTTTTAGTGGTGGTGTTTTAGTGCTGGTGTTTTAGTGCTGGTGTTTTAGTGGTGGGTTTTCAGTGCTGGTGTTTTAGTGGTGTGGTTTTAGTGGTGGGGTTTTAGTGGTGGGGTTTTAGTGGTGTTTTTTTAGTGGTGGTGTTTTAGTGGTGGTGTTTTAGTGGTGGTCTTTTAGTACTGGTGTTTTAGTGGTGATGTTTTAGTGGTGATGTTTTAGTGGTGGTGTTTTAGTGGAGTGTTTTAGTGGTGGTATTTTAGTACTGGTGTTTTAGTGGTGGTGTTTTAGTACTGATGTTTTAGTGGTGGTGTTTTAGTGGAGTGTTTTAGTGGTGGTATTTTAGTACTGGTGTTTTAGTGGTGGTGTTTTAGTACTGATGTTTTAGTGGTGGTGTTTTAGTACTGATGTTTTAGTGGTGGTGTTTTAGTGGTGGTGTTTTATTGCTGGTGTTTTAGTGGTGGTATTTTAGTCGAGGTGTTTTAGTACTGTTGTTTTAGTGCATGTGTTTTAGTGCTTGTGTTTTAGTGGTGGTGTTTTAGTGGTGGGGTTTTAGTGCTGGTGATTTAGTGGTGGGGTTTTAGTGGTGGGGTTTTAGTGGTGGGGTTTTAGTGCTGGTATTTTAGTGCTGGTGTTTTAGTGGTGGCGTTTTAGTGGTGGGGTTTTAGTGGTGGGGTTTTAGTGGTGGTTTTTTTAGTGGTGGTGTTTTAGTGGTGGTCTTTAGTACTGGTGTTTTAGTGGTGGTGTTTTAGTGGTGGTGTTTTAGTGGTGGTGTTTTAGTGGTGGTTTTTAGTACTGGTGTTTTAGTAGTGGTGTTTTAGTAAAGATGTTTTAGTGGTGATGTCTTAGTGGTGTTGTTTTAGTACTGGTGTTTTAGTGCTGGTGTTTTAGTACTGGTGTTTTAGTGGTGTGGTTTTAGTGGTAGTGTTTTATTGCTGGTGTTTTAGTGCTGGTGTTTTAGTGCTGTTTTTTTAGTGCTGGTGTTTTAGTGGTGGTGTTTAAGTGGTGGTGTTTTAGTGCTGGTATTTGAGTGGTCGTGTTTTAGTGCTGGTGTTTTAGTGGTTGTGTTTTAGTGGTGGTAGGTGAGTAGTCGTGTTTTAGTGCTGGTGTTTTAGTGCTGGTGTTTTAGTGCGGGTGTTTAGTGCTGGTGTTTTAGTGGTGGTGTTTTAGTGATGGTGTTTTAGTGCTGGTCTTTTAGTGCTGGTGTTTTAGTGCTGGTATTCTAGTTGTCGTGTTTTACTACTGGTGTTTTAGTGGGGGTGTTTTAGTGGTGGTTTTTTGGTGATTGTGTTTAGGTGGTGAGGTTTTAGTGGTGGGGTTTTAGTTCTGGTTTTTTAGTGGTGGTGTTTTAGTGGTGGTGTTTTAGTACTGGTGTTTTAGTACTGGTGTTTTAGTGGTGTGGTTTTAGTGGTAGTGTTTTATTGCTGGTGTTTTAGTGCTGGTGTTTTAGTGCTGTTTTTTTAGTGCTGGTGTTTTAGTAGTGGTGTTTTAGTGGGGGTGTTTTAGTGGTGGTGTTTTAGTGCTGGTGTTTTAGTGCTGGTGTTTTAGTGGGGGTGTTTTAGTGGGGGTGTTTTAGTGGTTGTGTTTTATTGCTGGTGTTTTAGTGGTAGGGTTTTAGTGGTAGGGTTTTAGTGGTGGTGTTTTAGTGGTGGTGTTTAAGTGGTGGTGTTTTAGTGCTGTTTTTTGAATGGTCGTGTTTTAGTGATGGTGTTTTAGTGGTGGGGTTTTAGTGGTGGGGTTTTATTGTAGGTGTTTTAGTGGTTGTGTTTTAGTGCTGGTATTTTAGTGCTCATGTTTTAGTGCTGGTGTTTTAGTGGTGGGGTTTTAGTGGAGGGGTTTTAGTGGAGGTGTTTTAGTGGTGGTGTTTTAGTGGTGGTGTTTTAGTGGTGGTGTTTCAGTGGTGGGGTTTCAGTGGTGGTGTTTTAGTGGTGGTGTTTTAGTGGTGGTGTTTTAGTACTGATGTTTTAGTGCTGATTTTTAGTGCTGGTGTTTTAGTGGTGGGGTTTCAGTGGGGGTGTTTTAGTACTGGTGTTTTAGTGGTGGTTTTTTAGTGCTGGTGTTTTAGTGGGGGTGTTTTAGTGGTGGTGTTTTAGTGGTGTTTTATTGCTGGTGTTTTAGTGGTAGGGTTTTAGTGGAACGGTTTTAGTGGTGGTGTTTTAGTGGTGGTGTTTAAGTGGTGGTGTTTTAGTGCTGTTTTTTGAATGGTCGTGTTTTAGTGATGGTGTTTTAGTGGTGGGGTTTTAGTGGTGGGGTTTTAGTGTAGGTGTTTTAGTGGTTGTGTTTTAGTGCTGGTATTTTAGTGCTCGTGTTTTAGTGCTGGGGTTTTAGTGGTGGGGTTTTAGTGGTGGGGTTTTAGTGGTGGGGTTTTAGTGGTGGGGTTTTAGTGGAGGTGTTTTAGTGGGGGTGTTTTAGTGGTGGTTCTTTAGTGGTGGGGTTTCAGTGGTGGGGTTTCAGTGGTGGTGTTTTAGTGGTGGTGTTTTAGTGGTGGTGTTTTAGTACTGATGTTTTAGTGCTGATTTTTAGTGCTGGTGTTTTAGTGGTGGGTTTTAGTGGTAGTATTTTAGTGGGGGTGTTTTAGTACTGGTGTTTTAGTGGTGGGGTTTTAGTGGTGGTATTTTAGTGGTGGTGTTTTAGTACTGTTGTTTTAGTGTCGGTGTTTTAGTGCTGGTGTTTTAGTGGTGGTGTTTTAGTGCTGGTGTTTTAGTGCTGGTGTTTTAGTGGTGGGTTTTCAGTGCTGGTGTTTTAGTGGTGTGGTTTTAGTGGTGGGGTTTTAGTGGTGGGGTTTTAGTGGTGTTTTTTTAGTGCTGGTGTTTTAGTGCTGGTGTTTTAGTGGGGGTGTTTTAGTGGGGGTGTTTTAGTGGTTGTGTTTTATTGCTGGTGTTTTAGTGGTAGGGTTTTAGTGGTAGGGTTTTAGTGGTGGTGTTTTAGTGTTGGTGTTTAAGTGGTGGTGTTTTAGTGCTGTTTTTTGAATGGTCGTGTTTTAGTGATGGTGTTTTAGTGGTGGGGTTTTAGTGGTGGGGTTTTATTGTAGGTGTTTTAGTGGTTGTGTTTTAGTGCTGGTATTTTAGTGCTCGTGTTTTAGTGCTGGTGTTTTAGTGGTGGGGTTTTAGTGGAGGGGTTTTAGTGGAGGTGTTTTAGTGGTGGTGTTTTAGTGGTGGTGTTTTAGTGGTGGTGTTTTAGTGGTGGGGTTTCAGTGGTGGTGTTTTAGTGGTGGTGTTTTAGTGGTGTTGTTTTAGTACTGATGTTTTAGTGCTGATTTTTAGTGCTGGTGTTTTAGTGGTGGGGTTTTAGTGGGGGTGTTTTAGTACTGGTGTTTTAGTGGTGGTTTTTTAGTGCTGGTGTTTTAGTGGGGGTGTTTTAGTGGTGGTGTTTTAGTGGTGTTTTATTGCTGGTGTTTTAGTGGTAGGGTTTTAGTGAAACGGTTTTAGTGGTGGTGTTTTAGTGGTGGTGTTTAAGTGGTGGTGTTTTAGTGCTGTTTTTTGAATGGTCGTGTTTTAGTGATGGTGTTTTAGTGGTGGGGTTTTAGTGGTGGGGTTTTAGTGTAGGTGTTTTAGTGGTTGTGTTTTAGTGCTGGTATTTTAGTGCTCGTGTTTTAGTGCTGGTGTTTTAGTGGTGGGGTTTTAGTGGTGGGGTTTTAGTGGTGGGGTTTTAGTGGAGGTGTTTTAGTGGGGGTGTTTTAGTGGTGGTGTTTTAGTGGTGGGGTTTCAGTGGTGGGGTTTCAGTGGTGGTGTTTTAGTGGTGGTGTTTTAGTGGTGGTGTTTTAGTACTGATGTTTTAGTGCTGATTTTTAGTGCTGGTGTTTTAGTGGTGGGTTTTAGTGGTAGTATTTTAGTGGGGGTGTTTTAGTACTGGTGTTTTAGTGGTGGGGTTTTAGTGGTGGTATTTTAGTGGTGGTGTTTTAGTACTGTTGTTTTAGTGTCGGTGTTTTAGTGCTGGTGTTTTAGTGGTGGTGTTTTAGTGCTGTTGTTTTAGTGCTGGTGTTTTAGTGGTGGGTTTTCAGTGCTGGTGTTTTAGTGGTGTGGTTTTAGTGGTGGGGTTTTAGTGGTGGGGTTTTAGTGGTGGGGTTTTAGTGGTGTTTTTTTAGTGGTGGTGTTTTAGTGGTGGTGTTTTAGTGGTGGTATTTTAGTACTGGTGTTTTAGTGGTGATGTTTTAGTGGTGATGTTTTAGTGGTGGTGTTTTAGTGGAGTGTTTTAGTGGTGGTATTTTAGTACTGGTGTTTTAGTGGTGGTGTTTTAGTACTGATGTTTTAGTGGTGGTGTTTTAGTGGTTATGTTTTAGTGGTGGTGTTTTATTGCTGGTGTTTTAGTGGTGGTATTTTAGTCGAGGTGTTTTAGTACTGTTGTTTTAGTGCATGTGTTTTAGTGCTTGTGTTTTAGTGGTGGGGTTTTAGTGGTGGGGTTTTAGTGGTGGGGTTTTAGTGGTGGGGTTTTAGTGGTGGTTTTTTAGTGGTGGTGTTTTAGTGGTGATGTCTTAGTGGTAATGTCTTAGTGGTGTTGTTTTAGTACTGATGTTTTAGTGGTGGTGTTTTAGTGCTGGTGTTTTAGTGCTGGTGTTTTAGTGGGGGTGTTTTAGTGGGGGTGTTTTAGTGGTTGTGTTTTATTGCTGGTGTTTTAGTGGTAGGGTTTTAGTGGTAGGGTTTTAGTGGTGGTGTTTTAGTGGTGGTGTTTAAGTGGTGGTGTTTTAGTGCTGTTTTTTGAATGGTCGTGTTTTAGTGATGGTGTTTTAGTGGTGGGGTTTTAGTGGTGGGGTTTTATTGTAGGTGTTTTAGTGGTTGTGTTTTAGTGCTGGTATTTTAGTGCTCGTGTTTTAGTGCTGGTGTTTTAGTGGTGGGGTTTTAGTGGAGGGGTTTTAGTGGAGGTGTTTTAGTGGTGGTGTTTTAGTGGTGGTGTTTTAGTGGTGGTGTTTTAGTGGTGGGGTTTCAGTGGTGGTGTTTTAGTGGTGGTGTTTTAGTGGTGTTGTTTTAGTACTGATGTTTTAGTGCTGATTTTTAGTGCTGGTGTTTTAGTGGTGGGGTTTTAGTGGGGGTGTTTTAGTACTGGTGTTTTAGTGGTGGTTTTTTAGTGCTGGTGTTTTAGTGGGGGTGTTTTAGTGGTGGTGTTTTAGTGGTGTTTTATTGCTGGTGTTTTAGTGGTAGGGTTTTAGTGAAACGGTTTTAGTGGTGGTGTTTTAGTGGTGGTGTTTAAGTGGTGGTGTTTTAGTGCTGTTTTTTGAATGGTCGTGTTTTAGTGATGGTGTTTTAGTGGTGGGGTTTTAGTGGTGGGGTTTTAGTGTAGGTGTTTTAGTGGTTGTGTTTTAGTGCTGGTATTTTAGTGCTCGTGTTTTAGTGCTGGTGTTTTAGTGGTGGGGTTTTAGTGGTGGGGTTTTAGTGGTGGGGTTTTAGTGGAGGTGTTTTAGTGGGGGTGTTTTAGTGGTGGTGTTTTAGTGGTGGGGTTTCAGTGGTGGGGTTTCAGTGGTGGTGTTTTAGTGGTGGTGTTTTAGTGGTGGTGTTTTAGTACTGATGTTTTAGTGCTGATTTTTAGTGCTGGTGTTTTAGTGGTGGGTTTTAGTGGTAGTATTTTAGTGGGGGTGTTTTAGTACTGGTGTTTTAGTGGTGGGGTTTTAGTGGTGGTATTTTAGTGGTGGTGTTTTAGTACTGTTGTTTTAGTGTCGGTGTTTTAGTGCTGGTGTTTTAGTGGTGGTGTTTTAGTGCTGTTGTTTTAGTGCTGGTGTTTTAGTGGTGGGTTTTCAGTGCTGGTGTTTTAGTGGTGTGGTTTTAGTGGTGGGGTTTTAGTGGTGGGGTTTTAGTGGTGTTTTTTTAGTGGTGGTGTTTTAGTGGTGGTGTTTTAGTGGTGGTATTTTAGTACTGGTGTTTTAGTGGTGATGTTTTAGTGGTGATGTTTTAGTGGTGGTGTTTTAGTGGAGTGTTTTAGTGGTGGTATTTTAGTACTGGTGTTTTAGTGGTGGTGTTTTAGTACTGATGTTTTAGTGGTGGTGTTTTAGTGGTTATGTTTTAGTGGTGGTGTTTTATTGCTGGTGTTTTAGTGGTGGTATTTTAGTCGAGGTGTTTTAGTACTGTTGTTTTAGTGCATGTGTTTTAGTGCTTGTGTTTTAGTGGTGGTGTTTTAGTGGTGGGGTTTTAGTGGTGGGGTTTTAGTGGTGGGGTTTTAGTGGTGGTTTTTTAGTGGTGGTGTTTTAGTGGTGATGTCTTAGTGGTGATGTCTTAGTGGTGTTGTTTTAGTACTGATGTTTTAGTGGTGGTGTTTTAGTGGTGGTCTTTTAGTACTGTTGTTTTAGTGCTGGTGTTTTAGTGGTGGGTTTTCAGTGCTGGTGTTTTAGTGGTGTGGTTTTAGTGGTGGGGTTTTAGTGGTGGGGTTTTAGTGGTGTTTTTTTAGTGGTGGTGTTTTAGTGGTGGTGTTTTAGTGGTGGTCTTTTAGTACTGGTGTTTTAGTGGTGATGTTTTAGTGGTGATGTTTTAGTGGTGGTGTTTTAGTGGAGTGTTTTAGTGGTGGTATTTTAGTACTGGTGTTTTAGTGGTGGTGTTTTAGTACTGATGTTTTAGTGGTGGTGTTTTAGTGGAGTGTTTTAGTGGTGGTATTTTAGTACTGGTGTTTTAGTGGTGGTGTTTTAGTACTGATGTTTTAGTGGTGGTGTTTTAGTGGTGGTGTTTTAGTGGTTATGTTTTAGTGGTGGTGTTTTATTGCTGGTGTTTTAGTGGTGGTATTTTAGTTGAGGTGTTTTAGTACTGTTGTTTTAGTGCATGTGTTTTAGTGCTTGTGTTTTAGTGGTGGTGTTTTAGTGGTGGGGTTTTAGTGCTGGTGATTTAGTGGTGGGGTTTTAGTGGTGGGGTTTTAGTGGTGGGGTTTTAGTGCTGGTATTTTAGTGCTGGTGTTTTAGTGGTGGCGTTTTAGTGGTGGGGTTTTAGTGGTGGGGTTTTAGAGGTGGTTTTTTAGTGGTGGTGTTTTAGTGGGGGTGTTTTAGTGGTGGTGTTTTAGTGGTGGTCTTTAGTACTGGTGTTTTAGTGGTGATGTTTTAGTGGTGGTGTTTTAGTGGTGGTGTTTTAGTGGTGGTGTTTTAGTGGTTGTTTTTAGTACTGGTGTTTTAGTAGTGGTGTTTTAGTACTGATGTTTTAGTGGTGATGTCTTAGTGGTGTTGTTTTAGTACTGATGTTTTAGTTGTGGCGTTTTAGTGGTGGGGTTTTAGTGGTGGGGTTTTAGTGGTGGTGTTTTAGTGGTGGTGTTTTAGTGGTGGTTTTTAGTACTGGTGTTTTAGTAGTGGTGTTTTAGTACTGATGTTTTAGTGGTGATGTCTTAGTGGTGTTGTTTTAGTACTGATGTTTTAGTGGTGGTGTTTTAGTGGTGGTCTTTTAGTACTGTTGTTTTAGTGGTGGTGTTTTAGTGGTGGTGTTTTCGTGGTGGTTTTTTAGTACAGGTGTTTTAGTGGTGGTGATTTAGTACTGATGTTTTAGTGGTGGTGTTTTAGTGGTGGTCTTTTAGTGGTGGTGTTTTAGTACTGATGTTTTACTGGTGTTTTTTTAGTGGGGATGTTTTAGTGGTGATGTTTTAGTGGTGATGTTTTAGTGGTGATGTTTTAGTGGTGGTGTTTTAGTGGAGTGTTTTAGTGGTGGTATTTTAGTGGTGGTATTTTAGTCGAGGTGTTTTAGTACTGTTGTTTTAGTGCATGTGTTTTAGTGCTTGTGTTTTAGTGGTGGTGTTTTAGTGGTGGGGTTTTAGTGTTGGTGATTTAGTGGTGGGGTTTTAGTGGTGGGGTTTTAGTGGTGGGGTTTTAGTGCTGGTATTTTAGTGCTGGTGTTTTAGTGGTGGCGTTTTAGTGGTGGGGTTTTAGTGGTGGGGTTTTAGTGGTGGTTTTTTAGTGGTGGTGTTTTAGTACTGATGTTTTAGTGGTGATGTCTTAGTGGTGTTGTTTTAGTACTGATGTTTTAGTGGTGGTGTTTTAGTGGTGGTCTTTTAGTACTGTTGTTTTAGTGCTGGTGTTTTAGTGGTGGGTTTTCAGTGCTGGTGTTTTAGTGGTGTGGTTTTAGTGGTGGGGTTTTAGTGGTGGGGTTTTAGTGGTGTTTTTTTAGTGGTGGTGTTTTAGTGGTGGTGTTTTAGTGGTGGTCTTTTAGTACTGGTGTTTTAGTGGTGATGTTTTAGTGGTGATGTTTTAGTGGTGGTGTTTTAGTGGAGTGTTTTAGTGGTGGTATTTTAGTACTGGTGTTTTAGTGGTGGTGTTTTAGTACTGATGTTTTAGTGGTGGTGTTTTAGTGGAGTGTTTTAGTGGTGGTATTTTAGTACTGGTGTTTTAGTGGTCGTGTTTTAGTACTGATGTTTTAGTGGTGGTGTTTTAGTGGTGGTGTTTTAGTGGTTATGTTTTAGTGGTGGTGTTTTATTGCTGGTGTTTTAGTGGTGGTATTTTAGTCGAGGTGTTTTAGTACTGTTGTTTTAGTGCATGTGTTTTAGTGCTTGTGTTTTAGTGGTGGTGTTTTAGTGGTGGGGTTTTAGTGCTGGTGATTTAGTGGTGGGGTTTTAGTGGTGGGGTTTTAGTGGTGGGGTTTTAGTGCTGGTATTTTAGTGCTGGTGTTTTAGTGGTGGCGTTTTAGTGGTGGGGTTTTAGTGGTGGGGTTTTAGTGGTGGTTTTTTGTGGTGGTGTTTTAGTGGGGGTGTTTTAGTGGTGGTGTTTTAGTGGTGGTCTTTAGTACTGGTGTTTTAGTGGTGATGTTTTATTGGTGGTGTTTTAGTGGTGGTGTTTTAGTGGTGGTTTTTAGTACTGGTGTTTTAGTAGTGGTGTTTTAGTACTGATGTTTTAGTGGTGATGTCTTAGTGGTGTTGTTTTAGTACTGATGTTTTAGTGGTGGCGTTTTAGTGGTGGGGTTTTAGTGGTGGGGTTTTAGTGGTGGTGTTTTAGTGGTGGTTTTTAGTACTGGTGTTTTAGTAGTGGTGTTTTAGTACTGATGTTTTAGTGGTGATGTCTTAGTGGTGTTGTTTTAGTACTGATGTTTTAGTGGTGGTGTTTTAGTGGTGGTCTTTTAGTACTGTTGTTTTAGTGGTGGTGTTTTAGTGGTGGTGTTTTCGTGGTGGTTTTTTAGTACAGGTGTTTTAGTGGTGGTGATTTAGTACTGATGTTTTAGTGGTGGTGTTTTAGTGGTGGTCTTTTAGTGGTGGTGTTTTAGTACTGATGTTTTACTGGTGTTTTTTTAGTGGTGATGTTTTAGTGGTGATGTTTTAGTGGTGATGTTTTAGGTGTGATATTTTAGTGGTGGTGTTTTAGTGATGGTGTTTTAGTGGTGGGGTTTTAGTGGTGGGGTTTTATTGTAGGTGTTTTAGTGGTTGTGTTTTAGTGCTGGTATTTTAGTGCTCGTGTTTTAGTGCTGGTGTTTTAGTGGTGGTGTTTTAGTGGAGGGGTTTTAGTGGAGGTGTTTTAGTGGGGGTGTTTTAGTGGTGGTGTTTTAGTGGTGGTGTTTTAGTGGTGGTGTTTCAGTGGTGGGGTTTCAGTGGTGATGTTTTAGTGGTGGTGTTTTAGTGGTGGTGTTTTAGTACTGATGTTTTAGTGCTGATTTTTAGTGCTGGTGTTTTAGTGGTGGGGTTTTAGTGGGGGTGTTTTAGTACTGGTGTTTTAGTGGTGGTGTTTTAGTGCTGGTGTTTTAGTGGGGGTGTTTTAGTGGTGGTGTTTTAGTGGTGTTTTATTGCTGGTGTTTTAGTGGTAGGGTTTTAGTGGTAGGGTTTTAGTGGTGGTGTTTTAGTGGTGGGGTTTTAGTGCTGGTGATTTAGTGGTGGGGTTTTAGTGGTGGGGTTTTAGTGGTGGGGTTTTAGTGCTGGTATTTTAGTGCTGGTGTTTTAGTGGTGGCGTTTTAGTGGTGGGGTTTTAGTGGTGGGGTTTTAGTGGTGGTTTTTTAGTGGTGGTGTTTTAGTACTGATGTTTTAGTGGTGATGTCTTAGTGGTGTTGTTTTAGTACTGATGTTTTAGTGGTGGTGTTTTAGTGGTGGTCTTTTAGTACTGTTGTTTTAGTGCTGGTGTTTTAGTGGTGGGTTTTCAGTGCTGGTGTTTTAGTGGTGTGGTTTTAGTGGTGGGGTTTTAGTGGTGGGGTTTTAGTGGTGTTTTTTTAGTGGTGGTGTTTTAGTGGTGGTGTTTTAGTGGTGGTCTTTTAGTACTGGTGTTTTAGTGGTGATGTTTTAGTGGTGATGTTTTAGTGGTGGTGTTTTAGTGGAGTGTTTTAGTGGTGGTATTTTAGTACTGGTGTTTTAGTGGTGGTGTTTTAGTACTGATGTTTTAGTGGTGGTGTTTTAGTGGAGTGTTTTAGTGGTGGTATTTTAGTACTGGTGTTTTAGTGGTCGTGTTTTAGTACTGATGTTTTAGTGGTGGTGTTTTAGTGGTGGTGTTTTAGTGGTTATGTTTTAGTGGTGGTGTTTTATTGCTGGTGTTTTAGTGGTGGTATTTTAGTCGAGGTGTTTTAGTACTGTTGTTTTAGTGCATGTGTTTTAGTGCATGTGTTTTAGTGGTGGTGTTTTAGTGGTGGGGTTTTAGTGCTGGTGATTTAGTGGTGGGGTTTTAGTGGTGGGGTTTTAGTGGTGGGGTTTTAGTGCTGGTATTTTAGTGCTGGTGTTTTAGTGGTGGCGTTTTAGTGGTGGGGTTTTAGTGGTGGGGTTTTAGTGGTGTTTTTTTGTGGTGGTGTTTTAGTGGGGGTGTTTTAGTGGTGGTGTTTTAGTGGTGGTCTTTAGTACTGGTGTTTTAGTGGTGATGTTTTAGTGGTGGTGTTTTAGTGGTGGTGTTTTAGTGGTGGTTTTTAGTACTGGTGTTTTAGTAGTGGTGTTTTAGTACTGATGTTTTAGTGGTGATGTCTTAGTGGTGTTGTTTTAGTACTGATGTTTTAGTGGTGGCGTTTTAGTGGTGGGGTTTTAGTGGTGGGGTTTTAGTGGTGGTTTTTAGTACTGGTGTTTTAGTAGTGGTGTTTTAGTACTGATGTTTTAGTGGTGATGTCTTAGTGGTGTTGTTTTAGTACTGATGTTTTAGTGGTGGTGTTTTAGTGGTGGTCTTTTAGTACTGTTGTTTTAGTGGTGGTGTTTTAGTGGTGGTGTTTTCGTGGTGGTTTTTTAGTACAGGTGTTTTAGTGGTGGTGATTTAGTACTGATGTTTTAGTGGTGGTGTTTTAGTGGTGGTCTTTTAGTGGTGGTGTTTTAGTACTGATGTTTTACTGGTGTTTTTTTAGTGGTGATGTTTTAGTGGTGATGTTTTAGTGGTGATGTTTTAGGTGTGATATTTTAGTGGTGGTGTTTTAGTGATGGTGTTTTAGTGGTGGGGTTTTAGTGGTGGGGTTTTATTGTAGGTGTTTTAGTGGTTGTGTTTTAGTGCTGGTATTTTAGTGCTCGTGTTTTAGTGCTGGTGTTTTAGTGGTGGTGTTTTAGTGGAGGGGTTTTAGTGGAGGTGTTTTAGTGGGGGTGTTTTAGTGGTGGTGTTTTAGTGGTGGTGTTTTAGTGGTGGTGTTTCAGTGGTGGGGTTTCAGTGGTGATGTTTTAGTGGTGGTGTTTTAGTGGTGGTGTTTTAGTACTGATGTTTTAGTGCTGATTTTTAGTGCTGGTGTTTTAGTGGTGGGGTTTTAGTGGGGGTGTTTTAGTACTGGTGTTTTAGTGGTGGTGTTTTAGTGCTGGTGTTTTAGTGGGGGTGTTTTAGTGGTGGTGTTTTAGTGGTGTTTTATTGCTGGTGTTTTAGTGGTAGGGTTTTAGTGGTAGGGTTTTAGTGGTGGTGTTTTAGTGGTGGTGTTTAAGTGGTGGTGTTTTAGTGCTGTTTTTGAATGGTTGTGTTTTAGTGTAGGTGTTTTAGTGGTGTTTTATTGCTGGTGTTTTAGTGGTAGGGTTTTAGTGGTAGGGTTTTAGTGGTGTTTTTTTAGTGGTGGTGTTTTAGTGGTGGTGTTTTAGTGGTGGTCTTTTAGTACTGGTGTTTTAGTGGTGATGTTTTAGTGGTGATGTTTTAGTGGTGGTGTTTTAGTGGAGTGTTTTAGTGGTGGTATTTTAGTACTGGTGTTTTAGTGGTGGTGTTTTAGTACTGATGTTTTAGTGGTGGTGTTTTAGTGGAGTGTTTTAGTGGTGGTATTTTAGTACTGGTGTTTTAGTGGTGGTGTTTTAGTACTGATGTTTTAGTGGTGGTGTTTTAGTGGTGGTGTTTTAGTGGTTATGTTTTAGTGGTGGTGTTTTATTGCTGGTGTTTTAGTGGTGGTGTTTTAGTGGTGGTATTTTAGTCGAGGTGTTTTAGTACTGTTGTTTTAGTGCATGTGTTTTAGTGCTTGTGTTTTAGTGGTGGTGTTTTAGTGGTGGGGTTTTAGTGGTGGGGTTTTAGTGGTGGGGTTTTAGTGCTGGTATTTTAGTGCTGGTGTTTTAGTGGTGGCGTTTTAGTGGTGGGGTTTTAGTGGTGGGGTTTTAGTGGTGTTTTTTTAGTGGTGGTGTTTTAGTGGGGGTGTTTTAGTGGTGGTGTTTTAGTGGTGGTCTTTAGTACTGGTGTTTTAGTGGTGATGTTTTATTGGTGGTGTTTTAGTGGTGGTGTTTTAGTGGTGGTGTTTTAGTGGTGGCGTTTTAGTGGTGGGGTTTTAGTGGTGGGGTTTTAGTGGTGTTTTTTTAGTGGTGGTGTTTTAGTGGGGGTGTTTTAGTGGTGGTGTTTTAGTGGTGGTCTTTAGTACTGGTGTTTTAGTGGTGATGTTTTATTGGTGGTGTTTTAGTGGTGGTGTTTTAGTGGTGGTGTTTTAGTGGTGGTTTTTAGTACTGGTGTTTTAGTAGTTGTGTTTTAGTTCTGATGTTTTAGTGGTGATGTCTTAGTGGTGTTGTTTTAGTACTGATGTTTTAGTGGTGGTGTTTTAGTGGTGGTCTTTTAGTGGTGGTCTTTTAGTACTGTTGTTTTAGTGGTGGTGTTTTAGTGGTGGTGTTTTCGTGGTGGTTGTTTAGTACAGGTGTTTTAGTGGTGGTGATTTAGTACTGATGTTTTAGTGGTGGTGTTTTAGTGGTGGTGTTTTAGTGGTGGTGTTTTAGTACTGATGATTTACTGGTGTTTTTTTAGTGGTGATGTTTTAGTGGTGATGTTTTAGTGGTGATGTTTTAGGTGTGATATTTTAGTGGTGGTGTTTTAGTGGTGGTATTTTAGTACTGGTGTTTTAGTGGTGGTGTTTTAGTGGTGGTGTTTTAGTGGTGATGTTTTAGTGCTGGTGTTTTAGTGCTGGTGTTTTAGTGCTGGTGTTTTAGTGCTGGTGTTTTAGTGCTGGTGTTTTAGTTCTGGTGTTTTAGTGATGGTGTTTTTGTGGTGGTGTTTTAGTGGTGGTGTTTTAGTGGTTGGGTTTTAGTGGTTTTGTTTTAGTGCTATTTTTTACTGGTAGTGTGATGGACTGCATTTCACTGGGATTCTGTGCTGTGCTATCTCTGTTCATGGTAATATTTTTCCATCGATCAGCTGTGACTGAGTGATTATAATGTTATAGAGACATGCCACGAGACCTTTTCATTCAGCACCATGTACCCCAAACTGTGTCCCACACAAGGGTTTCCCATACTCCGTCCACATTTTTTGTTTTGACACTAATCACTACATAGATGCTTCAAATAATCAAAGCTTGATGATGAGTTCCTTATTTGAATCAGCTTTGTAGTGCTTGGGTGACAACCCAAACGTGTACCCAAGGGTTTCATGCAACGCTCCATTCAGCTGAATTGTTTGTGTTGTGTGCATGCCCAAAGAATGTTGTTGTCTGAGACTCTGAGTTTATGTCTGATAGGAAGAATGAGAGAGAGAGAGAGAAGTGCCAGGCAGGGCCGAGGGTAAAGTTTGTGTTTATAAACCCCAGCTCAGGGTAACCTTCATGTTTATAAACCCCAGCTCAGGGTAACCTTTGTGTTTATAAACCCCAGCTCAGGGTAACCTTTGTGTTTATAAACCCCAGCTCAGTGTACCGCTCGTGTTTATAAACCCAAGCTCTCAGGTCGTGGGCGGGGACACCATTTGGAGAGAGTCAGAGGGAGTGAGAAGACCAGACAGAAATAGGGAAAGAGAGAGAGAGAGAGAAACAGAAAGAGAAGACCAGGAGAGAGAGAGAGAGGACAAAGAGAGAGAGAGAGAGAGCGAGAGAGAGATAGAGGAGGAGGTTGAGAAGACTAGACAAGAGAGAGAGAGAGAGAGAGAGAGAGAGAGAGAGAGAGAGAGAGAGAGAGAGAGAGAGAGAAGGATGAGAATCCATGGTGGTGTCAGGTTAACTAGGGCTCGCAGAGGGGGTGCAGCTGGTGCCCTTGCACACATCTCCATCTCAATATGTCCATGGACGACCACCTCAGCCTCCTTCAATCTCCACCTCATTCTATTACCAAGACCCACTGGGACCATCCCGACCTGCGGAACTGCGACACGGAGACAGACATCGATGTGAAGATGGTCGTGGCGTGCGGCGGAGACAACATGCTGGAGGAGTCGGCAGCTTTACCAGGTCACCACTCTCTGGACCGCTATCAACAAAACCAACCGGACCACGAGTGCTGCGAGCGCGTAGTCGTCAACATCTCCGGGCTGCGCTTCGAGACGCAGCTGAAAACCCTCTCCCAGTTCCCTGAGACCCTGCTGGGGGACCCCAAGAAGAGGATGAGGTAACTATACCACTTATATAGGTTGCTATCCTGTATTGATGATAACCCTAACTCTAACCCCAACAAGAGGATAAGGTAACTATACCACTTATATAGGTTATTATCCTGTATTGATGATAACCCTAACTCTAACCCCAACAAGAGGATAAGGTAACTATACCACTTATATAGGTTATTATCCTGTATTGATGATAACCCTAACTCTAACCCCAACAAGAGGATAAGGTAACTATACCACTTATATAGGTTATTATCCTGTATTGATGATAACCCTAACTCTAACCCCAACAAGAGGATAAGGTAACTATACCACTTATATAGGTTGTTATCCTGTATCGATGATAACCCTAACTCTAACCCCAACAAGAGGATAAGGTAACTATACCACTTATATAGGTTGTTATCCTGTATCGATGATAACCTTAACTCTAACCCCAACAAGAGGATAAGGTAGGGAAGGACTTAGTATTTACTCTACTAGTTACTGGTTACGGTTTACTATGTTTTGTGTTGTCTTAACGTGTGTCGAGTTTACTGCTGACAATTAATCAATTATGTAGTAATATATAAATGTATTTATGTCTATTTATGTGTGTGCCTCTCTCTCTATGTCTCTCTTTCTTTGTCTCTTTTGTTGCCTCTGCCTGTCTGTTTGTCAATAAAGTATTACTTCATTTGTATGTCTCTCTCCCTCTCTCCCTCTGTTCCCCTCTCTCTTTCTCTATCCCCCCTCTCTCTTTCTCTATCCCCCCTCTCTCTTTCTCTATCCCCCTCTCTCTTTCTCTGTCCCCCCTCTCTCTTTCTCTATCCCCCCTCTCTCTTTCTCTGTCCTCCCTCTCTCCAGGTACTTTGACCCACTGAGGAACGAGTATTTCTTTGACAGGAACCGCCCCAGTTTCGATGCCATCTTGTATTACTACCAGTCAGGCGGGCGTATCAGGAGACCCGTCAACGTGCCCATAGACATCTTCTCTGAGGAGATCCGTTTCTACGAGCTGGGAGAAGAGGCCATGGAGAAGTTCAGAGAAGATGAGGGTTTTATTAAGGAAGAGGAGAGACCACTACCTGACAATGAGCTGCAGAGAAAGGTGTGTGTTGTACGTATTTTGTATCTTGAATGTCGTTTTTTTCTTTTCCCAAGCTTTCTCTTTAGTTCATCAATTACATATGGTAATTGATTGAGTCACTTCCTGTGAGAGTTGTGAATAACCTGTCTATCCACCATTCTCTGTCACCCTCACAAAGGTCTTTGAAGCCACAACAAGTCAGGACGTTTTTTATGCTCATTTTTTAAGCTGTAAAAAAAAATAAAGGCTTTTTAATTTTTCCATGCATGACTGCCTTGATAACTACTTGAGGTTTTTTTGCACAAAGGCTTTTGTTGTTTGTTTGCTATCCAGCATGAACTTTTGTTTGTGCTCCATCTTGTGTAAACTAATACAGTATATCTCCTCTTATCTTCAAGGTGTGGTTAACACAGTATGTCTTCTCTTATCTTAATTTTATTTATTTTATTTTTATTTCACCTTTATTTAACCAGGTAGGCCAGTTGAGAACAAGTTCTCATTTACAACTGCGACCTGGCCAAGATAAAGCAACGCAGTGCGACAAAAACAACAACACAAAGTTACACATAAACAAACGTACAGTCAATAACACAGAAGAAAAATTGAAAAATCTTTGTACAGTGTGTGCAAATGTAGAAGAGTAGGGAAGTAGGCAATAAATTGGCCCTAGAGGCAAAAATTATTCAAATTTAGCATTAATACTGGAGTGATAGATGTGCAGATGATGAATGTGCAAGTAGAGATACTGGGGTGCAAAAGAGCAAGAGGGTAAGTAATAATATGGGGATGAGGTAGTTGGATGGGCTATTTACAGATTGGCTGTGTACAGCTGCAGCGATCAGTAAGCTGCTCTGACAGCTGATGCTTAAAGTTAGAGAGGGAGATATAAGTCTTCAGCTTCAGTGATTTTTGCAATTCGTTCCAGTCATTGGCAGCAGAGAACTGGAAGGAAAGGTGGCCGAAGGAAGTGTTGGCTTTGGGGATGACCCGTGAGATATACCGGCTGGAGCGAGTGCTACGGGTGGATGTTGCTATGGTGACCAGTGAGCTGAGATAAGGCGGGGCTTTACCTAGCATAGACTTGTAGATGAAAACCACACCTTAAAGGTGTAGTTAATACAGTATGTCTTCTCTTATCTTCAAGGTGTGGTTAATACAGTATATCTCATCTTAAAGGTGTGGTTAATACAGTATGTCTTCTCTTAAAGGTGTGGTTAATACAGTATATCTCATCTTAAAGGTGTAGTTAAAACAGTATGTCTTCTCTTATGTTCAATGTGTGGTTAATACAGTATGTCTTATCTTCAAGGAGTGGTTAATATGGTATTTCTTATCTTAAAGGTGTGGTTAATACAGTATATATTATCTTAATGGTGTGGTTGATACAGTATTTCTTATCTTATCTTAAAGGTGTGGTTAATACAGTATGTCTTATCTTCAAGGTGTGGTTAACCTCTTACATCTAGATGTTCCGCTAGCGGAACACCTGCTCCAATATCCAATGATGAGCGTGGCGCGAAATACAAATTCCTCTAAAATCCGAAAACTTCAATTTTTCAAACATATGACTATTTTACAGCATTTTAAAGACAAGACTCTCGTTAATCTAACCACACTGTCCGATTTCAAAAAGGCTTTACAGCGAAAGCAAAACATTGGATTATGTCAGCAGAGTACCCAGCCAGAAATAATCAGACTACCCATTTTTCAAGCTAGCATATAATGTCACAAAAAACAAAACCACAGCTAAATGCAGCACTAACCTTTGATGATCTTCATCAGATGACAACCCTAGGACATTATGTTATACAATACATGCATGTTTTGTTCAATGAAGTTCATATTTATATCAAAAACTAGCTTTTTTACATTAGCATGTGACGTTCAGAACTAGCATACCCCCCGCAAACCTCCGGTGAATTTACTAAATTACTCACGATAAACGTTCACAAAAAACATAACAATTATTTTAAGAATTATAGATACAGAACTCCTCTATGCACTCGATATGTCCGATTTTAAAATAGTTTTTCGGTGAAAGCATTTTACAATATTCTCAGTAGATAGCCCGGCATCACAGGGCTAGCTATTTAGACACCCACCAAGTTTAGCACTCACCAATATCAGATTTACTATTAGAAAAGTTTGATTACCTTTCCTGTTCTTAGTCAGAATGCACTCCCAGGACTTCTACTTCAATAACAAATGTTGGTTTGGTCCAAAATAATCCATCGTTATATCCAAATAGCGGTGTTTTGTTCGTGCGTTCTAGACACTATCCGAATGGTAAATAAGGGTCGCGCGCATGGCGCATTTCGTGACAAAAGATTTCTAAATATTTCATTACCGTACTTCGAAGCATGTCAACCGCTGTTTAAAATCAATATTTATGCCATTTTTCTCGTAAAAAAGCGATAATATTCCGACCGGGAATCTGTGTTTCGGCAAATAGATGGAAAAACACAAAGACGGGGGCGGCCAGTGCACGAGCCTAAGCCCTTTGTCCTCTGATAGACCACTTAGCAAAAGCGCTCGTGTGTTTCAGCCAGGGCTTTGAATTACGTCATTCAGCTTTTTCCCAAACGTTCACAAAAAACATAACAATTATTTTAAGAATTATAGATACAGCACTCCTTTGTGCAATCGAGGTGTCCGATTTTAAAATAGCTTTTCGGTGAAAGCACATTTTGCTATATTCTCAGTAGATAGCCCAGCCATCACGGCTAGCCATTTAGACACCGACCAAGTTTAGCCCTGACCAAAGACAGATTTACTATTACAAAAGTTTGATTACCTTTGTTGTCTTGTCAGAATGCACTCCCAGGACTGCTACTTCAATAACAAATGTTGGTTTGGTCCAAAATAATCCATCGTTATATCCAAATAGCGGCGTTTTGTTCGTGCGTTCCAGACACTATCCGAAATAGTAAATCAGGGTTACGAGCATGGCGCAATTCGTGACAAAAAAATTCAAAATATTCCATTACCGTACTTCGAAGCATGTCAAGCGCTGTTTAAAAGCAATTTTTATGCCATTTTTCTCGTAAAAAAGCGATAATATTCAGACCGGGAATCTCCGTTTAGGTAAACAGAGGAAAGAAAACAAAGCTTTCGGTCGACGCGGGCACGAGCCTGAGTCTCACAGTACTGTAACCAGCCACTACCCAAACGCGCTACTTTTTTTCAGCCAGAGCCTGCAAAGCCACGATTCAGCTTTTTGCCGCCTTCTGAGAGCCTATGGCAGCCGTAGGAAGTGTCACATAACAGCAGATATCCTTTGTAATGGATAGAGATGGCAAAGAAGGCCAAGAAATGGTCAGACAGGGTACTTCGTGTACAGAATCTTCTCAGGTTTTGACCTGCCATTTGAGTTCTGTTATACTCACAGACACCATTCAAACAGTTTTAGCAACTTTGGAGTGTTTTCTATCCAAAGCCAATAATTATATGCATATTCTAGTTACTGGGCAGGAGTAGTAACCAGATGAAATCGGGTACGTTTTTTATCCAGCCGTGTCAATACTGCCCCCTAGCCCTAACAGGTTAACCTCTTGGGGCTAGGTGGGACGCTAGCGTGCCACCTGTGGTGCACTCCATCAACAGCAGGTGCATTTCAAGAGCGGCAAATTTGAATCCAAATAAATGTCAAAATTCAAATTTTTCAAAAATACAACTATGTTACACCATTTGAAAGATAAACATCTCCTTAATCTAACCACGTTTTACGATTTCAAAAAGGTTTTACGGCGAAAGCATAAATTTAGAGTATGTTAGGACAGTACATTTACAAGAGTTGTGTGTAATGTTTTGTCAAGTCAAAGACAGGGTCACCAAAACCATAAAACCAGCTAAAATGATACACTAACCTTTTACAATCTCCATCAGATGACACTCCTAGGACATTATGTTAGACAATGCATGCATTTTTAGTTCTATCAAGTTCATATTTATATACAAAAACAGCGTTTTACTATGGCATTGATGTTGAGGAAATCGTTTCCCTCCAATAACCGGCAGTCAAGTCAGCGTCAGAAATTAAATAATTAAAATTAGAAAACATTGTTAAAATATTATATTGTCATTTAAAGAATTATAGATTTACATCTTTTGAACGCAATCAACTTGCCAGATTTAAAAATAACCTTACTGGGAAATCACACTTTGCAATAATCTGAGCACTGTGCCCAGAAAAATACGCGTTGCGATACAGACTAGACGTCATGTTGGGGAGATCTAAAATCGAAAATACTATGTAAATAATCCATTACCTTTGATTCTCTTCATCAGATGTCACTTCCAGGTATCACAGGTCCATAACGAATGTAGTTTTGTTCAAAAAAGCTCATCATTTATGTCCAAAAATCTCCGTCTCGTTAGCACATGATGTAAGCCAGCCGGACTTCTCGTCATGAACGAGGGGAAAAAATATATTTCCGTTCGTTCAAACATGTCAAACGTTGTATAGCATAAATCATTAGGGCCTTTTTTAACCAGAACATGAATAATATTCAAGGTGGACGAATGCATAGCCTTTTATAACGTATTGGAACGAGGGTACCCAACATGAAGTAGCGCGCCAGGTGTCTAATGGGACATCACCGTTCCATGGCTCTTGTTCGGTCAGATCTCCCTCCAGAAGACTCAAAACACTTTGTAAAGGCTGGTGACATCTAGTGGAAGCAATAGGAAGTGCCAAAATATTCCTAAACCCCTGTGTCTTTCAATGGGATAGCTTTAAAGTCAATACAACACATCAGGTATCCACTTCCTGTCAGAAAATGTCTCAGGGTTTTGCCTGCCAAATGAGTTCTGTTATACTCACAGACACCATTCAAACAGTTTTGGAAACTTTAGAGTGTTTTCTATCCATATATAATAAGTATATGCATATTCTAGTTACTGGGTAGGATTAGTAACCAGATTAAATCGGGTACATTTTTTTTATCCAGACGTGCAAATGCTGCCCCCTAGACCCAACAGGTTAAAGGTGTGGTTAATACAGTATATCTTATCTTAAAGGTGTGGTTTGTACAGTATTTCTTATCTTAACCTCTATGGGCTAGGTGGGACGCTAGCGTGCCACCCGTGGTGCACTCCATCAACAGCAGGTGCATTTCAAGAGCGGCAAATTTGAATCCAAATAAATGTCAAAATTCAAATTTTTCAAACATACAACTATTTTACACCCTTTGAAAGATAAACATCTCCTTAATCTAACCACGTTTTACGATTTCAAAAAGGTTTTACGGCGAAAGCATAAATTTAGAGTATGTTAGGACAGTACATTTACAAGAGTTGTGTGTAATGTTTTGTCAATTCAAAGACAGGGTAACCAAAACCATAAAACCAGCTAAAATGATGCACTAACCTTTTACAATCTCCATCAGATGACACTCCTAGGACATTATGTTAGACAATGCATGCATTTTTAGTTCTATCAAGTTCATATTTATATCCAAAAACAGCGTTTTACTATGGCATTGATGTTGAGGAAATCGTTTCCCTCCAATAACCGGCAGTCAAGTCAGCGTCACAAATTAAATAATTAAAATTAGAAAACATTGGTAAAATATTATATTGTCATTTAAAGAATTATAGATTTACATCTCTTGAACGCAATCAACTTGCCAGATTTAAAAATAACCTTACTGGGAAATCACACTTTGCAATAATCTGAGCATTGCGCCCAGAGAAATACGCGTTGCGATACAGACTAGACGTCATGTTGGGGAGATCTAAAATCGAAAATACTATGTAAATAATCCATTACCTTTGATTCTCTTCATCAGATGTCACTTCCAGGTATCACAGGTCCATAACGAATGTAGTTTTGTTCAAAAAAGCTCATCATTTATGTCCAAAAATCTCCGTCTTGTTAGCACATGATCTAAGCCAGCCGGACTTCTCGTCATGAACGAGAAGAAAAAATATATTTCCGTTCGTTCAAACATGTCAAACGTTGTATAGCATAAATCATTAGGGCCTTTTTTAACCAGAACATGAATAATATTCAAGGTGGACGAATGCATACTCTTTTATAACGTATTGGAACGAGGGTACCCAACATGAACTCGCGCGCCAGGTGTCTAATGGGCCATCATCGTTCCATGGCTCTTGTTCGGTCAGATCTCCCTCCAGAAGACTCAAAGCACTTTGTAAAGGCTGGTGACATCTAGTGGAAGCAATAGGAAGTGCCAAAATATTCCTCAGCCCCTGTGTTTTTCAATGGGATAGGTTTAAAGGTAATACAACACATCAGGTATCCACTTCCTGTCAGAAAATGTCTCAGGGTTTTGCCTGCCAAATGAGTTCTGTTATACTCACAGACACCATTCAAACAGTTTTAGAAACTTTAGAGTGTTTTCTATCCATATATAATAAGTATATGCATATTCTAGTTACTGGGTAGGATTAGTAACCAGATTAAATCGGGTACATTTTTTTTATCCAGACGTGCAAATGCTGCCCCCTAGCCCTAACAGGTTAATGCAGAGAAACTTAAATCAGTTTTAACTAATTTTCTAACAGCATGATAAATGTGCAACCAGAGGGAAAAAAATCTCTAGACCACCTTTACTCCACACACAGAGATGCGTACAAAGCTCTCCCTCGCCCTCCACTTGGCAAATCTGACCATAATTCCATCCTCCTGATTCCTGCTTACAAGCAACAATTATAGCAGGAAGCACCAAAGACTCAGTCAATAAAAAAGGGGTCAGATGAAGCAGATGCTAAACTACAGGACTGTTTTGCTCAGACTGGAATAATTTCCGGGATTCTTCCGATGGCACTGAAGGAGTACACCACATCAGTCACTGGTTTCATCAATAAGTGCATCAATGATGTCATCCCTACAGTGACTGTACGTACATACCCCAACCAGAAGCCATGGATTAAAGGCAGCATTCGCACTGAGCTAAAGGGTAGAGCTGCCGCTTATAAGAAATCCCGCTATGCCCTCTGCCGAACCATCGGACATGCAAAGTGTCAATACAGGACTAAGATCAAATCGTATTACACCGACTCCAATGCTCGTCGGATGTGGCAGGGCTTCCAAACCATTACAGACCACAAAGGGAAGCAAAGCTGTGAGCTGCCCAGTGACACAAGCCTACCAGATGAGCTAAATAACTTCTGTTCTCGCTTCAAGGAAAGCAACACTGAAACATGCATGAGAGCATCAGCTGTTCCGGATGACTGTGTGATCAGCTCTCGGCAGCCAATGTGAGCAAGATCTTTAATATACAGGTTAACATTCACAAGGCCGCAGGGCAAGATGGATTACCAGGACGTGTATTGCGAGCATGCGCTGAACAACTGGCTAATGTCTTCACTGACATTTTCAACCTCTCCCTGTCCGAGTCCGTAAAACCAACATGTTTCAAGCAGACCACCATAGTCCCTGTGCCCAAGAACACTAAGGTAACCTGCCTAAATGACTACCGACCCATAGCACTCACGTCTGTAGCCATGAAGTGCTTTGAACGGCTGGTCATAGCTCACATCAACACCATTTTCCCAGAAACCCCTAGACCCACTCCAATTTGCATAGCGACCCAACAGATCCACAGATGATGCAATCTCTATTGCACTCCACACTGCCCTTACCCACCTGGACAAAGCAACACCTATGTTAGAATGACGCAGGGTACCGTACTAAACCACAAATTACATCTAAGCTATGCGGCGTAAGCTCAAAACTTTTAAAGGAGGAACCACTGTATATATAGCCTCGCAGTTGTTGTTTTACTGCTACACTTTAATTATTTCTTACTTTTATTTTATTTTTATTTTTTAAATGTCTTAAAACTGCATTGTTGGTTAAGGGCTTGTAATTAAGCATTTCACTGTAAGGTCTACACATGTTGTATTCGGCACATGTGACAAATAAAATGTGATTTGATTTCATTAAAAATGTTCTGTCACCTGTTCTATTCGGCGCATGAAACAAATACAGTTTGGTTTGATTTGATCATTAAAGGTGTGGTTAATACAGTATATCTCATCTTAAAGGTGTGGTTAATACAGTGTATCTTATATTTAAGGTGTGGTTAATACAGTATAGCTTATCTTTAAGGTGTGGTTAATACAGTATATTGTGGGAGATGTCTGGAAGAGGTGAGGGAATTGGTTATTGAGGAGCGATACATTGCAGCCCGCTGGCTCCACCCCCGAGCCTTATATGAACTTCCTGCCCCAACGAGGCGAGGTTGTGGGTCTTTAAGCCAGGGAGTGCTTGGGGATAAAGGAGGAAGCAGCCTTCACAAAGGGGTAGAGTATCGATAGAGAGTCCATCGTTATGAAGAGTGGGAGAAGAGAGAACAATATCTGTGAGATTACCCGTTGTGACCTGCACTGTCGGATTACCCCCCTTGTGTACCGAACCAAATTTGCTGAGGACCAGAGATTTAGGACTACCCCTGGAGAATGGAACAGACAACGAGAACGGCTTGTGGACTGTGAAGTAACTGGTGAATTCCCCCCTCTTCCCCAGTGTACCAGATTCCCTAATAAACTCCCAATTTGCATTCTAGTTGTGCTACTAGTGCATGTTTTGTTATTGAACTTGGTGACGTGGAAACCTCACACCCTTGAGCCTGCTACAATATACTACCTTAAAGGTGTGGTTAATACAGTATATCTCATCTCATCTTAAAGGTGTGTTTAATACAGTATATTTCATCTTATTTAAAGGTTTGGTTAATACAGTATATCTCCTCTCATCTTAAAGGTGTGGTTAATACAGTATATCTCATCTTAAAGGTGTGGTTAATACAGTATATCTCATCTTAAAGGTGTGGTTAATACAGTATATCTCCTCTCCTCTTAAAGGTGTGGTTAATACAGTATATCTCATCTCATCTTAAAGGTGTGGTTAATACAGTATATTTCATCTTATTTAAAGGTTTGGTTAATACAGTATATCTCCTCTCATCTTAAAGGTGTGGTTAATACAGTATATCTCATCTTAAAGGTGTGGTTAATACAGTATATTTAATCTTAAAGGTGTGGTTAATACAGTATATCTTATCTTAAAGGCGTGGTTAATACAGTATATCTCATCTTAAAAGTGTGGTTAATACAGTATATCTCCTCTTAAAGGTGTGGTTAATACCGTATATCTCCTCTCATCTTAAAGGTGTGGTTAATACAGTATATCTGCTCTTAAAGGTGTGGTTAATACAGTATATCTCATCTCATCTTAAAGGTGTGGTTAATACAGTATATCTCATCTTAAAGGTGTGGTTAAGACAGTATATCTCATCTTAAAGGTGTGGTTAATACAGTATATCTCATCTTAAAGGTGTGGTTAATACAGTATATCTCATCTTAAAGGTGTGGTTAATACAGTATATCTCCTCTTAAAGGTGTGGTTAATACAGTATATCTCATCTTAAAGGTGTAATTAATACAGTATTTATCATCTTAAAGGTGTGGTTAATACAGTATATCTCTTCTTAAAGTTGTGGTTAATACAGTATATCTCCTCTTAAAGTTGTGGTTAATACAG
The DNA here is from genome assembly GCF_965601325.2 of Salmo salar. Lineage (NCBI taxonomy): Eukaryota > Metazoa > Chordata > Actinopteri > Salmoniformes > Salmonidae > Salmo > Salmo salar. The sequence goes on from NC_138303.1 coordinate 4,164,198, forward strand.
TATATCTCCTCTTAAAGGTGTTGTTAATACAGTATATCTAATCTTAAGGTGTCATTACAACGGTATATCTCCTCTCATCTTAAAGGTGTGGTTAATACAGTATATCTCATCTTAAAGGTGTAATTAATACAGTATTTATCATCTTAAAGGTGTGGTTAATACAGTATATCTCCTCTTAAAGGTGTGGTTAATACAGTATATCTCATCTTAAAGGTGTGGTTAATTCAGTATATATCCTCTCATCTTAAAGGTGTGGTTAATACAGTATATCTCATCTTAAAAGTGTGGTTAATACAGTATATCTCCTCTTAAAGGTGTGGTTAATACAGTATTTCTCATCTTAAAGGTGTGGTTAATTCAGTATATATCCTCTCATCTTAAAGGTGTGGTTAATACAGTATATCTCCTCTCATCTAAAAGGTGTGGTTAATACAGTATATCTCATCTCATCTTAAAGGTGTGGTTAATACAGTATATCTCATCTTAAAGGTGTGGTTAATACAGTATATCTCCTCTCATCTTAAAGGTGTGGTTAATACAGTATATCTCCTCTCATCTAAAAGGTGTGGTTAATATAGTATATCTCATCTCATTTTAAAAGTGTGGTTAATACAGTATTTCTCATCTTAAAGGTGTGGCTAATACAGTATATCTCATCTCATCTTAAAGGTGTGGTTAATACAGTATATCTCCTCTTAAAGGTGTGGTTAATACAGTATATCTCTTCTTAAAGGTGTGGTTAATACAGTATATCTCCTCTCCTCTTAAAGGTGTGGTTAATACAGTATATCTCATCTCATCTTAATGGTGTGGTTAATACAGTATATCTCCTCTCATCTTAAAGGTGTGGTTAATACAGTATATATCATCTTGAAGGTGTGGTTAATACAGTATTTCTTATTTTAAAGGTGTGGTTAATACAGTATATCTCATCTTAAAGGTGTGGTTAATACAGTATTTGTCCTCTCATCTTAAAGGTGTGGTTAATATAGTATATCTCATCTTAAAGGTGTGATTAATATAGTATATCTCCTCTTAAAGGTGTGATTAATACAGTATATCTCATCTCATCTTAAAGGTGTGGTTAAGACAGTATATCTCATCTCATCTTAAAGGTGTGGTTAATACAGTATATCTCATCTCATCTGAAAGGTGTGGTTAATACAGTATATCTCCTCTCATCTTAAAGGTGTGGTTAATACAGTATATCTCATCTCATCTTAAAGGTGTGGTTAATTCAGTATATATCCTCTTAAGGGTGTGGTTAATACAGTATATATCCTCTTAAAGGTGTGGTTAATACAGTATATCTCTTCTTAAAGGTGTGGTTAATACAGTATATCTCATCTTAAAGGTGTGGTTAATACAGTATATCTCATCTTAAAGGTGTGGTTAATACAGTATTGCTCATCTTAAAGGTGTGGTTAATACAGTATTTCTCCTCTCATCTTAAAGGTGTGGTTGATATAGTATATCTCATCTTAAAGGTGTGGTTAATACAGTATATATCATCTTAAAGGTGTGGTTAATACAGTATTGCTCATCTTAAAGGTGTGGTTAATACAGTATATCTCCTCTCATCTTAAAGGTGTGGTTAATACAGTATATCTCATCTTAAAGGTGTGGTTAATACAGTATATCTCATCTTAAAGGTGTGGTTAATACAGTATATCTCCTCTTAAAGGTGTGGTTAATACAGTATATCTCATCTTAAAGGTGTAATTAATACAGTATTTATCATCTTAAAGGTGTGGTTAATACAGTATATCTCTTCTTAAAGTTGTGGTTAATACAGTATATCTCCTCTTAAAGTTGTGGTTAATACAGCATATCTCCTCTTAAAGGTGTTGTTAATACAGTATAACTCATCTTAAGGTGTCATTAAAACGGTATATCTCCTCTCATCTTAAAGGTGTGGTTAATACAGTATATCTCCTCTTAAAGGTGTGGTTAATACAGTATATCTCATCTTAAAGGTGTGGTTAATTCAGTATATATCCTCTCATCTTAAAGGTGTGGTTAATACAGTATATCTCATCTTAAAAGTGTGGTTAATACTGTATATCTCCTCTTAAAGGTGTGGTTAATACAGTATTTCTCATCTTAAAGGTGTGGTTAATTCAGTATATATCCTCTCATCTTAAAGGTGTGGTTAATACAGTATATCTCATCTTAAAGGTGTGGTTAATACAGTATATCTCATCTTAAAGGTGTGGTTAATACAGTATATCTCCTCTCATCTTAAAGGTGTGGTTAATACAGTATATCTCCTCTCATCTAAAAGGTGTGGTTAATATAGTATATCTCATCTAATTTTAAAGGTGTGGTTAATACAGTATTTCTCATCTTAAAGGTGTGGTTAATACAGTATATCTCATCTCATCTTAAAGGTGTGGTTAATACAGTATGTCTCCTCTTAAAGGTGTGGTTAATACAGTATATCTCTTCTTAAAGGTGTGGTTAATACAGTATATCTCCTCTCCTCTTAAAGGTGTGGTTAATACAGTATATCTCCTCTCATCTTAAAGGTGTGGTTAATACAGTATATATCATCTTGAAGGTGTGGTTAATACAGTATTTCTTATTTTAAAGTTGTGGTTAATACAGTATATCTCATCTTAAAGGTGTGGTTAATACAGTATATCTCATCTCATCTTAAAGGTGTGGTTAAGACAGTATATCTCATCTCATCTTAAAGGTGTGGTTAATTCAGTATATATCCTCTTAAGGGTGTGGTTAATACAGTATATATCCTCTTAAAGGTGTGGTTAATACAGTATATCTCTTCTTAAAGGTGTGGTTAATACAGTATATCTCATCTTAAAGGTGTGGTTAATACAGTATTGCTCATCTTAAAGGTGTGGTTAATACAGTATTTCTCCTCTCATCTTAAAGGTGTGGTTAATATAGTATATCTCATCTTAAAGGTGTGGTTAATATAGTATATTTCCTCTTAAAGGTGTGGTTAATACAGTATATCTCATCTTAAATGTGTGGTTAATACAGTATTTCTTATTTTAAAGGTGTGGTTAATACAGTATATCTCTTCTTAAAGGTGTGGTTAATACAGTATTTCTCCTCTCATCTTAAAGGTGTGGTTAATATAGTATATCTCATCTTAAAGGTGTGGTTAATATAGTATATCTCCTTCTAAAGGTGTGGTTAATACAGTATATCTCATCTCATCTTAAAGGTGTGGTTAATACAGTATATCTCATCTTAAAGGTGTGGTTAATACAGTATATCTTCTCATCTTAAAGGTGTGGTTAATACAGTATATCTCCTCTCATCTTAAAGGTGTGGTTAATATAGTATATCTCCTCTTAAAGGTGTGGTTAATACAGTATTCTCATCTTAAAGGTGTGGTTAATACAGTATATCTCATCTCATCTTAAAGGTGTGGTTAATACAGTATATCTCTTCTTAAAGGTGTGGTTAATACAGTATATCTCCTCTCCTCTTAAAGGTGTGGTTAATACAGTATATCTCATCTCATCTTAAAGGTGTGGTTAATATAGTATATCTCATCTTAAAGGTGTGGTTAATACAGTATATCTCATCTTAAAGGTGTGGTTAATACAGTATATCTCCTCTTAAAGGTGTGGTTAATACAGTATATCATCCATCTTAAAGGTGTGGTTAATACAGTATATCTCTCATCTTAAAGGTGTGGTTAATACAGTATATCTCATCTTAAAGGTGTGGTTAATACAGTATATATCATCTTAAAGGTGTGGTTAATACAGTATTGCTCATCTTAAAGGTGTGGTTAATACAGTATTTCTCTCATCTTAAAGGTGTGGTTAATACAGTATATATCCTCTTAAAGGTGTGGTTAATATAGTATATCTCCTCTTAAAGGTGTGGTTAATACAGTATATCTCATCTTAAAGGTGTGGTTAATACAGTATATCTCATCTTAAAGGTGTGGTTAATACAGTATTATCATCTTAAAGGTGTGGTTAATACAGTATTTCTTATCTTAAAGGTGTGGTTAATACAGTATTTCTCCTCTCATCTTAAAGGTGTGGTTAATATAGTATATCTCATCTTAAAGGTGTGGTTAATATAGTATATCTCCTCTTAAAGGTGTGGTTAATACAGTATATCTCATCTTAAAGGTGTGGTTAATACAGTATATCTCATCTCATCTTAAAGGTGTGGTTAATACAGTATATCTCATCTCATCTTAAAGGTGTGGTTAATACAGTATATCTCTCATCTTAAAGGTGTGGTTAATACAGTATATCTCCTCTCATCTTAAAGGTGTGGTTAATACAGTATATCTCATCTCATCTTAAAGGTGTGGTTAATTCAGTATATATCCTCTTAAGGGTGTGGTTAATACAGTATATATCCTCTTAAAGGTGTGGTTAATACAGTATATCTCTTCTTAAAGGTGTGGTTAATACAGTATATCTCATCTTAAAGGTGTGGTTAATACAGTATATATCATCTTAAAGGTGTGGTTAATACAGTATTGCTCATCTTAAAGGTGTGGTTAATACAGTATTTCTCCTCTCATCTTAAAGGTGTGGTTAATACAGTATATCTCCTCTCATCTTAAAGGTGTGGTTAATATAGTATATCTCCTCTTAAAGGTGTGGTTAATACAGTATATCTCATCTTAAAGGTGTGGTTAATACAGTATATCTCCTCTTAAAGGTGTGGTTAATACAGTATATCCTCTCATCTTAAAGGTGTGGTTAATACAGTATATCTCATCTCATCTTAAAGGTGTGGTTAATACAGTATATCTCCTCTTAAAGGTGTGGTTAATACAGTATATCTCATCTCATCTTAAAGGTGTGGTTAATATAGTATATCTCATCTTAAAGGTGTGGTTAATACAGTATTTGTCCTCTCATCTTAAAGGTGTGGTTAATATAGTATATCTCATCTCATTTTAAAGGTGTGGTTAATACAGTATTTCTCCTCTTAAAGGTGTGGTTAATACAGTATATCTCATCTCATCTTAAAGGTGTGGTTAATACAGTATATCTCATCTCATCTTAAAGGTGTGGTTAATACAGTATATCTCCTCTCATCTTAAAGGTGTGGTTAATACAGTATATCTCATCTCATCTTAAAGGTGTGGTTAATTCAGTATATATCCTCTTAAGGGTGTGGTTAATACAGTATATATCCTCTTAAAGGTGTGGTTAATACAATATATCTCATCTTAAAGGTGTGGTTAATACAGTATATCTCATCTTAAAGGTGTGGTTAATACAGTATATCTCATCTTAAAGGTGTGGTTAATACAGTATTTCTCATCTTAAAGGTGTGGTTAATACAGTATTTCTCCTCTCATCTTAAAGGTGTGGTTACTACAGTATATCTCCTCTCATCTTAAAGGTGTGGTTAATACAGTATATCTCATCTTAAAGGTGTGGTTAATACAGTATATCTCATCTTAAAGGTGTGGTTAATACAGTATATCTCCTCTCCTCTTAAAGGTGTGGTTAATACAGTATATCTCATCTAAAGGTGTGGTTAATACAGTATATCTCATCAAAGGTGTGGTTAATACAGTATATCTCCTCTCATCTTAAAGGTGTGGTTAATACAGTATATCTCATCTTAAAGGTGTGGTTAATACAGTATATATCATCTTAAAGGTGTGGTTAATACAGTATTGCTCATCTTAAAGGTGTGGTTAATACAGTATTTCTCCTCTCATCTTAAAGGTGTGGTTAATATAGTATATCTCATCTTAAAGGTGTGGTTAATATAGTATATCTCCTCTTAAAGGTGTGGTTAATACAGTATATCTCATCTTAAAGGTGTGGTTAATACAGTATATCTCATCTCATCTTAAAGGTGTGGTTAATACAGTATATCTCATCTCATCTTAAAGGTGTGGTTAATACAGTATATCTCCTCTCATCTTAAAGGTGTGGTTAATACAGTATATCTCATCTTAAAGGTGTGGTTAATACAGTATATCTCATCTCATCTTAAAGGTGTGGTTAATTCAGTATATATCCTCTTAAGGGTGTGGTTAATACAGTATATATCCTCTTAAAGGTGTGGTTAATACAGTATATCTCATCTTAAAGGTGTGGTTAATACAGTATATCTCATCTTAAAGGTGTGGTTAATACAGTATATCTCAAGTATATCTCATCTTAAAGGTGTGGTTAATTCAGTATATTCCTCCATCTTAAAGGTGTGGTTAATACAGTATATCTCATCTCATCTTAAAGGTGTGGTTAATACAGTATATCTCATCTTAAAGGTGTGGTTAATACAGTATATCTCCTCTCATCTTAAAGGTGTGGTTAATACAGTATTTCTCCTCTCATCTTAAAGGTGTGGTTAATTCAGTATATCTCCTCTCATCTTAAAGGTGTTGTTAACACAGTATATCTCATCTTAAAGGTGTGGTTAATACAGTATATCTCCTCTCATCTTAAAGGTGTGGTTAATACAGTATATCTCATCTTAAAGGTGTGGTTAATACAGTATATCTCATCTTAAAGGTGTGGTTAATACAGTATATGCTCATCTTAAAGGTGTGGTTAATACAGTATATCTCCTCTCATCTTAAAGGTGTGGTTAATACAGTATATCTCATCTTAAAGGTGTGGTTAATACAGTATATCTCCTCTTAAAGGTGTGGTTAATACAGTATATCTCATCTTAAAGGTGTGGTTAATACAGTATATCTCATCTCATCTTAAAGGTGTGGTTAATATAGTATATCTCATCTTAAAGGTGTGGTTAATACAGTATATCTCATCTTAACGGTGTGGTTAATACAGTATTGCTCATCTTAAAGGTGTGGTTAATACAGTATTTCTCCTCTCATCTTAAAGGTGTGGTTAATATAGTATATCTCATCTTAAAGGTGTGGTTAATACAGTATATCTCATCTCATCTTAAAGGTGTGGTTAATTCAGTATATATCCTCTTAAGGGTGTGGTTAATACAGTATATATCCTCTTAAAGGTGTGGTTAATACAGTATATCTCTTCTTAAAGGTGTGGTTAATACAGTATATCTCATCTTAAAGGTGTGGTTAATACAGTATTGCTCATCTTAAAGGTGTGGTTAATACAGTATGTCTCCTCTCATCTTAAAGGTGTGGTTAATATAGTATATCTCATCTTAAAGGTGTGGTTAATATAGTATATCTCCTCTTAAAGGTGTGGTTAATACAGTATATCTCATCTTAAAGGTGTGGTTAATACAGTATATCTCATCTCATCTTAAAGGTGTGGTTAATATAGTATATCTCCTCTTAAAGGTGTGGTTAATACAGTATATCTCATCTTAAAGGTGTGGTTAATACAGTATATCTCATCTTAAAGGTGTGGTTAATACAGTATATCTCATCTTAAAGCTGTGGTTAATACAGTATTTCTCGTCTTAAAGGTGTGGTTAATACAGTATATCTCCTCTCATCTTAAAGGTGTGGTTAATACAGTATACTCTCCATCTTAAAGGTGTGGTTAACACAGTATATCTCATCTTAAAGGTGTGGTTAATACAGTATATCTCCTCTCCTCTTAAAGGTGTGATTAATACAGTATATCTCATCGTAACGGTGTGGTTAATACAGTATATCTCCTCAAAAAGGTGTGGTTAATACAGTATATCTCCTCTCATCTTAAAGGTGTGGTTAATACAGTATATATCATCTTAAAGGTGTGGTTAATACAGTATATATCATCTTAAAGGTGTGGTTAATACAGTATTGCTCATTTTAAAGGTGTGGTTAATACAGTATTTCTCCTCTCATCTTAAAGGTGTGGTTAATATAGTATATCTCATCTTAAAGGTGTGGTTAATATAGTATATCTCCTCTTAAAGGTGTGGTTAATACAGTATATATCATCTTAAAGGTGTGGTTAATACAGTATATATCATCTTAAAGGTGTGGTTAAGACAGTAAATCTCATCTCATCTTAAAGGTGTGGTTAATATAGTATATCTCCTCTTAAAGGTGTGGTTAATACAGTATATCTCATCTCATCTTAAAGGTGTGGTTAATACAGTATATCTCATCTTAACGGTGTGATTAATACAGTATATCTCCTCTCATCTTAAAGGTGTGGTTAATACAGTATATCTCCTCTCATCTAAAAGGTGTGGTTAATATAGTATATCTCATCTCATTTTAAAGGTGTGGTTAATACAGTATTTCTCATCTTAAAGGTGTGGTTAATACAGTATATCTCATCTCATCTTAAAGGTGTGGTTAATACAGTATATCTCCTCTTAAAGGTGTGGTTAATACAGTATATCTCCTCTCCTCTTAAAGGTGTGGTTAATACAGTATATCTCATCTCATCTTAAAGGTGTGGTTAATACAGTATATCTCCTCTCATCTTAAAGGTGTGGTTAATACAGTATATCTCATCTCATCTTAAAGGTGTGGTTAATTCAGTATATATCCTCTTAAGGGTGTGGTTAATACAGTATATCTCTTCTTAAAGGTGTGGTTAATACAGTATATCTCATCTTAAAGGTGTGGTTAATACAGTATATATCATCTTAAAGGTGTGGTTAATACAGTATTGCTCACCTTAAAGGTGTGGTTAATACAGTATTTCTCCTCTCATCTTAAAGGTGTGGTTAATTCAGTATATCTCCTCTCATCTTAAAGGTGTTGTTAACACATTATATATCATCTTAAAGGTGCGGTTAATACAGTATATCTCCTCTCCTCTTAAAGGTGTGATTAATACAGTATATCTCATCGTAACGGTGTGGTTAATACAGTATATCTCCTCAAAAAGGTGTGGTTAATACCGTTTATCTCCTCTCATCTTAAAGGTGTGGTTAATACAGTATATATCATCTTAAAGGTGTGGTTAATACAGTATATATCATCTTAAAGGTGTGGTTAATACAGTATTGCTCATTTTAAAGGTGTGGTTAATACAGTATTTCTCCTCTCATCTTAAAGGTGTGGTTAATATAGTATATCTCATCTTAAAGGTGTGGTTAATATACTATATCTCCTCTTAAAGGTGTGGTTAATACAGTATATATCATCTTAAAGGTGTGGTTAATACAGTATATATCATCTTAAAGGTGTGGTTAAGACAGTAAATCTCATCTCATCTTAAAGGTGTGGTTAATATAGTATATCTCCTCTTAAAGGTGTGGTTAATACAGTATATCTCATCTCATCTTAAAGGTGTGGTTAATACAGTATATCTCATCTTAACGGTGTGATTAATACAGTATATCTCCTCTCATCTTAAAGGTGTGGTTAATACAGTATATCTCCTCTCATCTAAAAGGTGTGGTTAATATAGTATATCTCATCTCATTTTAAAGGTGTGGTTAATACAGTATTTCTCATCTTAAAGGTGTGGTTAATACAGTATATCTCATCTCATCTTAAAGGTGTGGTTAATACAGTATATCTCCTCTTAAAGGTGTGGTTAATACAGTATATCTCCTCTCCTCTTAAAGGTGTGGTTAATACAGTATATCTCATCTCATCTTAAAGGTGTGGTTAATACAGTATATCTCCTCTCATCTTAAAGGTGTGGTTAATACAGTATATCTCATCTCATCTTAAAGGTGTGGTTAATTCAGTATATATCCTCTTAAGGGTGTGGTTAATACAGTATATCTCTTCTTAAAGGTGTGGTTAATACAGTATATCTCATCTTAAAGGTGTGGTTAATACAGTATATATCATCTTAAAGGTGTGGTTAATACAGTATTGCTCATCTTAAAGGTGTGGTTAATACAGTATTTCTCCTCTCATCTTAAAGGTGTGGTTAATATAGTATATCTCATCTTAAAGGTGTGGTTAATATACTATATCTCCTCTTAAAGGTGTGGTTAATACAGTATATATCATCTTAAAGGTGTGGTTAATACAGTATATATCATCTTAAAGGTGTGGTTAAGACAGTAAATCTCATCTCATCTTAAAGGTGTGGTTAATATAGTATATCTCCTCTTAAAGGTGTGGTTAATACAGTATATCTCATCTCATCTTAAAGGTGTGGTTAATACAGTATATCTCATCTTATTGGTGTGATTAATACAGTATATCTCCTCTCATCTTAAAGGTGTGGTTAATACAGTATATCTCCTCTCATCTAAAAGGTGTGGTTAATATAGTATATCTCATCTCATTTTAAAGGTGTGGTTAATACAGTATTTCTCATCTTAAAGGTGTGGTTAATACAGTATATCTCATCTCATCTTAAAGGTGTGGTTAATACAGTATATCTCCTCTTAAAGGTGTGGTTAATACAGTATATCTCCTCTCCTCTTAAAGGTGTGGTTAATACAGTATATCTCATCTCATCTTAAAGGTGTGGTTAATACAGTATATCTCCTCTCATCTTAAAGGTGTGGTTAATACAGTATATCTCATCTCATCTTAAAGGTGTGGTTAATTCAGTATATATCCTCTTAAGGGTGTGGTTAATACAGTATATCTCTTCTTAAAGGTGTGGTTAATACAGTATATCTCATCTTAAAGGTGTGGTTAATACAGTATATATCATCTTAAAGGTGTGGTTAAGACAGTATTGCTCACCTTAAAGGTGTGGTTAATACAGTATTTCTCCTCTCATCTTAAAGGTGTGGTTAAGACAGTATATCTAATCTCATCTTAAAGGTGTGGTTAATATAGTATATCTCCTCTTAAAGGTGTGGTTAATACAGTATATCTCCTCTCATCTTAAAGGTGTGGTTAATACAGTATATCTCATCTTAAAGGTGTGGTTAATATAGTATATCTCATCTCATTTTAAAGGTGTGGTTAATACAGTATTTCTCATCTTAAAGGTGTGGTTAATACAGTATATCTCATCTCATCTTAAAGGTGTGGTTAATACATTATATCTCCTCTTAAAGGTGTGGTTAATACAGTATATCTCTTCTTAAAGGTGTGGTTAATACAGTATATCTCCTCTCCTCTTAAAGGTGTGGTTAATACAGTATATCTCATCTCATCTTAAAGGTGTGGTTAATACAGTATATCTCCTCTCATCTTAAAGGTGTGGTTAATACAGTATATATCATCTTGAAGGTGTGGTTAATACAGTATTTCTTATTTTAAAGGTGTGGTTAATATAGTATATCTCATCTTAAAGGTGTGGTTAATATAGTATATCTCCTCTTAACGGTGTGGTTAATACAGTATTGCTCATCTTAAAGGTGTGGTTAATACAGTATTTCTCCTCTCATCTTAAAGGTGTGGTTAATAAAGTATATCTCATCTTAAAGGTGTGGTTAATACAGTATATCTCATCTCATCTTAAAGGTGTGGTTAATTCAGTATATATCCTCTTAAGGGTGTGGTTAATACAGTATATCTCTTCTTAAAGGTGTGGTTAATACAGTATATCTCATCTTAAAGGTGTGGTTAATACAGTATATATCATCTTAAAGGTGTGGTTAATACAGTATTGCTCATCTTAAAGGTGTGGTTAATACAGTATTTCTCCTCTCATCTTAAAGGTGTGGTTAATATAGTATATCTCATCTTAAAGGTGTGGTTAATATAGTATATCTCCTCTTAAAGGTGTGGTTAATACAGTATATCTCATCTTAAAGGTGTGGTTAATACAGTATATCTCATCTCATCTTAAAGGTGTGGTTAATATAGTATATATCCTCTTAAAGGTGTGGTTAATATAGTATATCTCTTCTTAAAGGTGTGGTTAATACAGTATATCTCATCTTAAAGGTGTGGTTAATACAGTATATATCATCTTAATAACCTCTTGGGGCTAGGTGGGACGCTAGCGTGCCACCCGTGGTGCACTCCATCAACAGCAGGTGCATTTCAAGAGCGGCAAATTTGAATCCAAATAAATGTCAAAATTCAAATTTTTCAAATATACAACTATTTTACACCATTTGAAAGATAAACATCTCCTTAATCTAACCACGTTTTACGATTTCAAAAAGGTTTTACGGCGAAAGCATACATTTAGAGTATGTTAGGACAGTACATTTACAAGAGTTGTGTGTAATGTTTTGTCAAGTCAAAGACAGGGTCACCAAAACCATAAAACCAGCTAAAATGATGCACTAACCTTTTACAATCTCCATCAGATGACACTCCTAGGACATTATGTTAGACAATGCATGCATTTTTAGTTCTATCAAGTTCATATTTATATCCAAAAACAGCGTTTTACTATGGCATTGATGTTGAGGAAATCGTTTCCCTCCAATAACCGGCAGTCAAGTCAGCGTCACAAATTAAATAATTAAAATTAGAAAACATTGGTAAAATATTATATTGTCATTTAAAGAATTATAGATTTACATCTCTTGAACGCAATCAACTTGCCAGATTTAAAAATAACCTTACTGGGAAATCACACTTTGCAATAATCTGAGCACTGCGCCCAGAAAAATACACGTTGCGATACAGACTAGACGTCATGTTGGGGAGATCTAAAATCGAAAATACTATGTAAATAATCCATTACCTTTGATTCTCTTCATCAGATGTCACTTCCAGGTATCACAGGTCCATAACGAATGTAGTTTTGTTCAAAAAAGCTCATCATTTATGTCCAAAAATCTCCGTCTCGTTAGCACATGATGTAAGCCAGCCGGACTTCTCGTCATGAACGAGGGGAAAAAATATATTTCCGTTCGTTCAAACATGTCAAACGTTGTATAGCATAAATCATTAGGGCCTTTTTTAACCAGAACATGAATAATATTCAAGGTGGACGAATGCATACTCTTTTATAACGTATTGGAACGAGGGTACCCAACATGAACTAGCGCGCCAGGTGTCTAATGGGACATCAAAGTTCCATGGCTCTTGTTCGGTCAGATCTCCCTCCAGAAGACTCAAAACACTTTGTAAAGGCTGGTGACATCTAGTGGAAGCAATAGGAAGTGCCAAAATATTCCTAAACCCCTGTGTTTTTCAATGGGATAGGTTTAAAGTCAATACAACACATCAGATATCCACTTCCTGTCAGAAAATGTCTCAGGGTTTTGCCTGCCAAATGAGTTCTGTTATACTCACAGACACCATTCAAACAGTTTTGGAAACTTTAGAGTGTTTTCTATCCATATATAATAAGTATATGCATATTCTAGTTACTGGGTAGGATTAGTAACCAGATTAAATCGGTTAAAAAAAAATTATCCAGACGTGCAAATGCTGCCCCCTAGACCCAACAGGTTAAAGGTGTGGTTAATACAGTATTGCTCATCTTAAAGGTGTGGTTAATACAGTATTTCTCCTCTCATCTTAAAGGTGTGGTTAAGACAGTAAATCTCATCTCATCTTAAAGGTGTGGTTAATATAGTATATCTCCTCTTAAAGGTGTGGTTAATACAGTATATCTCATCTCATCTTAAAGGTGTGGTTAATACAGTATATCTCATCTTAAAGGTGTGATTAATACAGTATATATCATCTTAACGGTGTGGTTAATACAGTATTGCTCATCTTAAAGGTGTGGTTAATACAGTATTTCTCCTCTCATCTTAAAGGTGTGGTTAATATAGTATATCTCATCTTAAAGGTGTGGTTAATACAGTATATCTCATCTCATCTTAAAGGTGTGGTTAATTCAGTATATATCCTCTTAAGGGTGTGGTTAATACAGTATATATCCTCTTAAAGGTGTGGTTAATACAGTATATCTCTTCTTAAAGGTGTGGTTAATACAGTATATCTCATCTTAAAGGTGTGGTTAATACAGTATATATCATCTTAAAGGTGTGGTTAATACAGTATTTCTCCTCTCATCTTAAAGGTGTGGTTAATATAGTATATCTCATCTTAAAGGTGTGGTTAATATAGTATATCTCCTCTTAAAGGTGTGGTTAATACAGTATATCTCATCTTAAAGGTGTGGTTAATACAGTATATCTCATCTCATCTTAAAGGTGTGGTTAATATAGTATATATCCTCTTAAAGGTGTGGTTAATACAATATATCTCATCTTAAAGGTGTGGTTAATACAGTATATCTCATCTTAAAGGTGTGGTTAATACAGTATATCTCATCTTAAAGCTGTGGTTAATACAGTATTTCTCGTCTTAAAGGTGTGGTTAGTACAGTATTTCTCCTCTCATCTTAAAGGTGTGGTTAATTCAGTATATCTCCTCTCATCTTAAAGGTGTTGTTAACACATTATATATCATCTTAAAGGTGCGGTTAATACAGTATATCTCCTCTCCTCTTAAAGGTGTGATTAATACAGTATATCTCATCGTAACGGTGTGGTTAATACAGTATATCTCCTCAAAAAGGTGTGGTTAATACCGTTTATCTCCTCTCATCTTAAAGGTGTGGTTAATACAGTATATATCATCTTAAAGGTGTGGTTAATACAGTATATATCATCTTAAAGGTGTGGTTAATACAGTATTGCTCATTTTAAAGGTGTGGTTAATACAGTATTTCTCCTCTCACCTTAAAGGTGTGGTTAATATAGTATATCTCATCTTAAAGGTGTGGTTAATATACTATATCTCCTCTTAAAGGTGTGGTTAATACAGTATATATCATCTTAAAGGTGTGCTTAATACAGTATATATCATCTTAAAGGTGTGGTTAAGACAGTAAATCTCATCTCATCTTAAAGGTGTGGTTAATATAGTATATCTCCTCTTAAAGGTGTGGTTAATACAGTATATCTCATCTCATCTTAAAGGTGTGGTTAATACAGTATATCTCATCTTAACGGTGTGATTAATACAGTATATCTCCTCTCATCTTAAAGGTGTGGTTAATACAGTATATCTCCTCTCATCTAAAAGGTGTGGTTAATATAGTATATCTCATCTCATTTTAAAGGTGTGGTTAATACAGTATTTCTCATCTTAAAGGTGTGGTTAATACAGTATATCTCATCTCATCTTAAAGGTGTGGTTAATTAGTATATTCCTCTTAAGGTGTGGTTAATACAGTATATCTCCTCTTAAAGGTGTGGTTAATACAGTATATCTCCTCATCTCATCTTAAAGGTGTGGTTAATACAGTATATTCCTTAAAGGTGTGGTTAATACAGTATTGCTCATCTTAAAGGTGTGGTTAATACAGTATTTCTCCTCTCATCTTAAAGGTGTGGTTAAGACAGTAAATCTCATCTCATCTTAAAGGTGTGGTTAATATAGTATATCTCCTCTTAAAGGTGTGGTTAATACAGTATATCTCATCTCATCTTAAAGGTGTGGTTAATACAGTATATCTCATCTTAAAGGTGTGATTAATACAGTATATATCATCTTAACGGTGTGGTTAATACAGTATTGCTCATCTTAAAGGTGTGGTTAATACAGTATTTCTCCTCTCATCTTAAAGGTGTGGTTAATATAGTATATCTCATCTTAAAGGTGTGGTTAATACAGTATATCTCATCTCATCTTAAAGGTGTGGTTAATTCAGTATATATCCTCTTAAGGGTGTGGTTAATACAGTATATATCCTCTTAAAGGTGTGGTTAATACAGTATATCTCTTCTTAAAGGTGTGGTTAATACAGTATATCTCATCTTAAAGGTGTGGTTAATACAGTATATATCATCTTAAAGGTGTGGTTAATACAGTATTTCTCCTCTCATCTTAAAGGTGTGGTTAATATAGTATATCTCATCTTAAAGGTGTGGTTAATATAGTATATCTCCTCTTAAAGGTGTGGTTAATACAGTATATCTCATCTTAAAGGTGTGGTTAATACACTATATCTCATCTCATCTTAAAGGTGTGGTTAATATAGTATATATCCTCTTAAAGGTGTGGTTAATACAATATATCTCATCTTAAAGGTGTGGTTAATACAGTATATCTCATCTTAAAGGTGTGGTTAATACAGTATATCTCATCTTAAAGCTGTGGTTAATACAGTATTTCTCGTCTTAAAGGTGTGGTTAGTACAGTATTTCTCCTCTCATCTTAAAGGTGTGGTTAATTCAGTATATCTCCTCTCATCTTAAAGGTGTTGTTAACACATTATATATCATCTTAAAGGTGCGGTTAATACAGTATATCTCCTCTCCTCTTAAAGGTGTGATTAATACAGTATATCTCATCGTAACGGTGTGGTTAATACAGTATATCTCCTCAAAAAGGTGTGGTTAATACCGTTTATCTCCTCTCATCTTAAAGGTGTGGTTAATACAGTATATATCATCTTAAAGGTGTGGTTAATACAGTATATATCATCTTAAAGGTGTGGTTAATACAGTATTGCTCATTTTAAAGGTGTGGTTAATACAGTATTTCTCCTCTCACCTTAAAGGTGTGGTTAATATAGTATATCTCATCTTAAAGGTGTGGTTAATATACTATATCTCCTCTTAAAGGTGTGGTTAATACAGTATATATCATCTTAAAGGTGTGCTTAATACAGTATATATCATCTTAAAGGTGTGGTTAAGACAGTAAATCTCATCTCATCTTAAAGGTGTGGTTAATATAGTATATCTCCTCTTAAAGGTGTGGTTAATACAGTATATCTCATCTCATCTTAAAGGTGTGGTTAATACAGTATATCTCATCTTAACGGTGTGATTAATACAGTATATCTCCTCTCATCTTAAAGGTGTGGTTAATACAGTATATCTCCTCTCATCTAAAAGGTGTGGTTAATATAGTATATCTCATCTCATTTTAAAGGTGTGGTTAATACAGTATTTCTCATCTTAAAGGTGTGGTTAATACAGTATATCTCATCTCATCTTAAAGGTGTGGTTAATACAGTATATCTCCTCTTAAAGGTGTGGTTAATACAGTATGTCTCCTCTCCTCTTAAAGGTGTGGTTAATACAGTATATCTCATCTCATCTTAAAGGTGTGGTTAATACAGTATATCTCCTCTCATCTTAAAGGTGTGGTTAATACAGTATATCTCATCTCATCTTAAAGGTGTGGTTAATTCAGTATATATCCTCTTAAGGGTGTGGTTAATACAGTATATCTCTTCTTAAAGGTGTGGTTAATACAGTATATCTCATCTTAAAGGTGTGGTTAATACAGTATATATCATCTTAAAGGTGTGGTTAATACAGTATTGCTCACCTTAAAGGTGTGGTTAATACAGTATTTCTCCTCTCATCTTAAAGGTGTGGTTAAGACAGTATATCTCATCTCATCTTAAAGGTGTGGTTAATATAGTATATCTCCTCTTAAAGGTGTGGTTAATACAGTATATCTCCTCTCATCTTAAAGGTGTGGTTAATACAGTATATCTCATCTTAAAGGTGTGGTTAATATAGTATATCTCATCTCATTTTAAAGGTGTGGTTAATACAGTATTTCTCATCTTAAAGGTGTGGTTAATACAGTATATCTCATCTCATCTTAAAGGTGTGGTTAATACATTATATCTCCTCTTAAAGGTGTGGTTAATACAGTATATCTCTTCTTAAAGGTGTGGTTAATACAGTATATCTCCTCTCCTCTTAAAGGTGTGGTTAATACAGTATATCTCATCTCATCTTAAAGGTGTGGTTAATACAGTATATCTCCTCTCATCTTAAAGGTGTGGTTAATACAGTATATATCATCTTGAAGGTGTGGTTAATACAGTATTTCTTATTTTAAAGGTGTGGTTAATATAGTATATCTCATCTTAAAGGTGTGGTTAATATAGTATATCTCCTCTTAACGGTGTGGTTAATACAGTATTGCTCATCTTAAAGGTGTGGTTAATACAGTATTTCTCCTCTCATCTTAAAGGTGTGGTTAAGACAGTATATCTCATCTCATCTTAAAGGTGTGGTTAATACAGTATATCTCATCTCATCTTAAAGGTGTGGTTAATACAGTATATCTCCTCTCATCTTAAAGGTGTGGTTAATACAGTATATCTCATCTCATCTTAAAGGTGTGGTTAATTCAGTATATATCCTCTTAAGGGTTTGGTTAATAAAGTATATATCCTCTTAAAGGTGTGGTTAATACAATATATCTCATCTTAAAGGTGTGGTTAATACAGTATATCTCATCTTAAAGGTGTGGTTAATACAGTATATCTCATCTTAAAGGTGTGGTTAATACAGTATTTCTCATCTTAAAGGTGTGGTTAATATATTATTTCTCATCTTAAAGTTGTTGTTAATACAGTATATCTCCTCTTAAAGGTGTGGTTAATACAGTATATCTCATCTTAAAGGTGTGGTTAGTACAGTATTTCTCCTCTCATCTTAAAGGTGTGGTTAATTCAGTATATCTCCTCTCATCTTAAAGGTGTTGTTAACACAGTATATATCATCTTAAAGGTGTGGTTAATACAGTATATCTCCTCTCCTCTTAAAGGTGTGATTAATACAGTATATCTCATCGTAAAGGTGAGGTTAATACAGTATATCTCATCAAAAAGGTGTGGTTAATACAGTTTATCTACTCTCATCTTAAAGGTGTGGTTAATACAGTATATCTCATCTTAAAGGTGTGGTTAATACAGTATATATCATCTTAAAGGTGTGGTTAATACAGTATTGCTCATCTTAAAGGTGTGGTTAATACAGTATTTCTCCTCTCATCTTAAAGGTGTGGTTAATATAGTATATCTCATCTTAAAGGTGTGGTTAATATAGTATATCTCCTCTTAAAGGTGTGGTTAATACAGTATATCTCATCTTAAAGGTGTGGTTAATACAGTACATCTCATCTCATCTTAAAGGTGTGGTTAATATAGTATATATCATCTTAAAGGTGTGGTTAATACAGTATTGCTCATCTTAAAGGTGTGGTTAATACAGTATTGCTCATCTTAAAGGTGTGGTTAATACAGTATTTCTCCTCTCATCTTAAAGGTGTGGTTAATATAGTATATCTCATCTTAAAGGTGTGGTTAATATACTATATCTCCTCTTAAAGGTGTGGTTAATACAGTATATCTCATCTTAAAGGTGTGGTTAATACAGTATATCTCATCTCATCTTAAAGGTATGGTTAATACAGTATATCTCATCTCATCTTAAAGGTGTGGTTAATACAGTATATCTCCTCTCATCTTAAAGGTGTGGTTAATATAGTATATCTCATCTCATTTTAAAGGTGTGGTTACTACAGTATTTCTCATCTTAAAGGTGTGGTTAATACAGTATATCTCATCTCATCTTAAAGGTGTTGTTAATTCAGTATATATCCTCTTAAGGGTGTGGTTAATACAGTATATATCCTCTTAAAGGTGTGGTTAATACAATATATCTCATCTTAAAGGTGTGGTTAATACAGTATATCTCATCTTAAAGGTGTGGTTAATACAGTATTTCTCATCTTAAAGGTGTGGTTAATACAGTATATCTCATCTTAAAGGTGTGGTTAATACAGTATATCTCATCTTAAAGGTGTGGTTAATACAGTATTTCTCATCTTAAAGGTGTGGTTAATATATTATTTCTCATCTTAAAGTTGTTGTTAATACAGTATATCTACTCTTAAAGGTGTGGTTAATACAGTATATCTCATCTTAAAGGTGTGGTTAGTACAGTATTTCTCTTCTCATCTTAAAGGTGTGGTTAATTCAGTATATCTCCTCTCATCTTAAAGGTGTTGTTAACACAGTATATATCATCTTAAAGGTGTGGTTAATACAGTATATCTCCTCTCCTCTTAAAGGTGTGATTAATACAGTATATCTCATCGTAAAGGTGTGGTTAATACAGTATATCTCATCAAAAAGGTGTGGTTAATACAGTTTATGTCCTCTCATCTTAAAGGTGTCGTTAATACAGTAGATTTCTCCTAAAAGGTGTGGTTAATACAGTATATATCATCTTAAAGGTGTGGTTAATACAGTATTGCTCATCTTAAAGGTGTGGTTAATACAGTATTTCTCCTCTCATCTTAAAGGTGTGGTTAATATAGTATATCTCATCTTATAGGTGTGCTTAATATAGTATATCTCCTCTTAAAGGTGTGGTTAATACAGTATATCTCATCTTACAGGTGTGGTTAATACAGTATTTCTCGTCTTAAAGGTGTGGTTAGTACATTATTTCTCCTCTCATCTTAAAGGTGTGGTTAATTCAGTATATCTCCTCTCCTCTTAAAGGTGTGGTTACTACAGTATATCTCATCTCATCTTGAAGGTGTGGTTAATACAGTATATTTCCTCTCATCTTAAAGGTGTGGCTAATACAGTATATAGCATCTTGAAGGTGTGGTTAATACAGTATTTCTTATTTTAAAGGTGTGGTTAATAAAGTATATCTCATCTTAAAGGTGTGGTTAATACAGTATTTCTCCTCTCATCTTAAAGGTGTGGTTAATATAGTATATCTCATCTTAAAGGTGTGGTTAATATAGTATATCTCCTCTTAAAGGTGTGGTTAATACAGTATATCTCATCTCATCTTAAAGGTGTGGTTAAGACAGTATATCTCATCTCATCTTAAAGGTGTGGTTAATACAGTATATCTCATCTCATCTTAAAGGTGTGGTTAATACAGTATATCTCCTCTCATCTTAAAGGTGTGGTTAATACAGTATATCTCATCTCATCTTAAAGGTGTGGTTAATTCAGTATATATCCTCTTAAGGGTGTGGTTAATAAAGTATATATCCTCTTAAAGGTGTGGTTAATACAATATATCTCATCTTAAAGGTGTGGTTAATACAGTATATCTCATCTTAAAGGTGTGGTTAATACAGTATATCTCATCTTAAAGGTGTGGTTAATACAGTATTTCTCATCTTAAAGGTGTGGTTAATATATTATTTCTCATCTTAAAGTTGTTGTTAATACAGTATATCTCCTCTTAAAGGTGTGGTTAATACAGTATATCTCATCTTAAAGGTGTGGTTAGTACAGTATTTCTCCTCTCATCTTAAAGGTGTGGTTAATTCAGTATATCTCCTCTCATCTTAAAGGTGTTGTTAACACAGTATATATCATCTTAAAGGTGTGGTTAATACAGTATATCTCCTCTCCTCTTAAAGGTGTGATTAATACAGTATATCTCATCGTAAAGGTGAGGTTAATACAGTATATCTCATCAAAAAGGTGTGGTTAATACAGTTTATCCTCTCTCATCTTAAAGGTGTGGTTAATACAGTATATCTCATCTTAAAGGTGTGGTTAATACAGTATATATCATCTTAAAGGTGTGGTTAATACAGTATTGCTCATCTTAAAGGTGTGGTTAATACAGTATTTCTCCTCTCATCTTAAAGGTGTGGTTAATATAGTATATCTCATCTTAAAGGTGTGGTTAATATAGTATATCTCCTCTTAAACGTGTGGTTAATACAGTATATCTCATCTTAAAGGTGTGGTTAATACAGTACATCTCATCTCATCTTAAAGGTGTGGTTAATATAGTATATCTCATCTTAAAGGTGTGGTTAATACAGTATATATCATCTTAAAGGTGTGGTTAATACAGTATTGCTCATATTAAAGGTGTGGTTAATACAGTATTTCTCTTCTCATCTTAAAGGTGTGGTTAATATAGTATATCTCATCTTAAAGGTGTGGTTAATATAGTATATCTCCTCTTAACGGTGTGGTTAATACAGTATTGCTCATCTTAAAGGTGTGGTTAATACAGTATTTCTCCTCTCATCTTAAAGGTGTGGTTAATATAGTATATCTCATCTTAAAGGTGTGGTTAATACAGTATATCTCATCTCATCTTAAAGGTGTGGTTAATTCAGTATATGTCCTCTTAAGGGTGTGGTAAATACAGTATATATCCTCTTAAAGGTGTGGTTAATACAGTATATCTCTTCTTAAAGGTGTGGTTAATACAGTATATCTCATCTTAAAGGTGTGGTTAATACAGTATATATCATCTTAAAGGTGTGGTTAATACAGTATTGCTCATCTTAAAGGTGTGGTTAATACAGTATTTCTCCTCTCATCTTAAAGGTGTGGTTAATATAGTATATCTCATCTTAAAGGTGTGGTTAATATAGTATATCTCCTCTTAAAGGTGTGGTTAATACAGTATATCTCATCTTAAAGGTGTGGTTAATACAGTATATCTCATCTCATCTTAAAGGTGTGGTTAATATAGTATATATCCTCCTAAAGGTGTGGTTAATACAATATATCTCATCTTAAAGGTGTGGTTAATACAGTATATCTCATCTTAAAGGTGTGGTTAATACAGTATATCTCATCTTAAAGGTGTGGTTAATACAGTATTTCTCGTCTTAATGGTGTGGTTAGTACAGTATTTCTCCTCTCATCTTAAAGGTGTGGTTAATTCAGTATATCTCCTCTCATCTTAAAGGTGTTGTTAACACAGTATATATCATCTTAAAGGTGCGGTTAATACAGTATATCTCCTCTCCTCTTAAAGGTGTGATTAATACAGTATATCTCATCGTAACGGTGTGGTTAATACAGTATATCTCCTCAAAAAGGTGTGGTTAATACCGTTTATCTCCTCTCATCTTAAAGGTGTGGTTAATACAGTATATATCATCTTAAAGGTGTGGTTAATACAGTATATATCATCTTAAAGGTGTGGTTAATACAGTATTGCTCATCTTAAAGGTGTGGTTAATACAGTATTTCTCCTCTCATCTTAAAGGTGTGGTTAATATAGTATATCTCATCTTAAAGGTGTGGTTAATATACTATATCTCCTCTTAAAGGTGTGGTTAAAACAGTATATCTCATCTTAAAGGTGTGGTTAATACAGTATATCTCATCTCATCTTAAAGGTGTGGTTAATATAGTATATCTCCTCTTAAAGGTGTGGTTAATACAGTATATCTCATCTCATCTTAAAGGTGTGGTTAATACAGTATATCTCCTCTCATCTTAAAGGTGTGGTTAATATAGTATATCTCATCTCATTTTAAAGGTGTGGTTAATACAGTATTTCTCATCTTAAAGGTGTGGTTAATACAGTATATCTCATCTCATCTTAAAGGTGTTGTTAATTCAGTATATATCCTCTTAAGGGTGTGGTTAATACAGTATATATCCTCTTAAAGGTGTGGTTAATACAATATATCTCATCTTAAAGGTGTGGTTAATACAGTATATCTCATCTTAAAGGTGTGGTTAATACAGTATATCTCATCTTAAAGGTGTGGTTAATACAGTATTTCTCATCTTAAAGGTGTGGTTAATACAGTATATCTCATCTTAAAGGTGTGGTTAATACAGTATATCTCATCTTAAAGGTGTGGTTAATACAGTATTTCTCATCTTAAAGGTGTGGTTAATATATTATTTCTCATCTTAAAGTTGTTGTTAATACAGTATATCTACTCTTAAAGGTGTGGTTAATACAATATATCTCATCTTAAAGGTGTGGTTAGTACAGTAT
Organism: Salmo salar; assembly: GCF_965601325.2. NCBI lineage: Eukaryota > Metazoa > Chordata > Actinopteri > Salmoniformes > Salmonidae > Salmo > Salmo salar. Next base: position 4,187,406 of record NC_138303.1, read on the forward strand.
TTCTCCTCTCATCTTAAAGGTGTGGTTAATTCAGTATATCTCCTCTCATCTTAAAGGTGTTGTTAACACAGTATATATCATCTTAAAGGTGTGGTTAATACAGTATATCTCCTCACCTCTTAAAGGTGTGAATAATACAGTATATCTCATCGTAAAGGTGTGGTTAATACAGTATATCTCATCAAAAAGGTGTGGTTAATACAGTTTATCTCCTCTCACGGGGGGCGTCTCTCAAAGGTGTGGTTAATACAGTATACTCTCTCATCTTAAAGGTGTGGTTAATACAGTATATATCATCTTAAAGGTGTGGTTAATACAGTATTGCTCATCTTAAAGGTGTGGTTAATACAGTATTTCTCCTCTCATCTTAAAGGTGTGGTTAATATAGTATATCTCATCTTAAAGGTGTGGTTAATATAGTATATCTCCTCTTAAAGGTGTGGTTAATACAGTATATCTCATCTTAAAGGTGTGGTTAACACAGTATATCTCATCTCATCTTAAAGGTGTGGTTAATATAGTATATCTCCTCTTAAAGGTGTGGTTAATACAGTATATCTCATCTCATCTTAAAGGTGTGGTTAATACAATATATCTCATCTTAAAGGTGTCGTTAATACAGTATTTCTCATCTTAAAGGTGTGGTTAATATATTATTTCTCATCTTAAAGTTGTTGTTAATACAGTATATCTCCTCTTAAAGGTGTGGTTAATACAGTATATCTCATCTTAAAGGTGTGGTTAGTACAGTATTTCTCCTCTCATCTTAAAGGTGTGGTTAATTCAGTATATCTCCTCTCATCTTAAAGGTGTTGTTAACACAGTATATATCATCTTAAAGGTGTGGTTAATACAGTATATCTCCTCTCCTCTTAAAGGTGTGATTAATACAGTATATCTCATCGTAAAGGTGAGGTTAATACAGTATATCTCATCAAAAAGGTGTGGTTAATACAGTTTATCTCCTCTCATCTTAAAGGTGTGGTTAATACAGTATATCTCATCTTAAAGGTGTGGTTAATACAGTATATATCATCTTAAAGGTGTGGTTAATACAGTATTAATCATCTTAAAGGTGTGGTTAATACAGTATTTCTCCTCTCATCTTAAAGGTGTGGTTAATATAGCATATCTCATCTTAAAGGTGTGGTTAATATAGTATATCTCCTCTTAAAGGTGTGGTTAATACAGTATATCTCATCTTAAAGGTGTGGTTAATACAGTATATCTCATCTCATCTTAAAGGTGTCGTTAATATAGTATATCTCATCTTAAAGGTGTGGTTAATACAGTATATATCATCTTAAAGGTGTGGTTAATACAGCATTGCTCATATTAAAGGTGTGGTTAATACAGTATTTCTCTTCTCATCTTAAAGGTGTGGTTAATATAGTATATCTCATCTTAAAGGTGTGGTTAATATAGTATATCTCCTCTTAACGGTGTGGTTAATACAGTATTGCTCATCTTAAAGGTGTGGTTAATACAGTATTTCTCCTCTCATCTTAAAGGTGTGGTTAATATAGTATATCTCATCTTAAAGGTGTGGTTAATACAGTATATCTCATCTCATCTTAAAGGTGTGGTTAATTCAGTATATATCCTCTTAAGGGTGTGGTTAATACAGTATATATCCTCTTAAAGGTGTGGTTAATACAGTATATCTCTTCTTAAAGGTGTGGTTAATACAGTATATCTCATCTTAAAGGTGTGGTTAATACAGTATATCTCATCTTAAAAGTGTGGTTAATACAGTATTGCTCATCTTAAAGGTGTGGTTAATACAGTATTTCTCCTCTCATCTTAAAGGTGTGGTTAATATAGTATATCTCATCTTAAAGGTGTGGTTAATATAGTATATCTCCTCTTAAAGGTGTGGTTAATACAGTATATCTCATCTTAAAGGTGTGGTTAATACAGTATATCTCATCTCATCTTAAAGGTGTGGTTAATATAGTATATATCCTCCTAAAGGTGTGGTTAATACAATATATCTCATCTTAAAGGTGTGGTTAATACAGTATATCTCATCTTAAAGGTGTGGTTAATACAGTATATCTCATCTTAAAGGTGTGGTTAATACAGTATTTCTCGTCTTAATGGTGTGGTTAGTACAGTATTTCTCCTCTCATCTTAAAGGTGTGGTTAATTCAGTATATCTCCTCTCATCTTAAAGGTGTTGTTAACACAGTATATATCATCTTAAAGGTGCGGTTAATACAGTATATCTCCTCTCCTCTTAAAGGTGTGATTAATACAGTATATCTCATCGTAACGGTGTGGTTAATACAGTATATCTCCTCAAAAAGGTGTGGTTAATACCGTTTATCTCCTCTCATCTTAAAGGTGTGGTTAATACAGTATATATCATCTTAAAGGTGTGGTTAATACAGTATATATCATCTTAAAGGTGTGGTTAATACAGTATTGCTCATCTTAAAGGTGTGGTTAATACAGTATTTCTCCTCTCATCTTAAAGGTGTGGTTAATATAGTATATCTCATCTTAAAGGTGTGGTTAATATACTATATCTCCTCTTAAAGGTGTGGTTAAAACAGTATATCTCATCTTAAAGGTGTGGTTAATACAGTATATCTCATCTCATCTTAAAGGTGTGGTTAATATAGTATATCTCCTCTTAAAGGTGTGGTTAATACAGTATATCTCATCTCATCTTAAAGGTGTGGTTAATACAGTATATCTCCTCTCATCTTAAAGGTGTGGTTAATATAGTATATCTCATCTCATTTTAAAGGTGTGGTTAATACAGTATTTCTCATCTTAAAGGTGTGGTTAATACAGTATATCTCATCTCATCTTAAAGGTGTTGTTAATTCAGTATATATCCTCTTAAGGGTGTGGTTAATACAGTATATATCCTCTTAAAGGTGTGGTTAATACAATATATCTCATCTTAAAGGTGTGGTTAATACAGTATATCTCATCTTAAAGGTGTGGTTAATACAGTATATCTCATCTTAAAGGTGTGGTTAATACAGTATTTCTCATCTTAAAGGTGTGGTTAATACAGTATATCTCATCTTAAAGGTGTGGTTAATACAGTATATCTCATCTTAAAGGTGTGGTTAATACAGTATTTCTCATCTTAAAGGTGTGGTTAATATATTATTTCTCATCTTAAAGTTGTTGTTAATACAGTATATCTACTCTTAAAGGTGTGGTTAATACAATATATCTCATCTTAAAGGTGTGGTTAGTACAGTATTTCTCCTCTCATCTTAAAGGTGTGGTTAATTCAGTATATCTCCTCTCATCTTAAAGGTGTTGTTAACACAGTATATATCATCTTAAAGGTGTGGTTAATACAGTATATCTCCTCACCTCTTAAAGGTGTGAATAATACAGTATATCTCATCGTAAAGGTGTGGTTAATACAGTATATCTCATCAAAAAGGTGTGGTTAATACAGTTTATCTCCTCTCATCTTAAAGGTGTGGTTAATACATTAGATTTCATCTTAAAGGTGTGGTTAATACAGTATATATCATCTTAAAGGTGTGGTTAATACAGTATTGCTCATCTTAAAGGTGTGGTTAATACAGTATTTCTCCTCTCATCTTAAAGGTGTGGTTAATATAGTATATCTCATCTTAAAGGTGTGGTTAATATAGTATATCTCCTCTTAAAGGTGTGGTTAATACAGTATATCTCATCTTAAAGGTGTGGTTAACACAGTATATCTCATCTCATCTTAAAGGTGTGGTTAATATAGTATATCTCCTCTTAAAGGTGTGGTTAATACAGTATATCTCATCTCATCTTAAAGGTGTGGTTAATACAATATATCTCATCTTAAAGGTGTCGTTAATACAGTATTTCTCATCTTAAAGGTGTGGTTAATATATTATTTCTCATCTTAAAGTTGTTGTTAATACAGTATATCTCCTCTTAAAGGTGTGGTTAATACAGTATATCTCATCTTAAAGGTGTGGTTAGTACAGTATTTCTCCTCTCATCTTAAAGGTGTGGTTAATTCAGTATATCTCCTCTCATCTTAAAGGTGTTGTTAACACAGTATATATCATCTTAAAGGTGTGGTTAATACAGTATATCTCCTCTCCTCTTAAAGGTGTGATTAATACAGTATATCTCATCGTAAAGGTGAGGTTAATACAGTATATCTCATCAAAAAGGTGTGGTTAATACAGTTTATCTCCTCTCATCTTAAAGGTGTGGTTAATACAGTATATCTCATCTTAAAGGTGTGGTTAATACAGTATATATCATCTTAAAGGTGTGGTTAATACAGTATTAATCATCTTAAAGGTGTGGTTAATACAGTATTTCTCCTCTCATCTTAAAGGTGTGGTTAATATAGCATATCTCATCTTAAAGGTGTGGTTAATATAGTATATCTCCTCTTAAAGGTGTGGTTAATACAGTATATCTCATCTTAAAGGTGTGGTTAATACAGTATATCTCATCTCATCTTAAAGGTGTCGTTAATATAGTATATCTCATCTTAAAGGTGTGGTTAATACAGTATATATCATCTTAAAGGTGTGGTTAATACAGCATTGCTCATATTAAAGGTGTGGTTAATACAGTATTTCTCTTCTCATCTTAAAGGTGTGGTTAATATAGTATATCTCATCTTAAAGGTGTGGTTAATATAGTATATCTCCTCTTAACGGTGTGGTTAATACAGTATTGCTCATCTTAAAGGTGTGGTTAATACAGTATTTCTCCTCTCATCTTAAAGGTGTGGTTAATATAGTATATCTCATCTTAAAGGTGTGGTTAATACAGTATATCTCATCTCATCTTAAAGGTGTGGTTAATTCAGTATATATCCTCTTAAGGGTGTGGTTAATACAGTATATATCCTCTTAAAGGTGTGGTTAATACAGTATATCTCTTCTTAAAGGTGTGGTTAATACAGTATATCTCATCTTAAAGGTGTGGTTAATACAGTATATCTCATCTTAAAAGTGTGGTTAATACAGTATTGCTCATCTTAAAGGTGTGGTTAATACAGTATTTCTCCTCTCATCTTAAAGGTGTGGTTAATATAGTATATCTCATCTTAAAGGTGTGGTTAATATAGTATATCTCCTCTTAAAGGTGTGGTTAATACAGTATATCTCATCTTAAAGGTGTGGTTAATACAGTATATCTCATCTCATCTTAAAGGTGTGGTTAATATAGTATATATCCTCTTAAAGGTGTGGTTAATACAATATATCTCATCTTAAAGGTGTGGTTAATACAGTATATCTCATCTTAAAGGTGTGGTTAATACAGTATATCTCATCTTAAAGGTGTGGTTAATACAGTATTTCTCGTCTTAAAGGTGTGGTTAGTACAGTATTTCTCCTCTCATCTTAAAGGTGTGGTTAATTCAGTATATCTCATCTTAAAGGTGTGGTTAATACAGTATATCTCATCTCATCTTAAAGGTGTGGTTAATATAGTATATCTCATCTTAAAGGTGTGGTTAATACAGTATATATCATCTTAAAGGTGTGGTTAATACAGCATTGCTCATATTAAAGGTGTGGTTAATACAGTATTTCTCTTCTCATCTTAAAGGTGTGGTTAATATAGTATATCTCATCTTAAAGGTGTGGTTAATACAGTATATATCATCTTAAAGGTGTGGTTAATACAGCATTGCTCATATTAAAGGTGTGGTTAGTACAGTATTTCTCCTCTCATCTTAAAGGTGTGGTTAATTCAGTATATCTCCTCTCATCTTAAAGGTGTTGTTAACACAGTATATATCATCTTAAAGGTGCGGTTAATACATTATATCTCCTCTCCTCTTAAAGGTGTGATTAATACAGTATATCTCATCGTAACGGTGTGGTTAATACAGTATATCTCCTCAAAAAGGTGTGGTTAATACCGTTTATCTCCTCTCATCTTAAAGGTGTGGTTAATACAGTATATATCATCTTAAAGGTGTGGTTAATACAGTATATATCATCTTAAAGGTGTGGTTAATACAGTATTGCTCATCTTAAAGGTGTGGTTAATACAGTATTTCTCCTCTCATCTTAAAGGTGTGGTTAATATAGTATATCTCATCTTAAAGGTGTGGTTAATATACCATATCTCCTCTTAAAGGTGTGGTTAATACAGTATATCTCATCTTAAAGTTGTGGTTAATACAGTATATCTCATCTCATCTTAAAGGTGTGGTTAATATAGTATATCTCATCTCATTTTAAAGGTGTGGTTAATACAGTATTTCTCATCTTAAAGGTGTGGTTAATACAGTATATCTCATCTCATCTTAAAGGTGTTGTTAATTCAGTATATCTCCTCTCATCTTAAAGGTGTGGTTAATATAGTATATCTCATCTCATTTTAAAGGTGTGGTTAATACAGTATTTCTCATCTTAAAGGTGTGGTTAATACAGTATATCTCATCTCATCTTAAAGGTGTTGTTAATTCAGTATATATCCTCTTAAGGGTGTGGTTAATACAGTATATATCCTCTTAAAGGTGTGGTTAATACAATATATCTCATCTTAAAGGTGTGGTTAATACATTATTTCTCATCTTAAAGGTGTGGTTAATACAGTATATATCCTCTTAAAGGTGTGGTTAATACAATATATCTCATCTTAAAGGTGTGGTTAATACAGTATATCTCATCTTAAAGGTGTGGTTAATACAGTATATCTCATCTTAAAGGTGTGGTTAATACAGTATTTCTCATCTTAAAGGTGTGGTTAATACAGTATATCTCATCTTAAAGGTGTGGTTAATACAGTATATCTCATCTTAAAGGTGTGGTTAATACAGTATTTCTCATCTTAAAGGTGTGGTTAATATATTATTTCTCATCTTAAAGTTGTTGTTAATACAGTATATCTACTCTTAAAGGTGTGGTTAATACAATATATCTCATCTTAAAGGTGTGGTTAGTACAGTATTTCTCCTCTCATCTTAAAGGTGTTGTTAACACAGTATATATCATCTTAAAGGTGTGGTTAATACAGTATATCTCCTCACCTCTTAAAGGTGTGATTAATACAGTATATCTCATCGTAAAGGTGTGGTTAATACAGTATATCTCATCAAAAAGGTGTGGTTAATACAGTTTATCTCCTCTCATCTTAAAGGTGTGGTTAATACAGTAGATTTCATCTTAAAGGTGTGGTTAATACAGTATATATCATCTTAAAGTTGTGGTTAATACAGTATTGCTCATCTTAAAGGTGTGGTTAATACAGTATTTCTCCTCTCATCTTAAAGGTGTGGTTAATATAGTATATCTCATCTTAAAGGTGTGGTTAATATAGTATATCTCCTCTTAAAGGTGTGTTTAATACAGTATATCTCATCTTAAAGGTGTGGTTAATACAGTATATCTCATCTCATCTTAAAGGTGTGGTTAATATAGTATATCTCCTCTTAAAGGTGTGGTTAATACAGTATATCTCATCTCATCTTAAAGGTGTGGTTAATACAATATATCTCATCTTAAAGGTGTCGTTAATACAGTATTTCTCATCTTAAAGGTGTGGTTAATATATTATTTCTCATCTTAAAGTTGTTGTTAATACAGTATATCTCCTCTTAAAGGTGTGGTTAATACAGTATATCTCATCTTAAAGGTGTGGTTAGTACAGTATTTCTCCTCTCATCTTAAAGGTGTGGTTAATTCAGTATATCTCCTCTCATCTTAAAGGTTTGGTTAATACAGTATATCTCATCTTAAAGGTGTGGTTAATAAAGTATATATCATCTTAAAGGTGTGGTTAATACAGTATTGCTCATCTTAAAGGTGTGGTTAATACAGTATTTCTCCTCTCATCTTAAAGGTGTTGTTAACACAGTATATATCATCTTAAAGGTGTGGTTAATACAGTATATCTCCTCTCCTCTTAAAGGTGTGATTAATACAGTATATCTCATCGTTACGGTGTGGTTAATACAGTATATCTCCTCAAAAAGGTGTGGTTAATACCGTTTATCTCCTCTCATCTTAAAGGTGTGGTTAATACAGTATATATCATCTTAAAGGTGTGGTTAATACAGTATATATCATCTTAAAGGTGTGGTTAATACAGTATTGCTCATCTTAAAGGTGTGGTTAATACAGTATTTCTCCTCTCATCTTAAAGGTGTGGTTAATATACTATATCTCCTCTTAAAGGTGTGGTTAATACAGTATATGTCATCTTAAAGGTGTGGTTAATACAGTATATCTCATCTCATCTTAAAGGTGTCGTTAATATAGTATATCTCATCTTAAAGGTGTGGTTAATACAGTATATCTCCTCTCATCTTAAAGGTGTGGTTAATATAGTATATCTCATCTCATTTTAAAGGTGTGGTTAATACAGTATTTCTCATCTTAAAGGTGTGGTTAATACAGTATATCTCATCTCATCTTAAAGGTGTGGGTAATTCAGTATATATCCTCTTCAGGGTGTGGTTAATACAGTATATATCCTCTTAAAGGTGTGGTTAATACAATATATCTCATCTTAAAGGTGTGGTTAATAGAGTATATCTCATCTTAAAGGTGTGGTTAATACAGTATTTCTCATCTTAAAGGTGTGGTTAATACAGTATATCTCATCTTAAAGGTGTGGTTAATACAGTATATCTCATCTTAAAGGTGTGGTTAATACAGTATTTCTCATCTTAAAGGTGTGGTTAATATATTATTTCTCATCTTAAAGTTGTTGGTAATACAGTATATCTACTCTTAAAGGTGTGGTTAATACAATATATCTCATCTTAAAGGTGTGGTTAGTACAGTATTTCTCCTCTCATCTTAAAGGTGTTGTTAACACAGTATATATCATCTTAAAGGTGTGGTTAATACAGTATATCTCCTCACCTCTTAAAGGTGTGATTAATACAGTATATCTCATCGTAAAGGTGTGGTTAATACAGTATATCTCATCAAAAAGGTGTGGTTAATACAGTTTATCTCCTCTCATCTTAAAGGTGTGGTTAATACAGTAGATTTCATCTTAAAGGTGTGGTTAATACAGTATATATCATCTTAAAGTTGTGGTTAATACAGTATTGCTCATCTTAAAGGTGTGGTTAATACAGTATTTCTCCTCTCATCTTAAAGGTGTGGTTAATATAGTATATCTCATCTTAAAGGTGTGGTTAATATAGTATATCTCCTCTTAAAGATGTGGTTAATACAGTATATCTCATCTTAAAGGTGTGGTTAATACAGTATATCTCATCTCATCATAAAGGTGTGGTTAATATAGTATATCTCCTCTTAAAGGTGTGGTTAATACAGTATATCTCATCTCATCTTAAAGGTGTGGTTAATACAATATATCTCATCTTAAAGGTGTCGTTAATACAGTATTTCTCATCTTAAAGGTGTGGTTAATATATTATTTCTCATCTTAAAGTTGTTGTTAATACAGTATATCTCCTCTTAAAGGTGTGGTTAATACAGTATATCTCATCTTAAAGGTGTGGTTAGTACAGTATTTCTCCTCTCATCTTAAAGGTGTGGTTAATTCAGTATATCTCCTCTCATCTTAAAGGTGTGGTTAATACAGTATATCTCATCTTAAAGGTGTGGTTAATAAAGTATATATCATCTTAAAGGTGTGGTTAATACAGTATTGCTCATCTTAAAGGTGTGGTTAATACAGTATTTCTCCTCTCATCTTAAAGGTGTTGTTAACACAGTATATATCATCTTAAAGGTGTGGTTAATACAGTATATCTCCTCTCCTCTTAAAGGTGTGATTAATACAGTATATCTCATCGTAACGGTGTGGTTAATACAGTATATCTCCTCAAAAAGGTGTGGTTAATACCGTTTATCTCCTCTCATCTTAAAGGTGTGGTTAATACAGTATATATCATCTTAAAGGTGTGGTTAATACAGTATATATCATCTTAAAGGTGTGGTTAATACAGTATATATCATCTTAAAGGTGTGGTTAATACAGTATTGCTCATCTTAAAGGTGTGGTTAATACAGTATTTCTCCTCTCATCTTAAAGGTGTGGTTAATATACTATATCTCCTCTTAAAGGTGTGGTTAATACAGTATATCTCATCTTAAAGGTGTGGTTAATACAGTATATCTCATCTCATCTTAAAGGTGTCGTTAATATAGTATATCTCATCTTAAAGGTGTGGTTAATACAGTATATCTCCTCTCATCTTAAAGGTGTGGTTAATATAGTATATCTCATCTCATTTTAAAGGTGTGGTTAATACAGTATTTCTCATCTTAAAGGTGTGGTTAATACAGTATATCTCCTCTCATCTTAAAGGTGTGGTTAATATAGTATATCTCATCTCATTTTAAAGGTGTGGTTAATTCAGTATATATCCTCTTAAAGGTGTGGTTAATACAATATATCTCATCTTAAAGGTGTGGTTAATAGAGTATATCTCATCTTAAAGGTGTGGTTAATACAGTATATATCATCTTAAAGGTGTGGTTAATACAGTATTTCTCATCTTAAAGGTGTGGTTAATACAGTATATCTCATCTTAAAGGTGTGGTTAATACAGTATATCTCATCTTAAAGGTGTGGTTAATACAGTATTTCTCATCTTAAAGGTGTGGTTAATATATTATTTCTCATCTTAAAGTTGTTGTTAATACAGTATATCTACTCTTAAAGGTGTGGTTAATACAGTATATCTCATCTTAAAGGTGTGGTTAGTACAGTATTTCTCCTCTCATCTTAAAGGTGTGGTTAATTCAGTATATCTCCTCTCATCTTAAAGGTGTTGTTAACACAGTATATATCATCTTAAAGGTGTGGTTAATACAGTATATCTCATCAAAAAAGTGTGGTTAATACAGTTTATCTCCTCTCATCTAAAAGGTGTGGTTAATACAGTAGATTTCATCTTAAAGGTGTGGTTAATACAGTATATATCATCTTAAAGGTGTGGTTAATACAGTATTGCTCATCTTAAAGGTGTGGTTAATACAGTATTTCTCCTCTCATCTTAAAGGTGTGGTTAATATAGTATATCTCATCTTAAAGGTGTGGTTAATATAGTATATCTCCTCTTAAAGGTGTGGTTAATACAGTATATCTCATCTTAAAGGTGTGGTTAATACAGTATATCTCATCTCATCTTAAAGGTGTGGTTAATATAGTATATCTCCTCTTAAAGGTGTGGTTAATACAGTATATCTCATCTCATCTTAAAGGTGTGGTTAATACAATATATATCATCTTAAAGGTGTGGTTAATACAGTATATCTCCTCTCATCTTAAAGGTGTGGTTAATACAGTATTTGTCCTCTCATCTTAAAGGTGTGGTTAATATAGTATATCTCATCTCATTTTAAAGGTGTGGTTAATACAGTATTTCTCGTCTTAAAGGTGTGGTTAATACAGTATATCTCATCTCATCTTAAAGGTGTGGTTAATTCAGTATATATCCTCTTAAGGGTGTGGTTAATACAGTATATATCCTCTTAAAGGTGTGGTTAATACAATATATCTCATCTTAAAGGTGTGGTTAATACAGTATATCTCATCTTAAAGGTGTGGTTAATACAGTATATCTCATCTTAAAGGTGTGGTTAAGACAGTATTTCTCGTCTTAAAGGTGTGGTTAATATATTATTTCTCATCTTAAAGGTGTTGCTAATACAGTATATCTCCTCTTAAAGGTGTGGTTAATACAGTATATCTCATCTTAAAGGTGTGGTTAATACAGTATATCTCCTCTTAAAGGTGTCGTTAATACAGTATATCTCATCTTAAAGGTGTGGTTAATACAGTATATCTCCTCTTAAAGGTGTGGTTAATACAGTATATATCCTCTCATCTTAAAGGTGTGGTTAATTCAGTATTTCTCATCTTAAAGGTGTGGTTAATACAGTATATCTCAACTTAAAGGTGTGGTTAATACAGTATATCTCATCTTAAAGGTGTGGTTAGTACAGTATTTCTCCTCTCATCTTAAAGGTGTGGTTAATTCAGTATTTCTCATCTTAATGGTGTTTTTAACACAGTATACATCATCTTAAAGGTGTGGTTAATACAGTATTTCTCCTCTCCTCTTAAAGGTGTGGTTAATTCAGTATTTCTCATCTTAAAGGTGTGGTTAATACAGTATATCTCCTCTTAAAGGTGTCGTTAATACAGTATATCTCATCTTAAAGGTGTGGTTAATACTGTATATCTCCTCTTAAAGGTGTGGTTAATACAGTATATATCCTCTCATCTTAAAGGTGTGGTTAATTCAGTATTTCTCATCTTAAAGGTGTGGTTAATACAGTATATCTCCACTTAAAGGTGTGGTTAATACAGTATATCTCATCTCTTCTTAAAGGTGTGGTTAATACAGTATATATCCTCTCATCTTAAAGGTGTGGATAATACAGTATATCTCATCTTAAAGGTGTGGTTAATACAGTATATCTCCTCTTAAAGGTGTGGTTAATACAGTATATCTCCTCTTAAAGGTGTGGTTAATACAGTATATCTCATCTTAAAGGTGTGGTTAATACAGTATATCTGTTCTCCTTTTCAAGGTGTGGTTGCTGTTTGAGTACCCTGAGAGCAGTGGTCCTGCGCGGGGGATAGCCATCGTCTCCGTCCTCGTCATCCTCATCTCCATCGTCATCTTCTGCCTGGAGACGTTACCGGAGTTCAGGGAGGACCACAAGGAGCCAGTCCCGGTGGCTTCCGTTAACGGCACCGAGCCGTACTTCTCCTCTCCGTTCTCCGACCCGTTCTTCGTGGTGGAGACGCTGTGCATCATCTGGTTCTCCTTTGAGCTGCTGGTCCGGTTCTTCGCTTGTCCCTCGAAGGCCATCTTCTCTAGGAACATCATGAACATTATAGATATCGTGGCCATAATACCGTATTTTATAACGCTGGGCACGGAGCTGGCAGAGCAGCAGGGGAACGGGCAGCAGGCCATGTCCCTCGCCATCCTCAGGGTCATCCGTCTTGTCAGGGTGTTCAGAATCTTCAAGCTGTCCAGACACTCCAAGGGGCTCCAGATCCTTGGCCAGACACTAAAGGCCAGCATGCGGGAGCTGGGTCTGCTCATCTTCTTCCTCTTTATTGGAGTCATCCTCTTCTCCAGTGCTGTTTACTTTGCAGAGGCCGATGACCCAGATTCCGGCTTCAGCTCCATCCCAGACGCCTTCTGGTGGGCCGTGGTCACCATGACTACCGTTGGCTACGGCGACATGCACCCAATTAGCATAGGTGGGAAGATTGTTGGTTCTCTCTGCGCCATCGCTGGCGTGCTGACCATCGCCCTGCCCGTCCCCGTCATCGTGTCCAACTTCAACTACTTCTACCACCGGGAGACGGAGGGTGAGGAGCAGACGCAGTACCTCCACGTGGGCAGCTGTCAGCCACTGGCGGCCGAGATGGACGATGGGCGGGGGGTGAGGAAGAGAAGCAGCTCTTCATTGCTCAGTAAGAGTGAGTACACGGTAATAGAGGAACACAGAGCACTGAACAGCAGTACCTTCAAACAGCAGCAGAACTTCTCAACGACAACCGCTGCTACCATGACAACCGTGACACACAACATCACAGCGAACAGCATCAGCATTAGCAAGAAGATTTTTACGGATGTCTAGTCTACGGTGTCGTAACAGACTCTTGGATTAATGGACAGTCTGTAGTGCTTTAACAGCTGCATGAAGCGCTTTAGGTTATATGGGGATAAACTCAGCTCATCCACCACCACTGCCTCCAGCACCCTAGTACCTAATGGGGAAAATATATGAGATACATGTACATGATATAGACATACCACTGGGCTGTACTCTGAATCTTACAATAAAACAGCCAGTATGCATTTCTGTCTGGAGACCGACATATGCAGCTACAAAGTTTTATATAGCCATGTCTAGACACAGAGAGAGACAGCTACAGAGCTATATAACCATATATGGAGACAGAGAGACAGCTACAGAGCTATATAACCATGTATGGAGACAGAGATACCCAGCTACAGAGGTATGTAACCATGTCTGGAGACAGAGATACCCAGCTACAGAGCTATATAACCATATCTGGAGACAGAGAGACAGCTACAGAGCTATATAACCATATCTGGAGACAGAGAGACAGCTACAGAGCTATATAACCATGTATGGAGACAGAGAGAGACAGATACAGAGCTATATAACCATATATGGAGACAGAGAGACAGCTACAGAGCTATATAACCATATCTGGAGACAGAGAGACAGCTACAGAGCTATATAACCATGTATGGAGACAGAGAGAGACAGATACAGAGCTATATAACCATATCTGGAGACAGAGGGACAGCTACAGAGCTATATAACCATGTATGGAGACACAGAGAGAGACAGCTACAGAGCTTTATAACCATATCTGGAGACAGAGATACCCAGCTACAGAGCTATATAATCATGCCTGGAGACAGAGAGAGACAGATACAGAGCTATATAACCATATCTGGAGACAGAGAGACAGCTACAGAGCTATATAACCATGCCTGGAGACGGAGAGAGACAGCTACAGAGCTATATAACCATATCTGGAGACAGAGATACCCAGCTACAGAGCTTTATAACCATGCCTGGAGAGAGAGAGAGACAGCTACAGAGCTTTATAACCATGTATGGAGACAGAGACAGCTACAGAGCTATAGAACCATGTCTGGAAACACAGATACCCAGCTACAGAGCTTTATAACCATGTATGGAGACAGAGAGAGAGACAGCTACAGAGCTTTATAACCATGTACGGAGACAGAGAGAGACAGCTACAGAGCTATATAACCATGTATGGAGACAGAGAGAGACAGCTAATGGGCTATGTAACCATGTCTTTAGACAGAGAGAGACAGCTACAGAGCTATATAACCATCTCTGGAGAGAGACAGCTACAGAGCTGTATAACCATGTGTGGAGACAGAGACAGCTACAGAGTTATATAACGATGTCTGGAGACAGAGAGAGACAGCTACAGAGCTATATAACCATGTCTGGAGACAGAGATAGACACCTAAATAACTATGTATACTCAGAGCAGAAACAAGCAGCTTTCCATGTGTTCCATTCACAGAAAAAGAATGCCTCATTCAAATGATTAGATTCTACGGTTTCATCTCTGTTTAGGGGCTGGAGAGACAGAGGTGGACTGTGCTTATTCCACCTCTGGGCACTAAATCGTCTGTTGGTCAGTCAGTCCTGATATTGATCTATTGGTTTATTGATTAATCCATCACTACACAGGCAAAATAAAACACCATCTTAGATGGAATATAACACACCAGAGATTTAGGTTCAACATAAAACACTAGAGATTAAAAATAATATAAAACACTAGAGATTTAGATGGAAAATAAAACACCAAATATTTAGAAGGAATATAAAACACCAGAGATTTTTACAGAATATAAAACACCAGAGAATTTTACAGAGTATAAAACATCACAGATTTTTACAGAATATAAAACACCAGAGAATTTTACAGAGTATAAAACATCAGAGATTTTTACAGAATATAAAACACCAGAGATTCATTTCAACATAAAACACTAGAGATTTAGATGGAATTTAAAACACCAGATATTTCAATGGAATATAAATCACCAGATATTTAGATGGAACATAAAACACCAGATATTTAAATGGAATATAAAACACCGGCGATTTAGATGGAATATGAAACTCCAGGGATTTAGATGGAATATAAAACAACAGAGATTTAGATGGAATATAAAACAACAGAGATTTAGATGGAATATAAAACACCAGAGGTTTAGATTCAACACAAAACACTAGAGATTTAGATTCAACATAAAACACCAGAGATTTAGACAGAATATAAAACACCAGATATTTAGATGGAATATAAAACACCAGAGATTGAGATTCAATGTAAAACAATAGAGATTTAGTTTCAACATAAAACGCTAGAGATTTAGACTCAACAATAAACACCAGAGATTTAGATGGAATATAAAACACATGAGATTTAGATGGAATATTAAACACCAGAGATATAGATGGAATATAAAACACCAGAGATTTAGAAGGAATATTGTCACATTCGTTAGATGAAGGATCGGACCAAGGCGCAGCGTGAGTAGGGTTCCACAAAATGTATTATAAAGTGAAACGAAATACAATTACAAAACAAATAAAGAATAGGCGAACCGTGACTACAATGCAACTATACATAAACAATATCCCATAACCCCCAAGTGAAAAACAAGCTACTTAAGTATGATCCCCAATTAGAGACAACGATTACCAGCTGCCTCTAATTGGGAATCATACCAATCACCAAATATAGAAAAACTAAACTAGAACCCCACATAGAAAATAACAACTAGAAAACCCCCTGTCACACCCTGACCTACTCTACCATAGCAAATAAAAGCTTTCTATGGTCAGGGCGTGACAAATATAAATATCATTGCATTAGATTCAATGTAAAACACCAGAGATTTAGATGGAATATTAAAACACCAGAGATTAGTTTCAACATAAAACACTAGAGATTAAAAGGAAAATAAAACACCAGATATTTAGATGGAAAATGTAACACCAGAGATTTAGATGGAATTTAAAAAGGCAGAGATTTAGATTCAACATAAAACACTAGAGATTTGGATGGAATATAAAACACCAGAGATTTATATGGAATATAAAACACCAGAGATTTATATGGAATATAAAACACCAGAGATTTATTTGTAATGTAAAACACCAGAGATTTAGATGGAATATAAAACACCAGAGATTTAGATGGAATATAACACTAGAGAATTAGTTTCAACAAAAAACACTAGAGATTTGGATGGAAAATAAAACACCTGAGATTTAGATTGAATATAAATCTCTAGTGTTTAATATTCCATGTAAAACACTAGAGATTTAGATGGAATATAAAACACCTGAGTTTTAGATGGATTTTGAAACACCAGAGATTTAGATGGAATGTAAAACACTAGAGATTTAGATGGAATATAAAACACCAGAGATTTAGATGGTGTCACGTTCGTCGTATGAAGGAGACCAAGGTGCAGCGTGGTTGGCAATTTTTTTATTATTTTATTAAAATGAACACCGTCAAAATAACAAAATGCAAAAACACGAACGAAAAGTATTGCACGCTTCTAAGCAGCTATACAAAAACAACATCCCCCAATCAGATGATCCCCAATCAGAGACAACGATAGACAGCTGCCTCTGATTGGGAATCCTACCCGGCCAACAAAGAAATAGAAAATCTAGAATATTCCCACCCGAGTCACACCCTGGCCTAACCAAACATAGAGAATAATAAAGATATCTACGGTCCGGGCGTGACAGTACCCCCCCCCCCAAAGGTGCGGACTCCGGCCGCAAACCTGAACCTATAGGGGAGGGTCCGGGTGGGCATCTCCTCTCGGTGGAGGCTCTGGTGTGGGACGCAGATCCCCCTCCGTTTGGGGCTCCCGCCACTTTCGTGGAACCAGACCGTGGATCCTCGCCGGGGGCTCCGGACCCCAGAGGAACCGGACTGGGAACCCCCACTGGAGGCTCCGAACCGTCGCTGGAGGCTCCGGACTGGCGACCGTCGCTGGAGGCTCCGGACTGGAGACCGTCACTGCAGGCTCCGTGCCATGGATCGTCACTACAGGCTCCGTGCCATGGATCATCACTACAGGCTCCGGGCCATGGATCATCACTACAGGCTCCGGGCCATGGATCATCACTGGAGGCTTCATGCCATGGATCATCACTGGAGGCTTCCGACCATGGATCATCACTGGAGGCTTCGTACGTGGAGCCGGAACAGGTCTCACCGGACTGGGGAGATGCACTGCAGGCCGGGTGCGCAGAGCAGGCGCAGGATATCCTGGACCGAGGACACGCACTGGAGACCAGGAGCACTGCGCCGGCACAACCTGTCTTGGCTGAATGCTCATTTTAGCCCGGCAAATGCGGGACGCAGGCAACGTGCGCATCGGGCTGTGAATGCACGGCATAACACGGTGCCTAACTGGTCACATGCTCCCCACGGTAAGCGCGGGGAGTTGGCTCAGGTCTCAACCCTGACTCCGCCAATCTCCCCATGTGCCCCCCAAAAAATATTTTTGGGACTGCCTCTCGGGCTTCCGTTGTTGCCGTGCTAGTTCCTCGTAGTGTCGCCGTTCCTCCTTTGCTGCCTCTATCTCCTCCCTTGGACGTCGATATTCCCCAATCTGCGTCCAGGGCCCTTTGCCGTCCAGGATCTCCTCCCATGTCCAACTCTCCTGGCCACGCTGCTTGGTCCGTTTTTGGTGGGATGTTCTGTCACGTTCGTCGTATGAAGGAGACCAAGGTGCAGCGTGGTTGGCGAACATTTTTTCCTTTCATTAAAATGAACACCGTCAACATTACAAAATACAAAAACAAGAACGTAAAGTCTTGCAGGCTTCTAAGCAGCTATACAAAAACAACATCCCACAATCACAGGTGGGAAAATGGCTGCCTAAGTATGATCCCCAATCAGAGGCAACGATACACAGCTGCCTCTGATTGGGAATCATACCCGGCCAACAAAGAAATAGAAATCTAGAATGTTCCCACCCGAGTCACACCCTGACCTAACCAAACATAGAGAATAATAAGGATCTCTACGGTCCGGGCATGACAGACGGAGTATAAAACACCATAGATTAGTTTCAACAAAAAACATTAGTGATTTAGATGGAACATAAAACACCTGAGATTAAGATGGAATTTAAAACTCCAAAGATGTTGATGGAATTTAAAACACCAGATATTTAGATGGAATATCATATAAAACGCCTGATATTTAGATATTTTTACATTTTTTACATTTTAGTCATTTAGCAGACGCTCTTATCCTGCGCGACTTACAGCAGTGAATGCATATATTTCAGACATTTGTTCTCCGTAGATAGAATATAAAACACCAGAGATTAGTTTCAACATAAAACACTAGAGATTTATCTGGAATATAAAACGGCTGATATTTATTTGGAATATAACACACCAGAGATTTTGATGGAATTTAAAACACCAGAGATTTAGATGGAATATAAAATGTCTGATATTTAGTTGGAATATAAAACACCAGAGATTTAGATGGAATTTAAAACTCCAGAGAGTTTTATGGAATTTAAAACACCAGAGATTTAGATGGAATATAAAATGCCTGATATTCAGTTGGAATTTAAAACACCAGAGATTTTGATGGAATTTAAAACACCAGAGATGTAGATGGAATATAAAGTACAAGTGTCACGGCTGTTCAAAGGATCGGACCAAAATGCAGTGTGTTCGTAGTTCCACATATTTATTTATTCTGTGAAACTAAATGCAATACACTAAATACTTGAAACACAAAAAAAAAAAACGTGACGCAGAGGAAAACACACTACTCAAAAGATAATCACCCACAAAAACAGGTGGGACAACCATCAACATAAATATGACCTCCAATTAGAGGTAACGAGGATCAGCTGCCTCCAATTGGAGATCAACCCAAACAACCCCAACATAGAAATAGACAAACTAGAACTTAAACATAGAAATAGACAACATTGAAAAATCACCCAAAACACCCCGTCATGCCCTGACCACTCTACTATAGAAAATGACCGCGTACAAGGGTCAGGGCGTGAAAACAAGAGATTTAGATTCAACTTAAAACACTAGATATTTAGATGGGATATAAAACACCAGATATTTAGATGGAATATTAAACACCAGAGATTTAGATGGAATATATATTAACAGAGATTCAGACAGAATCTAAAACACCAGAGATTAGTTTCAACAACAAACATTAGTGATTAAGATGAAATATAAAACACCAGATATTTATATTCAACATAAAACACCAGAAATTTAGATGGAATATAAAACACCAGAGAATAAGATTCAACATAAAACAATAGAGATTTAGATTAAACATAAAATACTAAAGATTTATATGGGATATAAAACACCAGAGATTTAGGTTCAACATAAAACACCAGAGATTTAGATGGAATATAAAACACCAGATATTTAGATGGAATATAAAACACCAGATATTTAGATGGAATATAAAATAACAGAGATTTAGATAGAATATAAAACACTAGATATTTAGATGGAATCTAAAACACCAGAGATTAGTTTTAACAAAAAACATTAGTGATTAAGATGGAATATTAAACACCAGATATTTAGATTTTATATAAAACACCAGAGATGTAGCTGTAATATAAAACTCCAGAGAATTAGATGGAATTTAAAACACCAGAGATATAGATGGAATATAAAAAAACTGAGATTTAGATGGAATATATAACAACAGAGATTAGTTTCAACATAACACACTAGAGATTTATATTCAACATAAAACACTCGATATATAGATGGATGTCACGTCCTGACCATAGTAAGATGTTATTTTCTATGGTAGAGTAGGTCAGGGCGTGACAGGGGGGTTTATTCTATGTGTTCTATTTCTATGTCGTTAGGTTCTAGTTTTTGTATTTCTATGTTGGTTTGTTTGGGATGATCTCCAATTAGAGGCAGCTGGTCCTCATTGTCTCTAATTGGAGATCATACTTAAGTAGGGGTTTTTCTACCTGGGTTTTGTGGGTGATTATTTTTGAGTAGTGTTTGTTTCACCTCTGCGTCACGGTTTGTTGTTTTGTGTATTCAGTTTATTTATGTATTGCATAGTTCACAGAGTAAATAAAATGTGGAACGACACACACGCTGCACTCTGGTCCGCTTCTCCTTTTGACAGCCGTGACAATGGAATATAAAACACCAGAGATTTAGATGGAATTTCAAACAACAGATATTTGAACTCTCCATTAGTCTCCAATACTACAGCACTCTAGTGTGTATTAAGGGTTTATAGGAATGTGTTTATTATTAGGTACCTGGGATAGGATATAGTAATCCTTCTAACCCCCCCCCCCCAAAAAAAAAAAAAAGATATAGATGTACTATTGTAAAGTGGTTGTTCCACTGGATAACATAAGGTGAATGCACCAATTTGTAAGTCGCTCTGGATAAGAGCGTCTGCTAAATGACGTAAATGTAATTAGGAAATGTCTTAGTTCCTCACATGGCAGAAGGTTCATTGTAGAGACACACAGATCACACACATACACATACAAGCACACACACACACACACACAGCGGAACATACCTTCGTTGTGATGTGGTCTTCATAGCAACGGTCTGTTGTATCCAGGCACGGTTTCCATGGCACCACTGTTTTCCTGGTTAACCTTCCAGATGGCCTAGGACTCTGAGGGAGCCAGCCTGAAGATTCCCAAACACCGCTCTCATCTAGTCTCACAGAGAAGAGAGATCTCCACACCTCTGTGCACCTTGGAGCAGGAGACATACACAAGTAACCTTTAACAAAACGTTTAGTGATGCGTATCAAAACAAAGTTACGTCAGATATCTCCTCAGCCTTTAATAAGGACTGCGTTACCAACACACTGTTTGTTGTTACGTCAATCAATCAAATGTTTTTATGAAGCCCTTCTTACATCAGCTGATTTCACAAAGTGCTGTACAGAAACCCAGCCTAAAACCCCCAAACAGCAAGCAATGCAGATGTAGAAGCAGGGTGGCTAGGAAAAACTCCCTGGAAAGGAAGGAACCTAGGAAGAAAGCTTGAGAGGAACCAGGCTCTGAGGGGTGGCAAGTTCTCTTCTGGCTGTACTGGGTGGACATGGCCATTAAGGCCAGATTGTTCTTCAAGATGTTCAAACGTTCATAGATGACCAGCAGGGTCAGATAATCATCATAGTGGTTGTAGAGGGTGCAACAGTTCAGCACCTCAGGAATAAATGTCAGTTGGCTTTTCATAGCTGATCATTCAGAGGTCGAGACAGCAGGTGCAGTAGAGAGGGAGAGGGAGAGAGAGAGAGAGGGAGAGAGAGAGTGAGTGAGAGAGAGGGAGAGAGAGAGAGAGTGTGTGAGAGAGAGAGAGAGAGAGAGAGAGAGAGAGAGAGAGAGAGTGAGAAAGAAAGAGAGGGAGAGAGAGAGAGAGAGAGAGATGGTCGAAAACAGCAGGTCCGGGACAAGGTAGCAGGTCCAGTGAACAGGTCAGGGTTCCATAGCCGCAGGCAGAACAGTTGAAACTGGAGCAGCAGCACGACCAGGTGGACTGGGGATGGGAACAGCCAGGAGTCATCAGGCCCGGTAGTCCTGAGGCATGGTCAAAGGGGTGAGAGAGAGAAAGAGAGAGAGAGAAGAGAGAATTAGAGTGAGCATACTTAAGTTCACACAGGACACACAGGACACCACACAGGACACACAGGACACCAGATAAGACAGAGAATTACACCAGATAACAGACTGACCCTAGTACCCCGGCACACAGACTACTGCAGCACAGATACTGGAGACTGAGACAGGGGGAGGGGGTGTTCGACAATACCCCCAGACAGGGTCAACCAGGCAGGATATAACCCCAATCAGTTTGCCAAAGCAGAGCCATCACACCACTAGAGGGATCACGGATGTGATCCAAGCTGTATCACATCCGGATGTGATTGGGAGTCCCATAGGGCGGCGCACAATTGGCCCAGTGTCGTCTGGCTTTGGCCTGGGTAGGCCATCATTGTAAATAAGAATTTGTTCTTAACTGACTAATCTAGAAGTGACAAAAGCGTGGAATAGTTTTTCTACCTAATTCTGGGGCAAAGAAATTCAGATTTTTTTCAATGTTATGAAAATGGAAAATAGCTTCCCTTGAAATATTGTATTCTTGATACGTATGTTCGTCAAAAGATAGAGCAGGGTCCAGAGTAAAGCCTAGGTCAGACAGCAGATCTCTGTTTCTTGGGACCTAGAACTAGCATCTCTGTTTTGTCCGAGTTTAAAGGTAAAACATTTGCCGCTATCCACTTCCTTATGTTTGAAACGCAGGCTTCCAGGGAGGGAAATTTTGGTGCTTCACCATGTAAATGTTCAGTTGTGAGTGGTCCGCATAGCAGTGAAAACTGATATTGTGTTTTATGAATGACATCACCAAGAGAAAAACAAGAGAGTGGTCGTAAAACATTACCTTGAGGAACCAACTGTTCACAGAGACAAACTAATATATTTCCAACAGATAAGATCAAATCCAGGCAAAATAAAACTTATCCATGTAGACCAATCAGGGTTTCTAATCTCTCCAACTACTTACACATTCATCTTCTGCACATCTACCATTCCAGTGTTTAATTGGGTTTCTAATCTCTCCAACTACTTGTCTCCAGTTCTCTGCTGCCAATGACTGGAACGAACTGCAAAAAATCACTGAAGCTGGAGACTCACATCTCCTTCACTAGCTTTAAGCACCAGCTGTCAGAGCAGCTTACAGATCACTGCACCTGTACATAGCCCATCTGTAAACAGCCCATCCAACTACCTCATCCCCATACTGTATTTATTTATTTTGCTCCTTTGCACCCCAATATTTCTACTTGCACATTCATCTTCTGCACATCTACCATTCCAGTGTTTAATTGCTATATTGTAATTACTTCGCCACCATGGCCTATTTATTGCCTTAACTCCCTTATCTTACCTAATTTGCACTCACTGTATATAGACTTTTTGTTTTCTTTTGATCTACTGTATTATTGACTGTATGTTTTGTTTATTCCATGTGTAACTCTGTTGTTGTTGTATGTGTCGAATTACTATGCTTTATCTTGGCCAGGTCGCAGTTGCAAATAAGAACTTGTTCTCAACTAGCCTAACTGGTTAAATAAAGGTGAAATAAATAAATAGTTACAAATAAAAAAGAATATGGTGATCGATGGTGTCAAAAGCAGCACGAAGATCTACTAGCACGAGGACAGATGCAGAGCCTTGGTCTGACGCCATTAAAAGGTAATTTACCCCCTTCACGTTTGCAGTCTCAGTACTATAATGGGGTGTAAAACCAGACTGGAGCATTTGTATGCGTGGTCTTCAGGAAGGCAGTGAGTTGCTGTGCACCAGCTTTTTTCTAACATTTTTGAGAGGAATAGGAGATGCAATATAGGCTGATAGCTTAGAAACATTTCCAGGTCAAGGTTTGGCTTTTTCAGGAGAGGCTTCATTATTGACACTTTTAGTGAATTTGGTACACACATAGGGAGTCATTTATTATGTTCAACATGGGAGGGCCAAGAATTGGAAGTAGATCTTTCAGTAGTTTAGTTGGAATAGGGTCCAGGAGAGAGCTGGAAGGTTTAGAGGCCATGACTATTTCCATGAATGTGTTGAGATATACAGCATTAAAAAACTAGTGTTCATGAATTCATCACTGCTGAAAGTGAAGGCCATCCTCACTTGAGGAATGTTTCTTTTTAGTTAGCTTTGTGACTGAATACATTTAGGATTGTTCTTATTCTCCTCAATTAGGTTGGAAAAATAGGATGATTGAGCAGCAGTGAGGGCTCTTCGATACTGCACGGTACTGTCTTTCCAAGCTAGTCGGAAGACTTCCAATTTGGTGCAGCGCCATTTCCGTTCCAATTTTAAAGAAACTTGCTTCAGGGTCTGGGTATTTTCTGTATACCGGGGAGCTAGTTTCTTATGACATTTTTTGTTGTTGTTTTTAGCGGCATCAAGGGTATTACGTAAGGTGAAGTGAATTATTTGTTCACGATTGTAAATGTAAGAAGATGGCGGTCCAATAGTCCAAGATTTTAAAGAAAAACATTTAGATCCACAAAAATCTATTCCACGGGACAAAACTAGATCCAGGGTATGATTGTACAAAACCCACTGAGTCAGTGATATCTCCAAAAGCCTTTTGGAGTGGGTCTGTGGACTTCTCCACGTCAATATTGAAGTCACCCAAAAATTTCAATCTTATCTGCCATGACTACGAGGTCCGGAACTCTGTATATGGCCCAAGAGGCCTGTAAACAGTAGCTATAAAAAGTGATTGAGTAGGCTGCATAGATTTCATGACTAGAAGCACAAAATTATCGATTGAAATTGGCTGTTTGTCGAAAATGTTAGCAAAACCACTGGGGATCTAGTCACTACTGAAACCAGGAGGAGAGGCATCATTTAACACAGTAAATTCATCAGGCTTAAGCCATGTTTCAGTCAGGCCAATCACATAAAGTTTATGATCAGTGATTAGTTAATTGACTATAACTGCCTTGGAAGTGAGGGATCTAACATTAAGTAGTCCTATTTTGAGATGTGAGGTATCACGATCTCTTTCAGTAATGACAGGAATGGAGGAGGTCTTTATTCCAGTGAGATTAGTAAGGCAAACACCGCCATGTTTAGTTTTGCCCAACCTAGATTGAGGCATAGACATGGTCTCAATGGGGATAGCTGAGCTGACTACACTGACTGTGCTAGTGGCAGACTCCACTAAGCTGGCAGGCTGGCTAACAGCCTGCTGCCTGGCCTGTACCCTATCTCATTGTGGAGCTAGGGGAGTTACAGCCCTGTCTATGTTGGTAGATAAGATGAGAGCACACCTCTAGCTAGGATGGAGTCCGTCACTCCTCAGCAGGCCAGGCTTGGTCCTGTTTGTGGATGAGTTTGTAGAGCTCACCACTCCCCCTAATGGGGAGGGGGCCAGAGACAATTACTCAATACCAACACATCTTTCTAGATAAGTTAAATGCTGAAGTTATGTTTCACATATTGACGACCTCTGGCTGGTTCATCCTAACATTGTTGGTGCCGACATGTACAACAATATCCCTATAGCATCACCACTCACCAGTTTTAATGGAGTCGCCAATGACTAGGGCTTTCAATTTCTCAGAGCTAATGGTGGGAGGCTTCGGCGACTCAGACCCTTTAATCGGTGGAGGAGAGATCTGAGAATGCTCGGGCTGTGACTTCGGCTCATTGCTTAGTGGGGGAAAACTGGTTGAAAGTTTCTCTCGGCCCAAATGAGCGACACCGGTTCAACATGCCGACAGCATTTCAGCAAATGTTTTTTTTTGGGGGGGAGGGGATTTATACTACTATCTGTACTTACCTGTGGCACAGACGCTGTTTCATCCTTTCCTACACTTAAATTGCTGTTACCTAACGATTGCATCTGAAACTGAGCTTGCAACTCGGCTATCCTCACCATAAGGAGATTGTTCTCCTGTATGTGAAGAGTACGTCGACTACCATGACAATACGTTACTTAGCTCTTTTTTTGTCAGACATCTCTTCAGCCTCTAATAAGGACTGTTGCGTCACCACCCAGACCCAGAGACCCTAACTCCCCTCCTCACCCACAGAGGACCACCAGCGGAGGAACAATGACAGGGACATTGAGTTGGACAAGCACTACCAGAGTATTACATCATGACAACAACCCAACCGCAGGACATGAAGAGATGTGAGAAGTCGTTCAGCTGCGTTGACAGGACAGTCACCACCAGGGGAATTATGAAAGAACAGGATGGGACGAGAGATGATGGTTAGTGGTCCTGTCTGGCTCAGTGTCAGTGGTTAGTGGTCCTGTCTGGCTCAGTGTCAGTAATTAGTGGTCCTGTCTGGCTCAGTGTCAGTGGTTAGTGGTCCTGTCTGGCTCAGTGTCAGTGGTCCTGTCTGGCTCATTATAAGTGGTTAGTGGTCCTGTCTGGCTCAGTATATGTGGTTAGTGGTCCTGTCTGGCTCAGTGTCAGTGGTCCTGTCTGGCTCATTATAAGTGGTTAGTGGTCCTGTCTGGCTCAGTGTCAGTGGTTAGTGGTCCTGTCTGGCTCAGTGTCAGTGGTTACTGGTCCTGTCTGGCTCAGTGTCAGTGGTTAGTGGTCCTGTCTGGCTCAGTGTCAGTAATTAGTGGTCCTGTCTGGCTCAGTGTCAGTAATTAGTGGTCCTGTCTGGCTCAGTGTAAGTGGTTAATGGTCCTGTCTGGCTCAATGTAAGTGGTTTGTGGTCCTGTCTTGCTCAAATCATGGTACCTTGGTGGTGAACAGGTTTCATGGAAATATGAACAAAGGTGATGTTTCCCTTTTTCTAATGTTGGGGTCACTCTTGGAAACAGTCATCAAATTTCAAGTTGAAAAAAATGTAATTTAGGGGCGGGTTCTCTGCTGTTAAGTGGCAAGTCATTTTTTTTACCCTTAAGACAACACAAGGGTTGAATAATGCCCTCCTTGCCTGGTCCGTGAGTTTTGGTGGGCGGCCCTCTCTTGGCAGAGCTTCATTTTTTAATAATGGATTTAATGGTGCTCTGTGGGATGTTCAAACTTTCTGATGCTTTTTTATAACCCAACCATGATCTGTACTTCACCACAACTTTGTCCCTGACCTGTTTGGAGAGCTCCTTGATCTTCATGGTGCCGCTTGCTTGGTGGTGCCCCTTGCTTAGTGGTGTTGCAGACTCTGGGGCCTTTCAGAACAGGTGTATATATATATATATACTGAGATCATGTGACAGATCATGTGACACTTAGAATTTGGACTATTTTGTGTATGTCCATTACATGAAATCCAAATAAAAATCAATTTAAATTACAGGTTGTAATGCAACAAAATTGGAAAAACTGAGAGCCATGTGAGTGAGAGGTAACCCACGCAGCAGGGAGAAGGGAATTATAATTATTATATTCAGCCAAAGGGAACAGAGACCACTGGCCGCAAAAGGCATAGATTTTCTTAGGGGGACTATGGACACACAAAGGGGATACTGCCGGGAAATGTGAGACCTTATTATTATCATCATTATTATTATCAAGTGCTTGTCAAAATTGTGAATGAGAGACTGATAAAGTGTGTACAACCTGCGCAAAAAAACTAAGCAGAGCTCATGCCATTTATGCAACTTTTTTCAAATCGTCATTAGAGTGTCATTATGCAGCATTGGAATATATTAAACATCAAAACATATAGCCCAACTCATGTTCACAGGGCTCTCCTGTAAATGACACCCTGGTCTCAATTTAACTCCCTACACACACGTGCTGCTTTCCTAAAGTAAGCTGTTTCTCCACTCTGACTGTGGTCTCTAAAAAAAGCCTTGGTGTGTTCACACTGCACCTTACCCTGGGCTAAAAACCTCCTTAGGGACATTTTGGCCCTGGGCTTAGGGACATTTTGGCCCTGGGGACATTTTGGCCCTGGGGACATTTTGGCCATGGGCTTAGGGACATTTTGGCCATGGGCTTAGGGAGATTGTAGACCTGGGCTAAGGGAGATTGTAGACCTGGGCTAAGGGAGATTTTAGACTTGGGCTAAGGGGCTAAGGGAGATTTAGACTTGGTCTTAGAGAGATTTCAGCACTGGGATAATCTTTGTATAAAAGACAGAACATACAGAGCTCCATGTGTGTGTATATATAAATATATATAAAATATGAATGTGATGAAATATTAGGTACGTACCTTTATGATTTATATTTAATTGATTGAGATACATTATTTTGTTATTTGTGTACCTTAGTTTTTGGCTCCCCCTCTTGCTCATTCATTGTACTGTAGTAAGTGTGTTAGTGATAGGATAAAGGCAGGAAGTTGGGCCTTCGGGGGGAGGGGGAGTCCTAGCTAGATGTGGGAGCGGTATAGTCTTTTGACCATACATAAATACAAGGCAGGCCATATTGTGTGTATTTTCATTTCAACTAATCTATGATTTAATTTGATTGGAGAGTCATATCCCTGGATTTCGTTGAATATGTTTGCCGTTTGGCTTTCGGGAACTTCGAATGTGGACTGTACGTGTCAGAAACAACCCCACTTCAGGCTGGGACAGTGGCTATGTATCATGGCAATGAAGTCGCTTCAGGCTGGGACAGTGGCTATGTATCATGGTAATGAAGTCGCTTCAGGCTGGGACAGTGGCTATGTATCATGGTAATGAAGTCGCTTCAGGCTGGGACAGTGGCTATGTATCATGGTAATGAAGTCGCTTCAGGCTGGGACAGTTGTTACGCATGCCTCTCGGAAGAGGGAATGCAACACCCTGCTACAACTCAACTCTCCATGGTGTGAAAGAGGTGTAGGTGTGAGTATAGAGGTATGGGAGTGTAGGTGTGAGTATAGACATATGGGAGTGTAGGTGTGAGTATAGACATATGGGAGTGTAGGTGTGAGTATAGACATATGGGAGTGTAGGTGTGAGTATAGACATATGGGAGTGGAGGTGTGAGTATAGACATATGGGAGTGGAGGTGTGAGTATAGACATATGGGAGTGGAGGTGTGAGTATAGAGATATGGGAGTGTAGGTGTGAGTAAGGATGACAAAACGCAGAGAATACCGTTTACAGGGAATTTATTCCTTCGCACGGTACGTTTGGGGAAAAGGGGCTGGACGGAACCAAAGCAAAGACAGTAAATATCAAAGCCCCCTCTCCTACCTTACCTGTCTACCCACTACTGACCTAACTAGCATCGCCTGGTGCACTAACCAAAATACAGGGGGTGGTCCACCCAGGTCTTACCTGCCTTCCCACTACTGACCTAACCAGCACCACCTGGTGCACTAACCAAAATACAGGGGATGGTCTACCCAGGTCTTACCTGCCTACCCACTACTGACCTATCCACCACCACCTGGTGCACTAACCAAAATACAGGGGATGGTCTACCCAGGTCTTACCTGCCTACCCACTACTGACCTATCCACCACCACCTGGTGCACTAACCAAAATACAGGGGATGGTCCGCCCAGGTCTTTCCTAGTGTGCATAGACTGTAAACTACTACGGGTATATGTATGCCCGCAGGCCTTTGGCCTAAACACTCCCTAGGTGCCTTCCCCTTCCCCCCTGGAAACAAATGAAACAAAATAATACAAACTTCACAACAAAACCTGAGAAAACACTAAGCCAGGACATGAAAGAAACTCTGAGCACCAAACACAGAACATAACAATAGCTTTCGCAGCAACAATTAACATAGTAAATACCAAATCTCTTAGCTATAACCCTCAGCCATCAGCCTCCTCTCTCAGCAAATATCTCTCTGCAATCATCTCTCCTTCTGAGCAACAGAACACTGGCTTATATAGCTTTAGGTGGGGCTGGTAATTGGAGACAGCTGCGTCCTGACGAGGGGGGGGGGGCGGGATCAGCTCGCCAATCAGCAATGGGGCCGACCAATCAGCTGCTTGGAGAACTTCAGGAATCCATTACCTGAAACATACTCACAAATACACAAACCACAACACAGAAACTGGGGAACGTAACAACAGTGGCTTTGTATCATGGTAATGAAGTCACTGCACACTTCAGGCTGGGACAGTGACTATGTATCATGGTAATGAAGTCACTTCAGGCTGGTACAGTGGCTACGTATCATGGTAATGAAGTCACTACACGCTTCAGGCTGGGACAGTGACTATGTATCATGGTAATGAAGTCACTACATGCTTCAGGCTGGGACAGTGGCTATGTATCATGGTAATGAAGTCACAACACACTTGCTAAAGTGGGCTAGCACCAGCCTTATCCCAGGGCTAGTTGGCCCTGCTCTGGAGTACAGCTAGCACCAGCATTATCCCAGGGTTAGTTGGCCCTGCTCTGGAGTACAGCTAGCACCAGCCTTATCCCAGGGTTAGTTGGCCCTGCTCTGGAGTACAGCTAGCACCAGCCTTATCCCAGGGCTAGTTGGCCCTGCTCTGGAGTACAGATGTATTGGAGTTGTAAGTCATTGTGATGAGGTATAGGAGTTGTAAGTCATTGTGAGAAGGTATAGGAGTTGTAAGTCATTGTGATGAGGTATAGGAGTTGTAAGTCATTGTGATGAGGTATAGGAGCTGTAAGTTATTGTGAGAAGGTACAGGAGTTGTAAGTCATTGTGAGAAGGTATAGGAGCTGTAAGTCATTGTGAGAAGGTATAGGAGTTGTAAATCATTGTGATGAGGTATAGGAGCTGTAAGTCATTGTGAGAAGGTATAGGAGTTGTAAGTCATTGTGAGAAGGTATAGGAGTTGTAAGTCATTGTGAGAAGGTATAGGAGTTGTAAGTCATTGTGATGAGGAATAGGAGTTGTAAATCATTGTGATGAGGTATAGGAGTTGTAAGTCATTGTGATGAGGTATAGGAGTTGTAAGTCATTGTGATGAGGTATAGGAGTTGTAAGTCATTGTGATGAGGTATAGGAGCTGTAAGTCATTGTGATGAGGTATAGGAGTTGTAAGTCATTGTGATGAGATATAGGAGTTGTAAATCCTTGTGATGAGGTATTGGAGTTGTAAATCATTGTGATGAGGTATAGGAGTTCTAAATCATTGTGATGAGGTATAGGAGCTGTAAGTCATTGTGAGAAGGTATAGGAGTTGTAAGTCGTTGTGAGAAGGTATAGGAGCTGTAAGTCGTTGTGAGAATGTATAAGAGCTGTAAGTCATTGTGAGAAGGTATAGGAGTTGAAAGTCATTGTGATGAGGGATAGGAGTTGTAAGTCATTGTGAGAAGGTATAGGAGCTGTAAATCATTGTGATGAGGTTGTCGTGTCTTTGGCTATGCCGGATTAAGTGATATGACATGCTAAATTATAAAATGATTTCTCTGTAATTAATATTACCTGATTAAGCTAATCATGTAAATGTAATTAACTAGAAAGTCGGGGCACCACGGAAGAACGTTTATAGAGCTGTTATCTTCCGAATAAACTCTTAAAATACTTTGTAATATTTTACATCGATAGCAGTCAATATTAACCCTTGTCTTATTTTCAGTCTCATAATGAAAGTTGTAAATTCTTGGTTATCTTCACGAACCCTGGCTAACAAGTTGAATCAGCAATACAAAGAATACAATGATGTCATACAGAAAACGTCCTGGTGGACGGAACCTGTATGAAAGCTGGTTCCACAAAGGAAAGGGGGTTGGGCTTGAATGAAAGAGCGGGAAGATTTAGGAACAGAGAAACAGCAGCTATGCTATTGTAAATACATTATCTTATGCATTCTAAATTACCGCCCATTTGGAAAAGGAAAATGCAATAAATATTTACTCTGAGCTGCGCTTTGGTAGATTGGTCATAGATGCTGGCCGGGTTGGCCAACAGACCTTCCTGTCCTCGCAAGAATGTCTCTGGTGGTAAATTGGATACGTGGTGGTATCTTCGTCCGTCTGTTAGACTGGATCCGTCGTCCGTCCTTTCCTAGCCCACGTTACAGCGGCCGCTGCTAACTCAACGGCTAGGAAGTAGCACTTCTGTAGTGAATAAGCTCAAAGTTCATACCATTCGCCACCAAAGCTCACGCCGAGGTTGGCTTAGTTCTGTCCTTGACATGTGTGTCCTTCTAACGTAGAGGCTGCAGACCTCCCGTACAGGAACAACGTGGTTATCTTTTCGTCAAAGGATTATATAGTGGAGAGGGGGAGGGAGGTGTTTCATCGTTTATAACCCCTGTCTCTTCACAGGGTTGGGTTACTGATCGAGCAGGGCACTTTCCTTATGAAAACCCAAATCTCTCATTCGGAAGCTAAAATTACATTTCATCTCCTAACAAACATTTTCAATATCAAACATTTCAATTGCATAACAATTCCATGTGACTCTGATAACCTGTTAGGGCTAGGGGGCAGCATTGACACGGCTGGATAAAAAACATACCCGATTTAATCTGGTTACCACTCCTACCCAGTAACTAGAATATGCATATACGTATTACATATGGATAGAAAACACCCTAAATTTTCTAAAACTGTTTGAATGGTGTCTGTGAGTATAACAGAACTCAAATGGCAGGTCAAAACCTGAGAGATTCCTTTACAGGAAGTGGCCTGTCTGACCATTTGTTGAACTTCTTTTCCATCTCTATCATTTACTAAGGATCTCTGCTCTAACGTGACACTTCCCACATCTTCCATAGGCTCTCAGAGCCCGGGAAAAAACAGAATGTCGTCATTCCAGCCCCAGGCTGAAACACATTATCGCCTTTCTCAAGTGGCCGATCAAGAGACACTGGCTTATGCGCGTGACCCCGACCGCCCCCGCCTTTGGGATTTTTTCCTCTGTTTGCCGAAAAGGAGATTCCCTGTCGGAATATTATCGCTTTTCTACGAGAAAAATGTCGTAAAAATTGATTTTAAACAGCGGTTGACATGCTTCGAAGTACGGTAATGGAATACTTAGAATTTTATTGTCACGAATTGCGCCATGCGCGTGACCCTTCTTTACTATTTCGGATAGTGTCTGGAACGCACGAACAAAACGCCGCTATTCGGATATAACGATGGATTATTTTGGACCAAACCAACATTTGTTATTGAAGTAGCAGTCCTGGGTGTGTATTCTGACGAAGACAACAAAAGGTAATCAAACTTTTATAATAGTAAATATGATTATGGTGAGTGCTAAACTTGCCGGGTGTCTAAATAGCGAGCCCGTGATGCCTGGGCTATGTACTTAGATTATTGCAAAATGTGCTTTCACCAAAAAGCTATTTTAAAATCGGACATATCGAGTGCATAGAGGAGGTCTGTATCTATAATTCTTAAAATAATTGTTATGCTTTTTGTGAACGTTTATCGTGAGTAATTTAGTAAAATGTTAGCGAATTCCCCGGAAGTTTGCGGGGGGTATGCTAGTTCTGAACGTCACATGCTAATGTAAAAAGCTGGTTTTTGATATAAATATGAACTTGATTGAACAAAACATGCATGTATTGTATAACATAATGTCCTAGGGTTGTCATCTGATGAAGATCATCAAAGGTGAGTGCTGCATTTAGCTGTCTTCTGGGTTTTGGTGACATTATATGCTGGCTTGAAAAATGGGTGTCTGATTATTTCTGGCTTGGTACTCTGCTGACATAATCTAATGTTTTGCTTTCGTTGTAAAGCCTTTTTGAAATCGGACAGTGTGGTTAGATTAACGAGAGTCTTGTCTTTAAATGGCTGTAAAATAGTCATATGTTTGAGAAATTGAAGTAATAGGATTTTTAAGGTTTTGAAAATCGCGCCACAGGATAGCAGTGGCTGTTACGTAGGTGGGACGAATTCGTCCCGCCTAGCCTAGAGAGGATAACTAGAAGGTGTATACTTTCTCAGATACAGTTTATGTCGTCCTGTCATCAGTCATAATGTCTCAGATGACAACCGAACTGACATACATACTCATTACGTTCCCAAGCATATTTCCAACTGGTTTTATTAACAAAATATGTGGTACCTTTCCCCATTTGTTTGATGTTCCCAGACTCTCTATATTTAACACAGGCTATTCAGTTCCTTCAGTAGATTCAGAGAGGGGAAGAGAGAAAGGTATTTATGGGGGGGGGTCATAAACCTTACCCACAGGCCAACGTCATGACAGTCCCCCCATGTTGGGTTCAATCTTGCGATTAACCTGCATGTTATAACCCAACATAAAAATGAACGTGGGTTGTCCTAGTTGTGGATCATCGTTGTGGTCCCCATCTGGCGGTCGACCCGGGTAGGGTGTCTGCAAATGAAGAAATCCGCTCCAAGGCTGGGCAGTAGATGTCCAGTTGGTGGTTGCTATTGCAGTCCCCCCTCTGGTGGTCGACCCGGGTAGGGTCTCTGCAAATGAAGATGTCCGTTCCAGGACTCGGCAGCGGATGTCCGGATTGGGATCGCCGTTCCGGACCCGTCGTCTGGTCATCCAGACTAGAATATCTGGGCAGTAACTTAGGCAGATGTTAACAACGCACACACACTCATGAAATATATCATTACATTCCCCCCCAAATGAGCGGCGTTGTGGCTCTAACTGATGGTTGTATGGGGGAGTTGTTTATGGCTCTATCACTTTCTATGTGCCGAAGAAAATGAAACAAAATGAATGAAAGCATAAACAAAACAAAATATAGTTATGCCACCTTAATCATCTAATTGGACTGTATTCTATCTACGTCCATGGTCTTGGCAAAATAATGACCCTATCATGGCATTGTCTAATGACATATTTAGGGCTTTCCTAATTTGCGGGGTGGCGCTTAGGGTACTATCCTAAGTTGACAACTATATGATAAGTCTACAGCTGTAAGGCACTAGTTTTGGGCAGTCTAAAGGATGACCTATGGACTTCTGGTTAGAAAACTGGTGAGTGCTGTAGAGTCACAGGCCTAGAAGTAAACATTCAACTTTACTAAGGCTGGTATTTTGCTTGGACCCTTAAGTGATCCTAGCATAAATCCTAATTGGATGTTCCGTTGTGCATGTGCGTTTATGCTTACACAATCGCGCATGTCAAGGGAAGAAAACCAAGTATCCTGGCAGATTACAACTTGTTCAGAATGAGTCTGACGTAGTCAGGTAATTTTCAGGTCAATGCCTGGAGGTCAGTCAGAATTGGTGTCAAGGGAGTCTGTAGTAGTTTTCTACAAGTCACGGTGTCTTACACTATTGTAGTGGCGGTAGGTATGAAGTCTATTTCATAGCTATGTTATCCACGGAGGAGCTAACCTCACGACGGAAGTACTCTAAGTATTAGACCAGTCGTACGTGGTGTGATCATGGTTCATGACTTCTAATAACTTTTCTCCTGAACGGAGGGTTCTATTTATTAGTGGCATGTGTTAACCATTGGAAGAGTGCAATGGAGATTCCCTTCCCCGTGTTGCACTCTGAGTGACTCCTATGTCGCTATTATCAATAGCAATTTAACTTGTGAGGTTACTAATCCTCTTACTGAGTGTTGCTGGACTGACTGTGGTATTGGTACTGGTATTCAAGGGGTCCAGTTGTCCTACCGATTTATTCTGAAATATTATCTACCGGAACACATGATTGGAGCATATTACTAGTTGTATTGTAGTTGAACCTACACATGGCAAGGAATGATTATTGTTGCCATTTGTTTTGGAGGTGGACAAGTCCATTGGACTTCCTTTACGACCAGTGTGGTACACCTCAGTACTATCTTAGACGTGTTCTAAGATAATCCCCGTCTAGGGGCCTGTCTGCTCCTCACTGTTCTCATAGGGGAGTTTACAACTAGATTTGATTTATGCTCTGGCGGCCTCGTACGGTGTTGTCCGTAGCCTCGACCCCCCCACCGGCCTCGATGAGGCTCATCATGGGTCTGGGCTACTATTCCCCCCTTTGTGTCTCGGGACCCCCCCACCAGCGGGTGGTGTTGGTGTCCGAGGCGCAAACGAAAAGGTTTGACCCTATGTACGAGTTGTCCGTGGCCGCGTTATTATGAGAATGGCTGTAACCTTTCAACCAAATCTCCTGGTGTTTGTGCTTCAACACCCTCAGTGGCTGTTGAGGTCTGTCAGTCACCACCGCGTCCGCGTGTGGCAACCTCTTCAGTACCTGCAAACTGAGACGAGGATATCGGTCTGTGATATCGCAAAGTGTTTCACCAGTGGGAGTCATCGGGTCAGTTGCTGGACTGACACCATTAGTGTCATTGTAAGGGGTGACAGTCCCCAACAAAGCAGAAGGTGTATCATCGGAAGCAGAGTGTACTCTGCGCATCAATGTTTTTCTTGCTGAGACGGCCGCAGTGCTTGCGGAAGTGTCCGAAGAGCAAGAGAAGTTCATCTCAACTACCGTATTGCACAACTGCAAGGAGGAGGGAAGTTGCTCATTCACAGAGACAGCTGGCTCGAAATCATGAAAAGAATGGTCAATCAGATTGGCTGATGGAATGTGTCGAGATATCGTAATATCTCCTTGGATCGGATTCTGCACCAAGAGGTTTCTAAACGTCTTTTCCCAAAGGGGTGCTTTCGACAGATACCCCTCGTGAATGACTGCATTGCAACTAGCGTTAGGGGAAGACAGTGTGGTCAGTGGAGAAGGCACTGTGGCCTGTGACCATACCTGGTTGGTTTTCCAATCCATCAATGGGAGTAACCGATCCATCAAGTCTGCTCCAAGTAGCAGGGTTACAGTTTCGAGGCTGGTAACATACACAGGGTGAACGAGCGATACGTCCTGGAAGTGTAGTTTCAGCATGACTCTCAATGTGAGAGGCAAGGTAGTCTGAGTGACCCCTCGAAGTTTAGTGTCGCATCGTTCCACTTTTAACCAACGTTTAGTTGGCTCCAAAGCCCTTTTGAGATCATCAAACAATGTTTGAGAGATGAGTGATATTGTCGCACCCGAATCAATTAGCGCATGACAAGTTAAGCAGTCCTCCAGGACTGTTTCCAAGTATGGCCGTTTAGATTCGTGGTTAGTGGACATATTCCCCACAAAGTGGAGTGGTCGTTCGCAACGACGTGATGTGCCATGTCTGTTCAAGATGGAAGCAGATTGACTTTTCCGATTTTGAGTGAGCTTGGCTTTAACGAAGCGTTTGACCTTTTTCTTCGCAACTTTTGTATCAGAGTCTATAGACAGAGCCCGGGGGCTTGTTTCTTGATCAAGCGGGCCCTGGATAGGGTCTTGAATGAGAGCGGGAGAAATTTGAACTTTAACGTCCTTGCTATGGGTGTTAATTCCTGCGGACCTGGTGTCCCTTAATTCCCCGTCTAGTCCTTGTGACTTATCTTTTACCCTTTTCTCAAATTGTTCTCGCTTAAGTTCTTCCCGTAGTGGGACTTCTGGAGAACATTGGTCTACGTTTTGATCGTCCTTCAACCGTTTGTTACCCTTGTGCTCTGACACTTTTTGTGGGTTGGGTGCAGGAACGTAGCGAACGGGTCGTTTGTAGCGGTAGTCATGTTGATGGCTAAGTACTTTACAGTTATTTCGATCACGGAGGTTATTGGAATCATGGTTTCGTGGTAGAAACTGTTGTTGTGCGTCATCTCTCGACGCTCCAATACCTGATAATGCACCCTCTAACTGGAGTGAGTGCTCCTGGTCAAACTTCAAAACCGAGTGGTCAGGGCTCTTAGAGTTGCGAGCTTTTGATGCCTCAAAAGCTGTGCTTGCAAGCTCTCTGAGTTGTAAGATAGGCAAGCCAACGTGGGCTGCAGGGCCCAAGTAGGTAATGAAGGTGGGATACATGTTCGACAGAAACATTTGTTTGAATGGTAACAGCTCTTCCATTCCTGTTTCCGTGAGTAGGCCAAAGTAAGCTGAACAAAGCCTATGATAGAAAGCTTGTGGGTGTTCGTTCCGAGCTTGTTTGACCGTGGTAGCCTGTGAGCTATCGTGTTTGCGAGTCGCAGAACCACTGAATTCTAATTTCAAAGCTGTGGCAAGTTTAGCGTAGTCATTTAGCACGTGTTGCTGTTAGGCGAATGAACCTCGTCACGTGTCTATTCGACGTTCGCTTCAACAGGTAAACCCTGTCAGAACCCGTAGCATTCGGGTAGCCACCCAACGCGTCCTCTATGTCAGCTAGGAACGTCTCAGTATCGTTTGGCTGACCTGGAACGGGGTCAAAGGTGGGGAAATTCTTGACGAGTTTGTCAAGGTATTCCACGCCAAGCGGGCGGAGAGGGTTGGCTTCATCCTGTGGAGAAATTGGGGCCGACAGGCCAAGAGGAGAGGCCAAGCTTTGGCTTTGTTGGCCAAGAGGCTCCATATTACTCAGTGCCGAATGGCCAAGAGGAGAAGACTGAGGGACACATGATGGAGGCAATGTCTGAAACCTATCGTCTTCACTCCTTTGAGTACCGGACTCCGGTTGCTTGGATGGGTAGTCATGCTGTAGAGCGTGACCATTCTGGACTTCCTCCAGATGGTACCTAAGGGTGGTCTTCTGCTGCATTGCAGAGTCCACTTGAGCGCTTAGAGTACCAATTTTGGACACGTGAGTGTCACACCTGCTCCTTTCGGTCTCAAACTTATCTGTCATGGTTTGCAGATAGAGGTCTCGAGTACGGAGCGAGAGATTCAGTGATGAGATTTCCTTTGCTTGCTTAGAAATCAATATTTCCGTCCTCATCACCTGAGTTCTCTCATCATTCATTGGGTCAGTGACTTCAATAAGTTCTGCTGATTTGTCATCCAACTTTGTCATTGTGTTCATCAACTGATCGTCTTTGGTCTGCAGAATTTGGAGTAGAACATAGTTACCTTGAGTAACGTTCAACAAAACTGCCTGCATGTTATCAAATTGCGCGTTCCTGTTTGTAGATAACTCGACAGATTTATCTAGTTTGGCGTGGACTACATCGCATTTAGTTTTGGCTAAATCGAGTTGTTCCTGCAGATGACGATTTTGATGGAGAGTTTGTGCTCGTTCATCGTCATAAGTATTTGCAATTACTTTTAATTGTTCCGATTTCAAACGCAGTTCCTCGACTAGCAGAATGTTTTCATTTCCTGCTTTTGTCAATAGATGCTCAGTTCTCTCCACCTGTGCCCTCATGTTAGCCATGACTTGCACGTGCTTCAGCTGTGCACTGTGGTATTGGACCGATGCCAACCTTTGATGGCGATACACAAGTGCTAAAGTGGAGAGAACAGTCACAAAGCCTGTATTGGTTGATTTTGGAGAGCGTTCGCAATTTCGGCTGTTGTTTTTCTAATGGCATAATTAGGGTTGGTATCACTGCTGAGGTCAGAGATCAATCCTTTTATGGGTGGAGGTTCACTAATTAGCGGAGGAGTGGTGACCACCTCCTTTGGTTGCTTGCACATTATTAGAAAAATTTAGAGGAAATATTTTCCTATTTTTTTTCAATGTTTGGGTTTGGAATTCATTGGAAGCTGCAAAGACAAGTTTAATCTATTTATAGATGTTGACGAACCATCAGTACTGTACCAGTAATGTGGAAGTTGGACGTGAATGAATTTGCAAAAGCAAATTTAATTAATTAATCAATGCCAATGATTAATCCTACCTGGGTAGGCTATCTGGGTATTAAACTTGAATTAACCTGAGGTGTTGCTTCATCCAGGTTAATATGGGAAGTTTAAAAGTGTCTCATTTG
This sequence comes from Salmo salar, assembly GCF_965601325.2. Lineage (NCBI taxonomy): Eukaryota > Metazoa > Chordata > Actinopteri > Salmoniformes > Salmonidae > Salmo > Salmo salar. The sequence goes on from NC_138303.1 coordinate 4,227,027, forward strand.
ATTGCAAGAACATTAAGGTATGTTCAACAATTTAACTTATTAAATTGAATGAGATGATAATCCATACAATCTCCATTGATTGGATATCATAAGTGTAAACAGTAGATTAAATGTTGGGAACACTCCCCACTATGGTACACTTCTTCCTTGGGCCGAAGCCACATGGGATTCCCGCTGGGGCGGGACTTCTGTCAGTACTGGATTACTGAATGGGTTTTGCAAAAACCAAATTTTACAGATTGATCATATTTAATGATAAATCAAACCTGTATAGGCTATATGGGATTTAAACTTTAATTAACCTGAGAGGTTTATTCATCTAGGTTAATGTGGAAAAAAGATTACAATGTCTCATTTAGAAAACTCATCAATTTGGATATTATTTAAACTTGAGAATGTAAATCTGGCAATTTCACTTATTAGTTCAATTGAAAAAGACATCGATATCCGTCTGGATATCACGAGTAACGACTTGAGTGTCACCTGACTAATTATTTGAAGGAAAGTATTGGTGACTTCTTCAGAGGGCACACACTGAAATCAAACGGAAGTACCCAGGGCGGGACTTTCGGTCCGCAAGTCGGATGACTTACAATGTGGCACAAAACACAATGGCTGTTTTCCCTTTGTTAGCTTAGCATCTCAAGCAAGCTAATGCTACTTTATGCCTGAAAAATGCTCAACATAGGATTCCCTTGGCAAGGGAAAGGTTTTACTTATAACGTATTATGTTCAACCCTTTTCGGCGATATTTGACGATGTTTTAACCGGAACTCGCGGGAAACAACGAATTGCACCGTGGTCTACTCGCATCGAAACGCGAGAGACACAGAGATACTTATCGCTGGTCAAGCTAATCTCTCCTAAATTTCAATCGGCTGGCTCTTTGTCCTCGCTCAAGAAATTAATAATGACCTAGCCAACACGCGTCTGAAACGCGAGAGGCAGAAATACTTAGCGTTTGGCCAAACGCGCTATTTCTCAGATAGCTTTATCAGCCATCATACATACATGTATAGTTTATGCTACCCACTGACTACGTCAGAGCACAACACGGAGGCTATTCTCCGGAACACACACGCACCAATAATTCCAGTCTACAATTCCCATAATGTATATAATCAACTTGGTATATTATGTAATCTGCTTTTCAATTTTATATATGCTGAATCAAAATGAAAGCTTCATCCTATTTTAGATTCCTCGCACGGGGGCTCCATTATGTCGTGTCTTTGGCTATGCCGGATTAAGTGATATGACATGCTAACTTATAAAATGATTTCTCTGTCATTAATATTACCTGATTAAGCTAATCATGTAAATGTAATTAACTAGAAAGTCGGGGCACCACGGAAGAACGTTTATAGAGCTGTTATCTTCCGAATAAACTCTTAAAATACTTTGTAATATTTTACATCGATAGCAGTCAATATTAACCCTTGTCTTATTTTCAGTCTCATAATGAAAGTTGTAAATTCTTGGTTATCTTCACGAACCCTGGCTAACAAGTTGAATCAGCAATACAAAATTGGGTTTAATTATTTATTTACTAAATACCTAACTAATCACACAGAATTACAAATACACAGAATACAATGATGTCATACAGAAAACGTCCTGGTGGACGGAACCTGTATGAAAGCTGGTTCCACAAAGGAAAGGGGGTTGGGCTTGAATGAAAGAGCGGGAAGATTTAGGAACAGAGAAACAGCAGCTATGCTATCATAAATACATTATCTTGTGCATTCTAAATTACCGCCCATTTGGAAAAGGAAAATGCAATAAATATTTACTCTGAGCTGCGCTTCGTTAGATTGGTCGTAGATGCTGGCTGGGTTGGCCATCAGACCTTCCTGTCCTCGCAAGAATGTCTCTGGTGGTAAATTGTATACGTGGTGGTATCTTCGTCCGTCTGTTAGATTGGATCCGTCGTCCGTCCTTTCCTTGCCCACGTTACAGCGGCCGCTGCTAACTCAACGGCTAGGAAGTAGCACTTCTGTAGTGAATAAGCTCAAAGTTCATACCATTCGCCACCAAAGCTCACGCCGAGGTTGGCTTAGTTCTGTCCTTGACATGTGTGTCCTTCTAACGTAGAGGCTGCAGACCTCCCGTACAGGAACAACGTGGTTATCTTTTCGTCAAAGGATTATATAGTGGAGAGGGGGAGGGAGGTGTTTCATCGTTTATAACCCCTGTCTCTTCACAGGGTTGGGTTACTGATCGAGCAGGGCACTTTCCTTATGAAAACCCAAGTCTCTCATTCGGAAGCTAAAATTACATTTAATCTCTTAACAAACGTTTTCAATATCAAACATTTCAATTGCATAACAATTCCATGTGACTCTGATAACTAGAGGGTGTATACTTTCTCAGATACAGTTTATGTCGTCCTGTCATCAGTCATAATGTCTCAGATGACAACCGAACTGACATACATACTTATTACGTTCCCAAGCATATTTCCAACTGGTTTTATTAACAAAATATGTGGTACCTTTCCCCATTTGTTTGATGTTCCCAGACTCTCTATATTTAACACAGGCTATTCAGGTCCTTCAGTAGATTCAGAGAGGGGAAGAGAGAAAGGTATTTATGGGGGGGGGGGTCATAAACCTTACCCACAGGCCAACGTCATGACAAGGTATAGGAGTTGTAAGTCATTGTGATGAGATATAGGAGTTGTAAGTCAGTGTGAGGATGTACAGTATATAGTCTTAATTCATTCTTACTTTAGATTTGTGTGTATTGGATATATGTTGTATAATTTGTTAGATATTACTTATTAGATATTACTGCACTGTCGGAGCTAGAAGCACAAGCATTTCACTACACCCGCAATAACAACTGCTAATCATGTGTATGTGACCAATTTTTGTTGTCGATTTGATTTGATTTGAATACCTCCTCACAATGACTTATAATTCCTGTACCTCACAATGACATACAACTCCTATACCTCCTCACAGTGACATACAACTCCTATGGTTAATAGCCCTGTGTCACGACTTCTGCCGAAGTCGATGACCCTCCTTGTTCGGGCGGTGCTCGGCGGTCGACGTCACCGGTCTTCTAGCCATCATTGAACAGTTTTTCATTTTCCATTGGTTTTGTCTTGTCTTCCTACACACCTGTTTCCAATCCCATTCATTACATGTTGTGTATTTAACCCTCTGTTTCCCCTCATTACCTTGTCGGTGATTGTTTGTTATGTTATGTACGTGTGGATTATGTATCGGTGTGCGACGGATAATTTTTTACCCGGGTTATTTTGTACGTTGGTTTTGGAGTTTGTTTTTTGTAATAAATACTCCAGTTTAACCATTTTGGTTTCTCCTGTGCCTGACTTCCCTGCCACCTACATACACGGATATGGCTGGCTGGCTGGCTGGCTGGCCCACTTCCATTCATATATTACAAACACTCGGCTCACGCCTCAGACATGTTCACTGCCACACACACACCCACACTGATGTCATGTACGCTCAGAGTAAATGTAGTGTCATAGGTGTCACGTCCTGACCAGTAAAGAGGTTATTTGTTATTGTAGTTTGGTCAGGACATGGCAGGGGGTGTTTGTTTAATGTGTTTCGGGGTTTGTTGGGCAACGTTCTATGTTAGTCTATTTCTATGTCTGTGTCTAGTTTATCTATTTCTATGCTTAGTTTATTGGTTTGACCTTCAATTGGAGGCAGCTGTTTCTTGTTGCCTCTAATTGAAGGTCCTATTTAGTAGGGGTGTTTTTTCATGTTTTTTTGTGGGTAGTTGTTCCGTGTGTAGCTGTGTGTCTCACAGGACTGTTTCTCGTCGTTGTTTTGGTTAAGTGTTTTTTTTATTTTTTTATCTCAATAAAGAAGATGAGTATTCACATTCCCGCTCCGCCTTGGTCCCATCTTTACGCCGAATGTGACAGTAGGTGAGTAAAGGTATACCATTTATCCTCCTATAGCCTAATTAAACCTCTACCTCTGTCAAGTATAATTCATCCTTGCATGTTAACATTATATTTAAAACAACCTACATAAATAGGTGTCTTTCTTGGCTCAACTAATGTAGTCGCTGATGATGCAGGATAATATTTTCACTTTCTATGTGAACAGTTTTTTTTGCCCATTCACATGACACCTCCCCTTTTAATGAGGATCTCGAAGAGATGAGAGAGGAACGGATCCGGGTGAGGCGATGCTAGTTGATAGTTGTACGAACTTGGACGAACAGGTGTGTCTCATCATCACAGCCTCAGCTGCTGTTTTGATCGATTAGTAAACAAACATATGTCTTCAGAGCAATGTATTATTCCACACAAAGGGTTATGAAAATCAGAGTGAAATGTATCCTATTATTATTATTATCATCAGTGTGGCTCTAATTTTGAAGAAAAAGCCAAAGCAATTTCTTGTAATGAAATAACAACCATCCATATATAAAATGTACCTGTTTGAGAGAGACCCAATCAGGTGCCGCGTCTTTCTGTCTTTCCGCCGTCATGGATTTACGCCGATATAAAAGGATAAACACCAGCTGCTCTCCCAGCCACCTCCATCCCTTGTGTCTTTGCACATTCCCAAAGTAAAGCTAACGAGCTACCTTACCGCTGTTCCAGGTAGCGTCATAATGTTGTGAAGGTCTAGCTACCTAGGAGGGAGGTGGCGAGGGCTCCAAGGCACTCAGCCTCATTCCCAGGCAACCCCCCTCTCCCTCGCCCTCCGTCGGGTTGCGATAGACGTAGCACAGGGATGAATGTGATATATGGCCGGTGACAGCAGCCACTCTCAATGGTGACCGTCGTGGGCTGTTACTCATAGCCCCCCCCCCCCCCGCCACACCGGAGGGGGTTCCCTGTTCTCTCCACCAAGACCTGTGAGCTGTGTTTATATCCCCGAGCAGAGACCTGTGAGCTGTGTTTTTATCCCCCCGAGCAGAGACCTGTGAGCTGTGTTTTTATCCCCCCGAGCAGAGACCTGTGAGCTGTGTTTTTCTCCCCGAGCAGATCAAATGAAAAAAAAAAAATTAAATCGTATTTGTAACATAAGCCAAAAACAGGTGTAGACTTTAGTGATGCTTACTTACAAGCCCTTAAACAACAACGCTTTAAGAAGATTAGAAAAAAATGTAAATAAGTGTTAAGTAATTTTTTTTAAATAAAAGTAACAAATAATTAAACCGCAGCAGTAAAATAACGAGCGAGGTTATATACAGGGGGTACCGGTACAGAGTCAATGTGGAGGCTATATACAGGGGGTACCGGTACAGAGTCAATGTGGAGGCTATATACAGGGGGTACCGGTACAGAGTCAATGTGGAGGCAATATACAGGGGGTACCGGTACAGAGTCAATGTGGAGGCTATATACAGGGGGTACCGGTACAGAGTCAATGTGCGGGAGCACCAGTTAGTGGAGGTAACTGAGGTAATATTTATATGTAGGTAGGGGTAAAGTGAGAGTAGCAGCAGCGTAAAAGAGGGTTTCTGGGTACCTGTGAGCCTTCCCCAGAGCTGTAAGAAAGAGGTCCTGCCCTGCACTCGGCGGTGCACTTAGAAACAGGTTGGCTTCCACTATTCTATCCTGACATTACCTGTATGATAGCCTGATGCAGAGTTATAGGGGTCAACATTATCATAGAGCTATAACAGACAGTCTTATAGGGGTCAACATTATCATAGTGCTGTAACAGACAGCCTACAGCGTTATAAGCGACAGGTTTGTATTTGTATATATTACGGATCCCCATTAGTTCCTGCCAAGGCAGCAGCTTCTCTTCCTGGGGTTTAATATGGATCCCCATTAGTTCCTGCCAAGGCAGCAGCTACTCTTCCTGGGGTTTATTATGGATCCCCATTAGTTCCTGTCAAGGCAGCAGCTACTCTTCCTGGGGTTTATTATGGATCCCCATTAGCTCCTGCCAAGGCAGCAGCTACTCTTCCTGCGGTTCAAACACATTAAACCACTTACGTTACATATAACACAAAAGATAAAACAGTACATCATATAACATTATTACACCACTACATATCTACAATACTAAATGTATAATACCACCACACAACATTATTACAATGTCCGTGTGTGTAGAATCTTTGTGCTAGCATGTGTCTGTGCCTATGTTTGTGATGCTTCACAGTCCCCACTGTTCCATAAGGTGTATTTTTACCTGTTTTTTAAAATCTGATTCTACTGCTGCATCAGTTACCTGATGTGGAATTGAGTTCCATGTAGTCATGGCTCTATGTAGTACTGTGCACCTCCCATAGTCTGTTCTGGATTTGGGGACTGTGAAGAGACCTCTGGTGGCATGTCTTGTGGGGTATGCATGGGTGTCTGAGCTGTGTGCCAGTAGTTTAAACAGACCTCTGGTGGCATGTCTTGTGGGATATGGATGGGTGTTTGAGCTGTGTGCTAGTAGTTTAAACAGACACCTCAGTTCATTCAGGTTGTCAACACTTCTTACAAAAACAAATAGTGATGAAGTCAATATCTTCTCCACATTGAGCCATGAGAGATTGACAACCATATTGTTAATGCCATATCTCTGTGTACATTTAAGGGCCGTGCTGCCTTGTTCTGAACCAAGTCCCTCTTTGTGGCACCTGACTACACGACTGAACAGTAGTCCAGGTGTGACAAAACCAGGGCCTGTAGGACCTGCCTTGTTGATAGTTTTGTTAAGAAGGTAGAGCAGTGCTTTATTGTAGACAGACTTCTCCCCATCTTAGCTACTATTGTATCAATATGTTTTGACCATGACAGTTTACAATCCAGGGTTACTCCAAGCAGTTTACTCACCTCAACTTGCTCAATTTCCACATTATAATTCTCTTTACATTTATTTAACTAGGCAAGTCAGTTATTAGAACAAATTGTTATTTACAATGACAGCCTACCGGGAAACAGTGGGTTAATTGCCTTGTTCAGGGGCAGAACGACAGATTTTTACCTTGTCAGTTCAGGGATTCAATCTAGCAATCTTTCGGTTACTGACCGAACACTCTAACCACTAGGCTACCTGTTACCCCAACAGATTTAGATGAGGTTTAGTGAATGATTTGTCCCAAATACAATGCTTTTAGTTTTTGAAATATTTAGGACTAACTTATTCCTTACCACCCACTATGAAACAAATTGCAGCTCTTTGTTAAGTGTTGCTGTCATTTCAGTCGCTGTGGTAGCTGACGTGTGTAGTGTTTTCACTCAAAGCCAGTGGCATTTCATTAAAGATTTTTAAAAAGTAAGGACAGCTGCCCTGGGGAATTCCTGATTCTACCTGGATTATATTGAAGGGGCTTCCATCAAAGAACATCTTCTGTGTTCTGTTAGACAGGTAACTCTCATTCCACAATATATCAAGGGGTGTAAAACATAGATGTACGTTTTTCCAGCAGCAGACTATGATCGATAATGTCAACAGCCGCACTGAAGTATAACAAAAACTGACCCCACAATCTCATCATCAATTTCACTCAGCCAATCATCAAGTCATTTTTGTAAGTGCTGTGCTTGTTGCATGTCTTTCCCTATAAGTGTGCTGAAAGAGTCAATGTGGAGGCTATATACAGGGGGGTTCCGGTACAGAGTCAATGTGGAGGCTATATACAGGGGGGTTCCGGTACAAAGTCAATGTGGAGGCTATATACAGGTGGGTTCCGGTACAATGTGGAGGCTATATACAGGGGGGTTCCGGTACAGAGTCAATGTGGAGGCTATATACAGGGGGGTTCTGGTACAGAGTCAATGTGGAGGCTATATACAGGGGGGTACCGGTACAGAGTCAATGTCCGGGGACACCAGTGTCGAGGTAACTGGTGGGGGGGGGGGGGGGGGGTAATGCAAATAGTCTGGGTAGGCATTTGATTAGCTGTTCAGGAGTCTTACGTCTTGGGGGTAGAAGATATTTAGGAGCCTCTTCGACCTACACGTCGCGCTCCAGAACCGCTTGCCATGTGGTAGCAGAGAGAACAGTTTATGACTAGGGTGGCTGAAGTCTTTGACAATTTTTAGGGTGTTCCTCTGACACCGCCTGGCATAGAGGTCCTGGATGGCAGGAAGCTTAGGCCGTACGCGTTACCCTCTGTAGTGCCGTTCTGAGGCTGAGCAGTTGCCATATCAGGCAGTGATGCAACCCGTCAGGATGCTCTCGATGGTGCAGCTGTTAAACCTTTTGACGATCTGAGGACCCATACCAAATCTTTTCAGTCTCCTGAGGGGGAATAGGTTTTGTCGTGCCCCTTGAACCATGTTAGTTTGTTGGTGATGTGGACGCCAAGGAACTTGAAGCTCTCAACCTGCTCCACTACAGCCCCGTTGATGAGAATGGGGGCGTGCTAGGTCCTCCATTTCCTGTAGTCCACAATCATCTCATTTGTCTTGGTCACGTTGAGGTTGAAGTTGTTGTCCTTGCACCACACGGTCAGGTCTCTGACCTCCTCCCTATAGGCTGTCTCATCGTTGTCGGTGATCAGGCCTACCACTGTTGTCATCTGCAAACTTAATGATAGCGTTGGAGTTGTGCCTGGCCATGCAGTCATGAGTGAACAGGGAGTACAGGAGGGGACTCCTGTATGCACCCCTGAGGGGCCCCTGTGTTGAGGATCAGCGTGGCGGATGTGTTGTTACCTAACCATACCACCTGGGGGCGGCCCGTCAGGTAGTCCAGGATCCAGTTGCAGAGGGAGGTGTTTAGTCCCAGGGTTCTTAGCTTAGTGATGCACAATGGTGTTGAACGCTGAGCTGTAGTCAATCAATAGCATTCTCACATAGGTCTTCCTTTTGACCAGGTGGGAAAGGGCAGTGTGGAGTGCAATAGAGATTGTATCATCTGTGGATCTGTTGGTGCGGTATGCAAATTGGAGTGGGTCTAGGGTTTCTGGGATAATGGTGTTGCTGTGAGCCATGACCAGCCTTTCAAAGCATTTCATGGCTACTGACGTGAGTGCTACAGGGCGGTAATCATTTAGGCAGGTCACCTTAGTGTTCTTGGGCACAGGGACTATGGTGGTCTGCTTGAAACATGTTGGTATTACAGACTCAGACAAGGAGAGGTTGAAAATGTCAGAGAAGACACTTGCCAATTGATCAGCGTGTACTCGGAGTACACGTCCTGGTAATCTGTCTGGCCCTGTGGCCTTGTGGATGTTGACCTGTTTAAAGGTCTTACTCATATCGGCTGCGGAAAGCGTGATCACACAGTCGTCCGGAACAGCTGGTGCTCTCATGCATGTTTCAGTGTTACTTGCCTCGAAGCGAGCATAGAAGTTATTTAGCTCATCTGGTAGGCTCGTGTCACTGGGCAGCTCTCGGCTGTGCTTCCCTTTGTAGTCTGTAATAGTTTGCAAGCCCTGCCACTTCCAATGAGCGTCCGAGCCGGTGCAGTACGATAGTATGTGTATTAATTGTGATACCAGTGTTTATTTAAGCTGTTAATTTCATGGTAATGTCATGCTGGTGTGTGTGTCAGCCTGTGATTCATAACTGTTGAAGATAATTCCAGCCTATTTGTCTCTGGTTTAATATTTCATTCAGACCTCTTCTATAATGCATACCTAGTTCCGCTCGGCTGATACAGTCCTTTACCAGATCAAATATTACCAATCTGCTCCGCATTATGTAAAAATAGACACAGCCTGTGTCCCAAATCGCACCCTATTCCCTATATAGTGCACTACTTTTGACCATGCACCCTATTTCCTATATAGTGCTCTGCTTTTATCCAGAGCCCCATGCACCCTATTCCCTATATAGTGCACTACGTTTGACCAGGACCCTATGAACAATGTCCACATGGCTCTGGTCAGATGTTGTGCAGTATATAGGGAAGAGAGAGACATTTGGGACACAGCCATCAACAACCTACATCTCTCCACCATTTAGAGAACCATCTCAGAGCTTGAATTTCATCCCTTGGTCAAATTAGAGACTGATATATGTGTGAGATCGACATTAAGGGATACAGATATCATCATGGCTGGCTGGGAGAAAGAGATTGTGTATGGCCCGCATCCCAAATGGCACCCTATTCCCTAAATAGTGCACTACTTTAGACTAGAGTCCTATGTCAAAAGTAGGGCTTAGAGAACCATATTAGTGTACCATAGAGATTTATGGAATGGATGGAGCTCTCGGCAGCCAATCAGATTATCCTGGTAGTCTAACTGGCCTATAGAAGAGTTCATTCAGTATGACTGGGGATACTATTGATCGTATGAAAGAACTCATAACCATCAATCAATCAAATGTATTTTATAAAGCCATTTTTACATCAGCCGATGTCACAAAGTGCTATACAGAAACCTTGCCTAAAAACCCCAAACAGCAAGCAATGCAGATGTAGAAGCGAGGTGGCTAGGAAAAACTCCCTAGAAAGGCTGGAACCTAGGAAGAAACCTAGAGAGGAACCAGGCTATGAGGAGTGGCCATTATAACAGTGCATGGCCAAGATGTTCAAATGTACATAGACGACCAGCAGGGTCAAATAATAATGATCACAGTGGTTGTAGAGGTCAGCAGGTCAGCACCTCAGGAGAAAAGGTCAGTTGGCTTTTCATAGCCGATCATTCAGAGGTTCAAGACAGCAGGTGCGGGAGACACTGTGGCCGACAATACCCCCGGACAGGGCCAATCAGGCAGGATATAACCCAATCCACTTTGCCAAAGCACAGCCCCCACACCACTAGAGTGATATTTAGGGCTAGGCGTTCCGCTAGCGAGAAACTTCCGGTGAAACTGGAGGGCACACAATTCAAATAAATAATCATAACAATTATGGATATTAAACATTTCGGTGGATACAAGTGTCTTATGTCAGTTGAAAGCTTAAACTCTTGTTAATCTAACTGAACTGTCCGATTTACAGTAGCCATTACAACGATAGCATGCCATGCGATTGTTTTGAGGACGGCACCCCAGATCAAAATATTTTTCCACCGGCACAGGTTTCATAAATTCACAAATAGCGATTAACCTTTTGGGCTCACCCTAGGATGGGGGCGCCACAGCGCATTTTGAAAAAAAATTGTGCCCATTTTCAACGGCCTACTAATCAAACTCAGAAGCTAGGATATGCATATAATTAATACCTGTGGATAGAAAACACCCTAAAGTTTCTAAAACTGTTTGAATGGTGTCTGTGAGTATAACAGAACTCATATGGCAGTCAAAACCCCGAGACCGATTGAAACAGGAAGTGGAATTCTGAATTGTGGACTCAACTTCACATCTTTCCCTATTAATCACACTGTGAGCTATCGTTCATTGAGCACTTTCTATTGCTTCCACTAGATGTCCCCAGTCTTTAAAGTGTTTTGAGCCTTCTACTGTCGAAACTGAATGAATGAGACGCTGTGGAAATTGGTCACAGGGGGAGGGCCATCACCATTATGACGCCGGCGGCCCTGTCTACCCCCTCCTTTCGAAACGTTTTGAAACACAATACAATCGTCCCCATCGAATCTTATTGGCTCTCTTGTTGAAACAGGCCCTGAAGATTTATGTTATACAACGTTTGACATGTTTGAACGAACCTAAATGGGGGAAAAAATTTATTTTTCGAAACCGCTGTCCCGCGCCCGACGGAGCATTTGGATATAGCCTTCAGACGCGCTAACAACAGCAAGCTAATGGAACATAAAGGATGGACTTTTTCGACCGAAAATACATTTGTTGTGGACTTGGGATTCCTGGAAGTGCTTTCTGATGAAGACAACTAAAGGTAAGGGATTATTGACAATAGTATACAAGATTAGATGTGATATGCGATTGTTCCAAGATGGCGCCGAGCTGGAATTACTAGCTAATTTTCTGAGTATCGCATCCCCTTTTATCGCAAAGTGTGATTACCCAGTAAAGTAATTTTTAAATCTGGTATGACAGGTGCTTTCAAGAGATATTCATCTATAAATCTTAGAATGACAATATTACATTTTAAAAATGATTTTGAATAGTAATTCAGTAAATTGTAGCACTGTTTCCCGGGATGCATTTGAGGGAAAATAGTTAGTCAACGTCAGACGCCGATGTAAAATGCTGTTTTTATGTATAAATATGAACTTTATTGAACAAAAGAATGCATGCATTGTGTAACATGATGTCCTAGGTGTGTCATCTGATGAAGTTTGTAAAAGGTTAGTGCTGCATTTAGCTGTTTTATGGTTATTTGTGATGCATGTGGTTGGTCGGAAAATGGCTATGTTGCTACTTTTACCATGTACTCCTCTAACATAATCTAATGTTTTGCTTTTCCTGTAAAACCTTTTTGAAATCGGACGACGTGGGTCGATTCAGGAGAGGTGTATCTATAAAACGATATGAGACAGTCCTATATTTGAAAAAAAAAAAAAATCGTTATGCTAATGTCGCTAGGAGTTTTTCGCTGGATGTTGATCCCGCTTACGGGACGAGACGCTCAAGAGTTAAATATTCACTTCCTTTTTGAAAATCTTCCTCTGATTTGTCATCCAAAGGGTCCCAGCTATAACATGTAGTGTCGTTTTGTTAGATAAAATCCTTCTTTATATCCTAAGAAGTCTGTTTAGTTGGCGCCATCAATTTGAGTAATCCACCTGTTCAACATGCAGAGAAAGGAATCCCAAAATCTATCGCTAAACTTTGTTAAAACAAGTCAAAATATGTTTCTACTGACTCCTCAGATAACCTAAAATGTAATCAAACTATAATATTTCATATGGAAAGAAGTATGTTCAATAGGAAACTGATATTTGCATGTGCGCTTGTCTTCATCGCGCGCCCAAACACGAATTTCTAAGACTGTGTCCCTGTACTAAAACAGTTCTTTCTCATTCATTTTGGAAGTTACAAGCCTGAAACCTTGAACATAGTGTTGACACCCTGTGGAAGCCATAGGAATTGTATAGGGGAATTCAGAATGCCCCTATACTTTCCATTGTAAGGGCATGGGTTCTCAAAAAAAAAATTCTGGTTGGTTTTTATTTGGATTTTCTCCTACCATATCTATTGTGTTATAGTCTCCTACATTATTTTAACATTTCTACAAACTTCAAAGTGTTTTCTTTCCAATGATACCAATTATATGCACATTCTGACTTCAGGGCCTGAGCAACGGGCAGTTTACTTTGGGCACGTCAGTCAGGCGGAAATTGAGAAAAAAGTACCCAAGTCCTAAGAAGATATCTTCAAACCACCAACTTACTACCTGAGTATAGCCCACGAAGATCTCTCCCACGGCACAAACCAGAGAGGGTGACTCAACCCACTCAAGTGACGCACTAGTAAACCAGTGGCTCAGCCCCTGTAATAGGGTTAGAGGCTGAGAATCCCAGGGGAGAGAGGGGAACCGGCCAGGCAGAGACAGCAAGGGCAGTTCATCGCTCAAGTGCCTTTCTGTTCACCTTCACACCCCTGGGCCACACTACACTCAATCATAGGACCTACTGAAGAGATGAGTCTTCAATAAAGACTTAAAGGTCGAGACCGAGTCTGCGTCTCTCGCATGGATAGGCAAATCATTCCATAAAAATGGAGCTCTATAGGAGAAAGCCCTGCCTCCAGCTGTTCGCTTAGAATATCTAGGGACAATTAGGAGGCCTGCATCTTGTGACGGTAGTGTACATGTAGGTATATATGGCAGGACCAAATTGGAAAGATGGGTAGGAGCAAGCCCATGTAATGCTTTGTAGGTTAGCAGTAAAACCTTTAAATCAGCCCTTTCCTTAACTTCTTGGGGCTATGTGGGACGCTAGCGTGCCACCCGTGGTGCACCCTATCAACAACAGGTGCATTTCAAGAGCGGCAAATTTGAAACCAAATAAATGTCAAAATTCAAATTTTTCAAACATACAACTATCTTACACCCTTTGAAAGATAAACATCTCCTTAATCTAACCACGTTGTCCGATTTCAAAAAGGTTTTACGGCGAAAGCATGAAGTTAGATTATGTTAGGAGAGTACATTGACAATAGCTGTGTGTAATGTTTTGTCAATTCAAAGACAGGGTCACCAAAACCATAAAACCAGCTAAAATGATGCACTAACCTTTTACAATCTCCATCAGATGACACTCCTAGGACATTATGTTAGACAATGCATGCATTTTTAGTTCTATCAAGTTCATATTTATATCCAAAAACAGCGTTTTACTATGGCATTGATGTTGAGGAAATCGTTTCCCTCCAATAACCGGCAGTCAAGTCAGCACCACAAATTAAATAATTAAAATTAGAAAACATTGGTAAAATATTATATTGTCATTTAAAGAATTATAGATTTACATCTCTTGAACGCAATCAACTTGCCAGATTTAAAAATAACCTTACTGGGAAATCACACTTTGCAATAATCTGAGCACTGCGCCCAGAAAAATATGCTTTGCTATACAGACAAACGGCCATGTTGGAGAGATCTAAAATCGAAAATACTATGTAAATAATCCATTACCTTTGATTCTCTTCATCAGATGTCACTTCCCGGGATCCCAGGTCCATAACGAATGTAGTTTTGTTCAAAAAAGCTCATCATTTATATCCAAAAAGATCCGTGTTGTTAGCACATGATCTAAGCCAGCCGGACTTCTCATCATGAACGAGGGGAAAAAATATATTTACGTTCGTTCAAACATGTCAAACGTTGTATAGCATAAATCATTAGGGCCTTTTTTAACCAGAACATGAATAATATTCAAGGTGGACGAATGCATTCTCTTTTAAAACGTTTTGGAACGAGGGTACCCAACATGACCTCGCGCGCCAGAGTCTAATCGGCCATCACCGTTCCAAGGCTCTTGTTCGGTCAGATCTCATAGTAGAAGATTCAAAACACTTTGTAAAGGCTGGTGACATCTAGTGGAAGCAATAGGAAGTGCCAAAACATTAATCAGCCCCTGTGTGTTTCAATGGCATAGGCTTAAACGTAATTCAACACATCAGGTATCCACTTCCTGTCAGAAAATGTCTCAGGGTTTTGCCTGCCAAATGAGTTCTGTTATACTCACAGACACCATTCAAACAGTTTTAGAAACTTTAGGGTGTTTTCTATCCATATATAATAAGTATATGCATATTCTAGTTACTGGGTAGGATTAGTAACCAGATTAAATCGGGTACGTTTTTTTATCCAGCCGTGAAAATACTGCCCCCTAGCCCCAACAGGTTAACAGGAAGCGAGTGTAGAGAGGCTAGCACTGGAGTAATATGATCACATTTTTTGGTTATAGTCAAGATTCTAGCAGCCGTGTTTATCACTAACTGAAGTTTATTTAGTGCTTTATCTGGGTAGCAGGAGAGTAGAGCATTGCAGTAGTCTAATCTAGAAGTGACAAAAGCATGGAATTTTTGGACAGAAAGTCTCTAATTTTTGCAATGTTATATAGATGTAAACAAGGTGTCCTTGAAACAGTCTTGATATGTTCTTCAAAAGAGAGATCAGGGTCCAGAGTAACGCCAAGGTCCTATTTGAGACGACTGTACAACCATCAAGATTAATTGTCAGATCCAACAGAAGATCTCTTTGTTTCTTGGGACCTAGAACTAGCATCTCTGTTTTGTCCGAGTTTAAAAGTAAAAAAATTGCCTTCTTTATGTCTGAAACACAGGCTTCCAGGGAGAGCAATTTTGGGGCGTCACCATGTTTCATCGACATGTACAGCTGTGTATCGTCCGCATAGCAGTCAAAGTTAACATTATGTTTCCGAATGACATGTAAAATATATAATGAAAACATTAGTGGTCCTAAAACGGAACCTTGAACACTGAAACTTACAGTTGATTTGTCAGAGGACAAACCATTCACAGAGACAAACGGATATCTTCCCGACAGATGAGATCTAAACCAGGCCAGAACTTGTCCCTGTAGACCAATTTGGGTTTCCAATCTCTCCAAAAGAATGTGGTGATCGATGGTGTCAAAAGCAGCACTAAGCTCTAGGAGCACGAGGACAGATGCAGAGACTTGGTCTGACACCATTAAAAGGTAATTTACCACCTTCACAAGTGCAGTCTCAGTGCTATGATGGGGTCTAAAACCAGACTGAAGTGTTTCGTATACATTGTTTGTCTTTAGGAAGGCAGTGAGTTGCTATGCAACAGCTTTTTCAAAAACTTTTGAGAGGAATGGGAGATTCGATATAAGCCGATAGTTTTTAAACTTTTCTGGGTCAAGGTTGGGCTTTTTCAAAAGAGGCTTTATTACTGCCACTTTTAGTGAGTTTAGTACACATAGGGAGCCGTTTATTATGTTCAACATAGGAGGGCCAAGCACAGGAAGCAGCTCTTTCAGTAGTTTAGTTGGAATAGGGTCCAGTATACAGCTGGAAGGTTTAGAGGCCATGACAATTTTCATTAATCTGTCAAGAGATATAGTATTAAAAACCCTAACCCTTGATCCTAGGTCCTGGCAGTGTTGTGCAGACTCGGGACAACTGAGCTTTGGAGGAATACGCAGATTTAAAGAGGAGTCTGTAATTTGCTTTCTAATGATCATGATCTTTTCGTCAAAGAAGTTCATGAATTTATTACTGCTGAAGTGAAAGCCATCCTCTCTTGGGGAATGTTGCTTTTTTTGCTTTGCAACAGTATCAAAAATACATTTTGGAAATGTTGGATTGTTCTTATTCTCCTCAATTGATTTGGAAAAATAGGATGATCGTGCAGCAGTGAGGGCTCTTCGATATTGCACGGTACTGTGTTTCCAAGCTAGTCGGAAGACTTCCAGTTTGGTGTAGCGCCATTTCCGTGCCAATTTTCTGGAAGCTTGCTTCAGGGCTCGGGTATTTTCTGTATACTAGGGAGCTAGTTTCTTATGACAAAGGTTTTTAGGAGTGTGACTGCATCTAGGGTATTATGCAAGGTTACATTTAGTTCCTCAGTTAGGTGGTTAACAGATTTTTGTAATATGACATCCTTGGGTAGGTGGAGGGAGTCTGGAAGGGCATCTAGGAATCTTTGGGTTGTCTGAGAATTTATAGCACGGCTTTTGATGGAGCTTGGTTTCGGTCTGAGCAGAATATTTGTTGCGATTGCAAATGTAATAAAATGCTGGTTCGATTGTCTAGGATTATGAGGAAAAACATTCATTGTTTTCATTGTGCCACCTGGTAAACAGTGTATGATCGCTGGGTGACTCTTTTTAAGTCCAATGCTGCGGGTAATGGAGTCGCCAATGACTAGGGTTTTCAATTTGTCAGAGCTAATGGTGGGAGGCTTTGGCGTCTCAGACCCCGTAACGGGTGGAGGAGAGAACAGAGAAGACTTGACCCCTGACAGCGACCCATTGCTTAATGGGGAGAACTGGCTGAAAGTTTCTGTTGGCTGAATGAGCGACACCGGTTGAGCATTCCTACAGCATTTCCTTCCAGAAGCCATTAGAAAATCATCCGGCTGCAGGGACTCTGCAAGGGGATTTATACTACTATCTGTACTTATTGGTGGCACAGACGCTGTTTCATCCTTTCATACATTTAAACCCTTGCCTAACTATTGCGTCTGAAGCTGGGCTTGCAGCACGGCTATTCTCACAATAAGGCAATCATTCTCCTGTATATTACGAGTACCACGACTGCAATTAGAAGGCATAGTGTTAACCTCTATGGGCTAGGTGGGACGCTTGTCCCACCTACTCAACAGCCAGTTGAATCCTGTGGCGCGTTATTCAAATACCTTAGATATGCTGTTACTTCAATTTTTCAAAAATATCACTTTTACACCATTTTAAAGATAAGACTCTCGTTAATCTAACCACACTGTCCGATTTCAAAAAGGCTTTACAACGAAAGCAAAACATTAGATTATGTCAGCAGAGTACCCAGCCAGAAATAATCAGACACCCATTTTTCAAGCTAGCATATAATGTCACATAAACCCAAACCACAGGTAAATGTAGCACTAACCTTTGATCTTCATCAGATGACAACCCTAGGACATTATGTTATACAATACATGCATGTTTTGTTCAATCAAGTTCATATTTATATCAAAAACAGCTTTTTACATTAGCATGTGACTAGCATTCCCACCCAACACTGCTGGTGAATTTACTAAATTACTCACGATAAACGTTCACAAAAAACAATTATTTTAAGAATTATAGATACAGAACTCCTCTATGCACTCGATATGTCCGATTTTAAAATAGCTTTCGGTGAAAGCACATTTTGCAATATTCTCAGTAGATAGCCCGGCATCACAGGGCTAGCTATTTAGACACCCAGCAAGTTTAGCACTCATCAAAGTCAGATTTACTATAACAAAAATGTTATTACCTTTGTTGTCTTCGTCAGAATGCACTCCCAGGACTTCTACTTCAATAACAAATGTTGGTTTGGTCCAAAATAATCCATCGTTATATCCAAATAGCGGCGTTTTGTTTGTGCGTTCTAGACACTATCCTAAAGGGTAAATAAGGGTGGCGAGCATGGCGCAATTCGTGACAAAAACATTATAAATATTCCATTACCGTACTTCGAAGCATGTCAACCGCTGTTTAAAATCAACTTTTATGCCATTTTTCTCATAAAAAAGCGATAATATTCCGACCGGGAATCTGCTTTTAGGTAAACAGACAAAGGAAAAGAAAGCATTCGGTCGAAGCGGGCACACGCCTAAGCCCATAGTACTCTGAGTGGCCACTTGCCAAAAGCGATAAAGTGTTTCAGCCAGAGCCTGCCTCTTCAAACCACAAACACACATATCTTCAAACCACAAACTTACTACCCTGAGACAAGGCCGAGTATAGGCCATGAAGATCTCCCCAATGGCACGTACGCAAGGAGGGGCGCCAACCCGGAAAGGAAGATCACGTCAGTGAAGCACCCCTCCTAGGGACGGCATGGAAGAGCACTAGTAAGCCAGTGACTCATCCCCCGTAATAGGGTCAGAGGCAGAGAATTCCAGTGGAGAGAGAGGGGAACCGGCCAGGCAGAGACATCAAGGGCGGTTCATCACTCCAGTGCCTTTTCGTTCACCTTCGCACCCCTGGGCCACACTACACTCAATCTTATGACCTACTGAAGCGATGAGTCTTCAATAAAGACTTAAATGTCGAGACTGAGTCAGTAATCGGCTAATAGACAAGATTGCACCGCTGCTATAACATTATTCATTATATAGATTATTGTGTTTGAAATGAATGTGAAACAAGCTGATTAATGTGTTTCTGTTTTGTCCTCTCCAGATCCCTACCGGCCAGCCTGTTCTGTCCTCTCCAGATCACGACTGGCCAGCCTGTTCTGTCCTCTCCAGATCCCTACCGGCCAGCTTGTTCTGTCCTCTCCAGATCACGACTGGCCAACCTGTTCTGTCTTCTCCAGGTCACGACTGGCCAGCCTGTGTGTTCCTCTGCCCCCCCCCTCCCCATCCTTCCGCTACTGCGCCCCCCCCCCCTCCCCGCTGCCCATCTGAACGCTGCAGGCCCCGCCTTACTCCTCTACCATGACGGTTGCTACAGGTGACCCAGGGGATGACATGTATGAACCAGAACCGGGCCACGGGTGCTGCGAGCGTGTAGTCGTCAACATCTCCGGGCTGCGCTTTGAGATGCAGCTGAAAACCCTCTCCCAGTTCCCTGAGACCCTGCTGGGGGACCCCAAGAAGAGGATGAGGTAACTTTAACCTCTATGGGCTAGGTGGGACGCTTGCGATAAACGTTCACAAAAAACATAACAATTATTTAAAGAATTATAGATACAGAACTCCTCTATGCACTCGATATGTCCGATTTTTAAAATAGCTTTTCGGTGAAAGCACATTTTGCAATATTCTCAGTAGATAGCCCGGCATCACAGGGCTAGCTATTTAGACACCCAGCAAGTTTAGCCTTCACCAAACTCCGATTTACTATTAGAAAAGTTTGATTACCTTTGGTGTTCTTCGTCAGAATGCACTCCCAGGACTGCTACTTCAATAACAAATGTTGGTTTGGTCCCAAATAATCCATTGTTATATCCAAACAGCGGCGTTTTGTTCGTGCGTTCAAGACACTATCCGAAAGGGTAAACAAGGGTGGCGAGCATGGTGCATTTCGTGACAAAAAAATTCTAAATATTCCATTACCGTACTTCGAAGCATGTCAACCGCTGTTTAAAATCTATTTTAATGCCATTTTTCTCGTAAAAAAGCGATAATATTCCGACCGGGAAAGCCTGTATACATACAAAGCGTGAGTCTCAGAGAGCGTGAGTCTCAGAGTACTCTGACCAGCCACTATCCAAACGCGATAATGTGTTTCAGCCAGAGGCTGCCTCGATATCATTCAGCTTTTTCCCGGGTTCTGAGAGCCTATGGGAGCCGTAGGAAATGTCACGTTACGGCAAAGATCCTCAGTCTTCAATAAAAAGAGCCAAGATGAACAACAACTTGTCAGAGAGGGCGCTTCCTGTTTGGAATCTTCTCAGGTTTTTGCCTGCCATATGAGTTCTGTTATACTCACAGACACCATTCAAACAGTTTTAGAAACTTTAGGATGTTTTCTATCCAAAGCCAATAATTATATGCATATTCTAGTTACTGGGCAGGAGTAGTAACCAGATTAAATCGGGTACGTTTTTTATCCGGCCGTGTCAATACTGCCCCCTAACCCTAACAGGTTAACACTTATATAGGTTATTATCCTATATTGATGACAACCCTAACTCTTACCCCAACAAGAGGATAAGGTAACTATACCACTTATATAGGTTATTATTAGGACTGTCAAACGATAAAAAAAATGGTATCCAGTTGATTGCAGGATTTGCTGTGATTAATCGCAAATTCTGAATTTGCTAAAGTTGAGCTGTAATTTAAGATGTTTTATAGAAAAAGGATTGCACAAATATTGACGTCTTGATTTTGTCCAAAGTAAGAAATGGTTATCAAAAACAGGTAAATTGATGAGTCACACTTTCTTTAGCCTGAGGCCTGATAGACAGAGGTTAAGACCAGATGCAGAGACAGGAGGCAGACAGTACAAGTCTCAAAGTTTATTATAGTTCAAGGGGCAAAAGGTAAATCAAGACAGGCAGAGGGTTATAATCCAAATCAGAGTCATGCAGGTACAGGACGGCAGGCAGGATCAGAGTCAGGACAGGCAGAAACGTCAGAACTGGGAAGAAAAACAAAAACTAGAGTTCAGAACAACATGGAAACAGGAGAAAAATTGCTGTGAGACAGAAGTGTAATTCTAGATGCATGGGAAGTGGGATACGATATACGGAGAGTGCGGGGAAACAGAAGGCGAACAGCAGAAGGGCTAAGGACCTTAGATGGGGAAAGGTCTGATAAAACGGAGGGAAAGCTGGCGGGACTCCACCCACAGGGCACAGGGGCAGGGGTCACCTAGAGGTGGTCTTGAGAGGTCCGGGCTCTCTTCCAGGTACGCCGATAGCGACGGATGAACATCTGGGCAGAAGGAATGCTGACCTCCTCTTGCTCCGAGAAAAGCGGCGGCTGATATCCCAGGGATTCAAAAGGTGAGAGACCCGTAGCAGAACAGGGAAGGGTGTTGCAGGCATATTCCATCCACACGAGTTGCTGGCTCCAGGGGGTGGGATTGGTGGCAACGAAGCAGCGAAGAGTCGTCTCCAGGGCCTGATTGGCTCGCTCCAACTGGCCGTTAGACTGGTGATGAAAACCAGAGGACAGACTGGCCGACGACCCAATGAGGGTGCAGAACTCCTTCCAGAACCGGGTCGAGAACTGAGGACCACGATTGGAGACCATGCCTACCGGCAGTCCATGGATCTAGAAGATGTGCTGCACCATGAGCTGGGCCATCTCCTTAGCTGAGGGAAACTTAGGAAGGGGAATAAAATGGATGGTTTTGGAAAACCTGTCCACCACTGTGAGGATGGTGGTGTTGTCATCTGATGGAGGGAGACCAGTGAAGAAGTCCAGGGATATGAGACCAGTGGCGGTGAGGGACAGGGAGTGTTTGAAGGAGACCAGCCAGAGCTTGCCGCAGAGTCTTGTTCTGCGCACACACTGTACAGGCTGCAACAAATGCAGAGACGTCAGGAACCATGGTGAGCCACCAAAAACATTGTCGAACGAAAGCCAAGATCCAACTGGAGCCAGGATGACAGGTGTGTCTCGAGGAATGTGCCCATTCACAGGCAGAGTCCGGGACAAACATCTGGTTAGCCGGCCCATCTCGCCTGCCTGGAGTTGAGGTGCTTGGTGTTGCGGAGATATTCCAGGTTCTTATGGTCCTTCCACACCAAGAATGGCTGTTCCACTCCTTCTAACCAGTGCCTCCACTCCTCCAACGCCATCTTGACAGCAAGTAATTCTTCATTTCCCACGTCATAATTCCTCTCAGCGGGCTTAAGACGATGGGTAAGGAAGGAACAGGGATGCAGCTTCTGGTCTTGGGCAGAACGCTGGGACAGGACAAGCCCCACTCCGATGTCCGAGGCGTCGACGTCCACCACGAACTGACGGGACGGGTCCAGATGGATTAAGCTGTAGTGAATCGCTGCTTGAAGTCCGAGAACGCCCAGTCAGCTGTTGGAGACCATATGAACGGAACCTTGGGAGAGGTGAGTGCTGAGAGCGGGGAAGCAAGGGTGCTGTAACCCCGGACGAAACAACGGTAGAAATTAGCAAACCCCAGGAAACATTGCAGCCGCACTCTGGATGTGGGTTGAGGCCAATCCACCACCACTCTCACCTTGTCAGGGTTCATCTGAATATTCCCTGCAGAGATTACTTATCCTAGGAAGGAGTTGGTAAGGCAATAAAACTCACATTTCTCCACCTTCACGAAAAGCTGGGTCTCCAGGAGATGGTGGACATGGAGGATGTGCTCTTGACCAGGAATAAATGAGGACAATATCAAGGTAGACAAACAGAAATCAGCTCAACATGTCTGGG
This sequence comes from Salmo salar, assembly GCF_965601325.2. Classification (NCBI taxonomy): domain Eukaryota; kingdom Metazoa; phylum Chordata; class Actinopteri; order Salmoniformes; family Salmonidae; genus Salmo; species Salmo salar. Next base: position 4,249,834 of record NC_138303.1, read on the forward strand.
AGCACATCATTGACCAGGGCCTGGAACACTGCGGGAACGTTGGTCAGTCCAAACGGCATCACCGTTAGCCGTGTTAAAGGCGGTCTTCCACTCATCTCCTTCCAGATTGTAGGCGTTCCGAAAGTCCCACTTGGAGAAGATGATTGCGTCATGGAGAGGCTGGAAAACATGAGATGAGTGGTAGCGGGTAACGGTTTCTAATCGTAATGTCATTGAGACCCCGGTAGTCGATACACGGACGCAGGGTCTTGTCCTTCTTCTCCACAAAGAAGGACAAAGAATGGAAAGGGGTTGAGTGGCGACTCCCAGCTCCGCAACAAGGGTAGTAAAGCTCTCGTCAGCTCCAGAGTTCAATGAGCACCCGGATGGATTTGGACTGGCCTTCCCACCCTGGGTAGCATAGAGGGGGTTACGAGTAGTAAGGGATTGAAAACTCCCCGTATGTCTCACCAGTGTACTCGTACCTACAGTGTACTCGTACCTACTGATGAGCCTGGTCTTTTTAATGGCCAGGTTGTTAACCTGTTAGGGCTAGGGGGCAGCATTGACACGGCTGGATAAAAAAATACCCGATTTAATCTGGTTACCACTCCTACCCAGTAACTAGAATATGCATATACTTATTACATATGGATAGAAAACACCCTAAATTTTCTAAAACTGTTTGAATGGTGTCTGTGAGTATAACAGAACTCAAATGGCAGGTCAAAACCTGAGAGACTCCTTTACAGGAAGTGGCCTGTCTGACCATTTGTTGAACTTCTTTTCCATCTCTATCATTTACTAAGGATCTCTGCTCTAACGTGACACTTCCCACGTCGTCCATAGGTGCTCAGAGCCCGGGAAAAAACAGAATGTCGTCATTCCAGCCCCAGGCTGAAACACATTATCGCCTTTCTCAAGTGGCCGATCAAGAGACACTGGCTTATGCGCATGACCCCGACCGCCCCCGCCTTTGGGATTTTTTCCTCTGTTTGCCGAAAAGGAGATTCCCTGTCGGAATATTATCGCTTTTCTACGAGAAAAATGTCGTAAAAATTGATTTTAAACAGCGGTTGACATGCTTCGAAGTACGGTAATGGAATACTTAGAATTTTATTGTCACGAATTGCGCCATGCAATTCGGTGCCCCTGCACACTGACTCTGACACTTCTTTACTATTTCGGATAGTGTCTGGAACGCACGAACAAAACGCCGCTATTCGGATATAACGATGGATTATTTTGGACCAAACCAACATTTGTTATTGAAGTAGCAGTCCTGGGTGTGTATTCTGACGAAGACAACAAAAGGTAATGAAACTTTTATAATAGTAAATATGATTATGGTGAGTGCTAAACTTGCCGGGTGTCTAAATAGCGAGCCCGTGATGCCTGGGCTATGTACTTACAATATTGCAAAATGTGCTTTCACCAAAAAGCTATTTTAAAATCGGACATATCGAGTGCATAGAGGAGGTCTGTATCTATAATTCTTAAAATAATTGTTATGCTTTTTGTGAACGTTTATCGTGAGTAATTTAGTAAAATGTTAGCGAATTCCCCGGAAGTTTGCGGGGGGTATGCTAGTTCTGAACGTCACATGCTAATGTAAAAAGCTGGTTTTTGATATAAATATGAACTTGATTGAACAAAACATGCATGTATTGTATAACATGTCTCTGTTGTCATCTATGCATAGTAACCATAATTAACTCTACCTACATGTACATACTACCTCAACAAACCGGTGCCCCTGCACACTGACTCTGTACCAGCATCCACCTGTATATATTGTTATTTTTTTTCTGCTCTTCTTTAAATACTTGTTACTTTTATCTCTTATTCTTATTAATTTTTGAAACTGCACTGTCGGTTAGGGGCATTTCACTGTATTCGGCGTGACTAATATAATTTGATTTGATTTATACTGTACTCAAAACACATGAGGAGCAAATAATATAGGACATCAATTAATGTAGGATAATTTTTATAACTCATTAGGCAGTTCATCAATGCCAAACGCTTTCCCATTTTTTTTTGCAGCTACAATCACCTTCTTAACTTCTGCCACTGACAGCTCCTCATTTAAATACCGGTCTGATGGACCCAGAACATTATTGGTTTACAGCCATAACAATACAGCCATAACAATACAGCCATAACAATTTACGTAAAATTACTTAATACTTAGATGTTGACTTATATCAATTACAAGCAATATAAAACCGCTATTAGGTTTTGATGATAAAGCGTGATTTTTGTAAACAAATCCATTATAATCAAGACATGAGTGGAATAAATCATGTTTATCATGAACAAATATAAATGAAACAAGGTTTTTATCACTATTGATGTTTATCGCTTTGAACTGAACAAATTGGAAGGACACGTTTTACATACAGTATTTATGGAAATGATAGATAAGCCCCATTGAACACAAATTAACCTCTTTGGGGTGTGGGACGCTACCGTCCCACCTGGCCAACATCCAGTGAAATTGCAGAGCGCCAAATTCAAAAACAGAAATACTCATTATAAAAATTCATAAAACATACAAGTGTTATACATCGGTTTAAAGATTAACTTCTTGTTAATCCAACCACGGTGTCAGATTTCAAAAATACTTTACGTCAAACAAACCATGCGATTATCTGAGAACAGCACCCAGCAGACAAATCATTACAAACAGTAACCAGCCAAGTAGAGGAGTAACAAAAGTCAGAAATAGCGATAAAATGCATCACTTACCTTTGATCTTCATATGGTTGCACTCCCAAGACTCCATGTTACACAATAAATGTTTGTTTTGTTCGATAAAGTCCCTCTTCATATACAAAAATCTCAGTTTTGTTGGTGCGTTTTGTTCAGTAATTCATTGGAACAAGTCGCGGTCACAACAGACAGACGAAAAATCTAAAAAGTACCATAAAAGTTAATAGAAACATGTCAAACGATGTTTATAATCATTCCTCAGGTTGTTTTTGTCATAAATAATCGATCATATTTCAACCAGACAATAGCTTCGTCAATAGAAAAGGAAAAACAAGAAAGGCGCGACCCCGGTCATGCGCAGGACTCATGTCTGGAAATTTCCACTGTCCTCTCATTGCAAATGGTGTTCCTCCCTCATTTTTCAGAGTAAAAGCCTGAAACAATGCCTAAACACTGGCCACATGTAGTGGAAGCCATAGGGATCATGAACTGGGTCATAAGTCTTTGTATGGTGGATAGGCCTTCAATGGAAAACAGCAATTTCAAAATAATAGCACTTCCTGGATGGATTTTCCTCAGGTTTTCGCCTGCCATATCAGTTCTGTTATACTCACAGACATTATTATGTTTTGGAAACTTTAGAGTTTTCTATCCAAATGTACCAATTATGTCCATATCCTAGCTTCTGGGCCTGAGTAGCAGACAGTTTACTTTGGGCACGCTTTTCATCCAAAATTCTGAATGCTGCCCCCTACCCTAGTGAAGTTAAGGCCGGTCTACACACCACGTGGAAAAGAGTTTTACTGCAAATGTATTTCTTGCACTTGATGCATGTGTACTGTGTGTTCTGTGTCTACTTACCCTTCTTGGGTCCATACACATCACAGCGCTTCTTCTTGTTGCTACCGGCTGCAATCTAGAATGATGAAAACACTTAGTTCAGGAATTTTACTAACATCTCACTCACTCGCATATATACACTACTCAAAAAAATAAAGGTTACACTTAAACAACACAATGTAACTCCAAGTCAATCACACTTCTGTGAAATCAAACTGTCCACTTAGGAAGCAACACTGATTGACAATACATTTCACATGCTGTTGTGCAAATGGAATAAACAACAGGTGGAAATGATAGGCAATTAGCAAGACACCCCCAATAAAGGAGTGGTTCTGCAGGTGGTGACCACGGACCACTTCTCAGTTCCTATGCTTCCTGGCTGACGTTTTGGTCACTTTTGAATGCTGGCGGTGCTTTCACTCTAGTGGTAACATGAGACGGAGTCTACAACCCACACAAGTGGCTCAGGTAGTGCAGCTCATCCAGGATGGCACATCAATGCGAGCTGTGGCAAGAAGGTTTGCTGTGTCTGTCAGCGTAGTGTCCAGAGCATGGAGGCGCTACCAGGAGACAGGCCAGTACATCAGGAGACGTGGAGGAGGCCGTAGGAGGGCAACAACCCAGCAGCAGGACCGCTACCTCCGCCTTTGTGCAAGGAGGAGCAGGAGGAGCACTGCCAGAGCCCTGCAAAATGACCTCCAGCAGGCCACAAATGTGCATGTGTCTGCTCAAACGGTCAGAAACAGACTCCATGAGGGTGGTATGAGGGCCCGACGTCCACAGGTGGGGGTTGTGCTTACAGCCCAACACCATGCAGGACGTTTGGCATTTGCCAGAGAACACCAAGATTGGCAAATTCGCCACTGGCACCCTGTGCTCTTCACAGATGAAAGCAGGTTCACACTGAGCACGTGACAGACGTGACAGAGTCTGGAGACACCGTGGAGAACGTTCTGCTGCCTGCAACATCCTCCAGCATGACCGGTTTGGCGGTGGGTCAGTCATGGTGTGGGGTGGCATTTCTTTGGGGGGCCGCACAGACTTCCATGTGCTCGCCAGAGGTAGCCTGACTGCCATTAGGTACCGAGATGAGATCCCCAGACCCCTTGTGAGACCATATGGTGGTGCGGTTGGCCCTGGGTTCCTCCTAATGCAAGACAATGCTAGACCTCATGTGGCTGGAGTGTGTCAGCAGTTCCTGCAAGAGGAATGCATTGATGCTATGGACTGGCCCGCCCGTTCCCTAGACCTGAATCCAATTGAGCACATCTGGGACATCATGTCTCGCTCCATCCACCAACGCCACGTTGCACCACAGACTGTCCAGGAGTTGGCGGATGCTTTAGTCCAGGTCTGGGAGGAGATCCCTCAGGAGACCATCGGCCACCTCATCAGGAGCATGCCCAGGCGTTGTAGGGAGGTCATACAGGCACGTGGAGGCCACACACACTTCTGAGCCTCATTTTGACTTGTTTTAAAGACATTACATCAAAGTTGGATCAGCCTGTAGTGTGAATTTCCACTTTAATTTTGAGTGTGACTCCAAATCCAGACCTCCATGGGTTGATAAATTGGATTTCCATTGATTATTTTTGTGTGATTTTGTTGTCAGCACATTCAACTATGTAAAGAAAAAAGTATTTAATAAGATTATTTCATTCATTCCGAGCTAGGATGTGTTATCTTAGTGTTCCCTTTATTTTTTTGAGCAGTGTAGTTACAGCAGGCCAAGGTAGGAGAGTTAGACACACACACACGCAATAACATCATTCACATGTACTTCCTGTATTGGGGTTGTTGGTTCTGTGGGTCGGGGCTGATGGGGCACCAGCATCCTCCTCCTGAATCCTCCTCACCATGGCTGCAGAAGCTGGGGTCATTGGAATATGTTGCCTCCTCTGGATTTGAGGTCATACCAAAGACCCATCTCCTCTGATCTAATATGGGTTCCACTCCATCCAGATGACAAACGCGTTGTACGCCAAGATTATTATTATTATTTTTTTTTTTTATTTAACCAGGCAAGTCAGTTAAGAACAAATTCTTATTTTCAATAACGGCCTAGGAACAGTGGGTTAACTGCCTTGTTCAGGGGCAGAACGACAGATTTGTACCTTGTCAGCTCGGGGCTTCGATCTTGCAACCTTTCGGTTACTAGTCCAATGCTTTGAGATGGCCAAGATGTTGAAGAATATCACAAGATGCCAGTGTAGGGTTCTTCTTTTGCAGCTGTAGCCAGTCACCAGCTTGTCTAAATTGTCCACCCCTCCTTTTGTGGCATTGTAATCCATTATGATTTCTGTTTTTTGATGTTCCTGGCTACAGATTCTCCCATCCCTATGCAGCGTACTCATGAGTACCATATTTTGCCTTTCTTTGACACGTAGGACACTAGGGACGTGTCGGACGTGAACACAAACTTAGAGGAATTGATAGGCCTGTTCCGTGTATTCAACAGCTGAGGTGGGAGCGCTGGCTTGTTTTTTCGTACTGTTCCTACCATCGTCAGCTTCCTCTTGAGGAGCTCCTGTCCCAGCTTGTTCAAAGTAAAATAGTTATTGCACGTGATGTTGTGGCCACAGAGTCTCTGTGACACGTCCAGGACAGCTGGTCTGCGCATGCTCTGAGGACGCGGCTAGGGATGCCGTCTGGGCCAGCAGCCTTGCGAGGGTTAACACGTTTAAATGTCTTACTCACGTCAGCCATGAAGAAGGAGTGGGGGGGGGGGGGGCGCAGTCCTTGTTAGCGGGCCACGACGGTGGCACTATATTATCCTCAAAGCAGGCAAAGAAGGTGTTTAGTTTGTCTGGAAGCAAGACGTCGGTGTCCATGGCAGGTTTAATTTTTGTAGTCCGTGATTTCCTGTAGACCCTGCCACATACGTCTCGTGTCTGAGCCATTGAATTGTGACTCCATTTTGTCCCTATACCGACATTTCACTTGCTTGATTGCTTTGCGGAGGGAATAACTACACTGTTTATATTCAGTCATATTCCCAGTCATCTTTCCATGTTTAAATGCGGTGGTTCGCACTTTCAGTTTTGCGCGAATGCTGCCATCCATCCATGGTTTCTGGTTAGGGAAGGTTTTAATAGTCACAGTGGGTACAACATCTCCAATGTACTTCCTTATAAACTCACTCACCGAGTCAGCGTATAGGTTGATGTTGTTCTCTGAGGCTGACCGGAACATATTCCTGTCCTCATGATCAAAACAATCTTGAAGCGTGGCTTCCGATTGGTCTGACCAGCGTTGAATGGTTCTCGTCACTGGTACATCCTGTTTGAGTTTCTGCCTATAAGACGGTAGGAGCAAGATTGTGTCATGCTTGGATTTTCTGAAGGGAGGATGGGGTAGGGCTTTGTATGCATCGCGGAAGTTAGAGTAGCAGTGGTTGAGCTTATTGCCCATGCACGTAGCACAATCAATATGATGGTAGAATTTAGGTAGCCTTGCTATGTGCCTTTTACTGAGGAGTGGCTTCCATTTGGCCAGTCTACCATCAAGGCCTGATTGGTGGAGTGCTGCAGAGATGGTTGTCCTTCTGGAAGGTTCTCCTATCGCCACAGAGAAACTCTGGAGCTTTGTCAGAGTGACCATTGGGTTCTTGGTCACCTCTCTGACCAAGGCCCTTCTCCTCCGATTGCTCAGTTTGGCCAGTAAGAGTTCCAAACTTCCTCCATTTAAGAATGATGGAGGCCACTGTGTTCGTGGGGACCTTCAATGCAGTTTTTTGGTTTTTGGTACCCTTCCCCAAATCTGTGCTTTGACACAATCCTGTCTTGGAGCTCTACAATTCCTTTGACCTCATTTCTTGGTTTTTGCTCTGACATGCACAGTCAACTTTGGAACCTTATATAGACAGGTATGTACCTTCCCAAATCATGTCCAATCAATTGAATTTACCACAGGTGGACTCCAATCAAGTTGTAGAAATATCTCAAGGATGATCAATGGAAACAGGATGCACCTGAGCTCACTTTCGAGTCTCGAATCAAAGAGCCTGAATACTTATGTTAACCTGTTATGGCTAGGGGGCAGTATTTTCACGGCTGGATAAAAAACGTACCCGATTTTAATCTGGTTACTACTCCTGCCCAGTAACTAGAAGATGCATATAATTATTGGCTTTGGATAGAAAACACTCCAAAGTTTCTAAAACTGTTAGAATGGTGTCTGTGAGTATAACAGAACTCAAATGGCAGGTCAAAACCTGAGAGATTCCTTTACAGGAAGTGGCCTGTCTGACCATTTCTTGAACTTCTTTGCCATCTCTATCTTTTACTAAGGATCTCTGCTCTAACGTGACACTTCCTACGTCTTCCATGGGCGCTCAGAGCCCGGGAAAAAACAGAATGTCGTCATCCCAGCCCCAGGCTGAAACACATTATCGCCTTTCTCAAGTGGCCGATCAAGGGACTGTGGGCTTAGGCGCGTGCCCTGGCCGCCCCCGTCTTTGTGATTTTTCCTCTGTTTGCCGAAAAGGAGATTCCCGGTCGGAATATTATCGCTTTTTTACGAGATAAATTGCATAAAAATTGATTTTAAACAGCGGTTGACATGCTTCGAAGTACGGTAATGGAATATTTAGAATTTTTTTGTCACGAATTGCGCCATGCGCGTGACCCTTATTTACCATTTCGGATAGTGTCTGGGACGCACGAACAAAACGCCGCTATTCGGATATAACGATGGATTATTTTGGACCAAACCAACATTTGTTATTGAAGTAGCAGTCCTGGGAGTGCATTCTGACGAAGACAACAAAAGGTAATCAAACTTTTATAATAGTAAATCTGATATTGGTGAGTGCTAAACTTGCCGGGTGTCTAAATAGCTAGCCCGTGATGCCTGGGCCAATGACTTAGAATATTGCAAAATGTGCTTTCACCAAAAAGCTATTTTAAAATCGGACATATCGAGTGCATAGAGGAGTTCTGTATCTATAATTCTTAAAATAATTGTTATGCTTTTTGTGAACGTTTATCGTGAGTAATTTAGTAAATTGTTAGCAAATTCCCCGGAAGTTTGCGGGGGGTATGCTAGTTCTGAACGTCACATGCTAATGTAAAAAGCTGTTTTTTGATATAAATATGAACTTGATTGAACAAAACATGCATGTATTGTATAACATAATGTCCTAGGTGTGTCATCTGATGAAGATCATCAAAGGTTAGTGCTGCATTTAGCTGTCTTCTGGGTTTTTGTGACATTATATGCTAGCTTGAAAAATGGGTGTCTGATTATTTCTGGCTTGGTACTCTGCTGACATAATCTAATGTTTTGCTTTCGCTGTAAAGCCTTTTTGAAATCGGACAGTGTGGTTAGATAAAGGAGAGTCTTGTCTTTAAAATGCTGTGAAATAATCATATGTTTGAAAAATTGAAGTTTTTGTATTTTTGAGGAATTTGTAATTCGCGCCACGCCTATCATTGGATATTGGAGCAGGTGTTCCGCTAGCGGAACGTCTAGATGTAAGGTGTTTCTGTTTTTTATTTGTAAGAACTTTGCTATAATTTCTCATTATGGGGTATTGTGTGTAAATTGATGATTTTTATTTATTTAATCCATTTTAGAACAAGGTTGTATACTTTCTGAGTACTTTCCGAAAGTACAGTATGTTACGGGTATGTGAGACCAGGGAGATCTGTCCAGAGTTGTTTATTAGGAAATGGAACTGTACTAAGTAGCTAACTTTATGAACCAAACAACAATTTTGTCTGTCGTTGTTTGTTGCCACTACTGTTGCTGCCTAACCTTGCTGCATCGTCCTCTATTCATTTCAATGTGTTGACAGTTGGAGAAATTGTTTGAGGCGCACTGAAATTCAAAAAGTATGAAAGCCAATGCTCCAATATTTTAGAACACTTCTGTGTGTATTCATACACTTCTTGGACTATGAAAGATACTTATCTCCAAGAAGAGACGGAGGTAAGATGGGGACTTCAATACTTTACTGTTTATTGTCCTGTTAACACTAACCCCAAGAAGAGAATGAGATAAGATAGGGACTTCAATACTTTACTGTTACTTTAGTTTTTATAATGTCATCTGTTATTGTTCTGCATTTGTTGTTGTATCTACTACTTACAACGAATCTCTCTCTCTCCAGGTACTTTGATCCTCTGAGGAACGAGTATTTCTTTGACAGGAACCGGCCCAGTTTCGATGCCATTCTGTACTACTACCAGTCAGGAGGGAGACTGCGCAGGCCGGTTAATGTCACTCTAGACATCTTTTCAGAGGAGATCCGTTTCTACGAGCTGGGTGAGGACGCCATCGAGATCTTCAGAGAGGATGAGGGCTTCATTAAGGAAGAAGAGCGTCCTCTCCCGGAGAACGAGTTCCAGAGACAGGTATATTCTATTGTTTATGCATTATTTATTGGTGGCACATTATCTAGTTAATATAAACTCAATATAAATATTTTAATCTGTTATTAGCAAATGTATCAGAGAATGTTTTCTATCTGCTGTCAATTTGATAAGTGTGTGTGAACTTGAACAGGTGTGGCTGCTGTTTGAGTATCCTGAGAGTTCCGGCGCGGCCCGTATCATCGCCATCATCAGCGTCATGGTGATCCTGATCTCCATCGTGTCCTTCTGCCTGGAGACACTCCCTGTGTTCCGGAACGACCATGAAGACAACAATGTGTTCCAGCCCTTCAACAACTCCACTTTCTCCTACACCTCCTCTTACTTCACTGATCCCTTCTTCATCCTGGAGACGCTCTGCATCATCTGGTTCTCCTTTGAGTTTCTCGTCCGCTTCTTCGCTTGTCCTAGTAAAGCCGGGTTCTTCGGTAACATTATGAATATCATCGATATTGTGGCGATTATTCCATATTTCATCACGTTGGGCACAGAGCTGGCAGAGAAACCAGAGGACGGGCAGGCGGGGCAGCAGGCGATGTCCCTCGCCATCCTCAGGGTCATCCGTCTGGTCAGGGTGTTCAGAATCTTCAAGCTGTCCAGACACTCCAAGGGGCTCCAGATCCTGGGCCAGACCCTGAAGGCCAGCATGCGGGAGCTTGGCCTTCTCATATTCTTCCTCTTTATTGGAGTCATCCTCTTCTCCAGCGCTGTTTACTTCGCCGAGGCCGACGAGGCGGACTCCCAGTTCAGTAGCATCCCAGAAGCCTTCTGGTGGGCCGTGGTTTCTATGACCACTGTCGGCTACGGCGACATGGTGCCCACCACCATCGGCGGGAAAATCGTTGGATCGCTCTGCGCCATCGCCGGCGTGCTGACCATCGCCTTACCCGTCCCCGTCATCGTGTCCAACTTCAACTACTTCTACCACCGGGAGACGGAGGGCGAGGAGCAGGCGCAGTACCTGAACACACCCAGCGTTCCCAAGGCCGACTCAGCAGAGGACATGAAGAAGAGCAGCAGCAGCGGGAGTGGTTCCACCCTCAGTAAGTCAAACTACATGGGGATACAAGAAGCTGCACTGAACCACAGCACTGAAGACTTCAGAGAAGAAAGCCTGAAGACAGGCAACTGCACCCTGTTGGCTAATGCTAACACGCTAGGTAATGCTAACACCTTGGCTAATGCTAACACGCTAGGTAATGCTAACACTAACATGTTGGCTAACACAAACTATGTCAACATCACCAAGATAAGAACGGACGTATAGTTGGATTCAGACGGTATAACACCAACTTCCTGGGCTGTCGGGGTTGACGGGGAACTGGAAGGAAATAGTAGAGGAGAGTGAAGGACTAAGGAAAGACCCTTCCTTTCTCTGATGTCGTAAAAAGCTTGGAGCCCCTACTGGAGCTGTCCAGACTAGATCACTGAAACTCTGATAGAGGCCCTGCAAGGTGGACCTTAGCCCCCCCATTTTACCCCCCAAACTGACCAGCTCCTAACTCAACCCCCCCCCCCCCATCTCCCTCTGTTGGGAGGTGAATCTTCCCTGTGTTCAGTGTCTGCATGGCATTAGTCTGGTCTGTGTGACTGTCGCCTATATACACTGCTCGCTACAGTAGCCCATAAGTCGCTCTGGCTAAGAGCGTCTGCTAAATGACGTAAATGTAAATGTAAAATGTAGAAACTCTCAGACAGCATAGAGGGACCACTCTGCTCAAAACTGCCACAATCTTGTCAGTGGAGATCTAGGATCAGTTTTCCCTGAACGAGTCCTAGCCGTAACCAATAGGAGATATACTGCAAAACTGATCTTAGATCAGCGTCTCATCATCTTCTAATTACTTAGCTCTAACTGCCAGCCTATAGGAGCTTATTGACCACCCCGTTCCCCCTGAAACGCTCTCCCCACTCTGTACCCAGTGAAACTATCGCCCACTCTGTACCCCCTGAAACTACTACTGGGGTTTCTAACACTGGGGATACTACTACTGGGGTTACTTAATACTGCGGACCTGGCATCCTTTCACTCCCTCCTCTCTACATTTTCCTCTTATGTCTCTGCTGCTAAAGCCACTTTCTACCACTCTAAAATCCAAGCATCTGCCTCTAACCCTAGGAAGCTCTTTGCCACCTTCTCCTCCCTCCTGAATCCTCCTCCCCCTCCCCCTCCCCCCCCTCCTCCCTCTCTGCGGATGACTTCGTCAACCATTTTGAAAAGAAGGTCGACGACATCCGATCCTCGTTTGCTAAGTCAAACGACACCGCTGGTCCTGCTCACACTGCCCTACCCTTTGCTTTGACCTCTTTCTCCCCTCTCTCTCCAGATGAAATCTCGCGTCTTGTGACGGCCGGCCGCCCAACAACCTGTCCGCTTGACCCTATCCCCTCCTCTCTTCTCCAGACCATTTCCGGAGACCTTCTCCCTTACCTCACCTCGCTCATCAACTCATCCTTGACCGCTGGCTACGTCCCTCCCGTCTTCAAGAGAGCGAGAGTTGCACCCCTTCTGAAAAAACCTACACTCGATCCCTCCGATGTCAACAACTACAGACCAGTATCCCTTCTTTCTTTTCTCTCCAAAACTCTTGAACGTGCCGTCCTTGGCCAGCTCTCCTGCTATCTCTCTCAGAATGACCTTCTCGATCCAAATCAGTCAGGTTTCAAGACTGGTCATTCAACTGAGACTGCTCTTCTCTGTGTCACGGAGGCTCTCCGCACTGCTAAAGCTAACTCTCTCTCCTCTGCTCTCATCCTCCTGGACCTATCTGCTGCCTTTGATACGGTGAACCATCGGATCCTCCTCTCCACCCTCTCCGAGTTGGGCATCTCCGGCGCGGCCCACGCTTGGATTGCGTCCTACCAGGTGGCGTGGCACGAATCTGTCTCCGCACCACGTGCTCTCACCACCGGTGTCCCCCAGGGCTCTGTTCTAGGCCCTCTCCTATTCTCGCTATACACCAAGTCACTTGGCTCTGTCATATCCTCACATGGTCTCTCCGACCATTGCTATGCAGACGACACACAATTAATCTTCTCCTTTCCCCTTTCTGACAACCAGTTGGCGAATCGCATCTCTGCATGTCTGGCAGACATATCAGTGTGGATGACGGATCACCACCTCAAGCTGAACCTCGACAAGACGGAGCTGCTCTTCCTTCCGGGGAAGGACTGCCCATTCCATGATCTCGCCATCACGGTTGACAACTCCATTGTGTCCTCCTCCCAGAGTGCTAAGAACCTTGGAGTGACCCTGGACAACACCCTGTAGTTCTCTACTAACATCAAGGCGGTGACCCGATCCTGTAGGTTCATGCTCTACAACATTCGCAGAGTACGACCCTGCCTCACACAGGAAGCGGCGCAGGTCCTAAACCAGGCACTTGTCATCTCCCGTCTGGATTACTGCAACTCGCTGTTGGCTGGGCTCCCCGCCTGTGCCATTAAACCCCTACAACTCATCCAGAACGCCGCAGCCCGTCTGGTGTTCAACCTTCCCAAGTTCTCTCACGTCACCCCGCTCCTCCGCTCTCTCCACTGGCTTCCTGTTGAAGAAAGCATCCGCTACAAGACCATGGGGATACTACTACTACTGGGGACACTAATACTGGGGTTTATAATACTGGGGATACTACTACTGGGGATAGTACTACTGGGGATACTACTACTGGGGACACTACTACTACTGGGGACACTACTACAACTGGGGTTTATAATAATGGGGTTAGTACTACTACTGGGGTTAGTACTACTACTGGGATTACTAATACTACTGGGGTTACTACTACTACTGGGGACACTACTACTGGGGACACTACTACTGGGGTTACTACTACTGGGGTTACTACTACTGGGGTTACTACTACTGGGGATACTACTACTGGGGTTACTACTACTGGGGATACTACTACTACTGGGGATACTACTACTACTGGGGTTACTACTACTACTGGGGATACTTCCACTGGGGACACTACTACTACTGGGGACACTACTACTACTGGGGACACTTCTACTACTACTGGGGACACTACTACTGGGGACACTACTACTGGGGACACTACTACTGGGGACACTACTACTGGGGACACTACTACTGGGGTTACTACTACTGAGGTTACTACTACTACTGGGGTTACTACTACTACTACTACTGGTGTTACTACTACTACTACTACTGGGGTTACTACTACTACTACTACTACTACTGGGGTTACTACTACTACTACTACTGGGGTTACTACTACTGGGGACACTACTACTACTGGGGTTACTACTACTGGGGTTACTACTACTACTGGGGTTACTACTACTACTACTGGGGTTACTACTACTACTGGGGTTACTACTACTACTGGGGTTACTACTACTACTACTGGGGATACTACTACTACTACTGGGGATACTACTACTACTACTGGGGATACTACTACTGGGGATACTACTACTACTACTGGGGATACTACTACTACTACTACTACTACTGGGGATACTACTACTACTGGGGATACTACTACTACTACTACTGGGGATACTACTACTACTACTGGGGATACTACTACTACTACTGGGGATACTACTACTACTGGGGATACTACTACTACTACTGGGGTTACTACTACTACTACTGGGGTTACTACTACTACTACTGGGGTTACTACTACTACTACTGGGGTTACTACTACTACTACTGGGGTTACTACTACTACTACTACTGGGGTTACTACTACTACTGGGGATACTACTACTACTGGGGATACTTCTACTGGGGATACTTCTACTGAGGTTACTACTACTGGGGACACTACTATTACTGGGGACACTACTATTACTGGGGTTACTACTACAACTGGGGTTACTACTACAACTGGGGATACTACTACTGGGGATACTACTACTGGGGATACTACTACTGGGGAACCTACTACAACTGGGGTTACTACTTCTGGGGATACTACTACTGGGGATACTACTACTGGGGATACTACTACTGGGGTTACTACTACTGGGGATACTACTACTGGGGTTACTACTACTGGGGTTACTACTACTACTGGGGATACTACTACTACTGGGGATACTACTACTACTGGGGATACTACTACTACTGGGGTTACTACTACTACTGGGGATACTTCCACTGGGGACACTACTACTACTGGGGACACTACTACTACTGGGGACACTTCTACTACTACTGGGGACCCTACTACTGGGGACACTACTACTGGGGACACTACTACTGGGGTTACTACTACTGAGGTTACTACTACTACTGGGGTTACTACTACTACTACTACTGGTGTTACTACTACTACTACTACTGGGGTTACTACTACTACTACTACTACTACTGGGGTTACTACTACTACTACTACTACTGGGGTTACTACTACTGGGGACACTACTACTACTACTGGGGTTACTACTACTGGGGTTGCTGCTACTACTGGGGTTACTACTACTACTACTGGGGTTACTACTACTACTACTGGGGTTACTACTACTACTGGGGTTACTACTACTACTGGGGTTACTACTACTACTACTGGGGATACTACTACTACTACTGGGGATACTACTACTACTACTACTGGGGATACTACTACTGGGGATACTACTACTACTACTGGGGATACTACTACTACTACTACTGGGGATACTACTACTACTACTAATACTGGGGATACTACTACTACTGGGGATACTACTACTACTACTACTGGGGATACTACTACTACTACTGGGGATATACTACTACTACTGGGGATACTACTACTACTGGGGATACTACTACTACTACTGGGGTTACTACTACTACTACTGGGGTTACTACTACTACTACTGGGGTTACTACTACTACTACTGGGGTTACTACTACTACTACTGGGGTTACTACTACTACTACTACTGGGGTTACTACTACTACTGGGGTTACTACTACTACTGGGGTTACAACTACTACTGGGGATACTTCTACTGGGGATACTTCTACTGAGGTTACTACTACTGGGGACACTACTATTACTGGGGACACTACTACTACTGGGGTTACTACTACAACTGGGGTTACTACTACAACTGGGGATACTACTACTGGTGATACTACTACTGGGGATACTACTACTGGGGATACTACTACTGGGGAACCTACTACTACTGGGGAACCTACTACTACTGGGGAACCTACTACTGGGGATACTACTACTGGGATTACTACTGTGGTTACTACTACTGTGGTTACTACTACTGTGGTTACTACTACTGGGTATAAAACTACTGGGGATACAACTACTGGGGATACTACTGCTGGGGTTACTACTATTACTGGGGCTACTACTACTGGGGTTACTACTACTACTACAGGGGTTACTACTACTACTACTGGGGTTACTACTACTACTACTGGGGTTATCACTACTGGGGTTATTACTACTGGGGTTACTACTACTACTACTACTGGGGTTATTA
Source organism: Salmo salar (assembly GCF_965601325.2). NCBI lineage: Eukaryota > Metazoa > Chordata > Actinopteri > Salmoniformes > Salmonidae > Salmo > Salmo salar. The sequence continues at coordinate 4,266,216 of NC_138303.1, forward strand.
CTACTGGGGTTGCTACTACTACTACTACTGGGGTTACTACTACTGGGGTTACTACTACTACTACTACTGGGGTTACTACTACTGGGGTTACTACTACTGGGGTTATTACTACTACTGGGGTTACTACTATTGGGGTTACTACTACTACTGGGGATACTACTACTACTGGGGATACTAGAACTAATGGGGATACTACAACTACTGGGGATACTACTGCTGGGGTTACTACTATTACTGGGGTTACTACTATTACTGGGGTTACTACTACTGGGGTTACTACTACTACTACTGGGGTTATTACTACTGGGGTTACTACTACTACTACTACTACTAGGGTTACTACTACTGGGGTTACTACTACTGGGGTTACTACTACTGGGGTTACTACTACTACTGGGGATACTACTACTACTACTGGGGATACTACTACTGCTGGGGATACTACTACTGCTGGGGATACTACTACTGGGGTTACTACTACTGAGGTTACTACTACTGGGGATTCTACTTCTACTACTACTACTGGGGATACTAATACTGTGGATACTACTACTGGGGATACTAATACTGGGGATACTACTAATACTGGGGATACTACTAATACTGGGGATACTACTAATACTGGGGTTACTACTGCTACTGGGGTTACTACTGCTACTGGGGATACTACTACTGGGGATACTACTACTACTACTGGGGTTCCTACTACTACTACTGGGGTTACTACTACTACTACTGGGGTTACTACTACTGGGATTACTACTGGGGTTACTACTACTGGGATTACTACTGGTGTTACTACTACCAATGGGATTACTACTACTACTGGGATTACTATTACTGGGGTTACTGCTACTGGGATTAATATTACTGGGGTTACTGCTACTGGGATTACTACTGGGTTTACTACAACTGGGGTTCTACAACTGGGGTTACTACTATTGGGGTTACTACTACTGGGGTTACTACTACTGGGGTTACTACTGCTACTGGGGATACTACTACTATTACTACTACTACTACTACTGGGGTTACTACTACTGGGGTTACTACTACTGGGGTTACTACTACTGGGGTTACTACTACTGGGGTTACTACTACTACTGGGGATACTACTACTGGGGTTACTACTACTACTACTACTACTACTGGGGTTACATCTACTACTGGGGATACTACTACTACTACTGGGGTTACTACTACTGGGGTTACTACTACTACTACTACTACTACTACTACTGGGATTACTACTACTGGGGTTACTACTACCACTGCGGATACTACTACTGGGGATACTACTACTGGGGTTACTACTACTACTGGGGATACTACTACTGGGGTTACTACTACTACTACTACTACTACTGGGGATACTACTACTGGGGCTACTTCTACTACTGGGGTTACTACTACTGTGGATACTAGTAAGTCATTTAAGTCATTTAGCAGACACTCTTATCCAGAGCGAACTTACAAATTGGTGCATTCACCTTATGATATCCAGTGGAACAACCACTTTACAATAGTTCATCTAAATCTTTTAAGGGGGGGGGGGATTAGAAGGATTACTTTATCCTATCCTAGGTATTCCTTAAAGAGGTGGGGTTTCAGGTGTCTCCGGAAGGTGGTGATTGACTCCGCTATCCTGGCGTCGTGAGGGAGCTTGTTCCACCATTGGGTTGCCAGAGCAGCGAACAGTTTTGACTGGGCTGAGCGGGAACTGTGCTTCCTCAGAGGTAGGGAGGCGAGCAGGCCAGAGGTGGATGAACGCAGTGCCCTTGTTTGGGTGTAGGGCCTGATCAGAGCCTGAAGGTACGGAGGTGCCGTTCCCCTCACAGCTCCGTAGGCAAGCACCATGGTCTGTAGTTGTTGACATCGGAGGGATCGAGTGTAGGTTTTTTCAGAAGGGGTGCAACTCTCGCTCTCTTGAAGACGGGAGGGACGTAGCCAGCGGTCAAGGATGAGTTGACGAGCGAGGTGAGGTAAGGGAGAAGGTCTCCGGAAATGGTCTGGAGAAGAGAGGAGGGGATAGGGTCAAGCGGGCAGGTTGTTGGGCGGCCGTCCGTCACAAGACGCAAGATTTCATCTGGAGAGAGAGGGGAGAAAGAGGTCAAAGCACAGGGTAGGACAGTGTGAGCAGGACCAGTGGTGTCGTTTGACTTAGCAAACGAGGATCGGATGTCGTCGACCTTCTTTTTAAAATGGTTGACGAAGTCATCCGCAGAGAGGGGGGGGGGGGGGGGAGGGGGACTAGGATTCAGGAGGGAGGAGAAGGTGGCAAAGAGCTTCCTAGGGTTAGAGGCAGATGCTTGGAATTTAGAGTGGTAGAAAGTGGCTTTAGCAGCAGAGACAGAAGAGGAAAATGTAGAGAGGAGGGAGTGAAAGGATGCCAGTTCCGCAGGGAGGCGAGTTTTCCTCCATTTCCGCTCGGCTGCCCGGAGCCCTGTTCTGTGAGCTTGCAATGAGTCGTCGAACCACGGAGCAGGAGGGGAGGACCGAGCCGGCCTGGAGGATAGGGGACATAGAGAATCAAAGGATGCAGAAAGGGAGGAGAGGAGGGTTGAGGAGGCAGAATCAGGGGATAGGTTGGAGAAGGTTTGAGTAGAGGGAAGAGATGATAGGATGGAAGAGGAGAGAGTAGCAGGAGAGAGAGAGCGAAGGTTGGGATGGCGCAATACCATCCGAGTAGGGGTAGAGTGAGAAGTGTTGGATGAGAGCGAGAGGGAAAAGGATACAAGGTAGTGGTCGGAGACTTGGAGGGGAGTTGCAATGAGATTAGTGGAAGAACAGCATCTAGTAAAGATGAGGTCAAGCTTATTGCCTGCCTTGTGAGTAGGGGGGAAGGTGAGAGGGTGAGGTCAAAAGAGGAGAGGAGTGGAAAGAAGGAGGCAGAGAGGAATGAATCAAAGGTAGACGTGGGGAGGTTAAAGTCACCCAGAACTGTGAGAGGTGAGCCATCCTCAGGAAAGGAACTTATCAAGACGTCAAGCTCATTGATGAACTCTCCAAAGGAACCTGGAGGGCGATAAATGATAAGGATGTTAAGCTTGAAAGGGCTGGTAACTGTGACAGCATGGAATTCAAATGAGGAGATAGACAGATGGGTAAGGGGAGAAAGAGAGAATGTCCACTTGGGAGAGATGAGGATTCCAGTGCCACCACCCCGCTGGCCAAATGCTCTCGGGGTATGCGAGAAGACGTGGGCAGACGAGGACAGAGCAGTAGGAGTAGCAGTGTTATCTGTGGTAATCCATGTTTCCGTCAGCGCCAAGAAGTCGAGGGACTGGAGGGCAGCATAGGCTGAGATGAACTCTGCCTTGTTGGCCGCAGACCGGCAGTTCCAGAGGCTGCCGGAGACCTGGAACTCCACGTGGGTTGTGCGCGCTGGGACCACCAGGTTAGAGTGGCAGCGGCCACGCGGTGTGAAGCGTTTGTGTGGCCTGTGCAGAGGGGAGAGAACAGGGATAGACAGACACATAGTTGACAGGCTACAGAAGAGGCTACGCTAATGCAAAGGAGGTTGGAATGACAAGTGGACTACACGTCTCGAATGTTCAGAAAGTTAGCTTACGTTGCAAAAATCTTATTGACTAATACTACTACTGGGGATACTACTACTGGGGATACTACTACTACTGGGGTTACTACTACTACTGGGGATACTACTACCGGGGATACTACTACCAGGGTTACTGCTACTGGGGTTACTACTACTGGGGATACTACTACTGGGGATACTACTACTGGGGATACTACTACTACTGGGGTTACTACTACTACTGGGGTTACTACTACTACTGGGGATACTACTACTGGGGATACTACTACTGGGGTTACTACTACTACTGGGGTTACTACTACTACTACTGGGGTTACTACTACTGGGGATACTACTACTACTACTAGGGTTACTGCTACTGGGGATACTACTACTTCTAGGGATACTACTACTGGGATACCTACTGGGGATACTACTACTGGGGTTACTACTACTACTACTGGGGATACTACTACTACTGGGGATACTACTACTGGGGATACTACTACTGGGGATACTACTACTACTGGGGATACTACTACTGGGATTACTACCACTACTACTACTGGGGATACTACTACTGGGATTACTACTACTACTGGGGTTACTACTACTGGGGATACTACTACTGGGGATACTACTACTGGGGTATACTACTACTGGGGTTACTACTACTACTACTGGGGTTACTACTACTACTACTGGGGTTACTACTACTACTACTGGGGTTACTACTACTGGGGTTACTACTACTACTGGGGATACTACTACTACTGGGGATACTACTACTACTGGGGATACTACTACTGGGGTTACTACTACTACTGGGGTTACTACTACTACTGGGGTTACTACTATTACTACTGGGGATACTACTATTACTACTGGGGATACTACTACTACTGGGGTTACTACCACTGGGGATACTACTACTGGGGTTACTAATACTGGGTTACTACTACTGGGTTACTACTACTACTACTGGGGAATACTACTACTGGGGTTACTAATACTGGGGTTACTACTACTGGGGTTACTACTACTACTACTGGGGATACTACTACTACTGGGGATACTACTACTACTACTGGGGATACTACTACTACTGGGGATACTACTACTGTGGATACTACTACTGGGGATACTACTACTGGTGTTACTATTACTACTGTGGTTACAACTACTGGGGATACTACTACTGGGGTTACCTAACCTCGATAATTACTCTAAACTACACAATTATCTTAGATACAAAGACAGCAAAGACAACTATGTAGCGAGCTAACACTACCCTAATCAAGTCATTCCGTTGTAATGTAATAGTTTCTACAGTGCTGCTAGTCGGTAGAAGTTGGCTAGTTAGCTAGCTAGCTGTGTTGACTAAGTTAGGAGGACGAAAACAGCTGGCTAGCTAACCTCGAGAATTACTCTAAACTACACAATTATCTTTGATACAAAGACGGCTATGTAGCTAGCTAAGAAAAATTGCTCAGATCAAACAAATCAAACCGTTGTAATGTGGGGTTACTACTACTGGGGTTACTAATACTACTGGGGTTATTACTACTGGAGTTACTACTACTACTACTGGGGTTACTACTACTGGGGTTACTACTACTGGGGTTACTACTACTGGGGATACTACTACTGGGGATACTACTACTGGGGTTACTACTACTGGGGTTACTACTACTGGGGATACTACTACTGGGGATACTACTACTACTGGGGTTACTACTATTACTGGGGATACTACTACCGGGGATACTACTACCAGGGTTACTGCTACCGGGGTTACTACTACTGGGGATACTACTACTGGGGATACTACAACTGGGGATACTACTACTGGGTATACTACTACTACTGGGGATACTACGACTACTGGGGATACTACTACTACTACTGGGGTTACTACTATTACTACTGGGGTTATTACTACTGGGGTTACTACTATTACTACTGGGGTTACTACTACTGGGGTTACTACTACTAGGGATACTACTACTGGGGTTACTACTACTACTACTGGGGATACTACTACTGGGATTACTACTACTGGGATTACTACTACTACTGGGGTTACTACTACTACTGGGGATACTACTACCAGGGTTAATGCTACTGGGGTTACTACTACTGAGGTTAGTACTACTGGGGATACTACTACTACTGGGGATACTACTACTGGGGATACTACTACTGGGGATACTACTACTACTGGGGATACTACTACTACTGGGGATACTACTACTACTGGGGATAATAATACTACTGGGGTTACTACTACTACTACTGGGGTTACTACTACTACTGGGGTTACTACTACTACTGGGGTTACTACTATTACTACTGGGGTTACTACTACTGGGGATACTACTACTGGGGTTACTACTACTACTACTGGGGATACTACTACTACTGGGGTTACTACTACTGGGGATACTACTACTGGGGTTACTACTACTGGGGATACTACTACTGGGATTACAACTACTGGGGATACTACTACTGGGGATACTACTACTGGGGATACTATTACTACTACTACCGGGGATACTACTACCAGGGTTACTGCTACTGGGGTTACTACTACTGGGGTTACTACTACTGGGGTTACTACTACTACTGGGGATACTACTACTGGGGATACTACTACTACTGGGGTTACTACTACTACTGGGGATACTACTACCGGGGATACTACTACCAGGGTTACTGCTACTGGGGTTACTACTACTGGGGTTACTACTACTGGGGTTACTACTACTACTGGGGATACTACTACTGGGGATACTACTACTACTGGGGTTACTACTACTACTGGGGATACTACTACCGGGGATACTACTACCAGGGTTACTGCTACTGGGGTTACTACTACTGGGGATACTACTACTGGGGATACTACTACTGGGGATACTACTACTACTGGGGTTACTACTACTACTGGGGTTACTACTACTACTGGGGATACTACTACTGGGGATACTACTACTGGGGTTACTACTACTACTGGGGTTACTACTACTACTACTGGGGTTACTACTACTGGGGATACTACTACTACTACTAGGGTTACTGCTACTGGGGATACTACTACTTCTAGGGATACTACTACTGGGATTACTACCACTACTACTACTGGGGATACTACTACTGGGATTACTACTACTACTGGGGTTACTACTACTGGGGATACTACTACTGGGGATACTACTACTGGGGATACTACTACTGGGGTTACTACTACTACTACTGGGGTTACTACTACTACTACTGGGGTTACTACTACTACTACTGGGGTTACTACTACTGGGGTTACTACTACTACTGGGGATACTACTACTACTGGGGATACTACTACTACTGGGGATACTACTACTGGGGTTACTACTACTACTGGGGTTACTACTACTACTGGGGTTACTACTATTACTACTGGGGATACTACTATTACTACTGGGGATACTACTACTACTGGTGTTACTACCACTGGGGATACTACTACTGGGGTTACTACTACTACTACTGGGGATACTACTACTACTGGGGATACTACTACTACTACTGGGATACTACTACTACTGGGGATACTACTACTGTGGATACTACTACTGGGGATACTACTACTGGCGTTACTATTACTACTGGGGTTACTACTACTGGGGATACTACTACTGGGGTTACTACTACTACTACTGGGGATACTACTACTACTGGGGATACTACTACTGGGGATACTACTACTACTGGGGTTACTACTACTACTGGGGTTACTACTACTACTGGGGTTACTACTACTACTGGGGTTACTACTACTGGGGTTACTACTATTACTACTGGGGATACTACTACTACTGGGGTTACTACTACTGGGGACACTACTACTACTGGGGATACTACTACTGGGATTACTACTACTGGGGATACTACTACTGGGGATACTACTACTGGGGATACTATTACTACTACTACCGGGGATCCTACTACCAGGGTTACTGCTACTGGGGTTACTACTACTGGGGTTACTACTACTACTGGGGTTACTACTACTGGGGTTACTACTACTACTGGGGTTACTACTACTACTACTGGGGATACTACTACCGGGGATACTGCTACCAGGGTTACTGCTACTGGGGTTACTACTACTGGGGATACTACTACTGGGGATACTACTACTGGGGATACTACTACTACTGGGGATACTACTACTACTGGGGTTACTACTACTACTACTACTGGGGTTACTACTACTACTACTGGGGTTACTACTATTACTACTGGGGTTACTACTACTGGGGATACTACTACTACTACTGGGGATACTACTACTGGGGATATTACTACTGGGGATACTACTACTACTGGGGATACTACTACTGGGGATACTACTACTGGGGATACTATTACTACTACTACCGGGGATACTAATACCAGGGTTACTGCTACTGGGGATAATACTACTACTGGGGATAATACTACTACTGGGGTTACTACTACTACTGGGGTTACTACTACTACTGGGGTTACTACTACTACTGGGGTTACTACTACTACTGGGGTTACTACTACTACTACTTGGGATACTACTACCGGGGATACTACTACCGGGGATACTACTACCAGGGTTACTGCTACTGGGGTTACTGCTACTGGGGATACTACTACTGGGGATACTACTACTGGGGATACTACTACTACTGGGGTTACTACTACTACTGGGGTTACTACCACTACTGGGGTTACTACTACTGGGGATACTACTAATACTAGGGTTACTACTACTGGGGATACTACTACTACTGTGGATACTACTACTGGGATTACTACTACTACTGGGGTTACTACTACTGGGGTTACTACTACTGGGGTTACTACTACTACTACTACTGGGTCATACTACTACTACTGGGATTACTACTGGGGATTACTACTACTGGGGATTACTACTACTGGGGATACTACTACTGGAGTTACTACTACTGGGGATAATACTACTGGGGTTACTACTACTGGGGATAATACTACTACTGGGGATAATACTACTACTGGGGATAATACTACTACTGGGGTTACTACTACTACTGGGGTTACTACTACTACTACTGGGGTCACTACTACTGGGGATACTACTACTACTAGGGTTACTACTACTGGGGATACTACTGCTACTACTGGGGATACTACTACTGGGATTACTACTACTAGTGGGGTTACTACTACTGGGGATACTACTGCTGGGGATACTACTACTGGGGTTACTACTACTGGGGTTACTACTACTTGGGTTACTACTACTACTACTACTACTGGGGATACTACTACTACTGGGATTACTACTGGGGATTACTACTACTGGGGATTACTACTACTGGGGATACTACTACTGGGGATACTACTACTGGAGTTACTACTACTGGGATAATACTACTGGGGTTACTACTAGGGATAATACTACTACTGGGGATAATACTACTACTGGGGATAATACAACTACTGGGGAAAATACTACTACTGGGGATAATACTACTACGGTGGTTACTACTACTACTGGGGTTACTACTACTACTACTGGGGTACTACTACTACTACTGGGGTTACTACTATTACTACTGGGGTTACTACTGCTGGGGATAGTACTACTACTACTGGGATTACTACTAATACTGGGGTTACTACTACTGGGGATACTACTACTGAGGATACTACTACTGGGGTTACTACTACTGGGGATACTACTACTGGGGTTACTACTACTACTGGGGTTATTACTACTGGGGCTACTACTACTGGGGTTACTACTACTGTGGATACTACTACTGGGGATACTACTACTGGGGATACTACTACTACTGGGGATACTACTACTACTGGGGATACTACTACTACTACTGGGGATACTACTACTACTACTGGGGATACTACTACTACTACTGGGGATACTACTACTACTGGGGATACTACTACTACTGGGGATACTACTACTGGGGTTACTACTACTACTGCTGGGGTTACTACTACTACTGGGGTTACTACTACTACTACTACTGGGTTTACTACTACTACTACTACTGGGGTTACTACTACTACTACTGGGGTTACTACTACTACTACTACTACTACTGGGGTTACTACTACTACTACTGGGGTTACTACTACTACTACTGGGGTTACTACTACTACTGGGGTTACTACTACTACTGGGGTTACTACTACTACTGGGGTTACTACTACTGGGGTTACTGATCCTGGGGATACTACTACTGGGGATACTACTACTACTACTGGGGATATTTCTACTACTGGGGTTACTACTACTACTGGGGATACTACTACCGGGGTTACTGCTAATGGGGTTACTACTACTGGGGTTACTACTACTGGGGATACTACTACTGGGGTTACTACTACTGGGGTTACCACTACTGGGGTTACTACTACTACTACTACTACTACTGGGGATACTACTACTACTGGGATTACTACTGGTGATTACTACTACTGGGGATTACTACTACTAGGGATACTACTACTGGAGTTACTACTACTGGGGATACTACTACTGGGGATACTACTACTGGGGTTACTACTACTGGGGTTACTACTACTGGGGTTACTACTACTACTACTACTACTGGGGATACTACTACTACTGGGATTACTACTGGGGATTACTAATACTGGGGATTACTACTACTGGGGATACTACTACTGGAGTTACTACTACTGGGGATAATACTACTGGGGATAATACTACTACTGGGGATAATACTACTACTGTGGTTACTACTACTACTGGGGATAATACTACTACTACTGGGGTTACTACTACTGGGGATACTACTACTCCTAGGGTTACTACTACTGGGGATACTACTACTACTAGGTTTACTACTACTGGGGATACTACTACTACTACTGGGGATACTACTACTGAGATTACTACTACTACTGGGGTTACTACTACTGGGGATACTACTACTGGGGTTACTACTACTGGGGTTACTACTACTGGGGTTACTACTACTGGGGTTACTACTACTACTACTACTGGGGATACTACTACTACTGGGATTACTACTGGGGATTACTACTACTGGGGATTACTACTACTGGGGATACTACTACTGGAGTTACTACTACTGGGGATAATACTACTGGGTTTACTACTACTATTACTACTGGGGTTACTACTACTACTATTGGGGTTACTACTACTACTGTGTTTACTACTACTACTACTACTGGGTTTGCTACTACTACTACTACTGGGGTTACTACTACTACTACTAGTGGGGATATTACTACTACTGGGGTTACTACTTCCACTACTGGGGATACTACTACTACTGGGGATACTACTACTGTGGATACTACTACTGGGGATACTACTACTGGGGTTACGGCTACTGGGGTTACTGCTAGTGGGGATACTACTACTGGGGATACTACTACTTGGGATACTACTACTTCTACTGGGGTTAATACTACTATTGGGGATACTACTACTGGGGTTACTACTACTACTGGGGTTACTACTACTGGGGTTACTACTACTGGGGTTACTAATACTACTGGGGATACTACTACTACTCGGGATACTACTACTACTGGGGTTACTACACCTGGGGATACTACTACTACTACTGGGGATACTACTACTCCTGGGGATACTACTACTGGGATTACTACTACTGAGGTTACTACTACTGGGGTTACTACTACTGGGGATAATACTACTGGGGATACTACTACTGGGGTTACTACTACTGGGGTTACTACTACTACTACTGGGGTTATTACTACTGGGGCTACTACTACTACTACTGGGGTTCTACTACTGGGGATACTACTACTGGGGATACTACTACTGGGGATACTACTACTGGGGATACTACTACTGGCGATACTACTACTGGGGTTACTACTACTACTGGGGTTACTACTACTACTGGGGATACTACTACTGGGGATACTACTACTGTGGATACTACTACTGGGGATACTGCTACTGGGGATACTACTACTACTGGGGATACTACTCCTACTGGGGATACTACTACTACTGGGGATACTACTACTACTGGGGATACTACTACTACTGGGGTTACTACTACTACTGGTGTTACTACTACTACTGGGGTTATTACTACTGGGATACTACTACTACTACTACTACTACTGGGGTTACTACTACTGGGGTTACTACTACTGGGGACACTACTACTACTGGGGACACTACTTCTACTGGGGTTACTACTACTGGGGACACTACTACTACTGGGGACACTACTACTACTGGGGTTGATACCACTACTGGGGTTGATACTACTACTGGGGTTGATACTACTACTGGGGTTGGTGATACTACTACTGGGGTTGATGATACTACTACTGGGGACACTACTACTACTGGGGTTACTACTACTGGGGACACTACTACTACTGGGGACACTACTACTACTGGGGTTACTACTGGGGTTACTACTACTACTGTTGATACTACTACTACTGGGGATACTACTACTACTGGGGTCACTACTACTACTGGGGTTACTACTACTACTACTGGGGTTACTACTACTACTACTGGGGTTACTACTACTACTACTACTGGGGTTACTACTAATACTGGGGATACTACTACTACTGGGGATAATACTACTACTGGGGATACTTCTACTGGGGTTACTTCTACTGGGGTTACTTCTACTAGTATTGCCACTACTAGGATTGTTACTACTGGTGTTACTACTACTGGGATTACTACTACCGGGATTACTACTACTGGAATTAATACTACTGGGTTTGCTACTACTGGGGTTACTACTACTACTGGGATTACTATTACTGGGATTACTACTACTGGAATTAAAACTACTGTGATTGCTACTAATGGGTTTACTAATACTGGGATTACTAATACTGGAATTAATACTACTGGGATTGCCACTACTGGGATTACTATTACTGGGATTACTACTACTGGAATTAATACTACTGTGATTGCTACTAATGGGGTTACTACTACTGGGATTACTAATACCGGAATTAATACTACTGTGATTTCTACTACTGGTGTTACTATTACTGGAATTACTACTACTGGGGTTACTACTACTGGAATTGCTAATACTGGAATTAATACTACTGGGATTGCTAATACTGGAATTAATACTACTTTGATTGCTACTACTGGTGTTACTATTACTGGAATTACTACTACTGGGATTACTACTACTGGGATTACTTATACTGGAATTAATACTACTGTGATTGCTACTACTGGTGTTACTTTACTGGAATTACTACTACTGGGGTTACTACTATTGGGATTGCTAATACTGGAATTAATACTACTGTGATTGCTACTACTGGTGTTACTACTACTGGGATTACTACTACTGGGATTACTACTACTGGGATTACTAATACTGGAATTAATACTACTGTGATTGCTACTACTGGTGTTACTATTACTGGAATTACTACTACTGGGGTTAATACTAATGGAATTGCTAATACTGGAATTAATACTACTGGGATTAATACTACTGTGATTGCTACTACTGGTGTTACTATTACTGGAATTACTACTACTGGGATTACTACTACTGGGATTACTAATACTGGAATTAATACTACTGTGATTGCTATTTCTGCCTATGTTTCTCCCCCAAACCTCCACCCCATCTCCTCCCTGAAGTGTTTTTTCCTTCTCTCTCCTCTCCCTATCTCTCTGTCTCTCCTCTCTCTCTCTCTCTCTCTCTCACCCCTCCCACTAACAAAGTACTGTTCTGTTCCACCCCACTGCTCAGTTCCACCCCACTGCTCAGTGATAGTGATGGCTGTCCCACTGCTCAGTGATAGTGATGGCTGTCCCACTGCCCAGTGATAGTGATGGCTGTCCCACTGCCCAGTGATAGTGATGGCTGTCCCACTGCCCAGTGATAGTGATGGCTGTCCCACTGCCCAGTGATAGTGATGGCTGTCCCCCTGCCCAGTGATAGTGATATCTGCCCCACTGCCAGGTGATAATGATAGCTGCCCCACTGCCGGGTGATAATGATAGCTGCCCCACTGCCAGGTGGTAATGATAGCTGCCCACTGACAGGTGATTATGATAGCTGCCCCACTGCCAGGTGATAATGATAGCTGCCCCACTGCCAGGTGATAATGATAGCTGCCCCACTGCCAGGTGATAATGATAGCTGCCCCACTGCCCGGTGATAGTGATGGCTGCCCCACTGCCCAGTGATAGTGATGGCTGTCCCACTGCCCAGTGATAGTGATGGCTGTCCTATCTTCTTCTCTACTTTATAGCATTCCATGTTAGTGATGGACTGCTTTGTTCTGTCTACTGGACCAAGCAGTAGTACTGGAAGCACACTTTGGAAAGAGAGAGAGAGAGAGAGGGTGTGTCTCAATCATTACGGTGGAGAGAGAGAGAGGGTGTGTCTCAATCATCACTGTGGAGAGAGAGAGAGAGAGGGTGTGTCTCCATCATCACTGTGGAGAGAGAGAGAGAGGGTGTGTCTCCATCATCACTGTGGAGAGAGAGGGAGAGGGTGTGTCTCAATTATTACGGTGGAGAGAGGGAGAGGGTGTCTCCATCATCTCTGCTTGGTGTTTTTTGTTGTGAGGAATAAAAACTGCTGATAGGCTAACAGACACTGATACCTGATAGGCTAATAGACACTGATACAACAGCACACATTTGTTGGTTTCTTTGCTGGTCAATTGTTATCTGTTGGGCTATCAGCTAGTGTCTGGCTTGTGTTTTTATTCTTATGTAAGCTAACCTCTAGCATCTAACCTCTAGCATCTAACCTCTAGCATCTAACCTCTAGCATCTAACCTCTAGCATCTAACCTCTAACCTCTAGCATCTAACCTCTAGCATCTAACCTCTAGCAGCTAACCTCTAGCAGCTAGCCTCTAGCAGCTAGCCTCTAGCAGCTAACCTTTAGCAGCTAACCTTTAGCAGCTAACCTTTAGCAGCTAACCTATAGCAGCTAACTCTAGCATTTAGTTTGTTAGACGCTAACGCTACAAAAAGTCAGCTCTGTGTACTGTGAGCCAATTGGCTAATTGCTAGCTAACACCATCAGCTCTATGCGACATTAAACTGGGCTGGTTAGAATGCTAATGTTATCACTGGATGCACTTGTTTAAGTTCAACAAATAAGCAAATAATTCAACTAGCTTCTTTGGTGACATTAGCTACCTACATGTTTGATTTTAGTGTTGCCATGCACTCTTCCATCCATGAAGTTTATCTTACCATCAAACAATCTGTGATCGCAACAATATTTTTTTTATTTGGTAAAAAAGCGAGTTAGCTGCCATATTTGCCACGCCCAAAGTTAATGACGAAAAAGTATCAAGATCTCTGAAGTGTGTCTGCTTCCCCAGTGGCACCCTTTTATTGCCAACGCAGTGCACTACATAGGGAATGGGATGCCATTTGGTTAGCATCGATATGTCTGATGTCATCACGCTGTACGAAGCTAGCTGACAGAGTCACAGGCGCATTGTAACAAAGATGAATTTATAAGTCAAGTGCACTATGGTTGTTTAGTATCCACACTGAATACTTTGATCCTGTCCTCGGTGTTTTATGTCTGTTTAACTGATATAACGCTGTAATACTGGACAATATAATATAACGCTGTAATACTGGACAATACAATATAACGCTGTAATACTGGACAATACAATATAACGCTGTAATACTGGACAATACAATATAACGCTGTAATACTGGACAATACAATATAACGCTGTAATACTGGACAATACAACGCTGTAATACTGGACAATACAATGTAACGCTGTAATACTGGACAATACAATATAACGCTGTAATACTGGACAATACAATATAACGCTGTAATACTGGACAATACAATATAACGCTGTAATACTGGACAATACAATATAACACTAATACTGAACAATATGACGCTGTAATACTGGACAATATAATATAACACTGTAATACTGGACAATAATATAAACTGTGATACTGGACAATATGATATAAACTGTAATACTGAACAATACGATATAACGCTGTAATACTGGACAATAGAATATAACGCTGTAATACTGGACAATATAATATAAACTGTAATACTGGACAATATGTGATTGGACCTGTACGGTGTCCATATTCGGACAGCCTATGGGAGAATGCTTCCTTCATCAGCTCTGTATCAATAGGACCTATTCAACTCTACTCTTCTCGTGCTGCATTCCCTTTAAAATAACTTCCGTAGCATCTGAATGCTATGAACCAAAACTATAGTGATTAAAAAGTATTCCTTTGTCAATTTTTCAATGTGAGATGTTTGTAATAACGCTATGTGCAATATCTACAAGACAAGAGTCTGCTGTTGTAGGAGAGGTGTGACATTGAGCCTACAGGACGTTTCCTCTTTGGGATGAACTCAATTGAAAGGTTCAACTAATGAGGTCATGTTTGGTGCGACAGTGAGTCCATCTGAAGGTTGTCTTTTCCCAGGTGGGAGGGGAGAGGAGGAGGAGAGGAGGAAAGGAGAGAGGGAGCAAGGGAGAGGTGGAGGGGAGAGGAGGAGGAGAGTAGGAAAGGAGAGAGGGAGAGAGGGAAAGGAGGAGGAAAGGAGACAGGGTGAGGTGGGAGGGGAGAGGAGGAGGAGAGGAGGAAAGGAGAGAGGGAGCGAGGGAGAGGAGGAGGAGGAGGAGGAGGAAAGGAGAGAGGGAGCGAGGGAGAGGTGGAGGAGAGGAGGAAAGGAGACAGTGGGAGGGGAGAGGAGGAGAGAGGGAGCGAGGGAGAGGTGGAGGGGAGAGGAGGAGGAGAGGAGGAAAGGAGAGAGGGAGAGGTGGATGGGGAGGAGGAGGAGGAGGAGAGGAGGAAAGGAGAGAGGGAGAGGTGGAGGGGAGATGAGGAGGAAAGGAGATCGGGAGAGGAGGAGAAGAGAGGGAAGAGGCAGGGAGAGGTGGAGGGGGGAGGAGGAGAGTAGGAAAGGAGAGAGGGAGAGGTGGGAGGGGAGAGGAGTAGGAAAGGAGAGAGGGAGAGGTGGAGAGGAGGAGGAGAGAGGGAAGGAGGCAGGGAGAGGTGGAGGGGAGGAGGAGGAGAGGAAAGGAAAGAGGGAGAGGTGGGAGAGAAGTTGGTCTGAAACATTGGTATGTTCATTGGTCTGAAAGAAACACTGGTCTGAAACACTGGTCTGTTCATTGGTCTGAAACACTGGTCTGAAACACTGGTCTGAAACACTGGTCTGAAACACTGGTCTGAAACACTGGTCTATTCATTGGTCTATTCATTGGTCTGAAACATTGGTCTGAAACATTGGTCTATTCATTGGTCTATTCATTGGTCTGAAACATTGGTCTGAAACATTGGTCTGTTCATTGGTCTATTAATTGGTCTGAAACATTGGTCTGAAACATTGGTCTGTTCATTGGTTTTAAACATTGGTCTGAAACACTGGTCTGAAACATTGGTCTGTTCATTGGTCTGAAACACTGGTCTGTTCATTGGTTTTAAACATTGGTCTATTCATTACAGAGTCACAACATGAAGGCGGCCTAGTGGTTAGAGCGTAGGGCCAGTAATTGGAGGTTGCTAGATCGAATCCCTGAGCTGACAAAGTAAAAATCTGTCGTTCTGCCCCTGAACTAGGCAGTTAACTCGCTGTTACTAGGCTGTCATTGTTAATACGAATTTGTTTGTAACTGTCTAGTTAAATAAAGGTAAAAACATATATATATTTGTCTGATCTGTCCTGTGTTGTCCCCCCTGTCCTGTATTCTCTGCTCTGTCTTGTATTATCTGATCTGTCCTGTATTGTCTCCCCTGTCCTGTATTGTCTGTTCTCTCCTGTATTTTCTCTGTATTGTCTGCTCTGTGCTGTATTGTCTCTTCCCCCTGTCCTGTATTGTCTAATCTGTCCTGTATTGTCTTTCCCCTGTCCTGTATTGTCTGATCTGTCTGGTTTTGTCTCCCCTCTCCTATATTGTCTGTTCTCTCCTGTATTGCCTCACCCCTGTCCTGTATTGTCTCCACTGTCCTGTATTGTCTGCTCTGTCCTGTATTGTCTGCTCTGTCCTGTATTGTCTGCTCTGTTCTGTATTGTCTCCCCTGTCCTGTATTGTCTCCCCTGTCCTGTATTGTTCCCACTGTCCTGTATTGTTCCCACTGTCCTGTATTGTCTCCACTGTCCTGTATTGTCTTCCCTGTCCTGTATTGTCTGCTCTGTCCTGTATTGTTTCCCCTGTCCTTATTGTCTCCCCTGTCCTGTGTTGTCTGCTCTGTCCTGTATTGTCTCCCCTGTCCTGTATTGTCTGCTCTGTCCTGTATTGTCTCCCCTGTCCTGTATTGTCTGCTCTGTCCTGTATTGTCTGTTCTCTCCTGTATTGTCTCCCCTTTCCTGTATTGTCTGTTCTCTCCTGTATTGTCTCCCCTGTCCTGTATTGTCTGTTCTCTCCTGTATTGTCTCCCCTGTCCTGTATTGTCTGATCTGTCCTGTATTGTCTGCTCTGTCCTGTATTGTCTCCCCTGTCCTGTATTGTCTCCCCTGTCCTGTATTGTCTGCTCTGTCCTGTATTGTCTACCCTGTCCTGTATTGTCTGCTCTGTCCTGTATTGTCTGCTCTGTCAAGCACGCAGCATCAGGTGTATATTGACAACATTATTGGACTCATACCTGTCTGGTCCAATCTGGTCCAGTCTGGTCCTGTCTGGTACAGTCTGGTACAGTCTGGTCCTGTCTGGTCCTGTCTGGTACTGTCTGGTACTGTCTGGTACTGTCTGGTACTGTCTGGTCCTGTCTGGTCCTGTCTGGTCCTGTCTATTACAGTCTATTATTGTCTGCTCTGTCAAGCACGCAGCATCAGGTGTATATTGACAACATTATTGGACTCATACCTGTCTGGTCCAATCTGGTACAGTCTGGTCCAATCTGGTCCAGTCTGGTCCAGTCTGGTACAGTCTGGTACAGTCTGGTCCTGTCTGGTCCTGTCTGGTCCTGTCTGGTACTGTCTGGTACTGTCTGGTCCTGTCTGGTCCTGTCTATTACAGTCTATTATTGTCTGCTCTGTCAAGCACGCAGCATCAGGTGTATATTGACAACATTATTGGACTCATACCTGTCTGGTCCAATCTGGTCCAGTCTGGTCCAGTCTGGTCCAGTCTGGTCCAGTCTGGTCCTGTCTGGTACAGTCTGGTCCTGTCTGGTACTGTCTGGTCCTGTCTGGTACTGTCTGGTCCTGTCTGGTCCTGTCTATTACAGTCTAGTACAGTCTGATGTTGTCTGCTACTGTCTGTTGATGTATGTTACTGTCTTTGTCCTGTCTATTACTGTCTGATCCTGTCTATTACTCTCTGGTACTGTCTGTTGATGTATGTTCCTGTCTGGTCCTGTCTGGCACTACCTTCAAACTCAGTGCCTTTTTGCTTGACATCATGGGAAAAAATCAAAATAAATCAGCCAAGACCACAGAAAAAAAAAATTGTAGACCTCCACAAGTCTGGTTCATCCTTGGGAGCAATGTGGTACCTTCCAAATGCCTGAAGGTACCACATTAATCTATTTCAACAATAGTACGCAAGTATAAACACCACTCAGGAAGGAGACGCGTTCTGTCTCCTAGAGATGCATGTACTATGGTGAGAAAAGTGCAAATCAATACTAGAACAACAGCAAAGGGTGTTGTGAAGATGCTGGAGGAAACAGGTACAAAAGTATGTATATCCACAGTAAAACGAGTCCTATATCGACATAACCTGAAAGGCCACTCAGCAAGGAAGAAGCCACTGATCCAAAACCGACATAAAAAAAACAGACTACGGTTTTCAACTGCACATGGGGATAAAGATCGTACTTTTTGGAGAAATGTCCTCTGGTCTGATGAAACAAAAAATAACTGTTTGGTCATAATGACCATCGTTATGTATGAACGAAAAAGGGGGATGCTTGCAAGCCGACGAATACCATCCCAACCGTGAAGCACAGGGGTGGCAGCATCATGTTGTTGGGGTGCTTTGCTGCAGGAGGGACTGGTGCACTTCACAAAATAAATGGCATCATGAGGGAGGAAAATGATGTGGATATATTAAAGCAACATCTCAAGACATCAGTCAGGAAGTTAAAGCTTGGTCGCAAATGGGTCTTCAAAATGGACAATGACTCCAAGCATACTTCCAAAGTTGTGGCAAAATGGCTTAAGGACAACAAAGTCAAGGTATTGGAGTGGCCATCACAAAGCCCTGACCTCAATCCCATAGAAAATTTGTCGGCAGAACTGAAAAAGCGTGTGCGAGCAAGGAGGCCTACAAACCTGACTAAGTTACACCAGCTCAGTCAGGAGGAATGGGCCAAAATTCACCCAACTTTTTGTGGGAAGCTTGTGGAATGGTAGCCGAAACATTTGACCCAAGTAAAACAATTTAAAGGCAATGCTACCAAATACTAATTGAGTGTACTTAAACGTCTGACCCACAGGGAAAGTGATGAAAGAAATAAAAGCTGAAATAAATCATTCTCTCCGATTATTCTGACATTTCACATTCAAAAAAGTGGTGATCCAAACTGACCTAAGACAGGGAATTTTTACCAGGTTTAAATGTCAGGAATTGTGAAATACTGAGCATAAATGTACCTGGCTAAGGTGTATGTAAACTTACGACTTCAACTATAAGTGTCTTAAATTGTCTGAAAGCTTAAATTCTTGTTAATATAACTGCACTGTTCAATTTACAATAGCTATTACTGTGAAAAAAATGCCATGCTATTGTTTGGGGAGAGCTCCTAACAACGAAACACCTTTTTCAACATGATAGGTTTGATAAATTCACCTCTGAAGGTGAAATGTGTACTTACATTCTGAAATCTTGCTCTGATTTATCATCCAAAGGGTCCCTGAATTAACATGAATTGCTTTTTTTTTAGATAAAATCCTTTTTCATATCCTAAAAAGGTCCATATACCACGCATTATCGATTTTGTATTTCCACTCGTTCAATTTGCAAAGAAAGCTATCTTTGAAAATCTCACCCTAAACGTTGTTTCAACGAGTCAAATCGCGTTCGAATCTATTCCTCAGAGATCCTAGAAGGTAACAAGACTTCACTATTTCATTATGGGTGTAGTATATCCTATAGGACACCATATTTGGTCAGAGAGCGATGCCTTTATGGCACGCCGATGATGTGGGCGGCCATCTCTTGAACGACTGTATCTTTGTCAAATAAGCACCAATCGGGGTAAAACAAATTAGCTAGATAGCCAATGAGCTGAGCTTTACGGAATCCATGTTTTTGTTGTAAAATATAGCTACTAACCTACGACAGCATGTCATTTTGAACATCATGTTTAAGAATATTCAGAGTTATGAAGTTCTGAAAATTGGTTGTTTTGCAAATGTTGAACTTATAATATGGCTACTAATACTTGGAAAGCTACATCAAATTCCAAGTATACAGATTTGACGATATCCTTGCAGAAAAATGCAATATGAATGCGAATGTCTCCTTCACGATTTGACCTAATGTACCTGGGGACTTCACACAAAAAGTCTTGTAGGTCAGTCATTCTTCTAGTTATCCATCTGAAACCTTGCACGCACACTGCTGCCATCTTGTGGACACTATCGGAATTACAACCAGAGTGATGCTGTAACTATGACCTTTCATAGATGGTGGTAGAAAAAAGACCGGTTGGTTCTTTCTTTGTATTTTCTTCTACCAGATCTAGTGTGTTATATTCTCCTACATTCAATCTACGAAGTGTTTCCTTTCAAATGGTACCACGAATATGCATATCCTTGCTTCAGGGCCTGAGCTACAGGCAGTTAGATTTGGGTACGTCATTTAGGCAAAAAAAAAACTCACTGCTGGATACAACCCAAACAGACTACAGACAGACTAACTGACCAACAACTGACCATCTGGATAGACCAGGAGTTTTAACCTGTTATGGCTAGGGGGCAGTATTTTCACGGCTGGATAAAAAACGTACCCGATTTAATCTGGTTACTACTCCTGCCCAGTAACTAGAATATGCATATAATTATTGGCTTTGGATAGAAAACACTCCAAAGTTTCTAAAACTGTTTGAATGGTGTCTGTGAGTATAACAGAACTCAAATGGCAGGTCAAAACCTGAGAGATTCCTTTACAGGAAGTGGCCTGTCTGACCATTTATTGTCTTTCTTTGACATCTCATTCCATTACAAAGGATCTCTGCGGTAACGTGACACTTCCCACGGCTCCAATAGGCTCTCAGAGCCCGGGAAAAACCTGAATGTCGTCATCCCAGCCCCAGGCTGAAACACATTATCGTCCTTCTCAAGTGGCCGATCAAGGGACTGTGGGCTTAGGCGCGTGCACTGGCCGCGCGACCCTTCTTTACCATTCGGATAGTGTCTGGGACGCACGAACAAAACGCCGCTATTCGGATATAACGATGGATTATTTTGGACCAAACCAACATTTGTTATTGAAGTAGCAGTCCTGGGAGTGCATTCTGACGAAGACAACAAAAGGTAATCAAACTTTTATAATAGTAAATCTGATATTGGTGAGTGCTAAACTTGCCGGGTGTCTAAATAGCTAGCCCGTGATGCCTGGGCTATGTACTTAGAATATTGCAAAATGTGCTTTCACCAAAAAGCTATTTTAAAATCGGACATATCGAGTGCATAGAGGAGTTCTGTATCTATAATTCTTAAAATAATTGTTATGCTTTTTGTGAACGTTTATCGTGAGTAATTTAGTAAATTTTTTGCAAATTCCCCGGAAGTTTGCGGGGGGTATGCTAGTTCTGAACGTCACATGCTAATGTAAAAAGCTGTTTTTTGATATAAATATGAACTTGATTGAACAAAACATGCATGTATTGTATAACATAATGTCCTAGGTGTGTCATCTGATGAAGATCATCAAAGGTTAGTGCTGCATTTAGCTGTCTTCTGGGTTTTTGTGACATTATATGCTAGCTTGAAAAATGTGTGTCTGATTATTTCTGGCTGGGTACTCTGCTGACATAATCTAATGTTTTGCTTTCGCTGTAAAGCCTTTTTGAAATCGGACAGTGTGGTTAGATTAACGAGAGTCTTGTCTTTAAATGGCTGTAAAATAGTCATATGTTTGAGAAATTGAAGTAATAGGATTTTTAAGGTTTTGAAAATCGCGCCACAGGATAGCAGTGGCTGTTACGTAGGTGGGACGAATTCGTCCCGCCTAGCCTAGAGAGGTTAAATATAGAGAGTCTGGGAACATCAAACAAATGGGGAAAAGGAACCATATTTTGGTAATAAAACCAGTTGGAAATATGCTTGGGAACGTAATGAGTATGGATGTCAGTTCGGTTGTCATCTGAGACATTATGACTGATGACAGGACGACATAAACTGTACCTGAGAAAGTATACACCCTCTAGTTAGATTAACATGGAATTGTTATGCAATTGAAATGTTTGATATTGAAATTGTTTGTTAGGAGATTAAATGTAATTTTTGCTTCCAAATGAGAGAATTGGGTTTTCATAAGGAAAGTGCCCTGCTTGATCAGTGGGCCACCCCTGTGAAGAGACAGGGGTTATAAACGATGAAACACATCCTTCCCCCTCTCCACTATATAAGCCTTTGACGAAAAGATAACCACGTGTTCCAGTACGTGAGGTCTGCAGCCTCTACGTTAGAAGGACACACGTCAAGTACAGAACTAAGCCAACCTCGGCGTGAGCTTTGGTGGCGAATGGTATGAACTTTGAGCTTATTCACTACAGAAGTGATACTTCCTAGCCGTTGAGTTAGCAGCGGCCGCTGTAAACGGGGGCTAGGAAAGGACGGACGACGGATCCAGTCTAACAGACGGACGAAGATACCACCACGTATCCAATTTACCACCAGAGACATTCTTCCGAGGACAGGAAGATCTGTTGGCCAACCCGGCCAGCATCTACGACCAATCTACCGAAGCGCAGCTCAGAGTAAATATTTATTGCATTTTCCTTTTCCAAATGGGCGGTAATTTAGAATGCATAAGATAATGTATTTACGATAGCATAGCTGCTGTTTCTTTGTTCCTAAATCTTCCCGCTCTTTCATTCAAGCCCAACCCCCTTTCCTTTGTGTAACCAGCCATCATGTATGACATCATTTGTATTCTGTGTATATGTAATTCTGTGTGATTAGTTTAGGTATTGGGTAAATAAATAATTAAACCCAATTTGGTATTGCTGATTCAACTTGTTAGCCAGGGTTCGTGAAGATAGCCAAGAATGTACAACTTTCATTATGAGACTGAAAATAAGATAAGGGTTAATATTGACTGCTATCGATGTAAAAGATTACTAAGTATTTTAAGAGTTTATTCGGAGGATAACGGTTCTATAAACGTTCTTCCGTGGTGCCCCGACTTTCTAGTTAATTACATTTACATGATTAGCTTAATCAGGTAATATTAATTACAGAGAAAGGATTTTATAGAATAGCATGAAATATCACTTAATCTGGCATAGCCAAAGACACGACATTTGGAGCCCCCGTGCGAGGAATCTAAAATAGGATGACGCTTTCATTTTGATTCAGCCTATATAAAATTGAAAAGCAGATTACATAATATATCAAGTTTATTATATACATTATGGGAATTGTAGACCGGAATTATTGGTGCGTGTGTGCTCTGGAGAAACGCCTCCGTGTTGTGCTCTGACGTAGTCAGTGGGGAGCTTAAACTATACAGTTCTGTATGAGGGCTGATAAAGCTATCTGAGAAATAGCGCGTTTGGCCAAACGCTGGGCTATTTCTTCCTCGCGCGTTTCAGACGCGTGTTGGCTAGGTCATTATTAATTTCTCGAGCGAGGACAAAGAGCCAGCCGATTGAAATTTAGGAGAGATTAGCTTGACCAGCGATAAGTATCTCTCTGTCTCTCTCGCGTTTCGATGCGAGTAGACCACGGTGCATTTCGTTGTTTGCCGCGAGTTCCGGTTAAAACATCGTCAAATATCGCCGAAAAGGGTTTGAACATAATACGTTATAAGTAAAACCTTTCCCTTGCCAAGGGAATCCTATGTTGAGCATTTTTCAGGCATAAAGTAGCATTAGCTTGCTCGAGATGCTAAGCTAACAAAAGGGAAAACAGCCATTTTGTTATGTGCCACATTGTAAATCCTCCGCCTTGCTGAATGGAAGTCCCGCCCTGGGTACTTCCGCTTGATTTCAGCGTGTGCCAGCAGGGACCTCTGAAGAGTCACCAGTACTTTCCTTCAAGAAGAATTAGTCAGGTGACACTCAAGTCGTTACTCGTGATATCCAGACGGATATCGATGTCTTATTCAATTGAACTAATAAGTGAAATTGCCAGATTGACATTCTCAAGTTGATCTTTTAAATAATATCCAAATTGATGAGTTTTCTAAATGAGACATTGTAATCTTTTTTCCACATTAACCTAGATGAATAAACCTCTCAGGTTAATTAAAGTTTAAATCACAAATAGCCTATACAGGTTTGATTTATCATTAAAATTGATCAATCAGTAAAATTTGGTTTTTGCAAAACCCATTCAGTAATCCAGTACTGACAGAAGTCCCGCCCCCGCGGGAATCCCATGTGGCTTCGGCCCAAGGAAGAAGTGTACCATAGTGGGGAGTGTTCCCAACATTTGAACTACTGTTTACACTTATGATATCCAATCAATGGATATTGTATGGATTATCATCTCATTCAATTAAATAAGTTAAATTGTTGAAAATACCTTAATGTTCTTGCAATCAAATGAGACACTTTTAACCTGTTATGGCTAGGGGGCAGTATTTTCACGGCTGGATAAAAAACGTACCCGATTTAATCTGGTTACTACTCCTGCCCAGTAACTATAATATGCATATAATTATTGGCTTTGGATAGAAAACACTCCAATGTTTCTAAAACTGTTTGAATGGTGTCTGTGAGTATAACAGAACTCAAACGGCAGGTCAAAACCTGAGAGATTCCTTTACAGGAAGTGGCCTGTCTGACCATTTCTTGAACTTCTTTGCCATCTCTATCTTTTACAAAGGATCTCTGCTCTAACGTGACACTTCCTACGTCTTCCATGGGCGCTCAGAGCCCGGGAAAAAACAGAATGTCGTCATGCCAGCCCCAGGCTGAAACACATTATCGCCTTTCTCAAGTGGCCGATCAAGGGACTGTGGGCTTAGGCGCGTGCCCTGGCCGCCCCCGTCTTTGTGATTTTTCCTCTGTTTGCCGAAAAGGAGATTCCCGGTCGGAATATTATCGCTTTTTTACGAGATAAATTGCATAAAAATTGATTTTAAACAGCAGTTGACATGCTTCGAAGTACGGTAATGGAATATTTAGAATTTTTTTGTCACGAATTGCGCCATGCGCCCGACCCTTCTTTACCATTCGGATAGTGTCTGGGACGCACGAACAAAACGCCGCTATTCGGATATAACGATGGATTATTTTGGACCAAACCAACATTTGTTATTGAAGTAGCAGTCCTGGGAGTGCATTCTGACGAAGACAACAAAAGGTAATCAAACTTTTATAATAGTAAATCTGATATTGGTGAGTGCTAAACTTGCCGGGTGTCTAAATAGCTAGCCCGTGATGCCTGGGCTATGTACTTAGAATATTGCAAAATGTGCTTTCACCAAAAAGCTATTTTAAAATCGGACATATCGAGTGCATAGAGGAGTTCTGTATCTATAATTCTTAAAATAATTGTTATGCTTTTTGTGAACGTTTATCGTGAGTAATTTAGTAAATTGTTAGCAAATTCCCCGGAAGTTTGCGGGGGGTATGCTAGTTCTGAACGTCACATGCTAATGTAAAAAGCAGTTTTTTGATATAAATATGAACTTGATTGAACAAAACATGCATGTATTGTATAACATAATGTCCTAGGTGTGTCATCTGATGAAGATCATCAAAGGTTAGTGCTGCATTTAGCTGTCTTCTGGGTTTTTGTGACATTATATGCTAGCTTGAAAAATGGGTGTCTGATTATTTCTGGCTTGGTACTCTGCTGACATAATCTAATGTTTTGCTTTCGCTGTAAAGCCTTTTTGAAATCGGACAGTGTGGTTAGATAAAGGAGAGTCTTGTCTTTAAAATGCTGTGAAATAATCATATGTTTGAAAAATTGAAGTTTTTGTATTTTTGAGGAATTTGTAATTCGCGCCACGCCTATCATTGGATATTGGAGCAGGTGTTCCGCTAGCGGAACGTCTAGATGTAAGAGGTTATTAAACTTCCCATATTAACCTGGATGAAGCAACCTCTCAGGTTAATTCAAGTTTAATACCCAGAGCCTACCCAGGTATGATTAATCATTGGCATTGATTAAATAATTCAATTTGCTTTTGCAAATTCATTCACGTCCAACTTCCACATTACTGGTACAGTACTGATGGTTCGTCAACATCTATGAATAGATTAAACTTGTCTTTGCAGCTTCCAATGAATTCCAAACCCAAACATTTAAAAAAAAATAGGAACATTTTTCCTCTAAATTTTTCTAATAATGTGCAAGATACCAAAGGAGGTGGTCACCTCTCCTCTGCTAATTAGTGAACCTCAACCCATAAAAGGTTTGATCTCTGACCTCAGCAGGGATACCAACCCTAATTGTGACATTAGCGAAAACACAGCCGAAATTGCGAACGCTCTCCAAAATCAACCATCAAACACAGGCTTTGTGACGGTTCTCTCCACTTTAGCACTTATGTATCGCCATCAAAGGTTGGCATCGATCCAATACCACAGTGCACAGCTGAAGCACATGCAAGACATGGCTAGCATGAGGGCAAAGGTGGAGAGAACTGAGCAACTATTGACAAAAGCAGGAAATGAAAACATTCTGCTAGCCGAGGAACTGCGTTTGAAATCGGAAGAATTAAAAGTAATTGAAAATACTTATGACGATGAACGAGCACAAACTCTCCAACAAAATCGTCATCTGCAGGAACAACTCGATTTAGCCAAAACTAAATACGATGTAGTCCACTCCAAACTAGATAAATAGGTCGAGTTATCTATAAATAGGAGCGCACAATTTGATAACATGCAGGCAGTTTTGTTGAACGTTACTCAAGGTAACAATGTTCTACTCCAAATTCTGCAGACCAAAGACGATCAGTTGATGAACACAATGACAAAGTTGGATGACAAATCAGCAGAACTTATTGAAGTCGCTGACCCAATGAATGATGAGAGAACTCAGGTGATGAGGATGGAAATATTGATTTCTAAGCAAGCAGAGGAAATCTTATCACTGAATCTCTCGCTCCGTACTCGAGACCTCTATCTGCAAACCATGACAGATAAGTTTGAGACCGAAAGGAGCAGGTGTGACACTCACGTGTCCAAAATTGGTACTCTAAGCGCTCAAGTGGACTCTGCAATGCAGCAGAAGACCACCCTTAGGTACCATCTGGAGGAAGTCCAGAATGGTCACGCTCTACAGCATGACTACCCATCCAAGCAACCGGAGTCCGGTACTCAAAGGAGTGAAGACGATAGGTTTCAGACATTGCCTCCATCATGTGTCCCTCAGTCTTCTCCTCTTGGCCATTCGGCACTGAGTAATATGGAGCCTCTTGGCCAACAAAGCCAAATCTTGGCTTCTCCTCTTGGCCTGTCGGCCCCAATTTCTCCACAGGATGAAGCCAACCCTCTCCGCCCGCTTGGCACGAAATACCTTGACAAACTCGTCAAGAATTTCCCCACCTTTGACCCCGTTCCAGGTCAGCCAAACGATACTGAGACGTTCCTAGCTGACACAGAGGACGCGTTGGGTGGCTACCCGAATGCTACGGGTTCTGACAGGGTTTACCTGTTGAAGCGAACGTCGAATAGACACGTGACGAGGTTCATTCGCCTACAACAGCAACACGTGCTAAATGACTACGCTAAACTTGCCACAGCTTTGAAATTAGAATTCAGTGGTTCTGCGACTCGCAAACACGATAGCCCACTGGCTAACATGGTCAAACAAGCTCGGAACGAACACCCACAAGCTTTCTATCATAGGCTTCGTTCAGCTTACTTTGGCCTACTCACGGAAACAGGAATGGAAGAGCTGTTACCATTCAAACAAATGTTTCTGTCGAACATGTATCCCACCTTCATTACCTACTTGGGCCCTGCAGCCCACGTTGGCTTGCCTATCTTACAACTCAGAGAGCTTGCAAGCACAGCTTTTGAGGCATCAAAAGCTCACAACGCTAAGAGCCCTGACCACTCGGTTTTGAAGTTTGACCAGGAGCACTCACTCCAGTTAGAGGATGCATTATCAGGTATTGGAGCGTCGAGAGATGACGCACAACAACAGTTTCTACCTCGAAACCATGATTCCAATAACCGCCGCCGTCGAAATAACTGTCAAGTACGTCGCCTTCAAAACGACTACCGCTACAATCGACCTGTTCGCTACGTTCCTGCACCTAACCCACACAAAGTGTCAGAGCACAAGGGTAACAAAGGGTTGAAGGACGATCAAAACGTAGACCAATGTTCTCCAGAAGTCCCACTACGGGAAGAACTAAAGCGAGAACAATTTGAGAAAAGGGTAAAAGATAAGTCACAAGGACTAGACGGGGAATTACCGGACACCAGGTCCGCAGAAATTAACACCCATAGCAAGGACGTTAAAGTTAAAATTTCTCCCGCTCTCATTCAAGACCCTATCCAGGGCCCGCTTGATCAAGAAACAAGCCCCCGGGCTTTGTCTGTAGACTCTGATACAAAAGTTGCGAAGAAAAATGTCAAACGCTTCGTTAAAGCCAAGCCCACTCAAAATCGGAAAAGTCAATCTGCTTCCACCTTGAACAGAAAGGGCACATCATCGTCGTTGCGAACGACCACTCCACTTTGTGGGGAATATGTCCACTAACCACGAATCTAAACGGCCATACCTGGAAACAGTCCTGGAGGACTGCTTAACTTGTCATGCGCTAATTGATTCGGGTGCGACAATATCACTTATCTCTCAAACATTGTTTGATGATCTCAAAAGGGCTTTGAAGCCAACTAAACGTTGGTTAAAAGTGGAACGATGCGAAACTACACTTCGAGGGGTCACTCAGACTACCTCGCCTCTCACGTTGAGAGTCATGCTGAAACTACACTTCAAGAACGTATCGCTCGTTCACCCTGTGTATGTTACCAGCCTCAAAACTGTACCCCTGCTACTTGGAGCAGACTTGATGGATCGATTACTCCCATTGATGGATTGGAAAACCAACCAGGTATGGTCACAGGCCACAGTGCCTTCTCCACTGACCAAACTGTCTTCCCCTAACGCTAGCTGCAATGCAGTCATTCACGAGGGGTATCTGTTGAAAGCACCCCTTGGGAAAAAGACGTTTAGAAACCTCTTGGTACAAAATCCGATCCAAGGAGATATTACGATATCTCGACACATTCCATCAGCCAATCTGATTGACCATTCTTTTCATGATTTCGAGCCAGCTGTCTCTGTGAATGAGCAACTTCCCTCCTCCTTGCAGTCGTGCAATACGGTAGTTGAGATGAACTTCTCTTGCCCTTCGGACACTTCTGCAAGCACTGCGGCCGTCTCAGCAAGAAAAACATTGATGCGCAGAGTACACTCTGCTTCCAATGATACACCTTCTGCTTTGTTGGGGACTGTCACCCCTTACAATGACACTAATGGCGTCAGTCCAGCAACTGACCCGATGACTCTGGTGAAACACTTTGCGATATCACAGACCGATATCCTTGTCTCAGTTTGCAGGTACTGAAGAGGTTGCCACACGCGGACGCGGTGGTGACTGACAGACCTCGACAGCCACTGAGGATGTTGAAGCACAAACACCAGGAGATTTGGTTGAAAGGTTTCAGCCATTCTCATAATAACGCGGCCACTGACAACTCGTACATAGGGTCCGACCTTTTCGTTTGCGCCTCGGACACCAACACAACCCGCTGGTGGGGGGGTCCCGAGACACAAAGGGGGGGAATAGTAGCCCAGACCCATGATGAGCCTCATCGAGGCCGGTAGGGGGGTCGAGACTACGGACAACACCGTACGAGGCCGCCAGAGCATAAATCAAATCTAGTTGTAAACTCCCCTACGAGAACAGTGAGGAGCAGACAGGCCCCTAGACGGGGATTATCTTAGAACACATCTAAGATAGTTCTGAGGTGTACCACACTGGTCGTAAAGGAAGTCCAGTGGACTTGTCCACCTCCAAAACAAATGGCAACAATAATCATTCCTTGCCATGTGTAGGTTCAACTACAATACAACTAGTAATATGCTCCAATCATGTGTTCCGGTAGATAATATTTCAGAATAAATCGGTAGGACAACTGGACCCCTTGAATACCAGTACCAATACCACAGTCAGTCCAGCAACACTCAGTAAGAGGATTAGTAACCTCACAAGTTAAATTGCTATTGATAATAGCGACATAGGAGTCACTCAGAGTGCAACACGGGGAAGGGAATCTCCATTGCACTTTTCCAATGGTTAACACATGCCACTAATAAATAGAACCCTCCGTTCAGGAGAAAAGTTATTAGAAGTCATGAACCATGATCACACCACGTACGACTGGTCTAATACTTAGAGTACTTCCGTCGTGAGGTTAGCTCCTCCGTGGATAACATAGCTATGAAATAGACTTCATACCTACCGCCACTACAATAGTGTAAGACACCGTGACTTGTAGAAAACTACTACAGACTCCCTTGACACCAATTCTGACTGACCTCCAGGCATTGACCTGAAAATTACCTGACTACGTCAGACTCATTCTGAACAAGTTGTAATCTGCCAGGATACTTGGTGTTCTTCCCTTGACATGCGCGATTGTGTAAGCATAAACGCACATGCACAACGGAACATCCAATTAGGATTTATGCTAGGACCACTTAAGGGTTCAAGCAAAATACCAGCCTTAGTGAAGTTGAACATTTACTTCTAGGCCTTTGACTCTACAGCACTCACCAGTTTTCTAACCAGAAGTCCATAGGTCATCCCTGTAGACTGCCCAAAACTAGTGCCTTACAGCTGTAGACTTATCATATAGTTGTCAACTTAGGATAGTACCCTAAGCGCTACCCCACAAATTAGGAAAGCCCTAAATATGACATTAGACAATGCCATGATAGGGTCATTTTGCCAAGACCATGGACGTAGATAGAATACAGTCCAATTAGATGATTAAGGTGGCATAACTATATTTTGTTTTGTTTATGCTTTCATTCATTTTGTTTCATTTTCTTCGGCACATAGAAAGTGATAGAGCCATAAACTACTCCACCATACAACCATCAGTTAGTGCCACAACGCCGCTCATTTGGGAGGAAATGTAATGATATATTTCATGAGTGTGTGTGCGTTGTTAACATCTGCCTAAGTTACTGCCCAGATATTCCAGTCTAGACGACCAGACGACGGGTCCGGAACGGCGATCCCAATCCGGACATCCGCTGCCGAGCCATGGAACGGACTTCTTCATTTGCAGAGACCCTACCCAGGTCGACCACCAGAGGGGGGACTGCAATAGCAACCAACAACTGGACATCTGCTGCCCAGCCTTGGAGCGGACTTCTTCATTTGCAGACACCCTACCCGGGTCGACCGCCAGATGGGGACCACAACGATGATCCACAACCAGGACAACCCACGTTCATTTTTATGTTGGTTTACAACATGCAGGTTAATCGCAAGATTGAACCCAACATGGGGGGACTGTCATGACGTTGGCCTGTGGGTAAGGTTTATGACCCCCCCATAAATACCTTTCTCCCTTCCCCTCTCTTTCTGACCCTACTGAAGGACTTGAATAGCCTGTGTTAAATATAGAGAGTCTGGGAACATCAAACAAATGGGGAAAAGGAACCATATTTTGGTAATAAAACCAGTTGGAAATATGCTTGGGAACGTAATGAGTATGGATGTCAGTTCGGTTGTCATCTGAGACATTATGAGTGATGACAGGACGACATAAACTGTACCTGAGAAAGTATACACCCTCTAGTTATCAGAGTAACATGGAATTGTTATGCAATTGAAATGTTTGATATTGAAATTGTTTGTTAGGAGATTAAATGTAATTTTTGCTTCCAAATGAGAGAATTGGGTTTTCATAAGGAAAGTGCCCTGCTTGATCAGTGGGCCACCCCTGTGAAGAGACAGGGGTTATAAACGATGAAACACATCCTTCCCCCTCTCCACTATATAAGCCTTTGACGAAAAGATAACCACGTGTTCCAGTACGTGAGGTCTGCAGCCTCTACGTTAGAAGGACACACGTCAAGTACAGAACTAAGCCAACCTCGGCGTGAGCTTTGGTGGCGAATGGTATGAACTTTGAGCTTATTCACTACAGAAGTGATACTTCCTAGCCGTTGAGTTAGCAGCGGCCGCTGTAAACGGGGGCTAGGAAAGGACGGACGACGGATCCAGTCTAACAGACGGACGAAGATACCACCACCTATCCAATTTACCACCAGAGACATTCTTCCGAGGACAGGAAGATCTGTTGGCCAACCCGGCCAGCATCTACGACCAATCTACCGAAGCGCAGCTCAGAGTAAATATTTATTGCATTTTCCTTTTCCAAATGGGCGGTAATTTAGAATGCATAAGATAATGTATTTACGATAGCATAGCTGCTGTTTCTTTGTTCCTAAATCTTCCCGCTCTTTCATTCAAGCCCAACCCCCTTTCCTTTGTGTAACCAGCCATCATGTATGACATCATTTGTATTCTGTGTATATGTAATTCTGTGTGATTTAGTTTAGGTATTGAGTAAATAAATAATTAAACCCAATTTGGTATTGCTGATTCAACTTGTTAGCCAGGGTTCGTGAAGATAGCCAAGAATGTACAACTTTCATTATGAGACTGAAAATAAGATAAGGGTTAATATTGACTGCTATCGATGTAAAAGATTACTAAGTATTTTAAGAGTTTATTCCGAGGATAACGGCTCTATAAACGTTCTTCCGTGGTGCCCCGACTTTCTAGTTAATTACATTTACATGATTAGCTTAATCAGGTAATATTAATTACAGAGAAAGGATTTTATAGAATAGCATGAAATATCACTTAATCTGGCATAGCCAAAGACACGACACTACCATAGAAGTCCCCTCGAAGCCTATCATTAACTATGTACACTACCGTTCAAAAGTTTGGGGTCTTAGAAATGTCCTTGTTTTTGAAAGAAAAGCAAATTTTTTGTCCATCCGAAATACAGTGTAGACGTTGTTACTGTTGTAAATGACTATTGTAGCTGGAAACGGCAGATTTTTTATGGAATATCTACATAGGCGTACAGAGGCCCATTATCAGCAACCATCACTCCTGTGTTCCAATGGCACGTTGTGTTAGCTAATCCAAGTTTATCTTTTTAAAAGGCTAATTGATCATTTGAAAACACTTTTGCAATCATGTTAGCACAGCTGAAAACTGTTGTTCTGATTAAATAATTAATATAACTGTCCTTCTTTAGACTAGTTGAGTATCTGGAGCATCAGCATTTGTGGGTTCGATTACAGGCTCAAAATGTCCAGAAACAAAGAACTTCCTTATGAAACCCGTCAATCCATTCTTGTTCTGAGAAATGAAGGCTATTCCATGCGAGAAATTGCCAAGAAACTGAAGATCTCGTACAACACTGTGTACTACTCCCTTCACAGAACAGCGCAAACTGGCTCTAACCAGAATAGAAAGAGGAGTGGGAGGCCCCGGTGCCCCAGTGCACAACTGAGCAAGAAGAAAAGTTAATTAGAGTGTCTAGTTTGAGAAACAGACACCTCTTAAGTCCTCAACTGACAGCTTCATTAAATAGTCCCTGCCAAACACCAGTCCCAATGTCAACAGTGAAAAGGCGACTCCAGGATACTGGCCTTCTAGGCAGAGTTCCTCTGTCCAGTGTCTGTGTTCTTTTGCCCATCTTAATTTTTTATTTTCATTGGCCAGTCTGATATACAACTTTTTCTTTGCAACTCTGCCTAAGAAGGCCAGCTGTCACCTCCAGGTATGTGTTTGTCCCCCTGTGTGCTGAGGGTGTCAGGTTCTTGTCCAGTTCTGGCATTTAGAATGCCACTGACTAGTACATGTCCCTGGGCCTGGAAATTATTGATTTTCCCTCCAGGATGGAAAAGCTGTCTTCATTAAAGTATGAGGATTCTAGTGGGGGGATGTAGGTGGCACACGGGATGACATTTTTCTTTGTTAAGATCATTTCCTTTTGAATTTCTAGCCATTTGTAAAATGTACCTGTTTTTATTCATTTAATATAGTGTGTTAGGTCTACTCTATACCAAATTATCATACCCCCTGAGTTCCGTCCCAGTTTCACAGCTGGTAGTTTGGTGGATGGGACAACCAGCTCTCTGTAACCTAGAAGGCAACCAGTGGGTCCATCTCCTCTACACCATATATCTTGTAGGACGACAATGTCTGTATTTCTGATATCTTTGGTGAAGTCCAGGTTCCTGCTCTTTAGGCCAAAGCCAGATGACCTCAGGCGTTGGAAATTCCAGGATGCGATAGTGAAGGCTTTGTGTTCCATAAAGTGTCCAATGTTGTTGGCCGTGTGGTTTGGCCTCAGGCCAGTAAGTGTGAGCACAGCCTGCTGAGCATCTGGTACATGCCATTGGCTTGGGCTAGTGTAAGAGTGGGGGTTGGGCCTGTTTGCCTGCTCACGGCCAGGGCGTATATGTGACTTCCATGTTGATGCCCTCTTTGCGGGAGTGGGGGGCATGGGGGGCATGGGGTGGGCAGGAGGGGCATAGGTCTGATCTGAGGGGGCCTAAATGGGGTGCGGGCATGGTTGAATTGGGGGATGTGTTGATTGGTGGGGGTGAGGGTGTGGATGTGGCTGGTGGTGTTGTGGTCTGGATGTAGGTCCTCTCGGCGTGGGTCCTCTATTTGTAGGTCCGGGGGGGGGGGGTTCCTCTATGTGTAGGTCCAGGGGGGGGTCCTCTATGTGTAGGTCCAGGGGGGGGGGTCCTCTATGTGTAGGTCCAGGGGGGGTCCTCTATGTGTAGGTCCAAGGGGGGGTCCTCTATGTGTAGATCCAGGGGGGGTCCTCTATGTGTAGGTCCGGGGGGGGTCCTCTATGTGTAGGTCCAGGGGGGGGGGGGGTCCTCTGTGTAGGTCCAAGGGGGGGTCCTCTATGTGTAGGTCCAGGGGGGGTCCTCTATGTGTAGGTCCAGGGGGGGTCCTCCATGTGTAGGTCCAGGGGGGTCCTCTATGTGTAGGTCCAGGGGGGGTCCTCTATGTGTAGGTCCGGGGGGGGTCCTCTATGTGTAGGTCCGGGGGGGAGTCCTCTATGTGTAGGTCCGGGGGGGACCTCTATGTGTAGGTCCAGGGGGGTCCTCTATGTGTAGATCCAGGGGGGGGTCCTCTATGTGTAGGTCCGGGGGGGGTCCTCTATGTGTAGGTCCAGGGGGGGGTCCTCTATGTGTAGGTCCAGGGGGGGTCCTCTATGTGTAGGTCCGGGGGGGGTCCTCTATGTGTAGGTCCAGGGGGGGTCCTCTATGTGTAGGTCTGGGGGGGTCCTCTATGTGTAGGTCTGGGGGGGGTCCTCTATGTGTAGGTCCGGGGGGGGGTCCTCTATGTGTAGGTCCAGGGGGGACCTCTATGTGTAGGTCCAGGGGGGGGTCCTCTATGTGTAGGTCCAGGGGGGGGGGGGTCCTCTATGTGTAGGTCCAGGGGGGGGGGTCCTCTATGTGTAGGTCCGGGGGGGGGGTCCTCTATGTGTAGGTCCAGGGGGGGGGGGTCCTCTATGTGTAGGTCCGGGGGGGTGGGGTCCCGCAGGTCTGGGAGAGTGTCTCGCAGGTCTGGGCGGGGTGTCTATTGATCTGTTCCTCCTGTGTGAAGGGTTGGGGCTGTGGTTGAGGGCGATGTCCTTTAGGGTCCGGGTGAAGGTGCTGCCTTGTATAGGTGGACTTGATCGTAAAGGCTGTTCAAGTCCAGGGTGGAGTGGTGGGCCAGGTAAACATGGGGTTTTGAGGCACAGTCACTGGAAATACTTGCGTTTACCTGCTGTATGGTAGCAGGGTGGGAGTCTTTTCACGGTAGCAGGGTGGATATAACCAGTTGTGCGTTGTTTAGACACTGTGTGTTTTGGAAAACGTTTATTTTCTTGTATATATTTCCCGTTTGAGCCATAAGGAGTACAATCTGTGTCTTGTGTATGTCCTCTATGGGTGTGGGGGTGTAGTCAGGAGGTCTATCAGGGTGGCTGACAGGGGGGTGCTCAGAGAGGGTGGAATCCCCTGGACTTGGGGTTCTTCATTTGTCTGTGCTGATGTGATGTTGAGGCTATGGTCAGGGTCTGAGGTGGGCTGTTCTGCTGGCTTCTCTGCCGGGGTGGCCAGCTATCTAATGGGTTGTTCTCTGTCACACGCCATCTCCCTCACCCTCTCCTCCAGCAGTCTGATCCTCTCCTCCATCCCCCTCACCCTCTCCTCCATCCCCCTCACCCACTCCTCCATCCCCCCTCTCCCTCTCCTCCATCCCCCTCACCCTCTCCTCCATCCCCCTCGGGGTGGGGGTTATATAATGAAGAGGTCTGGGGGTTGCTCGTCTGTGGGGTTATATAATGAAGAGGTCTTGGGGTTGCTCGTCTGTGGGGTTATATAATGAAGAGGTCTGGGAGTTGCTCGTCTGGGGGGTTATATAATGAAGAGGTCTGGGGGTTGCTCGTCTGGGGGGTTATATAATGAAGAGGTCTGGGGGTTGCTCGTCTGGGGGGTTATATAATGAAGAGGTCTGGGGGTTACTCGTCTGTGGGGTTATATAATGAAGAGGTCTGGGGGTTGCTGGTCTGTGGGGTTATATAATGAAGAGGTCTGGGGGTTGCTGGTCTGTGGGTTTATATAATGAAGAGGTCTTGGGGTTGCTCGTCTGTGGCGTTATATAATGAAGAGGTCTGGGGGTTGCTCGTCTGGGGGGTTATATAATGAAGAGGTCTTGGGGTTGCTCATCTGTGGGGTTATATAATGAAGAGGTCTGTGGGGGTTATATAATGAAGAGGTCTGTGGGGTTATATAATGAAGAGGTCTGGGGGGGTTATATAATGAAGAGGTCTGGGGGTTGCTCGTCTGTGGGGTTATATAATGAAGAGGTCTGGGGGTGGCTCGTCTGTGGTGTTATATAATGAAGAGGTCTGGTCTGACCCGTTCGGGGTTGGGGTATCTTTCTCCAGGGAGAGCTTCTCCTGCTGGGCTAATTCTTTGATTAGGTGAAAGTCCAGCTGAAACTGTTTGGGTTGCCCTGTACCATAACTGTTCCAGACTTGTGCAGGTTGACATTGGCTGACTCAGAGTCCTCGTTGTCTAGTATCCTAAGTTTCCAACCATCGCTATAACACCCCCCACTGTGCCAGGGGATGGTCTGTGTGGAAAATGAACTTGCTTATGTTCCCATTTTTATAATAGTCAACAAAAAAGTGTCTCTTGATTTTCCATAAAGAGATTCTTTTTGTACTCTTTTCGTGCCTTCTCATTTTTTACATCCAAATGATACTGTATTGTAATGACCTCTGATCAGCGAGAGGGGGCTTCAAAGGCTTCTGCATTAGGGTGGGGTAGGCTGTGAAACTCTTCTGCCATTGTTGGGCACAAGGGCCTTGACACCTCACATCTCAGTGCTAATTGAAGTTGCAGTCAGATCTGTTCTGTCCTAGCAAACTTGGTAGCCTGAACTTAGCATTCAATCCTAATAAAGTAACATACTTTGTAATATATTTTTCTTCTTGGCTTGAAAAGTATCTTCAGACTAAACATTACTCACTCAGTTCCAGGTTGGATGGGTTAGGGTTAGGGTTCAGGTTTCTGTTGTTTATTTGACAGAGCATTTGCTGTATATCTTGGAAATAAGAATCTTTGCCCGTAGGTATTCTTCCAGGTAATTTGTCCAAAGTCAGGTTGTAGGATTGGAGTTTTGATTTGGAGTGAAGGTTATGTTGTGGAAGGTAGTATCCTATATATGTCCCTGCCAAAAAAATCTACGTTTTTTTAACCTGTCTGGTTTTTAACAGCCAGTGGAATCGCGTCGTGCGAAATACAAATACCTCATAAATGCTATAACTTACATTTCTCAAACATATGACTATTTTACACCATTTTATAGATACACCTCTCCTGAATCGAACCACGTTGTCCGATTTCAAAAAGGCTTTACAGCAAAAGCAAAACAATAGATTATGTTAGGAGAGTACCCTGCCAAAAATAATCACACTGCCATTTTCAAAGCAACTGGCATGCATCACAAATACCCCAAACACAGCTAAATGCAATCTTCATCAGATGACACTCCTAGGACATCATGTTACACAATACATGCATTTTTTGTTCGATAAATTTCATATTTATATATAAAAACAGCATTTTACATCGGAACATAACGTTCAGAAAATATTTTCCCTCAAATGCTTCCGGTGAATCAGCGCTACAATTTACAAAATTACTATTCGAAAACATTGTTAACCCATATCTCTGTCTTGCAAAATCACATCACAAAACAGATGTTATTTACTAATATTGGACTCGATATGGACACCTTCAATTGTCTAGCAACAGGGTTTCTTATCCTGTTATGGATAGGGGGCAGTATTTTCACAGCCGGATAAAAAACGTACCCGATTGAATCTGATTATTACTCCTGCCCAGAAACTAGAATATGCATATAATTATTAGCTTTGGATAGAAAACACTCCAAAGTTTCTAAAACTGTTTGAATGGTGTCTGTGAGTATAACAGAACTCATTTGGCAGGCCAAAACCTGAGAAGATTCTGTACAGGATGTACCCTGTCTGACCATTTCTTGGCCTTCTTGATCATAATCTATGCAAAACAGGGGATCTCTGCTGTAACATGACACTTCCTACGGCTCCCATAGGCTCTCAGAAGGCGGCAAAAAGCTGAATGGTGGCTTTGCAGTCCCTGGCTGAAAAACACTAGCGCATTTAGATAGTGGTCGATCAGAGAACAGAGACTGGAGGCGCGTGCACGAGGCGACTCCATGTTTTTATTATTTCGTCTTTGAACGAAAACAACGACTCCCGGTCGGAATATTATCGCTTTTTTACGAAAAAAATAGCATAAAAATTGATTTTAAACAGCGGTTGACATGCTTCAAAGTACGGTAATGGAATATTTAGAAATTTTTTGTCACGAAACGCGTCGGGCGCGTAACCCTTCGTCACCCTTGGATAGTGTCTTGAACGCACGAACAAAACGCCGCTATTTGGATATAACTATGGATTATTTTGAACCAAACCAACATTTGTTATTGAAGTAGAAGTCCTGGGACTGCATTCTGACTAAGAACAGCAAAGGTAATCCAATTTTTCTTATAGTAAATCTGATTTTGGTGAGGGTCAAACTTGGTGGGTGTCAAAATAGCTAGCCTGTGATGGCGAGCTATCTACTCAGAATATTGCAAAATGTGCTTTCACCGAAAAGCTATTTTAAAATAGGACACCTCGATTGCATAAAGGAGTTCTGTATCTATAATTCTTAAAATAATTGTTATGTTTTTTGTGAACGTTTATCGTGAGTAATTTAGTAAATTCACCGGAAGTGTTCGGTGGGAATGCTAGTCACATGCTAATGTAAAATGCTGGTTTTTGATATAAATATGAACTTGATTGAACAAAACATGCATGTATTGTATAACATAATGTCCTAGGCGTGTCATCTGATGAAGATCATCAAAGGTTAGTGCTGCACTTAGCTGTGGTTTTGTTTTTTGTGACATTATATGCTAGCTTGAAAAATGGGTGTCTGATTATTTCTGGCTGGGTACTCTGCTGACATAATCTAATGTTTTGCTTTCGCTGTAAAGCCTTTTTGAAATCGGACAGTGTGGTTAGTTTAACGAGAGTCTTGTCTTTAAAATGCTGTAAAATAGTCATATGTTTGAAAAATTGAAGTTTTCGGATTTTAGAGGAGTTTGTATTTCACGCCACGCCCATCATTGGATATTGGAGCAGGTGTTCCGCTAGCGGAACGTCTAGATATAAGAGGTTAATTTGGGTCATTCGAGGACAGTACATTTTTCATTTGGGTCTCGAAGCTGAATAAACTCAAGGTCCTCTGACATGGATTCTTAAACTACGGTTTGGGACCCAAAGTGGGCATTAACATGTGATAGGTGTGTCACGAAATATGAGTAAACATTCAGAATCACACACTATTTCTTCATCATTTTGGTCGTTTCGGGGAGTTTCTTAGCTCACAGACTAAGTTTCAACTCAATCAAAATTACAACCCTTTCGAAATGGCAATGAAGTGCCGTGACCCGGATTCGAACCATTGTTGCTGCGGCCACAACGCAGAGTACTAACCACTATACGATCACGGAAAGCTAACAGAGATTGCTTGTAGAGCCTACTCATGCTCTGACAGAGAGTTGTACAAGCTGGCTAAACTCTTTTCATTTAGCGCTCGAAATGAATAAACTGAAGAACCAGTTGAACTTCAGACAGTTGGTACGTTGTAATTCATTCAAAAAGTTCTCTTTTTCCGTTAATTTGGAATATCTCAATTGCACCCTCCTCAAGTTTTCTCTCCTCTCAACACTCCTAATTCCGTTAACCCATTGGTTGAGAATAGCAGAGTGCTCTCCACTCTGACCTTTTCCATCAATGTATTCAATGAACTGCTTGAAAAGGCTCTGCTGAGATTCGAACGCAGGATCTCCTGTTTACTAGACAGGCGCTTTAACCTGTTAGGGCTAGGGGGCAGTATTTTCACGGCTGGATATTTTTTTTTTACCCGATTTAATCTGGTTACTAATCCTACCCAGTAACTAGAATATGCATATACTTATTATATATGGATAGAAAACACTCTAAAGTTTCTAAAACTGTTTGAATGGTGTCTGTGAGTATAACAGAACTCAATTGGCAGGCAAAGCCCTGAGACATTTTCTGACAGGAAGTGGATACCTGATGTGTTGTATTACCTTTAAACCTATCCCATTGAAAAACACAGGGGCTGAGGAATATTTTGGCACTTCCTATTGCTTCCACTAGATGTCACCAGCCTTTACAAAGTGTTTTGAGTCTTCTGGAGGGAGATCTGACCGAACAAGAGCCATGGAACGATGATGGCCCATTAGACACCTGGCGCGCGAGTTCATGTTGGGTACCCTCGTTCCAATACGTTATAAAAGAGTATGCATTCGTCCACCTTGAATATTATTCATGTTCTGGTTAAAAAAGGCCCTAATGATTTATGCTATACAACGTTTGACATGTTTGAACGAACGTAAATATTTTTTTTCCCCTCGTTCATGACGAGAAGTCCGGCTGGCTTAGATCATGTGCTAACAAGACGGAGATTTTTGGACATAAATGATGAGCTTTTTTGAACAAAACTACATTCGTTATGGACCTGTGATACCTGGAAGTGACATCTGATGAAGAGAATCAAAGGTAATGGATTATTTACATAGTATTTTCGATTTTAGATCTCCCCAACATGACGTCTAGTCTGTATCGCAACGCGTATTTTTCTGGGCGCAGTGCTCAGATTATTGCAAAGTGTGATTTCCCAGTAAGGTTATTTTTAAATCTGGCAAGTTGATTGCGTTCAAGAGATGTAAATCTATAATTCTTTAAATGACAATATAATATTTTACCAATGTTTTCTAATTTTAATTATTTAATTTGTGGTGTTGACTTGAATGCCGGTTATTGGAGGGAAACGATTTCCTCAACATCAATGCCATAGTAAAACGCTGTTTTTGGATATAAATATGAACTTGATAGAACTAAAAATGCATGCATTGTCTAACATAATGTCCTAGGAGTGTCATCTGATGGAGATTGTAAAAGATTAGTGCATCATTTTAGCTGGTTTTATGGTTTTGGTGACCCTGTCTTTGAATTGACAAAACATTACACACAACTCTTGTAAATGTACTGTCCTAACATACTCTAAATTTATGCTTTCGCCGTAAAACCTTTTTGAAATCGTAAAACGTGGTTAGATTAAGGAGATGTTTATCTTTCAAAGGGTGTAAAATAGTTGTATGTTTGAAAAATTTGAATTTTGACATTTATTTGGATTCAAATTTGCCGCTCTTGAAATGCACCTGCTGTTGATGGAGTGCACCACGGGGGGGGAC
This sequence comes from Salmo salar, assembly GCF_965601325.2. Classification (NCBI taxonomy): domain Eukaryota; kingdom Metazoa; phylum Chordata; class Actinopteri; order Salmoniformes; family Salmonidae; genus Salmo; species Salmo salar. Next base: position 4,308,888 of record NC_138303.1, read on the forward strand.
GCTAGCGTCCCACCTAGCCCATAGAGGTTAATCAACTAAGCCACAGCGCCCATAGACATCACATCTGATGCAGGAAAGGTCACCGCCACAAGTATTTAAGTCAAACCAGTCTCGTTCATTTAACCCATATCTCTGTCTTGCAAAATCACATCACAAAACAGATGTTATTTACTAATTTTGGAATCGATATGTACACCTTCAATTGTCTAGCAACAGGGTTTCTTATGCTATGTTTTGGGACCCAAAGTGGGCCTGAGTATGTGAGAGGTGGGCAGTGAGATATCAGTAAACATTTGTAGTGACATACTATTTCTTCTTAATTTGGGTCATTGGAGGACAGTACATTTTTCATTTGGGTCTCGAGCTGAATAAACTCAAGATCCTCTGACATGGATTCTTAAACTACGGTTTGGGACCCAAAGTGGGCATTAACATGTGATAGGTGTGTCACGAGATATGAGTAAACATTCAGAATCGTACACTATTTCTTCATCATTTTGGTCGTTTCGGGGAGTTTCTTAGCTCACAGAGTAAGTTTCAACTCAATCAAAATTACAACCCTTTCGAAATGGCAATGAAGTGCCGTGACTCGGATTCGAACCAGGGTTGCTGCGGCCACAACACAGAGTACTAACCACTATACGATCACGGCAAGCTAACAGAGATTGCTTGTAGAGCCTACTCATGCTCTGACAGAGAGTTGTGCAAGCTGGCTAAACTCTTTTCATTTAGCGCTCGAAATGAATAAACTGAAGAACCAGTTGAACTTCAGACAGTTGGTACGTTGTAATTCATTCAAAAAGTTATCTTTTTCCGTGAATTTGGAACATCTCAATTGCACCCTCCTCAAGTTTTCTCTCCTCTCAACACTCCTAATTCTGTTAACCCATTGGTTGAGAATAGCAGAGTGCCCTCCACTCTGACCTTTTCCATCAATGTGTTCAATGAACTGCTTGGAAAGGAACAGCTGAGATTTGAACTCAGGATCTCCTGTTTACTAGACAGGCGCTTTAACCAACTAAGCCACAGCGCCCATAGACATCACATCTGATGCAGGTAAGGTCACCGCCACACGTATTTAAGTCAAACCAGTCTCGTTCATTTAACCCATATCTCTGTCTTGCAAAATCACATCACAAAACAGATGTTATTTACTAATTTTGGAATCGATATGGACACCTTCAATTGTCTAGCAACAGGGTTTCTTATGCTATGTTTTGGGACCCAAAGTGGGCCTGAGTATGTGAGAGGTGGGCAGCGAGATATCAGTAAACATTTGTAGTGACATACTATTTCTTCTTAATTTGGGTCATTCGAGGACAGTACATTTTTCATTTGGGTCTCGAGCTGAATAAACTCAAGATCCTCTGACATGGATTCTTAAACTACGGTTTGGGACCCAAAGTGGGCATTAACATGTGATAGGTGTGTCACGAGATATGAGTAAACATTCAGAATCATACACTATTTCTTCATCATTTTGGTCGTTTCGGGGAGTTTCTTAGCTCACAGAGTAAGTTTCAACTCAATCAAAATTACAACCCTTTCGAAATGGCAATGAAGTGCCGTGACCCGGATTCGAACCAGGGTTGCTGCGGCCACAACGCAGAGTACTAACCACTATACGATCACGGCAAGCTAACAGAGATTGCTTGTAGAGCCTACTCATGCTCTGACAGAGAGTTGTGCAAGCTGGCTAAACTCTTTTCATTTAGCGCTCGAAATGAATAAACTGAAGAACCAGTTGAACTTCAGACAGTTGGTACGTTGTAATTCATTCAAAAAGTTATCTTTTTCCGTGAATTTGGAACATCTCAATTGCACCCTCCTCAAGTTTTCTCTCCTCTCAACACTCCTAATTCTGTTAACCCATTGGTTGAGAATAGCAGAGTGCCCTCCACTCTGACCTTTTCCATCAATGTGTTCAATGAACTGCTTGGAAAGGCACTGCTGAGATTTGAACTCAGGATCTCCTGTTTACTAGACAGGCGCTTTAACCAACTAAGCCACAGCGCCCATAGACATCACATCTGATGCAGGTAAGGTCACCGCCACACGTATTTAAGTCAAACCAGTCTCGTTCATTTAACCCATATCTCTGTCTTGCAAAATCACATCACAAAACAGATGTTATTTACTAATTTTGGAATCGATATGGACACCTTCAATTGTCTAGCAACAGGGTTTCTTATGCTATGTTTTGGGACCCAAAGTGGGCCTGAGTATGTGAGAGGTGGGCAGCGAGATATCAGTAAACATTTGTAGTCACATACTATTTCTTCTTAATTTGGGTCATTCGAGGACAGTACATTTTTCATTTGGGTCTCGAGCTGAATAAACTCAAGATCCTCTGACATGGATTCTTAAACTACGGTTTGGGACCCAAAGTGGGCATTAACATGTGATAGGTGTGTCACGAGATATGAGTAAACATTCAGAATCATACACTATTTCTTCATCATTTTGGTCGTTTCGGGGAGTTTCTTAGCTCACAGAGTAAGTTTCAACTCAATCAAAATTATAACCCTTTCGAAATGGCAATGAAGTGCCGTGATCCGGATTCGAACCAGGGTTGCTGCGGCCACATCGCAGAGTACTAACCACCATACGATCACGGCAAGCTAACAGAGATTGCTTGTAGAGCCTACTCATGCTCTGACAGAGAGTTGTGCAAGCTGGCTAAACTCTTTTCATTTAGCGCTCGAAATGAATAAACTGAAGAACCAGTTGAACTTCAGACAGTTGGTACGTTGTAATTCATTCAAAAAGTTATCTTTTTCCGTGAATTTGGAACATCTCAATTGCACCCTCCTCAAGTTTTCTCTCCTCTCAACACTCCTAATTCTGTTAACCCATTGGTTGAGAATAGCAGAGTGCCCTCCACTCTGACCTTTTCCATCAATGTGTTCAATGAACTGCTTGGAAAGGCTCTGCTGAGATTTGAACTCAGGATCTCCTGTTTACTAGACAGGCGCTTTAACCAACTAAGCCACAGCGCCCATAGACATCACATCTGATGCAGGTAAGGTCACCGCCACACGTATTTAAGTCAAACCAGTCTCGTTCATTTAACCCATATCTCTGTCTTGCAAAATCACATCACAAAACAGATGTTATTTACTAATTTTGGAATCGATATGGACACCTTCAATTGTCTAGCAACAGGGTTTCTTATGCTATGTTTTGGGACCCAAAGTGGGCCTGAGTATGTGAGAGGTGGGCAGCGAGATATCAGTAAACATTTGTAGTCACATACTATTTCTTCTTAATTTGGGTCATTCGAGGACAGTACATTTTTCATTTGGGTCTCGAGCTGAATAAACTCAAGATCCTCTGACATGGATTCTTAAACTACGGTTTGGGACCCAAAGTGGGCATTAACATGTGATAGGTGTGTCACGAGATATGAGTAAACATTCAGAATCATACACTATTTCTTCATCATTTTGGTCGTTTCGGGGAGTTTCTTAGCTCACAGAGTAAGTTTCAACTCAATCAAAATTACAACCCTTTCGAAATGGCAATGAAGTGCCGTGACCCGGATTCGAACCAGGGTTGCTGCGGCCACAACGCAGAGTACTAACCACTATACGATCACGGCAAGCTAACAGAGATTGCTTGTAGAGCCTACTCATGCTCTGACAGAGAGTTGTGCAAGCTGGCTAAACTCTTTTCATTTAGCGCTCGAAATGAATAAACTGAAGAACCAGTTGAACTTCAGACAGTTGGTACGTTGTAATTCATTCAAAAAGTTATCTTTTTCCGTGAATTTGGAACATCTCAATTGCACCCTCCTCAAGTTTTCTCTCCTCTCAACACTCCTAATTCTGTTAACCCATTGGTTGAGAATAGCAGAGTGCCCTCCACTCTGACCTTTTCCATCAATGTGTTCAATGAACTGCTTGGAAAGGAACAGCTGAGATTTGAACTCAGGATCTCCTGTTTACTAGACAGGCGCTTTAACCAACTAAGCCACAGCGCCCATAGACATCACATCTGATGCAGGTAAGGTCACCGCCACACGTATTTAAGTCAAACCAGTCTCGTTCATTTAACCCATATCTCTGTCTTGCAAAATCACATCACAAAACAGATGTTATTTACTAATTTCGGAATCGATATGGACACCTTCAATTGTCTAGCAACAGGGTTTCTTATGCTATGTTTTGGGACCCAAAGTGGGCCTGAGTATGTGAGAGGTGGGCAGCGAGATATCAGTAAACATTTGTAGTCACATACTATTTCTTCTTAATTTGGGTCATTCGAGGACAGTACATTTTTCATTTGGGTCTCGAGCTGAATAAACTCAAGATCCTCTGACATGGATTCTTAAACTACGGTTTGGGACCCAAAGTGGGCATTAACATGTGATAGGTGTGTCACGAGATATGAGTAAACATTCAGAATCATACACTATTTCTTCATCATTTTGGTCGTTTCGGGGAGTTTCTTAGCTCACAGAGTAAGTTTCAACTCAATCAAAATTACAACCCTTTCGAAATGGCAATGAAGTGCCGTGACCCGGATTCGAACCGGGGTTGCTGCGGCCACAACGCAGAGTACTAACCACTATACGATCACGGCAAGCTAACAGAGATTGCTTGTAGAGCCTACTCATGCTCTGACAGAGAGTTGTACAAGCTGGCTAAACTCTTTTCATTTAGCGCTCGAAATGAATAAACTGAAGAACCAGTTGAACTTCAGACAGTTGGTACGTTGTAATTCATTCAAAAAGGTATCTTTTTCCGTGAATTTGGAACATCTCAATTGCACCCTCCTCAAGTTTTCTCTCCTCTCAACACTCCTAATTCTGTTAACCCATTGGTTGAGAATAGCAGAGTGCCCTCCACTCTGACCTTTGCCATCAATGTGTTCAATGAACTGCTTCGAAAAGGCTCTGCTGAGATTCGAACTCAGGATCTCCTGTTTACTAGACAGGCGCTTTAACCAACTAAGCCACAGCACCCACAGACATCACATCTGATGCAGGTAAGGTCACCGCCACACGTATTTAAGTCAAAACAGTCTCGTTGATTTAACCCATATCTCTGTCTTGCAAAATCACATCACAAAACAGATGTTATTTACTAATTTTGGAATCGATATGGACACCTTCAATTGTCTAGCAACAGGGTTTCTTATGCTATGTTTTGGGACCCAACGTGGGCCTGAGTATGTGAGAGGTGGGCAGCGAGATATCAGTAAACATTTGTAGTCACATACTATTTCTTCTTAATTTGGGTCATTCGAGGACAGTACATTTTTCATTTGGGTCTCGAGCTGAATAAACTCAAGATCCTCTGACATGAATTCTTAAACTACGGTTTGGGACCCAAAGTGGGAATTAACATGTGATAGGTGTGTCACGAGATATGAGTAAACATTCAGAATCATACAATATTTCTTCATCATTTTGGTCGTTTCGGGGAGTTTCTTAGCTCACAGAGTAAGTTTCAACTCAATCAAAATTACAACCCTTTCGAAATGGCAATGAAGTGCCGTGACCCGGATTCGAACCGGGGTTGCTGCTGCCACAACGCAGAGTACTAACCACTATACGATCACTGCAAGCTAACAGAGATTGCTTGTAGAGCCTACTCATGCTCTGACAGAGAGTTGTACAAGCTGGCTGAACTCTTTTCATTTTGCGCTCGAAATGAATAAACTGAAGAACCAGTTGAACTTCAGACAGTTGGTACGTTGTAATTCATTCAAAAAGGTATCTTTTTCAGTGAATTTGGAACATCTCAATTGCACCCTCCTCAAGTTTTCTCTCCTCTCAATACTCCTAATTCTGTTAACCCATTGGTTGAGAATAGCAGAGTGCCCTCCACTCTGACCTTTTCCATCAATGTGTTCAATGAACTGCCTGAAATGGCTCTGCTGAGATTCGAACTCAGGATCTCCTGTTTACTAGACAGACGCTTTAACCAACTAAGCCACAGCGCCCATAGACATCACATCTGATGCAGGTAAGGTCACCGCCACACATATTTAAGTCAAACCAGTCTCGTTCATTTTTACTCTGCAATGCTGAGGGCCTGGCAGCTGCTAAGGCACACACGAGAAGGGGGTGTGGAGCCTGGGCTGTGGGTGTGGGAGGAGCCTATCTT